>NW_026622786.1:48159437-48789937 GCF_023065955.2 Ursus arctos | reverse complement strand
CACATTCAGTAGAAACTGGACTTCAAATTTTGAATTGTGATCATACCACTAGCAATATGCAGTGGGATGCTCTCTTGCCATGCTGGGCAGCAACAGTGAGCCGCAGCTCCCAGTCAGCCAGGGGATCACCAGGGTAAACAACCGATACATTTACAATCATTCTGTACCCATACAACTATTCTTGTTTCTTGCTTTCAATATGGTATTCAATAAGTTATGTGAGACATTTAACACTTTATTATAAAATAGGCTTTGCGTTAGATGATTTTGCCCAACTGTAGCCTAATGTAAGTGTTCTGAGCATGTTTAAGGTAGGCTAGGCTAAGCTATGATGTTCAATAGATTAGGTGTATTAAATGCATTTTTGACATATAATATTTTCAACATATGATGGGTTTATCAGGATGTAACCCCATTGTAAATCAAGGAAGATAAGGTTGGGTGGTGTAAGCCATTTAGTTTAGTTCAAAGATCCACTTAAGATTGTTTATTGATCATGAAATGTCATTGTGTCATCTTCATGTTATGGTTTTTGTTTCAGCAAGGTCATATATTGATCTACTAAATTTATTTTCTCTCTGCTATTATTAGGAACTGGCTGAAATTTCTTCTGTGGCACATTTTATTATAACATCCAGTAATAAAAATATTATCTTTTTTTTTTTGAAATCTGGCATATGCTTTACTTTCTTTATTGGGCAACTGTGATCACCAGCATTCTTTGTTATTTCAGAATTTCAGTTTTAAGCTGTAACATGATGTCATCTATAGAGCCAGAAGACCTGAGGAACTATCCCAGCTGCAGTTATGCAACCCTCATAAAATCATTCTCATTTTCCCCAGGAAATGATTATGATTCTTCACCCGTAAAGTAGGACTATTACTACCTTATGATGTTATTAAACAAATTAAATGAGAACCTTTGAAATGAAGTGGAAATATAGGTTGACATTAGTTATCCCTTTCCAAGTAGTCGTAGATGTCTAGGGTTCCCAGTAGAACCCAATGTGAGAGCTATTTTACAGGTATAATTGGTCAGCTTTATCTGCCACCTTCTCTGACATAGCCAAGGGAGCATATTAGACAGTACATCAAAGCCTACCCAAATTTTTAGAGACCATGTGAGATCTTTTGTTCCCACAGCATCCTCCCCTGCCCACACACCAAGATTTCATACCACCCAGAGTTCCAGCTTCAAGACTGTTATTGCCTGGAACCACTTCAGAAATCTTAAACTCCTAACTTCTGCTCTCATTCAAATTTTTCACATTTCTAGTTCTCTCAATCCCTCACTTATACTAAACTCCTTGCCGACCTCATGGAAATCTGACATCTCTTTCTTCTGGTTTTTTAGACTGTCAGTCCCCCACCTGGTCACCAAAAAAGTTAAAATAATTATCATTGATAGAGCTCTTTTGATTGCCCTTAACTTCCTCTTTGACTCCCCTCAAACTATGCTAGTATGCGCCATTCTCCCCAAGTGCACTATATATACAAAATTCTTGACCCCTCCTGCTCAACGGATTACGTTGCTCCTTACTTCATCAAGGAATGTTGAGACTTTCAGACATGCCCGCTCTCCACTTCTCTTCTCCCCATCAAGCTCACCTACAACCATACTTACCATCTTCCCTTGAGTCTCAGTGAAAGAGTTGTCTTACTTGTGTTCAAGGCCAGCTTTTTTTCTTGTGCTATCAATTTCATCTTGTCACCTCTTAGAATTTACTCCGTTAATTTTATAGCATTTTATTTGTCTTCAATCTGACCCTCTTTGCCAGTGTCATCTTATCAGCTTGACTTCCTCAATTTCATCCTAGTCCCTTGATTTCTATCGCTAAGATTACCAGTATGCTACTGTTTCCAAAATTGAGTGGACAGCTTCAGTCTCTTATTTCACTGGACACCTCTGCTGTAAATGATACTCTTATTCACTTCCTTATTCTTAAAGAACGATTACCCAACATTTGCAGCAACATGGACGGGACTGGAGGAGATTATGCTAAGAGAAATAAGTCAAGCAGAGAAAGACAATTATCATATGGTTTCACTCATTTATGGAACATAAGAAATAGCAGGAAGATCGGTAGGAGAAGGAAGGGAAGAATGAAGGGGGGGGCAAACAGAAGGGGGAATGAACCATGAGAGACTATGGACTCTGGGAAACAAACTGAGGGCTTCAGAGGGAAGGGGGGTGGGGGACTGGGGTAGGCCGGTGATGGGTATTAAGGAGGGCACATATTGCATGGTGTGCTGGGTGTTATACGCAAATAATGATTCATGGAACATTAAATCAAAAACTAAGGATATACTGTATGGTGACTAACATAACATAATAAAAAATTGTTATAAAAAAATACAACACTATTCATTGGACTTTAGTAACCCCTTACTCTCCTGGACTCTATTCCTTCTTGCCTTCTTTAGCTCTTCCTGTTTTTAGCTCTCAAACGTTAGGGTTCCCCAGGGTTCCTCCCTCAGTCAGCTGCACCTCTGATTCCCTCCCATTCCCCCATACTCTCACAAAATACCTAACTTGTATCCTCAGCTCAGACCTATTCCCTAAGCTTCAGATTTTAATAGCTAACCAATTCCTGGACATCTCCACCAGTGTCTCATAGGAACCTAAAGCTTGGTTAAAACTGAATTCAGTTTCTCTCATATATCTGTTTCCATCTTGATATTCTGCAGCTCCATTGGTGGCACCACAGGTGCTGAGAAACTGGGGGACAACCATGACTCCCACTCTCACCCCTGTATCAAATCACCAAGTCCTACTGTTTTCATCTTCTAAATGTTTCTTGAATCCAACTTCTCCTTATTCCTCATTATCTCTTTCATTACTAGCCCCATTAAGTTTTCCAGTTTTTTTTTTCTTTTATCACCAGGATAGATATACATAAAATACCAATCTGCCACAATCACTTCCTATTAAGAATAGTATAGTGATGTTCCTTCACCAGTATAATAAAGCTCTAGCTCCCTAAAAAAATATGAGGACTTCGTAAAACCCACCCCTTTTTGTTAGCCTCTTTTCTGCTATTCACTCTATTTCAAACTTAACACTCAGTAAAGAAAACTGCCTGTTGCCCTTCACTGATCATGCTATTTCTCACCTCTGCTTCTGGCTAAAATGTGCTTCCTGTCCTCTCCTCTCTACTGACCTACTCCTTCTCATGAATACGTATGTGGCGCCATGGATACTTATGTGGCTTCCTCATTACTAGGGCATTTAGGTCCCCCTTTCTTTATACTTCCATAATACCATGTATTTACTTTTTCTATGTTTGCCCCAGAAATAGAACATGAGTTTCTTGAGGGCAGAGACCATACCATGCATTATGACTCTAGTGTTATGCCTGTAACTGAGTAGATGTTTAATAACTACTTACCAAATAAAGGGATAACTAAATTATTGAAGTACTTTATACCCATTCTTGTCATTCTTTTTTTTTATATATGAGGTAACTGTGTGGCATGGACAGTAGTGTTCACCAACTATTCCATGAATTTCTCTTATATTTCCCAGCCTTTCTTGAACTTAGGTTGAGGCCTTGTAAATAGTTCTAGACATGGAGATATAAGCAAAAGTGATCTGGGTCACTTCCAGTCTGAGATCTTTAGAGCAGTGGCTTGTTTTCTATACTCTCTTCTCTGCTTTGACTCTTCTAGAAGTCTTAAGATGGTGGCAACATAATACTCTGGGGGCAGAACCCATGACAGTGGACAGTGGAAAGTAAGCCTATCTGGTGTTAAGCCACTGAGATTTCAGGATTAATTTGTTACCACAGCAAAATTGAGTTTATCTTAAATAATGCTCATTGTTCCACATTTATAAATTAATATCCATCTTATTACATACATAAGGTTGTATTGAAGTTACCAGTATGCAACTCTTTTTCTAAAGTCTGCAAGATGCATAGGCTTAGGAAAATCTGCACCATGTGACTGATATTTACAACTGGCCTGACTGTTCCTAGCCAGCCCTCTGCCTTAAAGCCTCTGCACATCAGAGTGTGCTTTGTACACTTGATTTGTTTTCCATTCTTGCCCAGCTTAACATACAGGTAGAGTAGTTCATCTAAGTAAAAGTGAGAATGTTTTCCTACACAAAAAAATCCCCCACACTTATTCACACGTGCCTCTGAGTCTACACAGCTGAATGCCATGCTCTAACTTTAGATTTTGATCCTTGGTTTGTTTTTTTCTGTGTTTATTGGAGATTTCTTTTAACTTTTTTAAATTTAAATTCAGCTAACATATGATGTATTATTTGTTTCAGGGGTACAGGTCTGTGATTCATCAGTCTTATATAATACCAATTGCTCATTACAACGCATATCTTCCCCAGTGCCCATCACCCAGTTACCCCATCCCTAACTCCCTCCCCTCCAGCAACCCTCAGTTTGTTTCCATAATTAAGAGTCTCTTACAGTTTATCTCCCTCTCTGGTTTTGTCTTGTTTCATTTTTTCCTCTCTTCCCCTATGATCCTCTGCCTTGTTTCTTAAATTCCACATATCAGTGAGATCGTATGATCATTGTCTTTCTCTGATTGACTTATTTCGCTTAGCATAATACCCTCCAGTTCCATCCACATCATTGCAAATGACAAGATTTCATTTTTGATGGCTTTGTAATATTCCAGTGTGTGTGTGTGTGTGTGTGTGTGTGTGTGTGTGTATCTCACCTCTTCTTTATCCATTCATCCTTGTTATAAATAAATTTCTCCAAAGAATAGTACCATGTTCCATTGCAATTGTAGCCTAAAGGCCTCAGAGACTCTCTCCAAAGTAGTCCTGGCAGTCTCTGAAGCCTTCCTAATGTGTCAAAGATGTGTGTGTGTAACTTCTGCTGATCCACAATTACCAATAGTCTCATCATAACATAGAAACAACTCCATTCTTTTGACTATTATTCTATAAAATACACTGGTTTTCCTAATTAGGTCTCAAATTTTATTGAACTATGGTTGTATCTTGTTTCAGTGATTTTTTTTTTTTTCAGTTGAAAGAGACAAAACATCTGACTTCAGGTGTGGCTTAATTTCAGCCTAATATGTTATCAGGAGCCATCTTTTAACTCAAACAGGCTCTTCCCTGTTTTTCATGCCTGAAGCTCCCAGAGCTGTACCCTTCCAGTTTCTAACCCAGCAGGGAAGAAAAAGAGTCTCTTCCCCTGAAGTCTCAGTAAAAGAAACATTAGTTCTCATCTGCTCTGAATGGACCCTGTTCCCATCCTTGAGCCAACCCCTGTGGCCAGGTGAATACAACGCACTAATTAGCTTAGGTGTTCCTCACTTCCCCGAAGTGCCAAAAAGGAATCAACTTCAAGGGAAGCAGATGGCCTTACAGTGCTAAACGGGAAAATTTGGGGGGAGAAATCAGAAATCAAGAGATGATGCTGGTAGCAATAGCTTCTTTTATCCTCTCCAAATAGTCTGCTGCCCATAGGTAGAATTTAGAGACAACTTCAATTTAGGGAATTAGAGTGTTTCATTAAGCACTGTGTGTTACACCTTGATCATATTCTCACTCTCCTTACTCTGAACTTCTCTACGTTATTCTTTTCTCCCGTATGCTACTTCTGTTTCAGTTATTTAAATGTATTTGTTCCCTTGATTAAATCATCAGCTACTTTAAGGCAGGAACTGGATTTGAATAACTGTGGATCCTGCCTTGTGCCTTTCACATACTGGGCATCCCCACTATTCAACCAATAATAATTTGTCAAGTAAATGAAGGGATAAGAAATGAATGGGTCTAATTCATACTATCATCATTTCACAGTAATGTAATGCCTATAGGGGGTATGTGTGTAACGTTCTAATACACACACATAATAAAAACCTACTGTGTGCCAAATACCATTGCAAACAATGGGGATACAAGGAATAGTAATTTAAAAACAAACACTGCTCTGCCCTTCAAAAATTTATATTCTAGTGAAGACAAACACACTGAGTAATTAAGGTGTAATAAATGCTATAAAGGATGATTGTAGGGTGTTAAGAGAGAATAATCAATTTTAATTTTTATTATTGTTGCTCTGATTGTTTCCAGATCAGCTCTAGGTTGACTACCTCAGGGACTACCAGTCTGTTAAACTTAGGACTTTTTAGTGGATTAATATTAGATTCCCAAATAAAGTTTCCAGATTCAAGAAATTACACTTATATTGTACTAAGAAAAGACTAATTTTGTTCTCTTTCTCCCTATCTCTCTCCTAGCCTGAAGTTCTGGATCAAATACAAAATTTAAGGGAGCTGTGGATGGATAATAATGCATTACAAGTGCTACCTGGGGTATGTAAGTTTTTATTATGACATGTTGTAGTCTAGCATCTATGTTATATATTAATTGTGATTAATAATAATCTTCATTTATAAATCTCAGTGTTTGACTTTCAAAGTAAAACATTTGTTTGGTCACCAAGTGTTTTTCACTAGTCGTTTTTTTCTTTTTTTCCACATACCTTCTGTAAGTGATGCAGGTATATACAATGTATGAAAGATTTTTCTTGTTCTTTTAGGATTATATTTTTCATCTCTCCACATACTGATTTTTAAAAGCTAAGAAACTTATATTGTTATATATAGAAAAAGAAAGTGCTACATATAAAATTCAAGTCTTATTTTTGCAAAATCAAATTTATTCCTATAGGTAACTAGATAACTGTTTCTGCTCATATTGTTAGAGCTCTTCCACAAAATAAAAATCTTTCTCTCAGTTTAGGTGATTTCCAATAGGATACACTTAAATTTTTGAAAATGGTATGTGACAAATTACAAAGTGTTAAAAATAGAAAGTAGAACTAGAGTCCATTTTTTTTCAACTAACCGACAATCCAGCAATATTTCCCAAATAGTACATTTACCAGTCAACTCATTGAGTGTGAACATTCCTACCTTTCCATTCAGTGGAAGAATGGCGTCATAAAACACTGCCTCTTGCCACTCATAATACATGCGCCTAAATAAGCATGTACATACACACACACATCAACCACAATGTTCCTATTGGTAATAGCCACTTCCAAACCCTTGCATTGGGCTAAGTAGACAGGACAGCTGGATTTGTAATAACTCTTCAGCCACTGAGATTTGGATGTGTGTTCCCAAAGCCAGTTTTATTCTTCTTTTGACTTGACATTAAAAATTCCTTAAAATGATTGCAAAAGCAAGTAGAATAAGAAGTTTTTCTCTTTTGAACAAGCATGAAACCACATAAAGGAGAAAATGTGGCAAAAGATTAAGGAAAAAAATGCCTTTTCTCTTATCAAAAGAATACATTTATACTGTCATCATAGACACAAAACAAAAAAGCATGCACATCCTTTATATATTGATTTATTTAAAAACCATTTATAAATACACCTCTATGAACCAGAAACTGTGCTAATGTTAGGGTTACAAAGATAATATATTCAATGACCTTGAATATATTTATTTGAGGAGCTCACACATAATAGGAGAGACATATCTAGATTCCACTACACATAGTAGAGCCTGATTTGTGCCAGATTCAAGGTAGGTAGCAACACAGGTAAGACACTCATCAATTCCCTGTGCAGAGACTGAGGATCAGAATGTGTAGTCGGAAAAGTCTATACCTGCCTCTTTGATATATTTATTAATTCAAAAACACCTAGATAATGCGTAGCTCATGATAAATGCTAGGTGTTTTACAGATATTTACTCACTTGATCCTCATAATGAGCATATGAAGTAGGGTTTATTACCATCCCCATGTTATGGATGAGGAAACTAAGACAGAAAGAGTAAGTAACTGGCCCCAGGTCGTGCAGCAGGTGGATGGTGATAATTCAAACCAGCACCAGAAGCTGTTGTTCACTATGATGTTCCAACATGCCACTGCTATAGAATCAACAGAAGGCACAAATGAGAATGATGTTCATCTTTCTTTTCATAGCCATTACATTTCCAAAATCCAACCTTGAAAGTCAGCTCAGACCTCAGATTCTTTAGTAAGCTTATTAACTAAATGGAAAAGTAGTAATCAAACTGTCCATGAAACAGATAATGCTGCCTAATTTGTCTGTTTCAAGAGTAGATTTTTCTTAAACACTGCTTTAAGTAGATTTCTCATTTTAGTATACTTGAGTTTCATATTTTGTTCTATTGCTTGGGGGAATACCCCTACATCCTTGCCATAAAGAGGCATGGCTTTCTGAATGTCAATGCTAGCAAATAGTTGCTATGCAAGTACCTAGAAACACATGTCTTTGAAACGCTTCTCTTGAATGTAGACTTCAGCTAACCCATGTCTATCAGTTTCAAAGAATGATTAATCCTAAATATTTCATTTCACAAGACACAGGAAAAAAAGCAAGTTCATCTTATTATTAGTTCATGTATCATAATACATTAAATTAATATACTTGTAAAAGACTTTTGGAAGCCTGAGCTATCATTATGCTACTCTGCTTTTCATAAATCAGAGAAGCAAGTAGATGATGATGAAAAATTAGTCTTCTAAATAGCTGTCTCGTGACTGTCCCTCTAAGATCAATCAATCAAAATGTGACTAAACAACACATTGAATCTGTATTTATTCTTAAACAAACTCCAGTATCTTCTTTTGTTTGTGATGGCTTCCACTCCTTTCATTTGCTGTCTACTGCTCACTTATAGACCCCGTTATGTCAAGGGATGTTGGAGCAAGATTCAATATCCCCAAGTACTCTGAGACAGTGGACTTCAAAGGCCTTTATCACTCCAGGCTACTATTGCCTTTATATGGTGCTTGAAAGTGAAGGTTTAGAAAGACTCAAAAATAAACACCGAAGTGTTATTTTGCTTCTGAAAATGATGTTTTGAAATTTCACACCAAAATAGTGAGTTGCAGTGCAGATAACAATGAAGGAGCCTTTAGAGTAAAGACATTTTCTCATGATAAAGGAACAAAAAAGAAACACACACACAAACACACACACACACACACATAAACACATATATCATTCTTTTCTTGCTCACCAGAAGAGAAGAATGAGCCATGGTAACATAATAGCTCCTTGGGGTGGAAATCTATAGGTAAAGTGAGAGTATTTTTCCAAATGACATATTTCCAGGCATGGGGAGAATTCAGCCCCCTGACCTAAGTCGCCCAAAGTACTTATTTCCTAGCTTAGCAACTGTTCGTCTACTCCAAGACCTTGCTCACATTCTCTACCTGCATGGGGAGTGAGGGAACAGGCCTAGATATATGTGCTGGGTTAATTAGGGAGTTCGAGGTCAGTAACTGACAATATAATCAACAGGCTTTGTGGTCTGTAATCTGAGAAAAGTGTGTTTGAATTTTAGCTCCACCCCTTATTAGTGGGGTAACCTTGGAATGTTACTTGTAGTAGATGCTGTCATGCATCATCCTCCTGGAATGAAGAACTGACTCTATTTCTGAAGCTTCTGGGAATGCTGCTTGCAGCTATCCACCCTCCTCAGGAATTGCTTCAGCTGAAGAGAACTTCCTTACGCAGGGTCTCATCCCTATTCCAGAAGACTTCCACCCAATGACCAATGATAAAGGTCTGGCTCCTCACCCTTCCTCAGGACAACTACAGGGCAATCCCAACTTAGTGAGTCTTGAAGGACCAGTTGCAGACTTCCTCAAGACTTCATCACAGCTCAGCATCTTCATCTGCCCACTCATGCTTGCTTTCTCCCCTCTGTCTTTCGCTGTTTTAATCCTAAGAACACTCTCTCATAAACTTCTCTTTGTCTGTGCTTCCCAGGGAACCCAGTGTGTGACATTACTTAATTACTAAGCTTTAATGCGTGTTAAAGTGCAAATTCTGATTCAGTAGGTCTGGAGCGGGTCTGAGATTCTACATTCCTGACAGGCTTCTAGGTGGTGCCAATGCTGCTGGTCTGCAAAACACATTTTGAGTAGCAAGGATATGAAGTATTAAATAAAATAATATATATAAAGTACTTAGCACAGTGCCAAAGGTGTGCTTGTGTGTGTAATAAGTTTGTTTGTTTGTTTGTTTACACTCTTGTCAAATAATTGGAGACAATATACTAAAGTATACACAGGTAGATTAGAAGAACAGATGACCCAGTGAACACGGATATGTGTGGGGCATTTATTTGCAAAACATGCCCTGAAAGAAAAAGAAAATGAGGACTTTCATCTTGCTCTGACTTCTGTGGTCCCTGTCCCAACTAAGCAGCCCTTGATACTCCTGTTCACAGTATGACTTTTTTCCTCCCTCTCCTTCTCATCTCCTCAGCTACACCATTTCCAGATCCTCGTGATGGGTCTCTGCCACTCCCATCATGAATCTTTCTTCCACAGTCCCCTGAAGTTGGTATTTTAAAGCACAAATATGAGCGTGTCATTCTCCATCTTAAAAACCTTGAACAGCTTTCCTTGCCTGTAAGGTAGAATTGACATCTCCTCACATAGCACGTAAGGCCTTTTAATACCTGGCTTCTTGTAATCCTACAAATCGAATTTCCCACTCTACCTTAAACGTGCATGATTTTTCACATTCTGCTATGAATGTATATGTCATTTTCTCTTCCAGGTGCAGGTTCTTCTTTTCTTGATAATCTGTGTCTTCCTGGCATTTTGTAGCCCTGTGCTTCTGTGTCATTCTCCACATGCTTTGTTTTCTTGCATATATTATAGGGTATTATAATTATTTGTTTATTTGGCATTTTCCTCCACTACTATGAGCTCCATAAGGATAAAGACTTTGTCTGTATCATGACAAGTCTCTCCTCATACTTAGTTGACTTAATCATAATTGTTCTCCCATATACAACACAAACCCTGACACATAGTAGATCCTCAAAAAGAACTGTTGAATGAACAAGATACAGAATCTGTTTGGTAGGATAAAGTCCAAATCATGATTTAAAACCTTTCTCCTGCACTTGAAATTATAAGACTCAACATGTCAACATATGTTGTTTTGGTGGCAATCTGTATTTATTTATTCATTCATTCATTCATTCATTCATTCTTCTGCATCTTTGAGATTGTTGAGTTGAGATGCAATACACATGCCATAAAATTCACTCATTTAAAATATACAGTTCAGTGGCTTTTCGAATACTTGCATGATTGATAGCCATCACCACAGTCTAATTTTAGAACATTTCCATTATCTCCAGAAGAAACCCTGAAGCCATTAGCCATCACTCCCATGTCCCTTCCCCCCAACCTCCAGCAACCCTAATCTACTTTCTGTCTCTATAGATTTGCCTAGTCTGGACATTTCATATACATAGAATCATGCAACAGGTGGTTTTTTGTTACTGGCATCTTTCACCGCATATGTTTTCAAGGCTCATCCATTTTGTAGCATATATTTGCATTTATGGCAAAATAATATTACAACATGTGGATATACTACATTTTGTTTATCCATTCATCAACTGATAAGCATTCGGTTGTTTCCATTTTTTGGCTGTTGTGAATAATACTGCTTTGAACATTTATGTTTTTGTGTGGACGTATATTGCATTCTTGAGTATATGCCGAGGGATTGCTGGGTCATATGGAAACTCTATGTTTAATGTTTTGAGGTACTAGCAAACTGTTTTTCAAAGTGACTGTACAATTTTAAATTCCTGCCAACAGTGTATGAGGATTGCAATTTCTCCACATTCTTGCCAATGCTCATTATTGTTGTAGTTGCTTTTAAAATTAGTTTTACGGTGTTGTGGTTTTTACAATTTTCAAATGTCTTGTGAAAGTTTCTCAACTAACCCTGAGTTTATGCAATGTTATCAAGTCTATAGGGAAGTTAAAGATGTTGGTATACCTGGATATATCAAAAAACAGAATAGAAACAGTTGACATGGACATTTCTGGATGTGAAGCCCTTGAGGACCTCTTACTGTCATCCAATATGTTGCAACAGTTGCCTGACTCTATAGGTGAGAATATTCTATTATGTCATGAATGTTTATATGAAATATATCATTTTCTTTTTTGGCCGAGTCCTAGTTTATCAATAGATATGGGGAATATACTGTTAGCCTGACTGATATTAATAAATTACCAAGTTCATTATTCAAGATATAAAAATAGTATTTTACCAATATCTTAGAATGAAATGGTAACACTAGTTATTAAATTCAAGAAGGCTCTCCTATTAAAACGATCTTACCAAATTGACATATTTTTTTTTAATTCAGATCTTTTAAGTTATAAAATGTTACTGGAAAAAGTGTATTTCTGGTTGTTATATGCAAATAGTGAATCATGGAACCTTATATTGAAAACTAAGGATATACTGTATGATGACTAACATAGCATAATAAAAAATTATTATAAATTTTAAAAAGTGTATTTCTTAGATTTAGAGTAATTTGATAACCATGTATGTCTCCTTTTATCACCATAGAGTTAGCTTCTATCCACAGAGTGTTGCCATATCCTATTTTCAATACTATTATAACACTGCTATAATCTAGAAATAGCATAAAGATGTATAATAAATATAAAATCTCTTTGTGGTTCTTTTATTAAAGACAGGTACATTGTCTTTTATATGCTGTTAAGATTTATGACAGCAGAGAATTTGTCTGTTAGTATATGTCAAGTACCCAATCCATTTTTGTTATAAATTTTTGTATGAGTAAAATAACTAGAGATTCCTTATAATTTAATAATGAGCAAACCGTTTTGTGTAGACATCTTACTATTATTTATGAGCGGACTCAGGAGGGTAATTATTTAACTTTGGAGATTAGTTTTTAACACTCTTTGAATTTGATATGTCATATATTCTGGAACTTATTAAAACCTCTGACAATTAAGTTACAACCTAGGTACTCTGATGGAAAGGAAGCCAGAAGACAAGGCAGTATTTCAAATTTTTCTTCAATATTTTGTTCCCATTTTCACCATTCTTTCAAGCTAATAGCAATCTAGGTTTCCTTTCTTTGTAGATTGATAATCTTTTATTTATGTAACCACGTACTTTATAAAAACAGTATTTTTCCAGCTCGTTCCATTGTAAGACTTATGCGAGAGCTTTATTGAACACTTACACATTTCCAGGCTCTTTCTCTGAAAATTCTGATTCACTACATTTGTGATAGGCCCTCTGATTTGTTTGTATTAAGCATCCTAGATGAAACTTATAATCAGATAAGTTCAGAAAATACTGTTTTATGTTGTAGAAGATGAGGAGGTATAATGGTTAAAAAGAGCATCCTTGCGTATAACACCCAGTGCACCATGTAATACCTGCCCTCCTTAATACTCATCACCAGCCTATCCCAATCCCCCACGCCCCTCCCCTCTGAAGCCCTCAGTTTGTTATACGCTAGTAATGAATCATGGAACTTTACATCAAAAACTAAGGATGTACTGTATGGTGACTAACATAATATAATTAAAAAATATCATTCATTAAAAAAAAAAGAGAGAGCATCCTTGCATTAAGATGACAGAGGTGATCATCTCCGGTCAAGATAACCACTCAAGATACATGCCTTAAATCCCCATTCCATCACCACTCCATATCTCTTCAAAGACATAATGAGAATAGAAAAGCGACTTACATTTAAAGAACATATTTTTGTTCCTTATTGCCTCCTCAGTACCAAGAACTGTGCCTAGTTTATAATAAGGGCTCCTTAAATATTTAGCAAATAAAATAATTGAGCCGTGCTTTAGGAAGAATGAACATCTACCTGAACCGGAGCTAGAATGGAAATATAGCACTGACCCCACGCCTAATGAGCTCCAGACCACAAACAGCAGTGGCAGCTCTAAGTTCCACTTCTGCAGTGAAAAAAAAAAAAAAGTAAAAAAATAAAGTACCATAAGCATAACAAGAGCATCCAAATGCACAGGAGATTGAGGCAACAGCTCCTTTTCTGTGAAGAGAGCCTGAAACAAGCTACAACTGGTATGTGGAGCTGGCATTAGAGAGAACAGATACACATTCCTTGCTGAAAACTGGCAAGTCACAGCTGGTTTGGACTGGATCTGCCCTATACACATGCGATGAGAGCGCCATGTTGCTAATACCAGACCTGGTTCCGAACTCCAGAAACCTGGGGTCAGGGGTAGGTAACCATAGAACTGCCAGAGAGTGAGGGGTGAGCATAGGTAAGGAGAAAGTATTCACCCTCACAAATGAGCGTGCAAACAGGAATCTTAAAGGAAAACTAATGTTGCAACAACAAAAAACTCAAATAGGAAAATTTACCCAGGAAAAACTGAAGTCATCAAGCAATATAAAAAATTATTTTTAAGTATGTGTAGATCCTCAAATAGACAAAAGTTGCAATAACATTCATAAAAATAATAACTTGTAAAACAAAAACAAGAACTATGACTAAGAATAGGTGGTTATAAAAAAAAACAATTAGAAATCCTGGAAATGCAAATGGCACATAGTGAAATAAAAGATGATATAATTATTTGTTTAAAATATCTTTCTTTAAGACGGTAGACTAGGAAATTAGCCTTATGGTCTGGGGAAGACAACATGGAAAGGTGATAGAAAACACCAGATTAGGTACTTGGCCAGCATAAAGCAGGCTAGGATAGAAAGCGGGTACTATGTATTTAACACCTTCATTAAGAATCTGAATGGCTCTCAAATTAGGAAAGTAACTTTGTTAGAGGAGCTTACTCATGAGACTATATCTTTGGACCCTGTTGACTTTCAGAGAAAATTACATTTATGCATCTGCAGAGTTGCCAGAGTCCCTGATTATACATGTGGAATGGCTGACTTACCTCCAAAAATTCCCCTCTTGGTCAAGAGAAGTATCTGGGATAGGAGACTGAGAGCTGTGTTCTAAGGCCCTAAAAGAATTCATTGATTCTAATTGGATGGGAAATAGCATCTTATCTTCTTTATTTGGACATTATTGGACTACCAACATTTAAAAGAACAAAAGATGAGAAATTTCATAGTATCAATTAAGGAAAATAGCAACTAAAATTAAAATCTTTACTTTCTTCACATCTATTTTAGTTCTTCTGCAGCTCTGAGGTATTTGAATGGAGTGATACACTCAACAAAACCTGTGTGCTGAGTCCCTTTCCTTGTCTGGTTCCAGGGAACATGAAAGGGGCTCATTTATTCCTCTAGATAGAGCTTTAATTATATAATTTTTTTTTTTTTACTGTCCAAAGCAATTTATCTTATTCACTTAGCAATTAAGAACACAGGTTTTGTAGTCAAGTTATCCTAGTTCAAATTCTGGCTTTTTTATCTTGCTAGCTTTGTGACCTTAGACCAGCTACTTAATCTCTCTGTGCTTAGTTTCTTCATCTGTTAAGTAGGGCAGTAGTAGTACCTGCATCATGGGATTATTTTCAGCAATAAATGAATTCATATATGTAAAATTACTTAGAACAGTACCTGGCACATAGTAAGTGCTTGTGTGCTCATGTTAGCTATTATAATAATATAATAACTATTATAATCTTAAATTTGATGAGTGCACAGCTATTTGGCTTTCAAAATTCTATTACATGTGTGTACATGCCATGGGAATATTAGCTATTTTTGATAACAAATCATATTAATGTTTAATACATTGCTACTTATTATATATATTATATATATATATATATATATATATATATATATATATATATATATAAAATCATAGTTAAAGTCCTCCTTTTTCTTTCCCTTCAATACTTAGTTGGGAATGTAGGCTAAAGAGGTGGGGAATTAGGGAAGGACACAAATAGAGGGAAGGAACGGAATAGAATACCTTTGGTTCCTGTAGGATGAAAGAAAAACATCCAAGCAGATATGATATAGAAATGCAGTAAAGGAATTATTTGTTAGAAAAAGTCATGAGCAATGAAGGTTAGGTTGATGCCCTATTTCTGCTCCGAGGACAACCACATTCCTGCAGAATCTGTCCAAAGAACATCCCCTTGGATGGAATATGTGAGTGACCAAGTAGTCCCATCACAAATGAGCAAGGTTCCTTTAAACCCACAGACATGGAGCTAAGCACAGAGACCCAATTTGCTTCCACCTTTAAAGCTGTAGAAGCTTCCGTCAGGTGCCAGAGCCACTACTCCATTCTCCAAAAAATCTCTGCTGCATCAACCTTTTAGTTTTAGTCCCTAACGTGCCTCAAGATTTTTCACCACTACTTTCAGACTTTGGTACTGTGATTCTCTTAAAGGCTATGTTGCAGCCTGGCTTCATGGTGTTTGCACAGTGGTCTGTGACCCAGCGTAAAACTTCTTATGCTCCAGTCAAGTGACATTGAGACTGTCGACCCTCCTCTAGCTCCACTGGTGGGCAGGTGCAGTAGTTGATAAGGGCTACCAAGTCATAAAGAATTTAGCTGTAATCCATCACCCCCTGTTTTCTTTTCACAATTGGTGAACAAGCTCTTTTCTATTTCCAAGGTTGATACTTCTTACATACACACAGAGAAGCTGAAGTGATTCAGTCACCCTTTAAACGTAGATGAATATGGCAGTGGGTGAGCAAACTTCAGAGATAAATTACCCTGGTGAGAATTGTGCTCTTTCCCAGGTGCTGCTGTTTTCGGCAGTGAAGCCTGGGGGCACAAGCTGATGTATTAAGCTCCAATATTTTGTAGATATTTTCTCACAGCAGTCTGATGGTGAGAACCTTTATCTCCACTAGAGATTCTGAGTGCTTCTACAGAATATGTAACTGAGCATACTGAAATTTAAAGTGCAATAATTGCTTATTTCAGATGTATTCTGACTTACTCTGTGCCTTTAAGGAATCCTCAGAATACTTGAGGTGGGGGGGGGGGGGCATGGTCCACGGCAGTGTTTCTCAAAGCATATTCACAAAACACTAGCTGTACAAGGTATGCTGCACACTCACACGCATTCCACAAAAGCTTAGGAGAGTCACATTGCTACATTAATGTATTAAAAGCTCCTAGGAAAACATCACTAAAGAAATATGTTTATTGTTGTTTAATTTCGCATTTCCCAAACACATTTGACCATGGAACCCACTATATTCATGAAAACAAGTTTTCTGGAAACAAAAAAGTAGCTTACAGTATATATGTATATTTCCAATGTAAAACAGAAATTAACCGCACTTTGTCCTTGGACTTTGGCTATTTAAGCCATTCTGATACTACATCGTGCCTGGGTAAAGGAAGCTGTTCTTCAGTTACTCTGTGGCTATACTCATAAAACCCTAGGAATAGAGCAGGCAGTAAGGGTATGGGAGGCATAAATCTGACAGTGAAATATAAATAGTTGAAACTTCGATTCTTGGCCAGTTCTACTCGGTATATTAAAATTGCAAGTTTTTGTGCTTTCTGCTGATCCAAGTCAAGGATTTATGGTAACAAAAAGAGTATGAGATCATATGTTGTAATTTTCCAAGCCCATAATTATAAGCACTGCATCGCAATACCTCAGTACCCATTTGTTGATTATTGGGCTTACTTCAGATTTGTTTTTAATTTGTATCACAACAGGGATGTTAGTTATTAGTGCTTAGGAGTTAATTAAATATTAAATCACAGCTGGCTTAAAAATTTTCATCTGGTCCATTTGCAGTATACTAGATAAGGGAAATGTGGTCGTGTTGCTGTCAACTTAGGTTTCTACGGAGCTCTATGTTTTGTTTATTTGTCTGCGTTGATGTACGTGAACTCCCACTGACGTAAGTGAAGTTTTTACAACTGGACAGTCGAGACTAGACTACAGACAAATATATTTGTGGCTTTATATAAGCAGAGTGTAGCCAGTTGGCATGATAAGTAGTCATCACAAGTGATTCTTTTTCTCGTATTGTATTTCCTGCCAGAGATCTGTTCTTATGTATTAATAAACCTTCTTCTCTGTTTTAGGACTGTTGAAAAAATTAACTACTCTAAAAGTAGATGACAATCAACTTACAATGCTACCCAACACAATCGGAAAGTAAGTGCCAAAGTTCCATACCAGTCAGCCCCTCTGAGCCAGAAACAAAAGGATATGTTGAGTTTTTTTTACTTCAGAACATTTTCTATCTTAATTTAGTTTTATATCTGAGCATTGCATTGACACACTATATAAATCCTGAGAAATAACTATGACTCTTTCATAAGCAAAGGGATTACCCAGATCATTAATTATGTTATTGCTTATAATTTCCCAGATACTATTAATTTGAGAGTAGCAGCTCGAAATTCACTTGAATATACCTTATGAAATCAAATCATTTTGTATAAAGATCTGTAGTTTGTATATGTTGCCATTACAGTATAAGTGATTTATACATTATGTTAGTAATTGTTGTTTATAGTAGTAGTACTATATAATAGTACTGTAAAAGTTATTTATAAAAATTAATAAAATTATTTGCCTTTGAAAGTATGAAAAAGGTTCATCAAAGATAAATGGGCCTATTCAATTCAAAGTTGATTACTGGTTTACAGGGATAAAGGTTAAGAATCTTCTCATAAAAGTTCATATTTTTTTAGTTTTAAGTGCCATTATCTTCCTTTGAGTATTGTTTCAGGGAAAATAAAAGGGAAGTGTTAGAGGAATGAACTAAAAACAAAACAAAACAAAAACTGGTGAGAAAAACAAACCAACAGAAAGAAGCCAGTGGAGAGTGTATGGGAAATCTCTATACCTTCTTCTCAATTTTACTGTGAACCTAAGACAGCTCTTAAAAAAAAAATAGTCTTTAAGAAAAAGAATGACTGACAAACTGATTATTTAAACTTGGATTTTGGGCAGACATTTTGTCGAAAATGAACAAAGTGAGCTTGTCACTTCAAGGAAAACAACTGACAGTATCTGTCGCTGACAGTAAAATTTGAGCTATCAAGCAAAAATTGGAATTTTGGGAAATTCCTATCTGCCACTGTGAGCTTGACAGCTTCCCAATACTTACAGGCTTTTCTGATAAGACTAGTGTGATATAAGTTAATGTAATTTGTTGATATTATGTTATGCAATGTGTCAATATCTGGAGAATATATATAACTCAGTGAAGCAGTATTTCCAAATGACCAATGCATGAGTTACAAAATCAGACATGAGTAAAAAACCCATTCAAAATGCAAAATAGACCAGTTGATTTTCATGTATTGATGTGAAGAGTAAGAAAAGTTCTTTGATGTAATTTCAGATCCTACATTGCAGTTATCCCCTAAAAAACTACCACTTGTTGAGTTTTGTTGTAGTATCAAAAAAAAAAATCACAATTATCCAAAAAGACAATTAAAATGTTCCTCCCTTTTCCAACTACATATCTGTGTAAGGCTGGATTTTGTAACCAGATTTCACAAGCAGATATGAGATCCAGTCCCATCTAGTAAGCCAAAAATTGAAGAGATTTGCAAAACTAAAAACAATGTCACCTTTTTCACTAAATGTTTTTGTTTCGAAAAATATGGTTACTTTGAATAAAAATATGTTATTTAACATGCTATAGGTTTACTATTATTATTTGACAGATAGTAATTATTTTTAAAACTCCTGTTTTAATCTATAATATAGTAGATACCAGTAGATATAAAAAATATAAACACATGATCTTTAGAGTTACCCATGATTTTTAAGAGTGTAAAGGGATCTTAGGACCAAAAACTTTGGAGATGTCTGTTCTATATCACATCATGTTTTGTAAAATAAAATTTTGAGAGCTATTGTCTAACTTATGTTCTCATTTCAAGGTAGCACCTGAATACAAATGATTTGAATTTGAATGTATGGCAAAAAATAAACTAAATATCTAAACTTTTATAGTATACCTTAATAAGCAATCTGTATGAAGTAAAAATAACAATAATAATAATAATAGTGATAGCTTTGTTTTTCTTAGGGAATTTGGTGTTGATAGATCAGAGGTTTAGTGCAAGGCCTAGAGGTGAAATTTGATTATGATCTTATTTAATGGCACCCCAGGTCACATGCAAAAAGTGTTTTGTAAACAGTAGAATAGTCTGCATTTTATTATGAAACATTCTACCTAGAACTCTGGACACCAAAATCCTAGAAATATTAAGACAAGCTGTAGTGATATTCTTATTCTGCACCTAGAATGTTTCGATATGTTAGAATTATCTTTGGTCATTTTTAGTATTCCAACTATTAAAAACTGCTAGAAGAATTAATTTTTGAACATGTTTCAGAAATGGATTCCATGGCTTTTGTGTGAAATGACTTGTAAAACTGATTATTTTTGTTGTCAAACCTTAATTTGTACCTAGGAGTTCCAGCCACTCTACGAATTGAATGTACAATGAAAAATAATAATAACTTTGTTTTTCTCATGGTGCCAAATACTGTTTGGTGTTTTACACACATTCCCTTGTAGTTAAAGCTTCTATTAAGAGTATTCTATATGTATCATTATCTCCCTCTCCCCTTCAACAGTTACAGAGGCTGAGGCTGAAATAAGTCAACAGATTTCAAAACTAAGCAGTTAATTGACCTATGATGCCTCTTAATATATATAATAGTTGAGTCACACGTTTTGTAATATTTGGTAATTTAGTGGGCCGCACTGTTCTAGAGGCAAAGGATCTTCCACAGGAAGAGAAACTGCATACTAAACCTTCTCTTTTTTAGCTTCATAGCCTTGGTCAAAAGCAATAAAAACTCAAAAATCTGAATGGAAATTTTAAAAAGTCATTCCCTCATAGGGTATGGCCAAACAGAAAGACTGTTGGACAGGGAATCAGAAAATCTAAGTAACTAAGCAAAGCTGGGTAAGCCCCTTCTTCTTATTGGGCCTCAAATTCCTGAGGGTTAGTGCAAGGAGCCCTGGCTTTGGAGTCAAACAACATGGGTGTGAACCGTGGCTGTGCCACTCGCTGTGTGAACTTGGACAAGTTATTTAACCTCTCTGTTGGCTTAGTTTCCTCATTTATAGTATCTACCTACATCCAAGATTCTCTAGTTCTTTGATCCAGATCTTTAGCCTATATGATGTCAATACCCCAGATAGTAAATTCCAGTAGTTCACTTACTAGACTGTTATAACAAGAAAATAAGTGAACTTTATTCTAGGTAACTGAATGCTAAAAAACATTTTTTCCCAGTGTTTCCTATGGAAAGATACATAAGAAACTAGAAATGTACACAGCTTTAGGGAGGAGAATGTGGGGGCTGGTGAATAGAATAAACAGGGAGACTTGCTTTTATCATATACTCTCTGTAGTTTTTGAATTTTTTATTATGTAATGTTATACCAGTCAAAAAATTAAAGACAGAACACAGACACGGATACACACACAGACACACACAGACACACACAGACACACACACACCCTTCGGTGGATAAAACCCAAATTTCTTTACACAATATTCAAGTTTTTCGTAGTCTCATCTAAACCAGTGGTTCTCGGCATGTGGTTGTGTGATCAGCAGCATCAGCTTCAACTGGGAACTTGTTAGCAATGCACATTCTCAGACAACCCCAGAAGTACTGAAGGAGAACGTCTGGGCATTGGGCCGGCAATCTCTGTGTAAACAAGCCCTTCAGGGGATTCTGATGCATGCTAAAGTTTTCGAACAACTATCTAGATTCAGCTTTCAGTTATCAGATATCTTCTCAAACCTTAATCTATTGTGCCTGTACCAGAATTACCTGAAATGCTGGTTTAAAGTGAAGTTGCTTCAGAGAGGAAGTTTACCATAGTGTGGTTGGTTGCTTTGGCTCTGGAGCCTGAACATTCTGGGTTCAAACCCTGGCTCCTTGATTTGCTATTGGGTAAAGAGACTTAGATCCCTCCTCATAAAATAGAAGTCATAGTAATAATGCCTACTTCATAAGAATGTTGCGAGGATTAAATGTACTAATGGACGGAAAGTGCTATACAGTCAATAAATGTTGTCAAAAATAGTTTGATAAAGTAAAAATTTATTGACTTAATTTGCACTTCTGGGATATGGATTCAAGAATATGTTTACTGTTTTTACAACTTAATTCTTCTCTCTTCTCTCTTCTGCCCACCAGACCACTGCAGCTTCCTCCTCTAAATTAAAAGTCCTAGTACACCTACAAACTAGACCAGCGTTTTCTGAATTGTATTTCTCAAAACAGTTTTTACTTGGGATTTTATAGGTATGACACAAAGATAAGTTTCATGGACAAATAAGTTTTGGGAACTCTGTAAACAAGTTAGAGAACATTCTAATTTGTGATATTTTACCATTTCTTTTATCAGTTTCTTATTTATCTTTTGTATCATCATTTAACTTTTCCATTATTTTGCCGTGTCTTAACAGCTAGAATATAGGCTCCTTAAAGTCTGGGATCATGTCTTGAGTATGTCTTTCATTGTATGTACCCAAGCAGTATGGCCAAGGGGAATGTTTGCAAGATTTGGAACTAGACAGATTTCAATCCTGGCTTCTCCACTCATTAACTAATGGACCTTTGGACATGTCACTGCACATCTCAGAATTGCAGTTTCTCATCTGAAAAATAGAAATAATAATTCATCTCAGAGGTTGTTGTGAGACTTAGTGGTGGATAGTCTTCAATAAATTATAATAGTCATTAATAGTAATTAAAAAGACATTTATTTATTTATTGTTGTTTATGTTCATTTGTGTGAGGATTAGTAATATAACATGAAGTAACTTCCAGTGTTTAAAAAGAAAAATGTTTTATATTGATTTTCAAATATAATAATATACTGTCTTAGTCTGCTCAGGCTGCCATAATTAAATAAAACCGATGAGGTGGCCTAAACAACACAAATGTATGTATCACAGTTCTAGGGGCTGGGAAGTCCAAGATCAGGTCTTGGCAAGGTAGATTTCATTCTGAGGACTCCTCTTTTGGCTTACAAGCAGCTACTGTCTTTCAGTGTGCTCGCACAACCTTTTCTTTGTGTATACAGAGAGAGGGGGAGAAAGAGACTAGTTCTCTAGTGTCTTTTCTCATAAGGGTAATGATCCCATTATGAGGGCCCAGTCCTCAATGACTTCATCTAAGCCTAATTACCTCCCAAAGGCCCATATCCAAATACTATAACACTGGAGGTAAAGGCTTTAACATAAGAATTGGAAGGTAGGACACAAACATTTAGTCCATGACATATATATTTTAAAATTATAAAATACACTCTCAAGAAAAGCACTGTTTGAAATTGTTTCTAAGCTTTTTAGCAGAGTTCTCAAGAATAAGCCTTTAGAATCATAGTATTTGGTTGTAAAGTCTAAGGACCTAGAGAGAAATTTAAAACACAAAAGAAAAAGATTGTAATGTATTTCCCAAAGTGATAGAGTTGTCCATATAGAAAGAGTAAAGTTATTGAGAAAGATACAGAGAAATGATCAAATGGAACTTCACTGATTCTATAAGATTTCAGTTAAGGTACAAAACCAGAAATGATTTCCATTTAAAAGCCATTGTCCTCTACTATCTATTTTCTCCTTCACTCCCTGCCTGAATATTTTAGGACTGTGACCATTTATGGATTGTGGCCAAATTATAAATACAGCATAAGTTAAATATTTCTATATTTTGGTTAGTTAAAAAATCTTTCAGTATCCTATCTTGAAGCATATAGAGTCTTTTTTTAGTGGTCTTTTGCAATGAGAAAAGCTTTTTTCTACTCATAGGTTGTAGAAATGTTCACTTAAAAAAAAATACTTCTGGATAGAATTTTACATTTGGGTGGTACTTTTCTCCTATAATAAAAAAAAAATTACAGGTATTCTTTTCAACCAACCTAATTAACTTCCTAAAGAATCCAAAGGAAGGGAAAGATCAGTGATTACTTTGGAAGAATGGGAAAATTGGGTCAAATGAAAAGTATATTGTCTTGACAATAATGGTGACTGTTTAAAATCAGTCAACATAGATGTTTCACGAGTAAAACCTCTAAATGATTGACTATACCCAACAAATGTTGTTGCCACCATGATTTGACTGGATTCACCTTAAACTGTAGATTTAGTACAAAAACTGGGTGTTTCATTTAGTGAACACTACAGAAAAGAATTAGTTTCAGTTTTGTTAATTTCTTGCATTGTTTAGAAGGAGCACAAGCGACTTACCTAATATTAATGACAAAATTAAGAATAGGGTCTAAAACTTGATTCTTGGCCTACATTAAATGAAATTGATTTTACAATCTCTGAAAATAAGGATAATGGCAAAAGTTACTTAGCATTCATTATGGGCCCATTCTAAGTGTTTTACCTGTATTTGGTCCTTGTAACACATGGTTAACTGCTGTTATCACCCTCTTGTGCCCAGTGATGAAACTAAGGTACAGAGTAATTAAGTAACTTGGCAAGGATATTGCTGTTAGTAATTGTTCGAGTCCATCCCAGCTGGCTGGCTGCAGTTTGGTCTCTTAACTCCTGGGATATCCTAATGCTTTCAAGCAGTAGCTATTTAAGCAACTTGCTTTTTCCAAACAAGTTTTGTATCTTTCTCTTTAATTATAACAGACATACTTCATTTTATTGTACTTTACAGATACTGAGATTTTTTACAAACTTAAGGTTTGTGGTAATCTTGCATTGAGCAACATTATCAGTGCCATTTTTCCAACAGCATTTGCTCACTTCATGTCTCTATGTCTCATTTTGGTAATTTTCACAATAATTCAAACTTTTTCATCATTATTATATTTGTTATGGTGATCTGTGATCAGTGATCTTTGATGTTACTACTGTAACTGCTTAGGGACACCATGAACTGCACACATGCAAGACCGCAAACTTATCTGTAAATGTCATTTGTGTTCTAACTGGTCTACCAACCAGATGTTCCCCCATCTTCCTCCCTCTCCTCAGCCTTCTCTATCTGCCAAGACACAACAATATTGAAATTAGGCCAAATACTAACTCTGCAGCAGCCTCTAAGTATTCAAGTGAAAGGAAGTTGCATATCTCATACTTTAAATCAAAAGCTAGAAATGATTTAGCTTAAATCCAAGATAGGCCAAAAGCTAGGCCTCTTGTGCCGAACAGCCAAGTTGTGAATGTAAAGGAAAAGTTGTTCAAGGAAATTACAACTCTCCTCCAGTGAACACATGAATGATAAGAACACAAAACAGTCTTATAGCTCATATGGAGAAAGTTTTCATGGTCTGGTTAGAAGATCAAACCAGCCCCAACATTCCCTGCCCCAACAATGCCCAATCCAGAGCCAGAATCTCTTCAGTTCTTTGAAGGCTGAGAGAGGTGAGGACGGCACAGAAGAAAAGTTGGAAGCTAATGGAGGTTGGTACATGAGGTTTAAGGAAAGAGGCTGTTGCCATAACATAAAAGTGCAAGGTGAAGCAGCAAGTGCTGATGTAGAAGCTGCAGTAAGTTATCCAGATCTAGCTATAATAATTAATGAAAGCAGCTACACTAAACAACAGATTTTCAATATGGATGAAACAGCCTTCTATTGGATGACGATGCCACCTAGGACTTTTACAGCTAAAGAGGAAAAGTTAATATGTGGCTTAGAAGTTTCAAAGGACAGGCTGACTTTCTTGTTAGGGGCTAATGCAGCTGGTGATTTTATTTATTTATTTTTTAAAGATTTATTTATTTGAGAGAGAGAGCACGAGAAGGCACGCACAGGCACACACATGCACACAGAGTAAAGTGTAGGGCAAAGGGAGAGGGAGATAAGCAGACTCCCCTCAGAGTGTAGAGCCCGAGGCAGGGCTCAATCCCACAACCCCAAGATCATGGCCTGAGCCAAAATCAAGAGTTGGATGCTTACTGACTGAGCCACCCAGGCACTACCAGCTGGTGATTTTAAGTTGAAGCCAATGCTCATTTACCATTCTAAAAATCTTAGGACCCTTAAGAGTTTTGCTAAATCTCCTCTGCCTGTGCTCTATAAATGGGACAACAAAACCTGGATGAGAGCACATCTATTTACAAAATGATTTGCTGAATATTTTAAGCCCACTGTTGAGACCTGCTGCTTAGAAAAAAACATTCCTTTCAAAATATTACTGCTCATTCATTGACAATGCACCCTTTCACCCAAGAACTTTGATGGAGATATACAATGAGATCAATGTTGTTTTCATGCCTGCTAACACAACACCCATTCTACAGCCCATGGATCCAGGAGTCATTTTCACTTTTAAGTCTTATTATTTAAGAAATACAATTTGTAAGGCTATAGTTGCTGTAGATAGTTCTGCCTCTGATAGATCTGGGGAAAGTAAATTGAAAGCCTCCTGGAAAAGATTCATCATTCTAGGTGTCATTAAGAACATTTGTAATTCATGGGAAGAAGTCAAAATACTAAGATTAACAGGAGTTTGGAAGAAGTTGACTGCAACCCTCATGGATGACTTGGACGGGTTCAAGGCTTCAGTGGAGAAGTAACTGCAGATGTGATGGAAATAGCAAGAGAATTAGCAGTGGAGCCTGAAGAT
This sequence comes from Ursus arctos, assembly GCF_023065955.2. Classification (NCBI taxonomy): domain Eukaryota; kingdom Metazoa; phylum Chordata; class Mammalia; order Carnivora; family Ursidae; genus Ursus; species Ursus arctos. The sequence goes on along the minus strand of NW_026622786.1, from coordinate 48,763,618 downwards.
ATGACTGAATTGCTGCAACCTCATGATCATACATGCAGTGGATACGGAGTTGCTTTTTATGGATGAGCAGAGAGAGTGGTTTCTTGAGATGGAATCTACTCCTGGTGAAGATGTGTGAAGACTGTTGAAATGACAGCAAAGGATATTACATAAACTTAGTTGGTAAAGCAGCAGCAGGACTTGAGAGGATTGACTCCAATTTTGAAAGAAGTTCTATTGTATATAAAATGCTATCAAGCAGCATCATATGTTACAGAGAAATGGTTCATGAGAGGAAGAGTCAATTGATATAGCAAACGTCATTGTCATCTTATTTTAAGAAATTGTACAAAAACCTTCAGCAACCACCACCCTGATCTATCAGCTACCATCAACATCAAGGCAAGACCTCCACAGCAAAAGGATTATCACTCACTGAAAGCTCAGATGAGGGTTAGTATTTTATAGCAAAAAAAAAAAAAAATTAAAATATGTACATTTTTTAGACATAATGCGATTGTACGTTTAATAGTACACTGTAGTATAGTGTAAACATAACTTTTACATGCACCAAAATATTATAGGAAAACCAAAATATTCATTTGCCTCACCTTATTGCGATATTTGTTTTATTTATGGTGGTCTGGAACCAAACACACAATATCTCCAAGTTATGCTTATATATCCCTTTCTACTAAATCTTTGCAAATACTATTAAATTTATTTTATAAATTTAATCTTAAATTTTCTAGCTCCAGTGCCTTACTAATCAACTGCAGGTAGTTTTACATTTTGTCTATTAGAAGGTTTTGTTTATATGAAACAACACATTTTAAACAGGATAACTTTTATATACTTCAGAAATATTATTCAAGATATTTTTCAGGTACTCTCCACCCTGGAACAGGTGATTTTATTGAAGTGCCGTATATATGCCAGGGGCTTAGCATACATTTAATCCTCTTTGAAACTCTCAGTATTAGACACTATCAACCAATTTTACAGTTGAGAAAACAGGGATTAATCGTAGACAAAAGTCACCCAGCTATTAAGTGGTCACACTAGAATTAGAAACCAAGTCTGTGAATATTTCCACTGAATTACATTATTTCTATTGAGTTGAAACTGAACAAAGAAAATGAAGCCCAAAGCCATTTATTTTTATGTTTGTTAGCATCTACATTAATAAAACATTTAATAGGATCTAATGGTTTCTAATAGTCATGAATGATGTTAAAGTGAAATTACAGATTATCCATATAATATATTCACAATCTCTCTTACTAGGTAATTAGGGTTAATGATACAGTAATATCTTCCCAGCCAAAACTAATTCATGAAGACCAAACTAGAGAAAAAAGCAGAGAGTATTTTTAGAAAATTAAGTCAATACTATTATTTTTGTTTAATTTCAAGCATTACTACCTTCAGTAGCTTACTTTAGCAGTAGCACTCATGTGTGAACTAAGACAAAGCTTTACTGAGTACAACTCTTGTAATATTTCTATAGATTTTTCGCTTTTATGAGCATGTCTAGTATGTGTGTGTGTGCGTTTGTGTTTAAATGCTGCTCTTGAAGTATTTGCAGGGACGTTATTTAAAACCTAACAACTAACCCAGTGTGTGGTCCTAGAACCAGCAGCATTTACATCACCTATGAACCTGTTATGAATGCAGGATCTAGGCCCACCCTAACCACTGACTCCAAATTTGCATTTAAATAAGTTCTCTTGTTGATTCATAGGCACTCTGAAGTTTGGGAAGCACTGCTTTAAACTATTTTACACTTTCTTTGCACTTTGTTTTTCCTTTTAATGTGTATAATTATAGACTACAGAAAACAATTCTTAAAAAAAAAGAGGAACTTTTGGTCTATTTTTGGCAAAAAGTATAATGAATTTTTATTAAGATATAACTGATATAACATTATATTAGTTTCAGGTGCACAACATAATGATTCAATGATTGTATATATTGTGAAATGATGACTACAGTAAGTCTAGTAGCATTCATCACCATACATAGTTACAAAAAAATTTTTTGCTTGTGATAAGAACTTGTAAGATCTATTCTCTTAACAACTTTAAAATATGCAATACATACAGTATTGTTAACTATAGCCACCATGCTGGACATTGTATCCACATTGCTTTTTTATTTTGTAACTGGAAGTCTGTACCTTTTGACCACATTCACCCATTTCTCCCATCCCCAATCCCTACTTCTGGCAAGCGCCAATCTCTTCTCTGTATCTATGAGTTCAGTTTCATTTTGTTTTAGGTTCCACATATAAGTGAGATTATACAGTATTTGTCTTTCTCTGGTGACCAATTTCACTTATTTTGCTCTATCTTTTGAAAGCCAGTGTTAATCTGAGTAAATGTGATATAACTGTTTTCGTCGAGGATCCTGTATTAAAATACCTTAAGTGATTCCTAATAAGAGTGCCATCAGCAAAGTCAGCTGGAATGTTATGGGTTTAAATCTTTTGAATTTCAGAGATCATTGAAGAGTGTGTACTTTGCATTTAATATCTTTCTCTATAACCCAGAGATGTAAAATTCTTTCAGACTATGAATTATTGATTCAGTACAGCCCATTGTGCAGTCAAAACGTTGTCTTTTTCAATGCAGGAAGTTCTCACTTTGCACAGTAGTGGAGGACTGTGAAAACAACCGTTCAAGCTGAAATCATGCAACAGTCTTAATAATCAATGAGGGAGGGGCGCCTGGGTGGCTCAGTCCATTAAGTGTCTGCTATTGAGCCCCCCCCCCCCCCCCCCCCCGCAGCTCTGTGCTCAGCTGGGAGCCTGTTTCCCCCTCCCTCTCCCCCTCCTTCTGCCACTCCCCCTGCTTGTCCTCCCTGTCTGTCGAATAAATAAATACAATCTTTAAAAAAAAATAGTCAATGAGGGAAAACTCTGATAGTTCTGCCTGAAGGTCTTTAAAACCTTTTTTAAAACATTAAATACTATTATTGTTGGTTTTAAGTGTATAGGGAAATGGAAAAATAGTAAAACTAACATTCCTATAGTTTGCTGTCTTTGTAAACAGCAGGAACATCAAGAATTAAAGTGGGCTTTTTGTAAAAAAAAAAAGTTATCAAGATTAGTTTGAACAGTACTTGCCTTCTTTTCATCATGTAAATCATAATTCAGAGTGAACATCTTTCCTATGTGTTGATGAATTGTCTTTTTAAGCTTAAATAGGCTTCCAAACTTCTATCCTTTGTGCTTTCAGTGTCATGAAACATCCCTGACAGTTGCTTTAATGTGAAGTTTATTACCAGTGTCACTTCCTCTAAGACATCTTCATCCTTTTCATTACAACCACTTCCCTCGTTTATGTCAACAAGCTTGCCTCGAAGTTCCTCTGGCAGAGTGTGCATGGTCCCTTGAAGAGTGGCAGGCAACATGCCCACAGTCAGCTATTTCTTCTGTAACTCCAGTTATGTTTTTCCAGGCCCTGTGAAGTTGTTTGCACAGTGTGGTAAAAGTTTCTGCTGTCATGCTCGCTTATTGCTTACCGTGGCTTCCTGCCATGATGCTTGCATATTTTCATTTGTATGCTTTATGTCATATTTCTTCCAAAACTCAACTAAAGAAATTGTATGATCTCTAGTTGTAGCATTGATAGCCTATTCAAAAGTCTGTGTAAGATAATAGGCTTTCAAAGTTGAAATAACTCCTTGGTCCGTTGGCAGGGTTAATGAAGTTGTTCTTGGCGATAAAAAGCCAGTTTTCACATTTTCATTTAAATCACCAAGAGAATTAGGGAGACCAAGAGCATTTTCCAACAGTAACAGTGCTATAAATATTAAATTATTGTACCTATAGTATCTCTCTACTGATTGACAAGAAGGCAAACCAACTGCATGATGTACTGTTTGTGGTGTGAACTAAATGACCGATGTTTAGGGACAAATCACTGACAGCCTTAGAAAGAAGGTATGTGACGAGTCACTGACCGTGCTGCACATCTGTTATTTACATTGTGATTTGTGGGCCCAGGAGTTAAGAGCGAAGTCTATGTTTTATGCCGTTACTCACAGTTAATATACTGAAGTTTGAGCCTTGGTGATGGGGGAATAATGTTATTTAATGAAACCATGATGACTGAAATGAGTTCATATCAGAACTATGCAAAGTAAGGGCTGCTTTACTGTGACTCAAGACTAACCTCAACATATGTTTTTATTTAAAAAAATGTTTTTATGAAAGAAAGGAAAAATGAGAAACCTTCATTATATTTTGAACTGTTAAGTCTTTGACTTCTACCTCTGAACATACATCTGAAATTTTTATTTTTAAATAAAATAAAATAAAGCAGCATTTGTTTATGAGACACTATTCAAAGCTGAATGCCATGTTTCACTGCATCTGGTTCTAACCAGTTGAAGCTGGTAAGGACCATGAACCCTGGGTTACCTTAGTCAGGGTCAGACTCGACCTACCAAATTATTCTTCCCTGACCCGTGGTTAACGGGACTTGCTTTACTTAACAGTACACAGACTTGTGAACTCATTCCACCCTCTCCATAATGCACATGTTTAATCTTTAATAAGCGTATTCCACTGTGACCACCCCCTTTTGGCACTGACTTTTCCCCGTCAGAGCACTACTCAGTGAATGTCTTCCCTGGTATGTTCTTTCACCTCGCAGGTAAATAAAATCAGCTTTGGCTTTTGAGCTGTGATCGTCGTTTTATTGTTTGACACCCAAGATAACACATCGAGTAAGCGACAGAGCTGGGGCACAAATCCATTCTGACTTAAAACCCATATGCTTAATGTCTGTGTTTACTCATTAACTAAATGATGGGAGTTAATTGCTTTCAAGCCAGCTAGTTCCAAGACGTAAAAAAAGGAAGCTGATTCTACAACTCTAACTCCCACTAACTCTAATTCATTCTTCCCTTTGCAACAGCGAGATCCTCACACTTGGGGGTTCCTTCCTATTACAGTAATAACGATGATATGAATGGTAATAACAGTGTAATAATACTAACAACAGCATCAATGACAGCTTAACTACAGAGAGCGCTCCCTCAGTGACAGGCCGTCTTTCTTTCCCAGCTATCTCAAACCAGATATTGAAATGTCTTGTTCCCTTGTGATAACATGAATGTGCATTTATACAATTTCTTTGTGTCGATCTGGGTTAAAACTGGCTATACATGGAGTAGTAGAGATTGCGACAAGCTAAAGAACTGCATTCATGTGAAGGCAGCAGCCATTACTCTGTTTCTGTTGCTCGTCGTGGAGGAATACCAGCCTGGTATCGCCAGATTTCCCTCTTTCAAGAGGCACCAAAAGTCTGGGTCATTATGTAGAGTTTACCACTTTTTAAAATGCTGTGTAGGGGCATCTGGGTGGTTCAGTTGGTTAAGCATCTGACCCTTGGTTTCGACCCAGGTCATGATCTCGGGGTTATGAAATTGAGCCACACATCGGGCTCTGCACTCAGTGGAGAGTCTGCTTGAGATTCTCTCCATCTGCTCCCCCCCACCACACTCTCTCTCTCTCTCTAAAATAGATAAACAAATCTTAAAAAAAAAAAAAATACAATACAATGCAATAATAAAATACCATGTAAACCAAACTAAACTTATCTGCAGGCTGAAATGGGCCCTGCCCATAGCCTCCGCTACAGATGCACGGGCTAAGAGGCAGGAAAATACAGTGGAGGCATACTGTGTGCATTTTGGGTCCCAGCTTTTCTATTTTGTGTGGCCTTGAGCAAGTTATTTAGCCTCTGTAGGTCTCAATTTCCTTATCTTTAAAATGGGTTTAAAAATAACTATCTTATAGAATTGCTATAAGGTAAAGATTAGTTATTTTTATCTTTAAAATGCTTAGTAAAATGCCTAAAATTTAACCAGTGATTTGTTTTTAATGTTTGGGCCCCTTTATCCTCCCTTTTGTGGACCTGCCCTCTCCATACTTCTGCCATGCCAGTTATATGCAGCCATTCCAAGGACATGCACTATGAACATCAGCCTATAAGTATAAAAACAAGCAAACAAAACCTTGTGTCATTTTCAATGGCTCAGTTAAATGGCAGGTGAATTTAGAAAGGGAAAAAAGAAGCCATATTTATTTTACAAAATTGAACCACTCATTAAATGGTATTGAACCACTTGGCTGAACTGATAAAATAATTTATATGATACTATTGTCATTAGGTGAATAAGCTTTTTGTTCAGTGAACTTGGATATGTGGCTTTTTAAAAGCTCTTTCGCCATTTTACCTTTTAATATGTCTAACTAATGTACTTAACTTTTCAGTTTATCTTTATTGGAAGAATTTGACTGCAGCTGTAATGAACTGGAGTCTCTACCTTCTACTATTGGCTACCTTCATAGTCTTCGAACGCTAGCAGTCGATGAGAATTTCCTTCCAGAATTACCCCGAGAAGTGAGGAATAAACTTATTTCTGTTAATTAACTTTTAATGAATATGTTTGGGGATTAAGTCTTAACAGGTGCAATGGCAACATAGATTCATAAGTTGAGCTGTCAATGTATATAGGAATTATCTACATATGTGTGTGTTAATTATTCTTTTTTAAATAAGTGATAAATTCTTATATTTGACTCAGAAAATCCATTTGACTTAAACATTACTTAGAAAGAGAAGTAATAAAATATTGTAAGTTAATCAATGCTAAGGAATACAATTTTAAATAATTTAATTTAAATATTTTGCTTTTAAGAATAGTAATAAGTAACATCCTGGGATAATTACATTTCCATTTCTGAAGTGAAAGATTTTTAATGGAAATAACTTTTTTTAAAGTATCATATGACATGATAATATTATTTTTATTTTAGATTTCACCAAAAGATTCAGTTTTTATTTCTAAGTGGGATTTTTATTGATTAATGTCAAGAAAAAAGTGTGAAGTATGTTTTCGCTTTAATATTTTCTGCTGAACACTTCTATAATGAAGGAACAATAGTCAATATGTCATTATTTTAGAGCCAAAAGTTATGAATAAACATGACAAGTACCATTGTAACATGAAATGAGCCTAACTTGGTCTTGGAACTGGTAACAATATTTTATCTTTTGTGTATGAGTAATCTATTAGAAACATAGATATATTAGTAGTCACTTGGATGGACTGTAAAAACAATGTTATTTATGAAAACAATGAAGCTAATGAGCATTCTAATAATAAAATTATAAAGAAACTTCCTAATATGCAAAAGAGTATGAGATATATGTTGTCTTAACATCTAAAGGAATATATATAATATATTCACATATTTTAAGGAGAGATTACAAAAAATAAAGCAGTAGATATATTAAGAGTCTTAAAAGTGATAAGGAAATGTGTAAATTAAGTTATTTTAATATTAAAAATTAATATAAAAATAGTTTATGGTGTACTTCTTTACTTACTTTCTTTTGTTACCCATAGATTGGAAGCTGTAAGAATGTAACAGTTATGTCTCTACGTTCCAATAAACTGGAATTTCTTCCTGAAGAGATTGGACAGATGCAGAAACTAAGAGTCTTAAATTTGAGTGACAACAGGTATTTCTGCAACATTTCACAATCACATATTAGTTACTTACTGAAAGGAAATTATTGTTTCTTGTTAATGATTTTAGAAACATTTTCTGTGTCTTATGAAGTATATAGAATGTAGATCAATATTTTATTGAGAAAATGGCAGAAGCTAAATTATTTATAAACTGATATTTCTAAATTTATTTGATTAAATTCAGGTCATATATTATGTTGTATGTTTAAATTATATAAAATTTATACACCCAAATTTATATACCAAAACCCTCCTATATGCAGAAAGCATAATATTATGAAGACCTGGAAAAATTATAATAAAAAGATACAAAATACATTAATTGAAATCATGTATATAAGTATGTATGTATGTATGCATATATATATGCTTTCATGTACGCATTTATGTCTCCAGTAAATTAACTGGGCAATGGGTGTATTGTCAACACCACCAGAATATCGGTAAGAATATTGCCAATTACCTAATACTCAAAAATTGTGAAGTTTGTACATTATTGTAAGGACAACCAAATGGTCCTTTAGTCATGTTCAGAGTAGGGCAAAAAAAAAAGAAAAGAAAAAAAAGAAAAGATAGGTTCCCTTCTTGTGACAAAGGTGTTATAGTGGTGTATAGACAAAAAGAAAAAGCGAAACTGAATTCATCTTTGTTTCCACAATTGTTCTCAGATAGGAAAGGATAAACATAAATATTGACTGAAGATAACTGCTAAGTAGACAAAGTGATTACAGAATAGAATGTATGAACTCTGTTTTCAATAAGTTTCAGTCAGACAAATGATAAAGTGAGAAACTGAGAGACTGCAACAAAACTGTCAAAGATGACTTTTATGGAATCATTAAGAATATTCAGATCTGTAAGTTTCAAGATAAGTGTACAAGTTCTCATTCGTTTGTTAGTTTGTTTAAGACAAATCATGATAATAATGTGATTTTCAAAGACTGTTCACTTAGTAACTCAATAATATTCCCATGATGATATAGAAAATATGCTAATCAAATATTTTAAATGACCCATAATTAGAAGTACTACAAGTGAAGTTATTTTTGACTATTTTTATTGAAGTATGATTAACATATAGTGTTACATTGGTATCAGGTATACAATATATTGATTCAATAATTCCATACATTACTCAGTGCTCATCACTGTAAGTGTATTCTTAATCTCCTTTATGTATTTCACCCATCCCCTCACCCACCTCTCCTCTGGCAGCCACAAGTTTATTCTCTGTATTTAAAGGTCTTTTTTGTTTGTTTATTTCTTTTTTTCCATTGTTTGTTTTATTTCTTAATTCCACATATGTGTAAAATCATATGGTATTTGTCTTTATTTGTTTAACTTATTTCACTTAACATTATACCCTCCAAGTCCATCCTTGTGGGACCTGGCAAATGTCAAGATCTCATTCTTTTTTGTGGCTGAGTAATATATATATATATATATACACACACACACACACACACACACACACACACACGCACATCTTCTTTATCCATTATCCATTATCCATTTATCCATTAATCTCCGGATAGACCCTTGGGTTGTTTCTATATCTTGGTTATTGCACATAAGGCTACAATAAACATAGGGGTACATATATCTTTTTTAATTAGAGTTTTAATTTTCTTTGGGTAGATACCCAGTAGTAGAATTACTGGATCATATGGTATTTCTATTTTTAATTTTTTAAGGAACCTCCATGCTGTTTTCCACAGTGGCTACACCGTTTGCATTCCCACCAACAGTGCAACAGGTCCTTTTTCTCCACATCCTCACCAACACTTGCTATTTCTTGTCTTTTTGATTCTAGCCATTCGGACAGGTGTAAGGTGATAGCTCATAGTGGTTTTGATTTGCATTTCCCTGATGATGAGTGATGTTGAGCATCTTTTCATGTGTCTCTTGGCCATCTGTATGTTTTCTTTGGAAAAATGTCTGTTCAGGTCCTCTGCCCATTTTTTAAATGGCACTTTTTTTTTTTTTTTGGTGTTAAGTTGTATAAATTCTTTATATATTTTAGATATTAAACCCCTTATCAGGTATATCATTTGCAAATATCTTCTATTCAGTAGGTTGCTTTTTTGTTTTGTTGATAGTTTCCTTCACTGTGCAGAAGTTTTTTTATTTTGGTGTAGTCCCAATAGTTTAATTTTGCTTTTGTTTCCCTTGCCTAAGGAGACTATTTAGAAAAATGTTTCTATAACCAATGTCAAGGAAATTACTGCCTGTTTTATTCTAGGAATTTTATGGCTTCAGGCCTCACATTTAAGTCTTTGATCCATTTTGAGTTCATCTTTGGGTATGGTGTTAGAAAGTACAAGTGCTACTAATGAAGTTATTTATTCAACAAATAAAGGATACTTGAGTAACTACCATGGGACAGACATATTGCTAGATGCTAGGGTAAAAGATATGAGTAAGACATTGAGAATCTTACAATATCAGGAACGTAAAATATTTTGTCAGGCCAGTTATATTAGCTTAATTTTTTTCCTAGTACAATGACTGGAACATAGTATAGAGCCAAATTAATATTTTTTAATTAATGAATTAATCAATGAATCTAAGCCTGCAGTTAAAATCAATATTCAGCCAAAACTGAGTCCAAAATTGAACATTACCATCAGAGAAAGAACTTCCTGGATAAAAGATTAAATATGAAATGTTATCCAAATGTCTTGACTATCACAATTTCATATTTATAATAGAATAGATTTAAAAAGTTTGGTATTATAGTTTAGGAACAAATTATTCCTTTGTACTGTCAACTGCGAGATTGCTCCTATGGTGAATTTATTGTTGTACATTTGTGATATTAAAGAGAAGCTCACCTTCAATGTAGGTTACTGGAAGAGCAAGGAGAAATAAACAAAACGTATCTTTCTCTAACAGTTTCTTTTCTTTTCTTTATACTCTATATTTATGACTGAATTGATGATTATTTATCATACATGTTATTGTATATGATTCTGGAGAGTTACCCCTCATGTAATTTTGATGTGGCAGAATTGATATTCTGCTTTTAATTCATCTCCATATGTTGTGAGAAGACCGTACTTCATAATTCCTGGCTTAAATGAAATTAAGTGACTAAAAACTATAAATAGTTTTTATGTAATTTGGTTTCATGGTATAAATACTAATATAACAAAATATTCTATAAAAAAAGAATTATAAGTTAGTCTCTGTTACTCTTTATATTCTTATTTATGTTTTATAAATATTTATGAGCTCAGAGAGGTTATTATATTCTTCCCAAAGTTATCTGGCTAATACACACTGTTGATGTTTGTATTGGCTGTCAATATCTTTTCACATTTATTAAATTATTTGAAAGCATTTTACTGCTTTTACATATCACATTACTTCCATAATCTTTATTAATTATTGTAACATTTTCCATTTCCATTATCAAAATATATGTACTCATCAATTGGCTGAAAGAGTTCCAATATATTAAAGACTTAAGGAAATTTTTATTCCATGTTCTATTTAAAATGTGTATGTATATTCAAAAGTGAACATGCAGAAATTAACAGTAAATCCATCAGCATGCCTTGATTGTGTTAGCACTTTGCTGAGTAGCTGTGATGGTAACCTATGTAATCACAATTCATTCATCATGCACAATTTCAGGGATATCAGATAGTATGTTTAAGTAGGCATTTGCTAATTTGGTCCTTCAAAGGCTGAAGCCAAAACTAGATCATTTTGATTGAATACCAAAGCTGATGCCAAACTTCATGTACCTCAAAATCCATTTTTTAAGTTTCCCTCTTGGAATATTTACTACACAGTATACAAACAGTGAGAGAACAAAAGGACACACTTTGGGGAGTCAGCATAACATTGGGAGCTGTAGATACCTTTAGTAGGATGACAGACATGACCTCTTCCCATCATGGAGGCAACAATGTTGTGGGGCTATCACCCAGTAAAAAAGTAATCACAAAAATAAATATATAATTACAAACTTTGGTATGTTCCATCAAAGAGAATATAAGGTACTTTGAGACTACGTTGGGGAAAGTAATTTAAATGAAGAGTCAGGAAAAGCCTCTTTGAGAAAATGACATTTAAGGTGAGAGCTAAAGGACATGTGGGATTTAGTTTAGTGAAGCTGGGGAGAAAGAATATTCCAGACAGAGAGAAAAGTTTGGCTAATCCTCGTAGTGGGCTGCTAGAAAGCCCGTCAGTGCCACTGGGAAGACTAAGTCCAAAAAAGAGTCGCATAAGTTTCTGGAGAGGCCTGAGGGGCCAGATCTTGTAAGGTTTGACAAAGCATGTTAACAATTCTGGATTTTATCCTAGAAATGATAGGAAGCATTTGAAGGGTTGTAAGCAGGAAATTTTCACTTTTTAAAGATTGCTCAGACTACTGGAGAGAAAGAATTGGAGAGAAGAATGAAACGAATAAGTTACATTATTTTAAATAATTCTTCATAAAAACGAGCTATTTCCGTCTTCACCCATGCTATTAGAATTTTCTTGTTTTTGCAGATTGAAGAATTTACCATTCTCATTTACCAAACTTAAAGAGCTTGCAGCTTTGTGGCTTTCTGACAATCAGGTAAAAACTTTTATTACCTGATTTATTTTATTTATTAAGATAAACTATAATTGAAACTTTGAATTACTAACTTATTCCCAATAGATACTCTTAACAATTACTGCAAAATATAGATTCTTTATCTTCTAAAAGAGAGATTTTTGTAACGATAGCAATTCAAGTTATATACAGACAATACGGTACTATAATCCCCACCCTCTTTAAATACTTTGATTTAGCATCTACTTCATTCCCAGAGATCTAATACACAAAATTGATCATTTTCATACCTTTTTATTTCTAAGTAGTACATATATGTCCTTAGGGGACATTCTTTAATTAAATCTCTGAAGGTAAAGAATAAGAAATCATTAATGTAGTCCCCACAGAGGACATGTTCCCTTTTTTTTCATACTTTTAATTATGATCAACTTGATCCTAAAATTTTATATAAGAAGTTCTCAGATAGTTTTTGCAACTATTACCAGTACTTTCTGTAATTGGTTTGATATTATTTTTTATACTCGCATAAGTAGATTATAATTGAATCAGTCATCAAGTGTTAATGAGTAACTTTAATAAGGAAAATAACAAGAAACAGTTGAAGACATCTGATTTGCCACCAGAAAAAAACTGATGACAGATAATTTTGACATAGTTTATTGGTCTTTTTTACTTTCATCTTATAATCCTAAAATTTTGAAACACCCCCAAATATGAATAGCCAAATGAAAACACATCATCTGAATTTAGTTTCTTGTCATTTCCTGAGCATAAAAGTAGCATCATCATTCAGACTTCTAGGTATTGGGCTACTTTTGTGAAAAAATAAGATAAATCTGTACAGATTGTAAGCACTAGAATGTTTGTGTCCCTACAGTCATTATAGCACTTGCTTCCATCTGCTGAGTAAAAAAAAAAAAAATAAGATTGTCATTCAAATTCCAATCTTATCAATGAACTATAGATTTTTCAAGGCATTAATATATCAATATAAGTAAATCATTTCTGGATTCAATGTGAGCTATGCTAATGGAACAGTCTATGCTACAGTCTTGCGTTGTGAAAAAACAACCACTAATATTATGATTTATTATTCTTGTGGGAGAATGAACTGAACGGTGACTGCATCATTTAACTTTTATTTAGAACAGTGATTTAATGTGTTTCTGACTCAGTTTCATGAGACAAGTTGGTATCCCAAATCCCCCTTGTGCTTCACTCCCATTGATAAATGTCATGAAATAAACCAATTTTTAAACATTAGATACCATCATTTCCAATATATTTATATGTAGTGTATTTATATGTATAGTATATAATATCAGAGCTCTAAAACACCCTTCAGAAATAGTATTTCTAAAATCAAATCAATAATAAAGAATGAAATATTGCCATTCTTAAGAAATATATTGTTGATATAGCAGATACAAAAAGTACTATCTCTTAAAAAATCCTTATGTTTTAACCTAATTAAATTCATAGATGATCTTGCAATAGCATGAATTTGATAGCAATTTCCATTTGTCTTTTTAGGGCAGCAGGTTGTGAAAATGAGTGAGTATATAGAACCACACCAAAAGCTCACTTAGTTGAAACAATTTAATACATCTTGGTCTCTTTAAGATTAAAACTGATATTGCCAGTGAAGATGAATAGGTTTTGTAAAAGAGTGTACTAGAGAAAAAGAAACTCTCAGCATAAAGACCTTAGAATTTGAGAATATTCCTCAGCAACAGTCTTATTTTATGAGATGCTTTCTTATTTCATTACTTTTTTTCCCTGCCTTTCTTTTAATTGTTCATTCAGCTCAGTGAGGCCAGACTATTGACCGTTATCTTCTCTAAAAGTAATATTCTTCATATTTGCTATCCTATTAATCTGATTTATATGTTCTTTGCTTCTAGTCCAAAGCCCTTATCCCTTTACAAACTGAAGCCCATCCAGAAACAAAGCAAAGAGTATTGACTAACTACATGTTTCCCCAGCAACCTCGTGGTGATGAAGGTAAATTGTCAGTAAAAATGTCTCCTATGTTTATATGATCATGGATAAAAGGGATTAATTTTGTTCTGATCTCTGGCCAGGAATCTGGCCCATGGGCAAGGCTATAAAAGTAATTACATGACACATATAAATCATCCAAGGGTTAACCCTAAGCATGAATCTTATCTTCCATAATCGGCAAGGAAGAAGTCAAATTGTCACTATTTGTGGATGACATGATACTCTATATAGAAAACACTAAAGACTACCCAAAAGCTGCTAAAGCTGATAAATGAATTCAGTAAAGTTGCAGGATACAAAATCAACGTCCACTATATTATTTCAAGTAAGATTCCAAAAACGTAACTCTCCCTCTTCATATCTTATGTGAAAATGTTGATTTCTAGGAACAACTTCCCTTGGTGGATTGTAAGACATAGGACTAGGTCACTAAATGTAGTATCCAGCCAACTGAAATAGGCTAAGAAGAGTCTGACCTTAAGGAAGGTTCAATGTACTGTTTTATTTTCTGTGTTCACCAATTTCATGAGCACAATTTAAACATATTGTCCAGTGATCCCAGGCCCCAAATTATTTCATGTTAAGAGTCAACCATAAAGAGATGACTTGAAAATAATGACCATTCTTTCTCTTTCAAGTGGAATTTCTCTAAATGATGTCAGTAGCTTTGATAGGAATACTTGTTGAAAACCTAAACCTTTTTTAAAATTAAATCTTCTATCCTTTATGATGACAAATTTCATAAAATTTTTAAAGGAGGTTTATCCTTTATCTTGTGGAACCTGCATAGGCTCCTTCACCCAAGCCGGAACAGGCTGCCACACATATTTTCTACAGTCTCACAGTAATGGTAATTCTTAGAAGAGTAAACCCACTTTACTTCACCCATGGATTAAATCCACCCAATCCTCTTGAATGAGAGCACATTTTAAAAGCAACTGTCTGTTTATGGATCTATTTTCAGGGATAATTATAATAAACATCATTAGTCTTTGACTTACAAATATAAGTGAATCATTTTGGGATACTTTAGAATCTTTTAGTCAAATTTCGACTAACAAAAGTAGGAAAAGGAAAGATTGTTTCATATTTTTTTCAGACTTCAGTAAAATTGATCTTTTGAATTTATGCAAGAGAAGTCACCATGTTTACATATGCTATAAGAAAAACCTTAATTAAGGATTGTTTTTATTCATGCAACTTTACTTATATTTTCATATTAGTATCCCTAGCTTACTGAAATATTTCATTTCAAGAAAATGTAGGGAAAAGTGTAGAGTCTCAGATTTGCTGGTCATTTCTCAGATACAGTCTCACATATTAAATCCCTCATTTATTGCGGGGAGTGAGGTATAACTAGTCAGGCAAGGTACGATGTTAAGGAATTAGACTGGTTTGGTTTTGTTCTGCTTTCCTTTGAGGAAAGAACAGTAATAGGAAAATTTTCTTGAACTTTGAGTACGTCACCCTTTGGCTTTTCAGGCAGAAGTATAATAAATGAATCTTCAGAATCCCTTGCAACAAAAAAGGAAATATATGATAAAGGTCATCTTTTGGGAAAGAATTTAGACTAAACTAAGTACTTGTATTGCTTTTTCATGTGATCTTCACAATTAATGTTGGTAAGGAAGATATTACTATTAGCCTACATTTTTGATATAAATTAAAGATTTATAAGCCGCTTATTTTCCTTGTTAATTTGAGTCATATTTAGACTAGTTTTGAGACCATAATTTTAAAGTTACCCCAAAAACAAGCTCCCCTCCACTACCCCCACAACTACACACACACACACACACACACAAAGAAAAGCTTGCAATCTCACACATTTTACCGAAAAACCAATGTTATGTAGTATCTTTTACAAAATCCTGATAGAGTTCAGTAGCTACAAATATGGGTATCGGCTCTGTAATCACAGACTTGGAACAGAATCCTGCATTGACCCAGAGAAGCTATACAACTTTGAGCAAATCTCTTAAAACTCAGCTAGAGTTTTCTCTTTTTTTTTAAAGATTTTATTTATTTATTCGACAGAGATAGAGACAGCCAGCGAGAGAGGGAACACAAGCAGGGGGAGTGGGAGAGGAAGAGCAGGCTCCCAGCAGAGGAGCCTGATGTGGGGCTCGATCCCATAACGCCGGGATCACGCCCTGAGCCGAAGACAGACGCTTAACTGCTATGCCACCCAGGCGCCCCTAGAGTTTTCTCATTAACAAACTGAGGATATATTAGTACTACCACTGGTGTGTTAGTTGAAGATTTTTAAAAATAATATTTTAAAATGTATAGTCCAGCTCTCTTTATTATTATTATTATTATTATTATTGTTATTATTATTATTATTTTCCTTTGGAGAGCCCGTTCTCCACACTAGAAAACTTCCCCATCCCAATATATAATTAATATGTACTTAGGAAAGCTGAATTTGAATTAAGATGTAAAAAACCATGTAACAAATATCAAGGGAATTTTATTCCCTCTCTTCTCTTTCTTTTTTTTTCCTTTATTTCCTTCTTTCTTTCTCTTTATTTTTCCCTTTTTTTATGTTTGTACTTGTTTGTAGTACCTATTGCCATTTTTTGCATAGTGTACTAAGCTCTATTAATAACACTTCATGTAAAAAAAAGCAATAATACTTTGGAATCTAACTGTAGATTTCCAGTCAGACAGTGACAGCTTTAACCCTACCCTGTGGGAAGAGCAGAGACAACAACGCATGACTGTTGCCTTTGAATTTGAAGAAAAAAAGGAAGATGACGAAAATGCTGGGAAAGTTAAGGTGAAACTTTTCATTTTGTTTCTTCTTTCTTCTCATTATTTTTGTTTGTCCATTGTTATTATTTAAATAGACTTTGGGACAAATTGAGTGACCTCTGCTTGAAGGTCAGATACATCTTCACATCTTCATTATAGCAGTACGGTAACTTGAGAAGCCTTGGTGTGCTTCAGAATGAGACTCCTGTCCCAATTCTGACTGAGCAAATTTGATACACCACCCCATCTTACAGAGTAACAACATGAAAGAGATTCAAGGTGAGAGAAAGCCAAAACAAACCAACGAATCTGGGTGATCGGCTTTATCGAAGCACCTTATTACATTTTTGAAACATTGAAATGGTTTTCTTTTAATCACTAAGCAAGGCACCAGGCAGGCCATAGGAGACCAAAGTATACATTTATGGACGAGCCAATGGATTAATATGTTATATTGGCTTTAAAAATCTCTGAAATATTTTGTCTCTGGGGTATCTGAAAAGAATTTATGAGTTTTCTTAAATGAGAAAACCAGTTTTAAAGGAGGCAAGTGCCTAACAGCAGGTGATATTCAATTTTTTCACCTCCAACATCTTTTTTAAAATCCTTTATAAGAACTAATCTAAGTCAAGTAACAAAGTGGAATTTTAAAATCTATATTTTTTCATTATTTAAATTTGAAGTACAGAACAGATTTTATCAACATCAGATCTTCATATTATCATCATGGCAACATCTTGAATCTCTAATCTTTTATGGTATTATTTGTGTACTTTCTCCATCATGAATACTAACAGATCTCACTCTGAGTGACTAATTGCCTAAGTAATTGTATGTGCATCCTATTAATAGATCTAGATTGTGTAATGTGTTCTTTTCTGTCCCCTCATTCCCACATTTTCTAAACTTTTTTCTTAAACCAACGCACCCTGGAACCTTACTAGATTTAGACAGTAAGGTAATCGACAAGGGCCACCTCTACATCATTGTGTAAAATCCAAAGTGGATTCCCAAATCAAAGTGATAGTTTTGTTAAAGATTTGGGTTTTAAAAAATGTTTCTGGATGCTTGGTTAGTGCTATCTAATAACCAAAGAAACATTTTTTTTAACTTGTGAATTTCTAGAAAAAGCAATGCTAAACTAAAACAAAGACCCTTACAGCATTTCAGTTCTTCTTTTGAGAGTTCATATGTTAAATCTAGAACCAATGGATGATGCATTCTATACTGGACCTCTGACTCATTCTTTTACTTCACTGAATGTCAAAAACTACATACTTATTCCTAAAAATCCATATTCAAAGGATTAAACAAGAAAATAGTACATTAATATACTCTGGTATATGTGTCAATGAAAACATAAAATATGGTAAATGCAAACAGTTATTTAGAAGCCCTGTTTGTGTGTTATGTGGCCAGGTTTGTTTATAATCAGAGTAGGCTCATTATACTTTAGATTGCATTCTCTTTATGCTTATTTATATTTGATTTATTTATATTTTGGTGAAACAATATGTGTTTCAAAAATCTCAGACACTTGGTTTTGACTAATTTGAATATTTCCAATGCCATTGGCTATTGGACAAATTAGAACACAAACAAACTTCTAAATAAATCATCATGAAAGTATGATGAATGGAATATACAGAAATCTTAAAATAAATTAATCACACTTTTCTGGTTCATTACATATACATTAAATTTACCACCATTTTACCTTTCATTTACATAAAACTTAGAAAGGAACCACTGACCTATGTCATCAACTTCCAAATGGACTAGAGTATAATGCCCTACTTATAGAGTGTATAGTGTAGTATGAATGCTGCATTGTGTGAAAAAAATTGTGACCCATTCATATGATATTGGTACTATTTTATTACAGAGTTTGAACTAATTTTCTGATGGTTGTTTTAAATGCATTACCCAGAGTGAAAAAAAAAATCAAGAGTAGAAAAATGATAAAGTGAAAGTATTGCTACAGTGCTCCTCTTTCTCCCAGAAAATGGAGATTCCTTCTCCCACAGGATCACTCCTGCCAAGCCCCCTGGGAAAGGGGCCAGCGTGGGATTACTCTCCAACCTGCCAGACTGTCTGGCGATTGCTGCACACCATGGGCCAGGTGTGATCAGCAGATCCAAGATATGCCCGTCCCCCAGAATGACCCACAGCTGGCATGGGGTTGTATAAGTGGCCTCCAGCAGGAAAGGAGCATGTGTACTCCATTGCCAGTTGCAGCACAATCCACCACTCTTCCCTCTCTAAGTGGCAGACAGGTAGGCCTAGGTGTTTGGGGTAGGAGAATCCCCCATGTAGAGGCAACCTTGGAACAGTGGTTTATGGGGTATGTTCTGCATGATTTGGGGTAAGAAATGTTGATCGTGTAGAAACCATCCAATTGCCAGTGTTTGATCTCAATTTAAGTTTTTGTTCATTGACATTGGCAATGGGGTGGAGAGAACCAAGTCAGAGGGGAGGGAACATCAATAATGAGGTGCCTAATGGTGGGATATATGGCATGATTTTTGAGTTGGGTGCTTCATTTTTATTTATGTTTTTATTTTTAAAGATTTTTTTCTTTAAAGTGTGGGAATACCAATAGTTGGGCAGAATGTTGATGACACTATTGATAAAATCTAAATTGCCCCCACACATACACACATTTTTGTATATCAATTCAGAGGGAGATTAAGTAACTAAAACCTGATTCTTAAAATAGCATGAGATTCGAATTGAGATTTGTTGAGAGTGGACTTTGAACACAAAGATGGACATCTGTCAAAAAGCATCAATTTCCCTCTAATTTGAAGGCACAGATGATGAGAATTCCTGTAAGAGAAGATTGGTTTGGGACTTGTAGCAAATAGGGCTTCCTTATCTCAGTGGGTTGGGTGTTTAAAAGTTCAATGGAAAAAAAATGTCTTAATGGGATGTGAAAGAACACTACATTTTTGGTAAGCTTTACCATCCACATGTAATGGCCTAGATTCTAATTCTGTGTCTTATATTCTTTCTGCAATATAAGGCCAGCTGAGAATCCTAACTAAAACTCCTATAGGTTTCCTTTCTGTGTAAAATGTTCTGATTAATTCCCAGAATAAGATCCCTAAAGATCAGTAATCAAAGCATTAACTATTACTTCTCTTACTGGAATTTACAGTCAAGCCAAATTAGAATTTAATCATTATATAAGCAAACCACAGTTCTTTGAGAATTCAAGATACCGTCTCTAAATGCCCTAGCTATTAACATGAATTCTTTCTTCCATTGCTAAACTTTTGGGAGTCTCCAACATCTTGCAGCTGCTATTTGCATTTACTGCACTTTTTTTAGATCTGAGATATATAGAATGTTGTGAAACATTTCTATTTTTCTAAAATTAAAATGAAGTAACATTGCAGTGAAAATCTTGCATTTTAATAAAATGTATATGTAAAATGAACAAATACTTTATGGTGAGTGATATCCACAACATTTTGGTGAGAACAATTGACAGTTTTTTCCCGCCTATTTATATCATAAATGAATTTACATTTTCTCCATCCATATTAGAATGAGAGAACATTTCTAGCCTATGTATTTAGAAATATAAAGAAACTGTTTTTATTTGGGCATCACTGAACTATAAATAAAATTGTATTTATGATCATGTTTTTTCATTTCTGAAGCATTGCACAAGAGTTAAAAAGTAGGAGGGCATAGGCAAAACAGTCTGTAAAAGGGTATAAAATACGCTTTTACAGAGCTTATAAACCTAACAATTATAAAATATTATAGTTTCCTTTAAGAAGAAATTATAAACTAGCTTTATGTTTTAAAAAATTGAAATTATCTTGTTTTTTAACTCAATAAAATTTACATTTTAGATTTACACACACTATCTTTTCTACAAGATTGTACAAATACGTGCTTTACTTATATCAGAGAATAGCCCTGAGCCAAGTAACACTTCTGGAGCATAAGCTCTGGAGTCAAAGACCTGAGTTTGAATTTGGGCATTGCTATGTATAGTTGTATGACTTTGGGCAAGGAATTTACACTGCCTGAGCCCTATTCTCAGGGGTATAGGAACAGATGCTTCAATGGGTTATGAAATTTAAATTATGTTTAATTATAATTAATTAAGGTATTTAAAGAATGTTAATTATAATTATTTTTTATTTATATCCAAATCTATATAACCAATAAAATAAATATTATTTATTAAATAAATAACTATTAATTAATTGAATATCCTTATAAAACATTTTGCATATACCTGGCACATGGCAGATACTGAATAAATAGTTGTTGCCGTATACAATCTGAAAAAAAGTCCAAACGGTTACAGGTAGTATTGAGTTTTATGTATGTATATATATATATATATACACACACGCATATATATATGTATATATGCGTGTGTGTATATATATATATATGTGTGTGTATATATATATACATATAAAATGCAGTAGAATCTAAATTACCAAAAAAATTCAGATTTTAAAAATACCTAAGTAGAATCTGATTTTAGAAAATAGTATCTTATCTTTGCATAGAATTTATACATTTTCAAAAGATTTTCACAGTTATTATCTCATTTTAGTTCTAGATTAACTGAAGATATTATCATTCCTATTTTACATACATGAGCAGAAATTGGACAGAAAGCTTAGTGGCTGATAGCTTGTTGGGGGTAAATCTTCTGGCTCCAAGTCCAGCAAGTTCTGTTGGTAGACTAGTAAATGGGAAGCAAGGAGCTTATTGTCCAGGTGGAACAAATCCAAATTTTATAAGAACTGAAACTCCCACAGTTTGGAGAGGGACCTCTTTAAGGAAAGGAATATGAAATAACCATGTAAATAAATAAGTACACAGGCTTTGGAAAGAACCTATGTAGGTGACAGGCTCTGAAGCTTAAGCTTCCTTAGCTTGACAAATCTGTTTCTGTTTCTAAATTTAAATATTTTTCAGAGATAAAGTACCCAAACATATTCTGGTGATGTGACTAAAATATCACATTTAGTGTGATATTGGCACTGTGGCCATAGTAAATAGTCATCTAATTGTGTCAGATGAGACATAGCATCTACACAAAATAGATTACATTATTCAGTGTGGAATTTAATTGAATTAAAGAACGCTTCACATTTTTTTTTTGCTTTTGATTCAATTTAGAAGTGTAATTTTAGCATTGAGGATTTTTTAAGGTACATGGAATTTTAATCTATTGACCTACATGAAAATTATTTTTCATTCATATACCATTGGTTATTAAAAATTAAGAGATGTTCTTAATTGGCATAATAGCCATACCACTCTACAATCTATATTTTTTAAATGTAGTTTTTTGACTTTTAGCCCTTTGCTATCAAGTACTTTTAAATGAGTTCAACAATATAATTTAAAATTTAGATGTAATTTGTGATTAACATTTCTAATACCAACTTAAACAGCAGATCCAAGAATGCATGCATCCCAATGGACTTTGTCTAGCATGGATATCATTCTTTTTATGTTTATTTAAGAATGCATTATAAATTAAGTACCCTGAGCTATATTTATATTACATTCTAACAACTTAACACTTTTTTTCTGAGAAGTCTAACTTTTTCTTGGGTTATGTTTTTGTAGCTTTATTTCTATGTATTATTGATTTCATTCTTATTTGTTTGGGAGTGTAAAAGACTACAATATTTATACTAGCAAAATTATTTGGTCTTTCCTCAGCTTTCCAAAAATTTATTGGAAAAATAATTTTGTATGTTTAATACTAAGAGGAATGTTAAAAGTCATCAAGTGGAGTCCAATCCCAGTATTTGATGTGGAAAATGAGCCACAAGGAAGATAAATATAACAAAGTTGGTGGATTTGCTAAAACTGCAGATGAGCAAAAGTGTTTGAATTCATATGTATAATCCTCAGATCTATGCCACCATCATAGTTTCTTACATCCCATGAATTACATGGGTGTGGGTGGGTGGGTATGTATGTGCCCCACCCCACTTTCTCCTTTCCTCTCATTCCCACTCCTTCCTTTTTCAGCTTTGCTTTCTTCTCCCTTCCTCCCAACCTACCCCCGCACACACTTTCCACAGACACATATTCACCACAATCACATAAACCATTCCATTTTGTAAAGTTGGTTCTACTCAGATGCAAAAAGCCATGACAGTTGGAAGAAGCCAGGACAAATAAACCTGCTCCTTGTTTTCCTTCCCACTCCCTTTTAATCAGCATGGATAATTTGTATTTATTCCAATTTAAGTATATTTTAAATATTCTGATAATGGGATTTTCTATTTGGAAGTGTCTCGTATTTTCTCTCTTTAAATTAAATGTGAAGAATAATCATTAACATATATGTTCCCTAAAGTCAGATCAATACAACAAAAATGAATTCAAGAATGGAAATAAATATCTGGGTAATATAAGCCAAAATTAACATGTTTATCTAGAACATCTTAGAAAATCTCCTCCTAAATTTTTAAATTTCTTGTTCTTTTAAGACATTACCTACAAAGCATGTGACTTTATTAGGGTAAAAACTAAATATAAAAGCCACCTTGAAGCAAATTCTTTTTAAGTTTTAACAAGAATTAGCTCCCTGACCTTTTGATATA
Source organism: Ursus arctos (assembly GCF_023065955.2). Lineage (NCBI taxonomy): Eukaryota > Metazoa > Chordata > Mammalia > Carnivora > Ursidae > Ursus > Ursus arctos. The sequence goes on along the minus strand of NW_026622786.1, from coordinate 48,740,167 downwards.
ACATGCTAATTAATATAGAGCTGATGCATATTTGGTAGCAGATACTGACAATTCCCCCATTTTTTAAATCCGTGATAAACTCTACTTGTAAATCTCTTGGGGTCTCCTCTTATCATCTACATTGATATTCCAAAGATATTTTAACATGAAAATAATTACTTATAAATAATTAAGATAGTGAAGGAACAGCCTCTAAAGTATAAAAGCAGCTGATAGTTATGCTTAAAATCTTCAGATTACCAGTCACTTATATGTTTGACCTACTGCTATTTTAACCATTTGCAGGGTAGGTCTAAAGATAGAATAGAACCCTAAAATTGTTTCTAATCTAGAAGGTGGGCAGGGTGGGAAGAAGCCCCATGAGGGCAGAATGTGCAAAGAATACCATGTGCTCTACTCTACAGTACAGTTTCTCAGCCAGCTCAACACTCACTATATTGCATTTGGTTTTACTACTGCACATAAAATGGAGTAGTTTTGTGAACATGTTTGCCGAAGGTATTTTTATGTTAAATTTCTTTTTATAAACTTCTAGGTTGAAATAAACCTAAAACGATATCCAACTCCTTATCCAGAGGATTTAAAGAATATGGTAAAATCTGTTCAAAATCTGGTGGGTAAGCCAAGCCATGGAGTGCGTGTTGAGAATTCAAATCCAACTGCTAACACGGAGCAAACTGTGAAAGAAAAATATGAACACAAGTGGCCTGTAGCCCCAAAGGAGATTACAGTGGAGGTATTTCAAGGTTATTGGTAATTGCCAGTGTGGTTTGGATTTTTTGGAATTACTAAATTATATGTTTTTTTAACCGATTAGATCTTCTCTGTTAAGTGCATTTTCCCCCTAAAATATAAATGAGTCTCTCTACTTTTTCAGACTATGAGGGTTGCATTTAATAAATTACAGGTAAATGACACCCTCATGGCCTAAAATTATTAACACAGCTCCAAAAGTTCCAATACACACAGAAGGAATAACTTGCTCATTCAGCTAGGCCTGGCCAGTAAGTGCATTATATAATTTTCACTCTACTTTTTTGGCTACCCCAAACTTTTATTGTATGAGTCATTAGAAAAGACTAAATGAAGTTGGTTTTTTTGTTTTGTTTTTTTGTTTTTTTTAGTCTGCAAATCTCAGTAAAATTCTTGATCAGATTTAGAGCCAGTTTTTTTTTTTGTTTGTTTGTGTTTGGATTAAAACCTTTATAGGAAACACTACTATAAACATGACAAAGAGGAGATAATTTCTGGATCTAGCCATGTGAAACTTAATTCCTATATTTTAGAATAAACTAGATATTCATCCTTATCAATTTGTGGGGTCTGAAAAGAATTCAACTACATTTATGCCACCTCTACACTATCTCATCCACTCTTCAGCCGATTTGGTTATCACCTTTTTATCTTCATTAGAAACATAACTGGTGTGAGTACATCTAGAAGTTACTGTACCTACTTCTCAAAAATCTAGGTTCCTGAAACTCTTTTACAAATCTGCATTTCACAGCATCAATTTGTTGCACTGATTAAACACCAACTGTATATTTAGCACTGTGCTAAACACTGTGAGAGAGAGAAAAGAAATATAAAATGTGTGCCTAGTCCCCAACTAATTTAGAGCCTAGCCGGGTAACATTACCACAGATGAAGTGATTAGAGAACAGATTATATAAAATATGATCACATGATTAGTGGTGTGATAGACAATATAATAATACTTTAAGAAATTGGAGAGAGAAGCAGTCACTGCCAATCAATTAAGAAGTTATGTGAAACAGTTTAAGGTTGAACTGTGTTTCGATAAGGGGGTGATTCTCTTAAAGTTGAAAGGGAGGAAGTTATTCCAGACAGAGGAAAAAGCTTGAGCAAAAATAAGCATGGTGTGAATATCTTGCAGTGGAGGTACTAGCCCACCCCAGAAAAGAATACAGCTTGGTATCAAGGGAGGAAAATTTAAGTAAATACTCATTTTCGTTTTTTTTTTCTTTTTGCTTATGAAATCAGTATTATTGTACTTTTTCCTTTCTAAAATGTTACAGATATGCAATAGCAGAGAAACAGACTTTTCTTTTATCCCTGAAGCAGTGCAGTAATATAAAAAGGAAGAAAGCCAGCATTTAGGAGGTACGCACTAAATACACATACACTTTGTATTTAAACCTCATGCAATCACAGTTTAACATTAAAATAATTGTGAGGTCATGATAACCCATAAACTGAGTAATTTTGCTACAAAATGAGAAGATTCTAAAATTGCTTAATACAGGGCTGGGATAGGTGAGGCAAGGAAAAGATGGCTTTGGTCATAAATTTAGTAATAACCCTACTAGAGAAAATAAATCTTAAAATTATCCCACAATCATTTAAAACTTGAAAAAATCCAAAATTAAATTTAATGTTTCTTCCCCAAATTTGCTTCTGCTCCTATACGCCCAATCTTGATCTCTGCTAGCACCATTATCTACTAGCTTACTCAAGCTAGAAATTTGGAAGATATCCTGGTTTCTTTTTCCATCTTTTTCTCCACTCACTGTCCCTTCCAAACAGTCACCTAAATCTATACATTTTCATCTAAGTGTATCTCCTCAACCTCCTCAGGCCCTCAGCTCTGTCCTGCATTATTATAGAAACTGTCAACTTCTTGGCTTACATTGTCCCCAGCCCCCTCATTACTTTGCTAATGAACTTTTAATTTATTTTTTTAAGATTTTATTTATTTAAGAGAGAGAGACAGAGAGAGAGCACAAGCAGGGGGAGGGGCAAAAGGAGAGGGACAGGCAGACCCTCAGCTGAGCAGAGAGCCCAATGAGGACTCGATCCTACGACCCTGAGATCATGACCCAAGGCAAAGTTGGACACTTAACCAAATGAGCCACCCAGGTGTGCCTAATAATGATCTTGTTAAGACACAAATCTAATTTGCCCTCCTTAAAAACACTTATTTCCTACCTAACTGAAACTCAGTCTTAAGCTTTATAATTATTTCAATGATTCACCCCACCTTTTCTTAGTTTTCTTCTTCTCCTGGCCTTTTATCTTGAATAGAAATCTCACCGGTAGTTTCAATACGTTTTCTAAAATTGAGATTCTAGATCTTCTCTCCCCAACTTTTAGCCATGCTAGAGCAAAGAGAAGCTGTTGCTTTCTTTATCATCCTCCCTTCTCGAATTGCTTACACGGATCAAGGGGCCACACTCCATATTTTCAACTTCCAGATAAAATAAATACAGATAGACAAATATCCAGTTGATCACTGTATATTAAGCATTTTGTTGTATGTTTTGCACTTGTATGACATTTTTGGGTCATTATTTAGTTCATACTGTCAAGAATGTGGAAGAGAGTATTACACACTGCATGATACGTTTATCCATGTGGTTAAATATGGAAAACCAAGGGAAAAAGACTAGTGGTAGGCAGAACCAGAAGCAGAAAACAGTAAGAATAAACAAGGTAAATAGATTGCAAATGCAGCAGAGAAAAAAGGAAAAGGAAAGGTAAATCAAGATTTATTGATCACTTTCTATTTGCCAACCGTGTGCCAAGACTTTTAATATACATTATGCCAGACAAAGAATACAGCTGGGAGAGTCATATGAACAAGGAGAACAGGGAGGTATGAAGGTTGTCCTCTACTTCCATATTCCTTTATATAAGTTTTATGAAGTTTACATTTGCTTTTTTCCAGTGTCTTAGTCCATTCAGGCTGCTATAACAGAATACCATAGACTACATGATTTATAAATAAAAACATTTATTTATCACAGTTCTGGAAGCTAAGAAGTCCAAGATCAAGGTAATAACAGATTCAGTGTCTAGTAAAGTCCTACTTCCTGGTTTATAGATAGCCATCTTCTCTCTGTGACCTCACACGGGAGGAGATAGGGAGCTTTCTGGGGTCTCTTTTACAATGGCACTAATTTCATTCATGAGGATTCTATCCTCATGACCTAATGACCTCCCAAAGATACCACCTCCAAATATCATCATATAGTTTTCAACTTATGAATTTTGAGGGGACACAAACATTTAGTCTGTAGCACTCAGCGCTTTATATGACTAGCACTTCCACGTCTTTCTGAGTTTTAGTTTAAAGATGACCTCAATAGGAAGGCCTTCCCTAATCACCATGATCAATAAAACCTCTACTTTCTCTATCACATTATTCTGTTTATTTGTGTTAAATATAATGAAAACATTTATGATTATGTTGTTTATTTTATTTTTTATTTTTTTTATTTAATGATTTTTTATTATATTATGTTAGTCACCATACAGTACATCCCCGGTGTCCGATGTAAAGTTCGATGATTCATTAGTTGCGTATAACAACCAGTGCTCCATGCAATACGTGCCCTCCTTACTACCCATCACCAGTCTATCCCATTCCCCCACCCTCCTCCCCTCTGAGGCCCTCAGTTTGTTTCTCATAGTCCATAGGATTATGTTGTTTATTAACTTCAGACTGAGTTTCATGAGGGCAGGAACCAGGTTGTCTTGTCCACCATTGTCTTTCTGGTGTCTAGCACAGTGCCTAGGTCAAAGTCAGATGCAATAAATATCTGTTGAGTACATGAACAACTAATAGAGTCTAATGTTGTAATACTGATAACATGTCTGTCTCTACATCCAATTAGAAGTTAATTGAGGGGAAGAACAATTTCTCTGTGTTTTTGTCAAATTAATCATGAATTAATTGTTGGCTGCCATACCTATTTATATTTTATCACCTATGTTTTGAATAACATGTATTTAAAAACAACAACTTACCATATTAATACATTAATATAATATTATGAGTAAAGGCAAAATATCATGATGAAGAATATTGGGAGAGTGAGGAAAGCAAGGAAAGAGGAGGGAAGGAGGGGACGAAGGAGAATGGTATGGTAAATAAAGCTACAACATAAAATAAATAAAGGGGTTCTAAAAATCTTGGTATGCCTTTAATGTCTTAGTAATATTGTTATAAGGACCATAGACCAAAAGAAGTACCTAACAGTTCCATTTACTAAGTAGTAGGTCTGACAACTTAGTAAATATTTATGCCCTGCCTAGCGGTCATTTGAAAAATAATACACACAAATTGAAAGGGAAAATAATAGTTTTATTTCATGCCTAAATAACAAAACTACCTATTAATGAAATGTGTGTACCTGTGGGACACCACTTATCTTCTCAAACCTTGGAATCATATCAGATACTACAATTCTGTTTCACATTGATTTTCAAATAGCACTTGATTTTTGATCACAGCAACCACCAAAAACCCAGCTTCACAAAAATTGTATCAAAAGGAAAGTGCAATCTAATATTGAAACTGAGAGCCACCAATTCACATAGTAACTGACTGATGTCGAGTATTGCTTTGTTTCCCTCACATATTTAAAATAACCCATGTATCCCTGTGAATTAACAACAGCACCACAGGTAGCTTGGAGCACAGTTTGGGAACAAGAGAAAGTGCTTTCAAGTCTAGCAGACATTAATTCAAATCTTGAATCTACCTTGTTACTGATTTTGTGACCTTGACAAGTCATTGAAAACTTTCTGAGCTTTGCTTTCTATATCTTTAGAAGTACAGGTAACAATAACATTTAGAGTTTTGTGGAAATGAAATCAGATGAAAACAAGTATTTTTATATAGCTGCAAGCACAGTTCTTGGCAAAGGGGAAAGCTACAGTAAATGATAATTCCTTGCCCTTCCACAAGAGAGTGATGTGCTAATCCTGCCCATCTGCCTTTAATCCTTTCATAGGCCACTACCCTGCATTTCAGAAAACTTCTCACTGGATACCTGTTTATTCTGTCCACCATGTTCATAAAGGTTCTGGACTTTTTCCTTTGTTAGGAGATTCCACCCAATTTCTTTCTATAGAGGAAACAAATCTATCTCTTGGTAATAGAGAGTAGCCAGTTACCCTTGAAAATATCCTTAAATGTTTTTATTAATACCAGACCCGGACTCTTGAAAGCTCGGGCACAAGTTTTTTCCCCCTCTCTCTTCTACCTCAGGCTCCCTTTCCCTACAGTAGCCGCTGAGATTTAGTTTGAATGACACAAGGTCAATGGGTTAAAGAAAAAAGAGATTCTACCTTTTCTTTTGCCCCCTCTTCTGCCTCCTTGCCAGAAGCAAATATGGTTCAATGTGCTTAAAATGGGACCCTCATTGTATTTGATTCCCGACCAATAACTTCCATTGCCTACACCATAGAAGTAGTCCCCAAAGCTTCACCCACTTTTCCAACATGAACTTGATTCCTCCAGCCTCTATAACAGAATTTATAGAGACAAAATCAATGATTAATTTCTTTTGTTGGACAGTTAACTTGTTCTGTAAAGTCCAGTTGAGAGGTGAGCTTTTCTTAGGGTAGACAATATAGCATACATAGTATCACACAGAAGGCCTTCCAGTAGCACAGATCACAGTTCAAATCTCAGCTCTACCACTCACTGAGTTTCTGACTTGGAATTACGACTTTACCTCTCTCCATGTCCTTAACTGTAAAACAAAGATGATGATATTAAATAATTTAAAAATAATAAATAACGGTAAAAAACTAGGTTATCAATTAAGTAATTAACAGAGATGATACAGATAAAGTGTTTAACATGTAGCACAGTAGCAGATATGTAATAGATTCTCCATAACTGATGGCATCATGAGCTTCATCATAATCATCATCATCATTATTATCATTTTGCTCGTGAAGATAAGTGAGTCTAACTGGATCAGTGGGAATTCACTGTTCTTGCTTCAGTAATGTTAATCCTTCTAGGTGGAGGGCCACAGAACTCTGGAGAAAAGGTGCAACCTCATGATTAGCTGATATCATAGTCTCTTCCTAGTCACTAGAGCTCCTTTTGATTCGAAGTAGAAATTCTTGAGCAGAACCAGAGACTTGAATCTGAGTCATACCATAGCTACCATGCCAAGCTCCAGCCACATTCTTGGGATGCAAATTTGAAAATATGATCTATACATGCAAGATAATTTGTATACTGAATGTATAACTCATAAGGAAAACAAAATAATGAAACCCTTAATTATATTTACATTTCTATGCTTGTACAACTCTTTGGTTTCTTTTGTTGACTAAAACAAAATTCCTGTACTTTATTATCAGGCATCATAAAAATACTTCCTTTTTAAAGTATTATTTCAACAAATAAATTACATTTAGATTCATAGAATGTTAGTACTAGACAGAAAAGAGCATTAATTCCTATCATCTATTACCTTCATTTTACTGATGAATTGAGTAAGGTAGAGAGGTACACTGACTTGCCCAAGATAACCTGATTAATAAATGATAAAGCAGGAATGGAATAGAAATATGCCACCTTGTAATTGAATATTTTTTGATAAGCCTTAACATATTTTATGACTTTTCATGGTACTATTTCTCAAACTTGTGTCTGCTTCTATTTATTAATTTCTACAAAGATGTGTAAAGGCTTTTACTCACTATTTTGTCACCTTAAAACTTTATCATAATACCTTGAAATAGTTTTCAAAATCCATGAAAACACAGATTTTCCTCTTCATCTCCAGAATTTCCATCAATCCCACTCTCTTTCCTATCCCTCTTCAAATCTGGAACAGGATTTTAAAAGTCTTTAATGTGCTCAGAGTTGAGTTCACTAGCAGGCAGCATAATATAAGGGAAGATTATTGGACAGGAACCCGAGAATCCTGCCTCTATGCTGAATCTTGGTCTCGTTATCTCTGTAAGCATGGACCTCTTTTATTCTCAAAATTCACTTGTAGGAAATGAAAGGTTTGACTAAAAGTATTTTCTTAAATAATTAACAAGTATCAGGTATTTGCCCAGGTTTTTCACAGGCTAATATTCTCATACAAACCTAACCAAAACCAAACCAAACAATTGAACGTAAGCCAGAAGTTAAAGAAATGGCTTTTTTTTTGCAATACCCAAAGACTTGAGCCTGTCACTCACTATGTGGGGCATTAAAATATATAAGAGTTTCTGTCTATTACCAATTAGTTATAAGGTGGAACACATTTCATTTACTGTATTTTTGTGCTCAAGTATTTTCTTTCTTTGATTTAACAAAATATTTCTAAATGTGTTGCATTAATGTTTTAAACTAATAAGTATTAATTAATGAGAAAACTGAAAAACACTGAAAATTATTTTTTGAATTCAAATTAACCTAAGGTTTAAGAAAAAAAGACATAAAGATAACTGCCATGCATAAATTTATATCACTACCTCCCCGTGGGCATAGACAAGACATTTTTATATGTGTAAGAAAGTGAAAATTTGGTATTTTACCTTCCTCAATGTTCTCTCACTATCTGGTTAACTGGAAATAATAATTTTAATTTTAATTATAGAAGTTTAAAATTCACGGACTTTTTTAACATGCTCATTTGTCTTTATAAAGTTATATTCTTGTACCAGTGTTGCTCATTACACTCAATGAATGGATTTAGAATGAAGATTAGCAAGGTAGATTAATCACGAGAAAACTAGAAACCTTGTGAAGAAGTCATGATAGAACTAAAGAAATTGAGATAAGATCACTTGGGAAACAGTAGGAGTTAAGAGGGGGATTGGCAATAAAAGCAGGATTTAAAGGACCCAGTTGTGCATGAGCAGGGCTGAGGATGAAAAGAAATTTAGTTGGTCAGTGATGGACTTTCCTCTTAGAACTCTTAAGGGAGATCCCCCCTTAAATTTATATATATATATATATATGCTCACATACAGCTTATCATAATTCAGTCCTGTGTTATAATAAGATGTATCTCATCTCCCCCACTAGATGGTAAATCTCCAAGGGACATGGTGACATTTTGTCTTTCTTTGGAAACTCTACAGTTCTTTGCACAGTGCCAGGCATATAAACAGGCATTCAAAAAACGTCTGATGAACAAATGGACTCATTTAAATTAGAAAAACAAAACATTTTAGTACTTACCTCAGAGAAACATATGATTCACTTCTCCCAGTGCTCCACAATGACTTATATTCTAGAGCCCCATCTTTAAATCTGAACCAAATAAAGATATTGCCACCTTGGTTAACCAATGTTTAAATGTTTACTTTCCTTGTCCTATATTATTATATCTCTCAGGATTCTTTTGTTCATCCAGCTAATGAAATGAGGATTGGGGAACTTCACCCTTCATTAGCTGAGACCCCTCTGTACCCACCCAAACTTGTTCTGCTAGGGAAGGACAAAAAAGGTAACACTGTGACCCTGACGTGGAAAATATGCCACAAATGCATGTGCATGATGAATCACCAGTTGTAACTTATGCTACACCATAGTCTATAGAAATATTTTACAAATATATATTCCTAACATCATTATGCTGTTTTTCGTACTTGCTTTTCTGTGCTTATTATTGCCAGCGTTCATAGCATTATAACATTTTCCCCTTTACGTTTCAGAATCAACTGATGAGTCTGAAGTTGACAAAACTCACTGTCTGAATAACAGTGTTTCCTCAGGCACTTACTCCGACTACTCGCCTTCCCAGGCTTCCTCAGGATCCTCTAACACCCGGGTGAAAGTGGGGTCCTTGCAGACAACAGCTAAAGATGCAGTACATAATTCTTTATGGGGTAACAGGTGTGTTTAGAATTCCCTTTTTTCTGTTCCCAAGTGCTTACTTTCAGCAACTTTATAAAAAAAAATGGGACCCTAATTTTTGAATTGTATTCAGCACGTGAATGGTATAGAAGACAGACGGAAGGGGCAGGTAAGCAAACACAGTCCCCCAGGGATTTCCAGGAGAGGATGAATCCATTTTATACAGCAAAACCATTGTTTAAGGGAGAGATGGTAGGAGATTATCAGGTTGAGATAATAGGAACAGAAATTTTAAAAATCAGAACCCAAAAATCCGGTTTGCCCAATACTTATTTATGGCACACATGGCCATTTCACTATCCCAAATGGGGTTATGGATTAAACCAAGATGCATGGAAAGCACTTGTGTGCCTAGTACAAAGTAACTGTTTAATAAAATTGTCATTGCTGTTGTCATCATCATGGTCATCATCGTCATCATCATTTTATCACCACCTGGAAAAGTTAGGATGTAAGCAGAAGTATTTAATCTTTCCCAAATGGTTCCTACTCTATATTACTTCCATTTTACAGATAAAAATCAAAAGCCAAAGAGCACAGTAAAGAGACTCAGTGAGGTAGTAATTACCCAGTTCTGATTCTCTTGTTTTGTACCTTGTTTTACAGTATAAACAGCGAATACAAATCATCACACGATGTAGGTAGTCGTGGTTATTACTCATATTTTACTGATAATATCAGTGCTGTTAGCAATATATTCTTTGGTAATTAGTGGATAATTATTTCTACCTATCAGTGCCCATGATAAAAATCTTAACTCTTTCAGTTTGTAAGTTCATTATTTGTGATATAAGCTGAGATCAATGAGGTGCTTTGGAAGGTTCCTTCTAAATGTACCATTTTTCAATTAGCAAAAGCACCTAAAAGTCGTTCTCTTACTGATAAAAATATATCATTCAATGTTATTGGTGTGCAAATGGTTTAGAATAGATCTAGAAAAATGAGCATCTTTTAGAAATACTCCAGTTACTGGTGTAAACAAGCCAATGACCAAAAGTCATAATATAATATAATTTATATTCTAGGAAAACATGTTCCCTATACAATGAATTTAGTGTTTTCAATACCTGGCCTTCAAATAAATGTTATCTGAAGACAATTTGGGTTCATTAGATTTATCAAGTATTCATAAGAAAGGTCCTCTCGACCAATAGTTTAGAAAGGTACTGAATCAGAAATTCCAGGTATGAGGACCAAGAATCAGATGTTTTTAATTATCAGACAAGTGTCAGGACCATTACTGAAGACCTATTTCTTTCATTCATTTAATCATCCAACAAATATGTATTTTAATGCCTACTATATGCCAAGCACTATGCTAGGCCTGAAGAGAAAAAAAAAACCTTTGCCCTCATGAGTTTACATTCTAGCAGAGGACACACATCAGTGCACAATAAACAAAATAGGTAAGTAAATAATATAATATGTTAGAAGGTGATGATTTCAAGGAGGAAATAAAAGAGCAAGGTAAAGGGGTAGATTTGGGGGGACATGAAATAACAATGCCATCTTAATCGTAAGTGAGGTGTGGATGAATGATCCGTTAAACAAAGGATTGTGGCATTCTTGGCTGCTAGTTTCTCTTTCTGGCAAAGACCCAGCTCTTCCTCATTTTCATACTTCTTCTTCCCACTGTCTTCACAGGATTGCACAATCTTTCCCACAGCCTCTTGATTCAAAGCCATTACTCAGCCAGCGGGAGGCTGTTCCCCCAGGGAATCTACCACAGCGTCCTGACCGGCTGCCAATGAGTGACGCCTTCACTGACAACTGGACTGATGGTTCACATTATGATAACACAGGGTTTGTTGCAGAGGAGACCACAGGCGAGAATGCCAACAACAATCCTCTCTTAAGTTCGAAATCTAGAAGCACGTCTTCTCACGGACGCAGGCCTTTGATTAGGCAGGATAGGATTGTTGGTGTTCCCCTGGAACTTGAGCAGTCTACACACAGACACACACCAGAAACAGAAGTGCCTCCTTCCAATCCTTGGCAGAATTGGACCAGAACCCCTAGTCCTTTTGAAGACAGGACCGCTTTCCCTTCCAAATTAGAGACAACCCCCACCACCAGCCCATTACCTGAAAGGAAAGAACATATGAAAGAATCTGCTGAAATACCTAGTCCTTTCTCTCCGGGAGTACCATGGGAGTATCACGACTCCAATCCCAACAGGAGTCTTAGCAATGTCTTTTCTCAGATCCACTGCCGCCCAGAATCTTCTAAAGGTGTTATTTCCATTAGCAAAAGCACAGAGAGGCTTTCCCCACTCATGAAAGATATCAAGTCCAACAAATTCAAAAAGTCACAGAGTATCGATGAGATTGACATTGGCACATACAAGGTGTATAATATACCATTAGAAAACTATGCTTCTGGGAGTGATCACTTAGGAAGCCATGAACGGCCAGACAAAATGTTGGGACCAGAGCATGGTATGTCCAGTATGTCTCGAAGCCAGTCAGTCCCGATGCTGGATGATGAGATGCTCACTTACGGAAGTAGTAAAGGGCCACAGCAACAAAAAGCTTCCATGACCAAAAAAGTCTATCAGTTTGACCAAAGCTTCAATCCCCAAGGAGCAGTGGAAGTGAAAGCCGAAAAGAGGATACCGCCCCCCTTTCAACACAATTCTGAGTATGTGCAACAGCCCAGCAAAAACATCGCCAAGGATTTGGTTAGTCCCAGAGCTTACAGAGGATACCCACCAATGGAGCAAATGTTTTCATTTTCTCAGCCATCTGTTAATGAGGATGCTGTGGTGAATGCCCAGTTTGCAAGCCAAGGTGCCAGGGCAGGCTTCTTGCGAAGAGCCGACTCCCTGGCGAGCTCCACAGAAATGGCCATGTTTAGAAGGGTCAGTGAACCTCATGAGCTGCCTCCGAGTGATAGGTACGGCAGACCTCCGTATAGGGGAGGTCTGGATCGCCAAAGCAGCGTTTCAGTGACTGAGTCCCAGTTCCTGAAAAGGAATGGCAGGTATGAAGATGAACACCCTTCATATCAAGAAGTGAAAGCTCAGGCGGGAAGTTTTCCAGTTAAAAACCTTACCCAAAGGAGGCCATTGTCTGCAAGAAGCTACAGTACAGAGAGTTACGGTGCCTCCCAAACCAGGCCAGTTTCAGCTAGGCCTACTATGGCAGCTCTTTTGGAAAAAATACCATCTGACTATAACTTGGGTAACTATGGTGACAAGCCATCAGATAACAGTGATATAAAGACGAGGCCCACTCCTGTGAAGGGAGAGGAGAGCTGTGGTAAAATGCCTGCAGACTGGAGACAACAGCTGCTTAGACATATAGAAGCTAGAAGGTTAGACAGGGTATGTCTGGCATTTCTCTGTAAGAATATCCCTCCTGCCTTTAGTTTTACTTTATTGGCATTTCTAAGCACATGTAGTGAAGCATGAACTACATGAATGAATAGATGATCAGCATTTTATTTATCTCTCTACTGTGGGGAAATTGATCATAATAGTTTCTCATGGATATTGTTTAATGCTCTTCGAGAGTCCATAACCTGTAGGTGAATGATTTATCAAATCTAGCCTAAATATTGTTAGTAAGAAAGAATTTGACTCGATTATATGGGATGGTGCTTCAATTGCTTTCTAGCCATTAAGGCGGAATGCCTCTCCTAGGACACAGAACTGTTCTCTAGCAACCTAAAGAGTATGATTTTTATTGAATCTATAAAAAGTGAGTATTTTGCCCCTTTCTGCACAGACTCACTTATAATAAAGTCAGGCCTAATTTGTTTATAAAATTTGCATACAGTTACTGCTATGGGACTACTAAAGTTATTACTTCTAATGAGCAATAATCTTCCCAGCAAGAAACAGAAAAATAAAATAAGCAGAGATTGAATGCCCTCCTACATATTACTTTACTTAATAAAAAATCCTGCCATTTAGAATGTTGATTTTTATACAAAAAGAAATGTTTAAATTCTAATTATACTATAGGCAACAAAAATAGATGAGGTCTTCATGAAGACTACAAAGATACAAATTAGTGTGTATATTACAACCAAAAAAAGAAAATTAATATCAATGCAGTTACAAACTGAGTGACAATACAGCATGGAATGCACAGTGATTGAGGAGGGTAAAAAAAAAAAGAAAAACAATATATGTATATATATTGCTTTAAAGCCTAGAATTACTTTTGTTGCCTATTCGTATCTCCTTAAGAGAAATCTGAGATTTCATTTTCTAGAACTATGATCAATTGACCATTATCACTGAATGTACTTTGTGGCTTTGATATAGAGGGCTTTGTGTACTCTGCATTGACCTTAGAATCTTAAAGTCCTTTTTGTGAAAACAGGGCCTTTTGCTCTCATTTTCTAGGGTTTAAATACCTAGTGTAAATTAGGGATCTGGGTAATAATATACCGTTAGAAAGTTTCACTCAATAGTTCTATTGTTCTATTTGGTGTCCTGTTAAAAGCACAGGCCACTGCATTTATTATATATTTCCTTAATATTGAATTTTGTGTTTTCAGGTATACTCTTTTTAAATAATTATATTGTTTGTAGGTCGTGTCTACATGACAAGAAAACAATTATTTTTAGGGACAAGGGAACTAATAAATGTGGGTGTGGGTGTTAGTTTTTCAATGTGGAAATTGGTTCTGCCTTGCAAAGTATTTCATCAGAATGTCTGTTTCAAATAGGTGTGCTCAGTCCCATTGAAGGGAGCCTCATCAAAGCCTCATGACTGGCTGTCAGTGGGAGACACCTGGTCAGTTGTCACCATGCCTTACCTCAACTTATACCCTCCATGTAGACAGATAACTTGGAGGGCGAAAATATTGGGGGCCAAATAATACAGTACAGTTTGGGAACTCTGGCCTCGTGTAGACACGACCATACGTAACAGGGTAAGATGAACTAGTCAAGAAAGGTTGTGAGAAGCTTTTCGGAGCATACGTACAATGACTAGTAATTTGAGGCAACAGAGGAGTGAGTGAAAACAAAGCATGGAAAAGAAGACAAAATGCTAAGCCTTTGGTACCATCATTTATTTACTGGTTCTCAGATAAATGGTTCCTCTCCTTTGATCGGAGCTACTCTTCTAGCTGGAGCAGGAATTTGGAGAGAGGAAAATAGGACCGGGGGAGGGGGATTTGGATCGGCAGAAGTCTGCGAGCCCTGCCTGGCCCAGATCCAGAAAACTAAAAGTAAACTCATGTGTGTTTCCTATTGCTGTGACAACATCTTCCTTTTTAATTAGTTTCCATGCTTCCCCTCTTCGTTTATAATTCCCTCAGTCTGTCTTTCATTTTCCAGAGCAATTTCAATGTATATTCCATAGCTCCTTATTGAATTCTAAGAAATTAGGTTACCTGAGAGTATTGCTTCAAGCCACTAGATCCTGAAATTTGTCCTCTTGTTTTCTCCAAGGAACATTTCTTCCCGCCTCACAGTTGCATGACTGAGCTATTCAGGCTGTATCTTACTTAGAACTTCCCAGGCACTCAAAAAGATAAATTCAGAGTACCGAAGCACAGACTTTTTATGTAAGACTAGTTTTGACATAGCTGTGCTTCTTAACATAGTGTTCAAAGTCAGACTGCACCAGAGAAACACTGTGTTTCCTTCCCTGTGAAATTTATTTGAGGATTTAAACCCAGAAATCAAATAGTTACACTAGAAACTACAAGATCTTTGTCCATTCTTCATAAGAGAGAACTGCCCAGAGGCCTGGCCATTGGATAAGCTTAACAGCCCGAGATAATATTGGTTAAAGATCTTGCCTGGTGCTGACCTTGGAGAGGCAGCTCCAAGTACTGTCGTAGATAAAAGATGCTGTTTTCTCCTGTAGTTTAACCTCAAGGCTCATGATTCCACCACAGAGCCCTGTGACTGAGAGAATTTAAAACATGAACCCATATGTCCGAGACTGCTACCCTTCTACAGGAGCAAAGAGGGCGCTAGACCGGAATAATTTTAAACCTTAAGGAATCATTCAAGTGCTAGATTGAAATGTTCGGTGTCCTTTCCTTCTTTGGCATGGTGACAATGAAGAATCACTGGATGAAATAATCAAGGATCCATAACAAATATGATTGGTAGACAAGCACACCATCAGGAGGATAATTGTTTTTCAGTTGAGCTCAGTGAAACTGATGCCAAAAATCATTACTTCGCAAACAATGCCCTCAGAATAGGATAGCTGCCTCCTGTTATTGTTCAGTAAGACTCAGTTTTTTAAAAAATTTACGCAGTTAACTTGTGTAGATTTTTTTTTCTGAAATAAGAGAATTGCTTTAAAGGGCCAAATACTGTCAATTATTATCTTTTTATGAGAGGTGAAAAGTGGAGATTGTACTAATGGAAACTATTTGATGATGGGACATACAAAATGTTTTGAAATAAATGAAGCTCTGTAGAAGAAAAATTAACTAGCTCTCAGACCCTTAGAATAAGCTGAGTTGCACCTGTCGAAGGATAGCCACAATGCAGACGCCACCAGAGTGCTCTATAAGTATTTAGGTATATTAGATAAGTAGCCTTCATAGCTCAAATCATAATTCCTTTAGTTTCATTATGAAATTTCTCCAGTTTAAAATGTAATTTTTAAGAAACAAAAAAAAAAGTCAGAAGCTTTGGATCCACATACAATTTCTTTGACTGGTTTAATTAAATTCATCAGTCAATTCAGTTAGCCAACAGGTTGAATGATTTTTTTTTTTTGACCAGCTCCTTTTCTGAGTTGCTGTAATTATGTCTGTAGAGTGAGCAATAAAGGACACCGATTTTGGCTTTAATGTTGTAGTGCCTTCGTTTTAGGGCAGAATTAGAAGCTGGTATTTGTCTTTTGAATGTGTTTATCTCACAATGATGAAAGAAACCATGAGATTTGGAGCTGGCAGATTTTGATTAAGATCTCACTGTTTGAAAATTTTTTTTTTAACTAATAGACTACCACAGACGAATAACATTTGTCCCAAGTCACTACAGTCATGATCTATAAGAGATAGGTTTTATGCCCTTCAGTTAGCGGCAAATGTAAAACAGAACGTATCCTTGCTTTTTGTCTTTTCTGTAGTTTTGGATGGTACTCATTATGTGCATAACTAACACTGTGGACTGTATGCTTCTGTCTGATCAAGTGCATGTTTAAAAGGAAGTTATTGTTTGCCCGCTTAAAGTTAAATGTTATAAATTTAAACATGTTCATGTAATAATCAGTTTGTTGAGCATGTGTTCACACCCTGTCACATGATTATTTCCTCTACTCAGAATGCTGCTTACAAACACAACACAGTTAACCTTGGCATGCTGCCCTATGGAGGTATTTCAGCAATGCATGCAGGCAGAAGCATGACTTTAAACGTGCAGACTAAGTCTAAATTTGATCTACAAGAACTACCTCCTCAGAAAGTAAGTACGGACTGCCTTACACGTGTCAGCGTACCAAAGCCAGTTAATGTTGTTTGCTCACTTACTGTGTCTAGGCTGTACGCACAACCCTGCTCAGAGACTCTTCTGAGTCCACAAAGCACTAGGGCAAATAACGTAGAGCCCGAACTCTTAGCTGCTAAACGAATATTCGGAGCTAGAATGATTCTCAGGTTCCTGCTTAACGGCTTTGCTTTTTGGATTGAGCAGTTACATGGCTTTTTGAGTTGCTTTCAGGCTCATTTTCTTATTACTCATTTTTTTTCTTTTATTCTTTGTTTTCCCTTCTTTTGTGTGTGTGTAGATATATAAACATGTATTTTTTAAGCGTTTTTGGAGCTAGCCCTCTCTTCCTTGCTGATGCATTCTGAGAACAGAGCTAGAAATTATTGTTGGATTTCAGTCGATCCCTTTGGAAAAGACATAGAGACCTAAATTACAATGGAAATGAAGTGGTTGGCACTCCTAAATGCTTCTTCAGCCCATTGTCTTTGTGGAAAATATCACACAGAAATAAAACATGAGGAACAGGTTTGTGGCTTAGCTAGCAAATTGTTACTCATCCTAGACTAATGGAAGAGGAGCTTGTTAACGGGGCTTTCAAGATAATTGTAGGCTCATTTGAAATGAAATATACTGGAAGAGGAAACATTTCCATTGTCAAAGGAACATTTCTGCTGTTTTATTCAGGCAACTGAGAATGCACATTTTACCTGTTTAAATTGATTAATGCCTCTGTCTTAGTTACATTTTGATGGAGTCTAATGAGTCTTTTTCACGCAATGTGTCATTATAACTATACTATTAATATAGTCATTAGCCTAGTAAGTTTTATGAAAAAAGCAGTGCAAAGTAGGGATAACAGAATGACAGTAGCCTCCAAATACTTCTCTCATAATAAAATTAATGAACATATGGAACAAACTCCCATCCCAGCAAAATGAGGGTCAAAGACCTCAAATCCATGTTTTATTATTAAATTAGTCTTAATAACAATTCCTAACTCTAGATAGTTTGCTTCATACTGTCAATAGAGGAATAAAACCAAAAAGACATTTATATTCACAGCTTTTTCATCACCCACAGTCATTTTGGGGGGGGACAACTAACTAAGAACTTTTGAATGTTGAATTTGCACTGAGGAATAGATAAGACAGCATCACTTAAATAGGCCCCTCTCCTGGAAGGCTTGGCAACTGATAAAAATCAAACCTATAAACTAATACGATGGAATTTCAAAATTTAGTGAACAGATTAGCGAGATCTTGATAGGAAGGGAGCTGTTGTTTGCACCACTTGAAATTATATGGGAAGCCCGTTATTTTGCTTAATGTTTAGCCCTATTAAACTCATCCATATATATAACAATATGGATATATTCAGTGTCTGAAAAATGGTAGTATACTTGAAATGCTGTTTCTCAATGTCTAATTGTTCCCCAAATATCAACTTGGTACCTCTATGTTACTATATCAACTTTCTGATCTTGTTTGGGGTACCCTAGGGAACAGATTCATTAACTGTTGCTATAGCTCTAAGATAATCTATATCAGAAATATTACAGAGTTCTAATATTTAGAGACTTTTCAACCTTCCTCAGTTAGACACGGAGATAACCTAAAGGAATTCTCTTTGGAAGCTACATTAAATTGCAAACCAAAAATAAGGCAAGTACTGAAAGACTCCATCTTAAAATGAATTATAATCAATAATGTTATTATCCACACCAGAGAGAGAGAGAGAGAAAGAGAAGGCAAGGGAGAGATAAGGAATAGAGACAGGACAATTATTCCTAAAAGATTTTATGACCCCAGATTATCAGTTTAAGGCCTATAAACTTTCAGCTTTAGGCATCTGGGGCAACTTTCCTATCCTGCTGCCAGTGCAGGAACCTTCTCAGGTACAGGCACTGGGTGCCTGATGTTTCAAGAATACTCCAGGCACTGCTTACTCGCATGGATTCCACTCGCAGTCTCTGCCCCTTCATCTTTGTTTTTAGGCATAGCTCATCTTAAGAGTTTCTTTAATTTGAAAATTTCTTCGTTCTTTCTGGCCAAGTTTTAGAGTCACCCTCTCTTACAATTTTCCTTTCTTGGCTCCACTGACCATTGCTAACAGGTATTATGGTTGAGGTTCAATTTCCCTGAACCCTTCTCACTGGGAGAGGAAAGAGAAAAAATTATTTTCCTTTGACTTACAAATGCATAAAAACCTATTCCAACATATTTTGTCTTGCTACTTAAGATAATAAAAATTAGTATCAGCAATTTAAGATTTCTTTGCAGTCTCTAAATGCTTGTTAGCCATGAGAACTGCATTGAAAATACAGAGTAAGATCAATTTATAAAGAAGTATTTTCAGTAGATAAAACAGATAAATCTGTTCGTTCTCCCATGGATATACAGGAGCTCTTTTTATTTATAAAATTCCTAAATGACAATACTAGCCATCTCTAGGTAGATGCTGTGGCAGAAAACTCCGGATGTCCTAAGGAATCTAAATTAGCACTACATCAAAAACTTACGATGTACTGTATGCTGGCTAACTGAACATTATAAAAAATAGTAAAATAATAAAAATAACTAATTAATTAACTAATTAATTAATTGACATTTTCATGTATTACTGGTTAAGCCCTGGGAACGGAGTTGCATCTACTCCTCCAGGAACATTCAGGGGCTGAAATCCACACCCTTTCCCATACTCTGCTTGGCAAACCTTACCTCTTGCAATTAAGAGAAAGGAGTGCTTTTTCGTATTTTCTCTGTCACACAGAGGCGATATTTTTGCAGGTTGTGTACCCAGAGAGGGCACCTTTCTATGATTCTGACCTCCCCCCACCTCCATTTTGGTAACCGACATTTTGTGCTAGCTGAGGTCCTAACTCAGGGTGTCATTTGTTTTTTGATTTGAGTTTCTGTTTAGGTTACCAAACATATCTAGTTATTTTTTTTCTCATGTTTTAAACAAATTTATAATAAACTAATTAAAGGACATAGCTGTTTGTAAATGAAGATTGAAGAATCTGTACTTCTGTTTACAAAGCGAATATTTATGTAGATGAAAAGAAAAGACTCCCAGATTTTTCTGTCCTTTGAATATTTCTAATTTGTTCGTATGTATTACATGCCAGGTCAAGTATTATACATTTTTCATGGATTACAAGCTACATAGAGGCTTCCTATTCTAAAAACAGTAAATTGCGTATTCTATGGTAATTTCATGAGACCTGTTAAGATATTAACAGAATGTTAAGATATACAGCAAAATTATTTTAATATTTAATTTCCTTTAGTGTTTTTATTTATTGATGTTTATTCTAATTTCCTAAAAAATGTAATAGTACTTGTAACCAGAAACTTAATATATATGTCATTATTAAATTATAAAATTATTAGTATTTTCTATCGATCCATCTATTCATTCATTCATTTATTCATTTATCATTTATTTACTGCCTCTCCAAAAAGCATTTAAGGCAACTTTCTATGACATTATTAATGGTTCCATGTGCTTCCTCGGATGTGTTCTGTTGTATTGAGCTTAGTTATTGTCTTGAAATTTTATGTTATTAGAGAGAAATATAATATTGTAAAATGTCAATTCAAATTGCCATTTTTATTATCCAGATTAATGGTAGAATAAATATTTCAACAGGAGATTAAGACTAGGATTTATTAAGAACCTACTGTGTACCTGGTACCACTGGGGACTTTAAGTATGTTTTTTCACACAACCCTCACAAACCCTCAAAGGAAGTGTTTATCTCCATTGTACAGACCAGGAAGCTGAGGCTCATGTGTCACACGAAGGAACTTACCTACATTCTACCATTTTCCTGTTGTTACCCCTGCACCTAAAAGTAGTAGTAGGTAGAATCTGAATCTGACTCTGCTTGGCACCAGCATCCCTGCTGTTTTTACCATACAACGAAGCCTTCTCAAATATTTATAAAACCTGACATTTTCAGAGAACGTTATTTATAATTGTTGGTAAAGCTCTTTCATATACATTATTATCTCACATCATCTTCACAATAATCCAGAAAAACAGATTTTATGGGATGGAGAAAAGACTACACAGTAGAGTGTATTAACTAATCCATAACGTATCATGACCCAAATCATTCCCTGTGTGCTACAGATACAGGGCTCTCTCAGTTAGCAGAACCTAATACATGCTCATAGATACCTCACACTCTTTAAGATTCACTTGCATTTCCTGGGCACTCAGTGTTTTCAAGAAATATGCTTGGTGGCAGTGAAAGGCCAAAGGCTGTGAACCCAAGGAAATCACAAGTTAATCGCTCCTGCTCCTGCAGCCCCAGAGACACGTGGGGCTGGGGACGAAATCGCTGGCCTCTGCTAGCTCCTCCTCTGCAGGTGTGTGGCTGACAGTACAGTGTGATCTCCTCCACGGTGGTGAAATTGACACTTTTTTCTTGTTCCTTTCTTTTTAACTTCTACCACCATAATATCATACCATAGCACCTACTGCTTATTGGCTTATTGGAACAGACACTAATAAATTACAATTTCAGGGTAAGGGAAGTTGAAATTATGGAAATATATGTATTAAATAATCTTTTCATAGGATTTTGCCTGGAAGAAGATGGCCTCGCTATCTGTTTTATCAGTTGATACTCATCCCACTATCTTTTGCATTAGAGAAATTTGGGTAGAAATGTGTGCACCTAAATTATTTTTAAATTTCTAATGTCCTTTCATACTGCATCTATGCAGATGACTCAGGATCAAATAGTACCAACATTGGCTATGCATTTATTCACTCACCCTAGTCTCAAGGGTTACTTACTTAATTCTATTTTTTTTTTTCCCACTGAAAGCAAACAAGATTTATGCAGCACCTTCAGGCAACTTATGCCTATAGCTTCTGTTGATTCTGCTGCATTTATTATTGGCTACCTATCACTCAAGAAAGATGCACTTATCTTTCTAATTATGAAAAAAACCTCCAGCCTGTAAATCCACATAAATCCTCATGGACAATGGTTAAAATTACCAAAATAATACTGTTAGTACTCATACAGACACTTCCTCACCATGACAATGAAATGCTGGTTTAAAAAATCATCTGAACATTACATTACAACCTTCAGATTAAACCCCTTGAAATCATAATCATTTATATTGAAACCTGGCATATATTTGTAATACCTATTTTTTTAAAAAAAACACATACAGAAAATGAATAATATAACAATAATTTTCACTAGAAATACTTCTGTGAAGATTATTTTTAAAACATTTTTTCAATCTATGGTAATGCCATTTGTGAACTATATGCCAGTTACTAAGCAAAATAGATCCTTGAGTTCTTAAGGCATATATCCCAAAACCTTTGCAAAGTGCCAAATGCTAATTCTACTCTCATAATTTCTCTAGCTAGGTGCAGGAAGTATAATTTTTCAAGCATTCAGTTCACCCATTAATTAGCTAACCAAGCAAAACTACTAGATCAGCTAAGCTCATTTGTTCATATTTGTGAATCCTGTACATACACATATACTCACATATAGACACACGTAAACACATGTATGCACACATTCACACATGCACATATACATATCACAGATTTTCATGCACATTTATGTCTTAGCAAAATTAGAAATTGCTTCTTCCAGTAGACACTTGTGGTCATTTATGGTAGTCAAAAACATAAATGTTAAATCTATAAATGTCCACAGTCATTTCTGCAACCGTATCCCTTCAGCAAAACTTCTCCTTAGCATTGGTGTATTTATTAATAAATATAATTTCTGAGTTTTCACTAAATCATGATGACCATTTTCTCTATTCTTTTAAAATATTTAAAGACCTACAGAATTTAGAAGCTGAGAAAATGGTGCATTATGGTGATTTTCCATGTCTTCTATGTTTAAGTGGTTATATATACTAAGGAAAAGAAGACTCATTCTTACTTTTTTAAAGTATCTAAAGAAAATATCTAGAATGTGGTACTAGAAATATTTGAATGAATAACTGAACCTCAGTTTGGTTATAATCTCTGTAATAACAAATTTCAACAGTGATCGCTTCATTACTCTTTTTTATATTTTTCAGTTGTTCCTTTTAATCTTTTATAAGAATTTTAACAACTAAGCAACTGCATTTATATACAGTTCAGTAGCACTTTATCAAAAGTATAATTTTTTTGTAAATAGCTATACGTCTTTTGGGACAGAATGTGAACCCACTGTATAACTTTCTTTTGGACCACTCCCCCCACCCCACATTAATAAACTGTTTTCATCATCTTTCTATTTCTCCAAACTTAAGCCCCCAGGGTGTCTCACTTAAGAAAAACAAAGAGGCCAGAGCATTCTTGAAATGAAGAAAGGAAATTGCTTTCAGAAAATTCTTTTAATTTTGGTGTCTAGTGAAAGTACTTTTTTTCATTTGTCTGCATGTTTATGTTTCCTCTGACCCCTGTACTGTAGAATCAGTGTGGTTGCTAATTCTTATTTTAAAAAGAGAAAGATTGATTCTTAAACTAGGGAAGAGCCGACACCATCATATTAGGATTTTGACTAAAGGATTTTCACATTTTTGTTAACACCAGAAAGAATTCTGCAATTCTCAGTTGCTCTCTGTGACTAGGAGTCCTGTCTGAGCAGCTGAAGCAAGACTAGTGGAGGAAATAGGGAAGGAAAGGAGGATGATATGGGGGGGTGGGGGAGGGGAATACTTGTGTTACATTCTGGCCTCTTCTCAAAAATATATTTTGCACACACACATAGCCAGATGAACACATTTATTATCCTACTTCCCTGGCAAAGAAATCGAGCCAGAAAGACATAGTTTAAACCATTAATTTAAACCAAAACAAAAAAACACTTGTCAGTAGTGCTTACCCTGAAAACTCATATTTTAACTGCTTAATTTTAATAATGTGATTTTTCATATTTTAATATCTAGAAAAATTGTGTGTGGACATATGCAAACATGTTAATCTGAAAAAGGAAAAGACTAGAAAATTAATGCTTGAAAACAGACAGACATCAAATAGCTATCTGGGCTTTTTTTGAAGTAGTATGTAGTTTAATGAGTTACCTACATATGATTTTTCAAACAAACACAAGTGAATTCATTTCTAACTAACCCACATGCTTCAATTCAGTACCTTTTTTCTCTTTTTTTTCACACTTTGATAGACTCATGAAAAAGGAATTCCTATGGCCAAAGCACAAGAAGAAAATTGAGCTATCTCCTTACTTTTGATTATATCCATTAGATCTTAGGAAAACTTTATCTAGTGTCATAATCTTATTTTAAAACATTTCCAAGCAATCCCTTTAAAAAAAATGCATGCAGTCAGAATGCAGATTGGATGGTTATATAATTGTTTTTTAAAAAAACAACTAGGACCACTTGATATAACCAGATGAGGGCTGCCAAGCAGCCCATCTGTGCCATGTTGTGAAGAGAATGGCCCAGTTCTCTCATCCTGGGGTTGGACAATTCCTCACACAGAGTAGAGCTGCACATACACCCTCTAACTAGGCTTTATTTATCCATAGGGATACTTCAGAACACATACAGAAAATGGCATAGGAAACACTGAGCATAATTTCTCACCCATATAAGAATTCCCCAGGAAATCAAGGAATACCTGGATATCCTGGAGGTTAGGGGCGGAGAAAGTCTTTCAGAAAAGTTGATTTGCTTCCACAGGAAAAATATACCAGTACTATATCCCTCCACTGGAGGTTGTCTTTCTGATGGTGTGTAATTACTTGCTATTACTCAAATCAGACTATGGAGCCCTCCCTGGTATCTAATATTAATAATAATAAAGATGGGTATTATTATTATTTGTTAAAAATAATAAGCAGTAAATCAGCTAAAAATATATGAAGAGTTTAAACTTTAAAGCATAACCTATATATAAATAAATTTAAAATCAAGACAGTCACTTATTTATGCTGTGATTCTAATAGCACAATATTTTTGATGTTCCTTTCATATTTCCCTAAAAGCAATCTGTAAATAATGTAATAGTATCATAAATCTTACACTATGCTAGTATTAACACTATATTGGATTAGTGCAAGGCATGTTCCGCCAGAATCAGTATAGCCTTATAAAATTCGTTTTAGGTTATGGTTTGAAATATTGAAAGTTACATACTATGTATTATATGTTTCAGTTTATATTCTAAATGGTAAGATCATACTAAAGAAATGAAATAAGCAGGTTTTAAATGTTGTGGTTTTTAACAATCGGTCAATTTTATTCTGATTATTTTTGATTCAGGTACTGTATATAATCTAAACTTTTCTTTAAAATTCAGTAAATAACTCTAAGGTGGTTATTTTAATTGAATTTCTCACTGCTTCAAAAAGCTGTCAATTTAGAATTCTTAACTGAGTAAATAGTGTATAATAATTCTTCCAGTTCAGGATATTTGTTTTTCTTCAATTAAACAAAATTAATTTTATCATAGTCACTAGGGACTCTTTTCAGAAAACTATGATAAACTTCTATTACATCACTAAAGAATGCCATACCATTTTCGCAATAGACCCCGTCCCAGCAAAGCAACATTTTAGACAATGGACAAGAAGATGTATCTCCTAGTGGCCAATGGAATCCTTATCCTCTTGGGAGGCGGGATGTACCTCCGGACACCATTACTAAAAAGGTAACCAATTTCAAATTAATGACACAAACCGTGAACCTTGTGCATCCATTGTAATATGTAATCCATATCTTGTGTCTTAACATCATTTCTAATTTTGTAATAAATTTAGGCTAAATATTATCCCACTATAGGTAGTTTAGTTAACTATAACTGCATTGAAAAGAATGGGAAATGAACACTACCAAATGTTGAGAGTTGGTAACAAATTTTTATAAACAATATCCTGCCACCTCTCTGCAGATACCCCTTCCTCGTGCCTGACTCCCACCTTTGAAGTGCAAGTACAGGAATGTGTGTAATGCATACTTCTGGCGCTCTTTAGTTTAGCAGTATGGTGCAGCCAATTTGTGTAAAATGAAATTTAACTTAAAAAAGTTGATTTACCATTTTAAAGTCAGAGCAGTTCATTCATCCAATCGTTCATTCAATAAATACTGAGCAACTGTGTGTGCACAGCTATGTGTTGAGCACTTACTAGATACTGGGGAACAAATGAGTAAGATGGTGTCTTACCCTTTTATTCTAATGAGGTAGCCTAAGTGATAAGCAGGTAATTATAATACCACATATTAAATTGCCATGAAGGGAATAAAAAGAAGCCACAACCTGGGAAGATAATTGCAACATATAGGAGGGACAAGGGATTGGTATTCCAGAATATATTTTTTAAAACTCATATAATCAGTAACAAAAGACATACAACACTACAAAAGAATGGTAAAATATCAGGGGAATTAGGAGAGTGAATAAACATTTTTAAAAACTTAATATTTTTGTCAACCAGAAATACAAAAAAAAAAAAAAGGATGCTAACTAGTCACAAAAATTAAAAGAAGTCTGAAAAATGTAAGTTGTTTGCAAGTATAAGAGCAATGGAAACCTTTTTATGGTTCTTATGGGAATAAGAAGCACAATCACTTTGGTAGCAAATTATCTTATAAAGCTGAGCATGCACATAACCTACAATCCCTAAATCGCCCTCCTGGGGTATTATTCAAGACACCTGTAATGTTTACAGCAGTAGAAAACTGGAAAAACCCAAATGCCTACCACCAGGAAAGTATGTAAATAAACCCTGCTATTCACACAGAAGAGTATTTTAAAGCAATGAAAATTAGTTAATCATAATTATGATAATGTGTATAAACTTTAGAAACATAATTTGAGTAAAAAACAAGTTTCAGAAGATGGAACACATCAAAACTATCATATTTATAAATCTCAAAAACAAGCAAAACTAAAAATATATTGTTTAGGCATAAGTACATGAGTCAGTAAACTATTTTTATAAGGGAATGGTTAACAAAATTTACGATTATGGTTATCTCTGAAGGGAAGGCTGGGGGAAGGATCAGGAAGGAAACTTGTATTATTCTTGCTACTCTTTTATTTCTTGAATTGTGGCCTTACACATAGTTCTTAAGTACATGAGTGTTTATTTTATAATTATGCTTCATAACTTACATATATAATGACATACTTTCTTTGTAACCTAGGTGTTGATTTTCCTCTTGATGACTGCTTCAATGCTTTTTTTAAAAAATATATATTAACTACCACGTTATTTTACCTGAAATAATTGTTAGTGACCTGATTTGCATGTATTACACATGTTATTAATCTGCCTATTGGGCAATTTAAGCATAGCAGATAAACATAATATAGTGTGATTAGTGCTATGAAGTTGGAAGATAGAACTATGAGAGTATCTGGAAAAGGCACCTGTTTAGTAAAGAAACTAAAGGAAGTTGAGAGGAGTGATGTGAAATAAGGCTGGAAGGTAAACAGAAGTTTGATCATGCTGCATTTTATACTGAAGGAAATAAGAAGGGAAGCATTGAAGCATCTAAATCAGGAGAAAGCCAAGACTAAATTTTCATTTAAATAACACTTTGATAGCTTTACAGAGAATGAATTGTAGCAGAGAAAGACTAAAGGCAATGGAACCAGTTAAGAAGCTTCTTTTGTAATACAGGGGAGAGTAAGTGGAAGCAATGGGTGGTGGAGAGAAATGCATAGATTCAATATCGTCTTCAAAGGTGAGCCAACATGATGTTGTGATTGACTGGGCATAGCATATAGGAGTTAGATATAAGTTCCATGATTGATACACAGGTTTCTAATTTGGACAAGGGATTGATGTTGTGCCATTCACTGATATTGGAAGTACTAAAAGAGTAATAGGTAGAAGTGGAGGAGGGGAGGATAGTTTAAGTTTTAATGTGTTGATATGAGGTATGTTTAGGGTATCTGAGTGGCAATGTTTAGTGGATACTTGGATATATTTATCTGAAGTTCAGGAGAGAAATCTTAGCTGAAGATATAAACTTAGCAATCATCAGATATATGTCATAATTTGCTGTGAGTGAGACAGATGGGTGACACAGAACTCCATGGAACACCAACATTTAAGGGATGTTCTTAGGAAGAACAGAGAAAGGGTTCAATAGGGTTCTTTCTGCCACAAGTTATAGAAAATTCAGGGGAAACAGCCTTGAATGTTAAGTAAATATTTAGCTGATTATCAAGATCTAGAGTAAGCCTCAAATTTAGTCTTCAGTTATATAATCTAAATACTTAGGGCTTTTTTTTCCTTCTCTATTCTTATATCCATACTGTTGGCTTTATCCTAAAATTAGTTCCTCTCATATTATAAGTTGGCTACCAATGACAATTGGAGATACAAGCTTCCTTTTTCAAATCCATCAAGGGAGAGAACCAAGTTCCCAATAGCTGTCTCTTACAGGCAGAACCTTTCAACCCTAAATCCCTCAGCAAACCTCTTTTACATCTCACTGATCCAAAATAGCTAGGGACTTCCCACCCCTAGCAAGTCAATGGAATTATATGATTGCCGTCGACTGATCAGTTGGAGTAGAATAGATAGGGCTCTCAACTCCAATGACCACTAAAAAGTTAGAAGGAAATAATGTTTTAAGGAGGGAGAGGTCAACAGTGTCATGTGGTGCCAAAAAAAAAAAAAATCAAGCAAGGTAAGTATGACTAAAGGCTCTTTGGATTTAGAAACAGAGAGGTCATTTGTGGCCTTGGCAAAAGCAGTTTACTTTACTGATGGAGTGGAATCCATTGGAACTTACATTAAGGAGTAGATAAACATAGAAACCTAGAAAACTTGAGAACGGAGCTTCCGTTTGAAAGGAATGAGAATTATGGTAGAATCTAAAAAGGGATATAAGGAAGCCAGAAGGAATTTTTAAGATGGCAAACACCTGATCATATTTGAAGGCTGATAAGAAGCTATTGGTGAAGAGGAAGTCGAAAATCTCAGAGAAGAAAGGAGGGGCATCTATTTGTTTATGAGGAAAGGTAAGAGGATGAATGTGATGGCAGTAATTTGAAGGAATACCTATCAGAGCCGAGGGGAGGTTTCCTGACCAAAGGAGGGAACTATATTCACTTACCTGTTTGCAAAGGGCTACTATAATATTCCCATTAAAGAAAAAGATTTATTCACTTATTACTCTAGGTGGAATTAACAGAAGTTTACATTGTCCATCCATATATCCATTTTACCTGAAATCTATTTTCAAACTCCATATTATGTAATCATATCATCCATACAAATCATGGTGATCATTTGCTTGCTTCTCTACTTGCTTTAAGAACCCCATGCAATCCATCATTGATTAGACATTTGTGAGGTTGTTGATCTTAGTAAAGACTAAATAATTGCTTAATCTACCTGAAAACTTCATAACCTTTATGCTTCTTGTCAAATGTGAAATAATGTATGTCTTTCATGTGTAAACTCATTTGTATCTTCTTCTTACTATAATAATATGCATTTTCAGACTACCCCAAGTTATAGCACTTTTGCCTAAAATGTGAGATTTTAGAACATACAGATGTGGCTGCCTATTATTTTACAGAGTAGAGAGAATAAAGAATGCTCTAAATTTTCAAATTTAGTTTTTGTTATATAATAATTGAATATATTAATATTCAGTGAAAAACAACCTTAAAAATGAAAATAGTAATGGAATTATTAGTCTGGGCTGCCCGATTTACTATAATAGCTATGAAAATTATACTATTATTTTCTGGGTTTATATTTCATTCTACAGTGAATGTTTTTAAAAATCAATATTTCTTTTGCAGTTGAAGTGAGTAGTCATTAAGCTAGACAGAGTGAGAATGAAAAATTAAAAATTGAACTACAAATGGAATGGGGAATCAAAAGAGAATAAGTAGTGAAGAAGTCTTAGCCAGCTCCATTTGAGTGTATTTCTTAAAGTCTCTGTATTAGACTTTTTTTCATCTTATTGCTATGCCTAGAGATACTCCTCTGTTACTACTGTGATACTCCAACTGTGTGATTAGTGCTGTGTTACTGCTGTGAGCGGAAACCACTGGGATGACTCAGAGATTCAGTGGGAGACACAGTTTTAGAAAGACTTTGATTGAACTGTGGCTCTATGTTCTGGCTATCATAGATCTTTGGTTGAACTAATATTGGTAGTACTCATGGGTATGCCTATAAGTACTCCAAGCACTAAAGGAGAACAAATTTGGCTACCCTCCAACACATAAAATATTTTAGACGCATAAAATAATTAGACAAAGGTGCTCATCAATCAGAAAAATTTTGTTCCTTATCTACTCTTTCTGTCCTGAGTACCCAAGAGTGGCTAACCCTTGGCAAAATGTTGAGGGTGTTAAATCCTGACTTGGTTTTTTGTTTTTGTTTTTTTTGTTTCCTTTTTTTCTGAGTGGCAAAAGGTGGGATTTAACTGACTTATTTTTTTTAATGGTGTAATAGCAGGTGGTAGTTTTCAGTTCTCTCTTGCCTTGTCAGTGTCCAAAATCTCAAATTCTAAATGTCCATTAATTCAAAAAGTCTGGGAGTCATTGCTAGAAGAACATGTCACAGCTCTGTAAATCTCCCTCTGCATTCCAAGCCGTACTACTCAAGCACTTTAAGAATTGCTATTAAAAACTTTGCAATGGCTGAACACAACAGGGGTTTGGGGGGTATTTGTATGTTAGACTCCCGTCACATTTCTGCATTAACTGCTGTAGTCTATTAGATTATGCTGCAGTCACCTGGTCAGAACTATTATGTACCATATATTAAATATTACTCTGTGTCAGGCATTGTGCTAAATGTTTTAATGTATTTCTTCATCTAAACCCCATGACAACCATATCAGGTAAGTACTATTATTTTTATCCGCTGTATGAA
The DNA here is from genome assembly GCF_023065955.2 of Ursus arctos. Taxonomy (NCBI): domain Eukaryota; kingdom Metazoa; phylum Chordata; class Mammalia; order Carnivora; family Ursidae; genus Ursus; species Ursus arctos. The sequence continues at coordinate 48,709,261 of NW_026622786.1, read as the reverse complement.
AGAAACAGTTTCTCAGAGACATGGAGTTTAGGTTAGATTACTTGCTGAGATTTCACAGGTGACTAAATATTTTAGATCACTCTCCTACACTTAAGAGAAAACAGTAGGAAAGGTCATAGTGTAAAACATAAGTGAAAATTTTTTCATTTTAAAGTCAGACAGTAGGGATACCTGGGAGGCTCAGTCGGTTAAGCACCTGCCTTTGGCTCAGGTCATGATCTCAGGGTCCTGGGACAGAGTCCCCACCCCCCACCCCCGCTCAGTGGGGAGTCTGTTTCTCCCTCTCCCTCTGCCCTTCCCCCTGTTCTTGCTCTCTTTCTCTCTCTCAAATAAATAAATAAAATCTTTAAAGAAAAATAAAAAATAATAAAAAATAAAGTCAGACATTATACTCTGATTTGGTAGACTCCTTCCATAGGAATGACAAGGTTGTTTTTCCCCAATTCTGAAATGACAAACTCTTTTGAGAATATTGAGAGTCTTAAAAAAATATTGAGAGTCTTAAGGTTGAATATCCCTTAGGAGATATAAAATAGAAGGATAAAACAATGCTGGAGCAGAAAAGCATTGCAGCAAAAAAGGCTAAAGTGGCATATTAAAACAAATGAAACTTAAAACATTTCCTTTCTGGAAAGGGTAACAAAGAAGCTTTAAAATCCTACAGATATTAAATCTGAATTTGTTTTTAGTATGTATAGGACTAGGCATTCAAAGGTCTCTTAGCATTAGCAACTCTTCCCTCCCCACGTGTCTATTTTTCTATGTTAAATACATAATGACTTGGTAGCTAGGATAATAAAGATAGGTATCAAGGGTCAACATCAGGATTGACACAGTTGAAAAGAAAAGTATAAAAACACAGCTAATTTAGTCTTGGCTCTCAAACTTGTCCCTCATGCTGAATCTGCCCATGATTTTCTCGCCTCTACAATGCCAGCTCAGCCATTAAGGGCTTCATGATTGCCAGATGCTTGTCATCTCTGAGGCATGCCCAGGAACTCATTAGGAGAGACTTAAAGAAATTTAAGAGAAATTATATGGGCTTTTTGATCATTTTCATGTCCTTTTTATCCTTTCTTTTCCAGACCCCCAAATTGGAATTTTTGCTTTTTCAGATCATATGACGTATTAAAAAGTTTTTAAATTAAGTTTCTGGGAAGGAATATTCATTCCTTATTTTAATTTTGGCATTTCTCCTATATCTTAGTATAATGCATTTTACCATTTCTCTCTATACATATTTAGAAAGAAAAGATCCAAACTACCTTCTGAAAATCTCATGTTGTTTTGCTGTTGGCCATATGGTCAAGACATCATTTTTGTTTTAAAACAACTAAATTAGGAGCACCTGGATAGTTCAGTTGGTTAAGCATCTGACTCAATTTCCGCTCAGGTCATGATCTCAGGGCCTGCTTAAGATTCTCTCTCTCCCTCTCCCACTGACTCTCACCAACCTCCCCCCCAAAAAACTAAATAAACTTCTACCGGAATTGTTTTTTCACTTGGTAACAAAAGTCAATCTATCATAGAACTTTTCAAAAAAGTGAGAATAAACTGATCATTTTTAAATAAGTAGATATTTTAAAATGTGACATATGAAAATTAACCTATATATTTAGTAATTTAAATAAAAGCTTCCTAGTGTTATGCCACAAATATCTTCTCTAAATTATATAACTAATTAAGTTGTCATTAACAAGTAACTTTCTCCAAACCCTTTTCCATTAAAAGCAAATATTGCTATCCACACTCTATATACGTGGAGCTAGAATAAAAATAACAGTTCTCGGTTTTTGTAATTTAGCTGAGACGGAGCAAGAGTGTTATTGGAGTCCCCTATACTGAAGGCAGGGGGAGGGTGGATATAGTTTGCTTACATGGAAATAGTGGAAAGTCTAGAATAGATAAGAAAGATGAATATTTAAATATTGGAAAAAGTAGAGATGGCAGAAAGTAGAGTAAAATCTTGAGGCTATAAGAGAGCAAGTGAAGGGGCCCCGGGGAGGCACAGTCGATGAAGTGTCTGTCTTTTGGTTCCGCTCAGGTCATGATCTCAGGGACCTGGGATGGAGCCCCGCATCTGGCTCCGTGCTCAGCATGGAGTCTGCTTGAGATTCTCTCTCCCTCTCCCTCTGCCTTCCCACTTGTGTGCTCTCTCTCTCTCTCTCTCTCAAATAACTAAATCTTTTAAAAAGAGAGAGCGAGCAAGTCAAGATGTGGAAGAAACAGATAGGAAAATCAACCCAATAAACCTTGCATGTAAGAGAGAAGATACAGGGAAATGAAGTGTTTCTCGTTTCCATCAACTACATCAGAGTCAAGAATATGTGTTCTAGTCTAAAATAAAACTGAAATGAAAAAAATATTCTGAAACCTTAGTAATTGTCAATTCTGTAGCTAAACTCTCCTTTTATACAGAAAGAAATATATCAGATAGAATAGGTTTTGCCTGAGGCTTTGTATTTTTCCCTCCCAAAGCAATGTAGATTATTGACAGTGAAGAATCCCAGAAGTAATGCCCTGACTTCATCAGTCCATAAGCAAATGAGAACAACATTCCCCATCACTGAGTAATGCCAAGCACAATCCTGGCTCCCCTTTTCTGCTTCTCTTTCCCAGGCCTCATTTTTCTCCTCTGATAGAGTACATTTTTCTTTAATTTTTCTGATAGACTGGGCCATCACTGAAACTCAAAAACAGATTGGAATCCTTTATAAAGTCATTTTGAACTCCAGACATTTTTCTAAACATTAAGAAAAGATCTTTCTGAGTCACTAGGAAGGTTGAGATTCTCCTTGCTTCCCTCATCCTCTTCCTGTCCCCCTCACTCGTGGTGGTGTCACTTAGGGCTCTTACTGAACAATATAAAGACTGCATTGATAACCATGGTGATGGCATATTCTACTAGGGCTGCTGAGCTTCAGGAAGAAATAGCAGCCAAATGCATTTGCTGTCAGTGAGCTCGGCCCAAACAAGAAATGAGTCAGTAAAAGGGCAAATTGATGAAGTCATACAATTATAGATTTTTAAATTATGAAAATGAAAACAAAAACAAAAATCTCCTAGCACAATCTGTTGCCCCCAGAGCGACATTTCTTACACTAATATATGCAAAGTCTTTCTCTTGACCAAAACCCACTTTTTTCAGGGAACTAAAGTTTAAAAAGGAGAGGGGAGCAGTGGGAAATGCATGAACCTCTATCCCTAGCAGGACTCTGAAAACGACTCTAGATCTACAATAATGCAACCCTGTTTTTCTTGAAGTTTTGGTATCCAAAAATAATTTGAAGCAGATTATTTGTGAAAATAGTAAGTACCCACTCATTAATTTTACCCTTAGATTGAAAAAGGAGTTTTAAGCAACACACCAGTTGCCTGGGAGGCCAGCATACCCACCCTCACACAAATATCCTTCCAGGTTAGGAGGGGTCAGGAGTAGAAGTAGGTAGATGAAAATTGTATCTTATATGGCTTTTGTGGCTAGGTATCAATTATTGATAATGTTGTTAGGCATCCACCAAAAACTCACTGGAGCTCTTTGAAATTTCTGATGCTTATATTTAGTGACTATATTAAGAACATGCACTAACTTCCCCTGCCTAACACATATATGCTTCTTTCTCTACTAGAATAGCATCAACATGGTCTTTATGGCATAACTATCAGTTATTGTTCCAGAACAGGATAAAAATGCACTGCTAGAGGTTAAGTTAAAATACATAGGACAATCCAAAGAACAATAATAGGAGTTGTAAGCTAAGGGTTCCATCTAGTCTTGAGAATTTCAAGTTGCACTCCTTTTATGTCACCAGAATCAGAACAGTTATTCAGATGGTAAAAACACAGCTTATTGATTGACTAACATGTTACCTTTTCCAGGAAATCAGTGCAACCATGTCTTTCCCTATACTAGAGAAATAAGAATGAATATATCCAATGAGATTCAATGCCCCCCATAATTGCAAATTATTGATATGAGAGAGAGAAGCCTGAATAAATATAAAGACTTGCTTGTTATGGGCGCCTGGATGGCTCAGTCGGTTAAGAGACTGCCTTCAGCTCAGGTCATGATCCCAGGGTCCTGGGATCAAGTCCTGCATCAGGCTCCCTGCTCAGCAGAGGCTGCTTCTCCCTCTCCCTCTGCCTGCGATTCCCCTTGCTTGTCCTTCACTCTCCTTCTCTCTCTCTCTCTCTCTCTGTCAAATAAATAAATAAGTAAATATTTTTTTAAAAAAGAAGATTTATTTAAAAAAAAAAAACTTGCTTGTTAAACAATAACTAATTGCCAAAGCAAGAGTACATGGCCTGTAGGAAGTCAAAAATTTCAAGAAAAGGGAACCCGTCAGAGGCAGTACCATGTCCTTGGTAATAGTACCTGAATCAGGAAGAAGGGTTTGAAGAAATCAATGAAGTAATTTCCTTTATTTAATGATCCATTTCAAGGATACGTTTTGTTAATCCGAACAGCTAGGATGATGTGGTTAATCAGTTGATTTTAGTATTATTTAATTCATAGATGTTTTAAGTGTTTCTATTATGGAATGAAGTTTGTTCTCAAAAAATAATGCAGATAGGAGGTTGTGGAAATGTGAATGGAAAAAATCTTCTCTAACTTAAAGCAAAAGTGACAGTTGAATAAAACACTGTTCAGTTTCATAGTCACTTTTTAAAAATTTTTTACTTAATACCACATTAATTATTTAACTTCCAGAGTATATCCCTTTATCTCCTAATATCAGTGCAACAATACAGCTATCTCCAATAGTAAAAGACATCATGACATCACCATCATAAAATCAGGAGATTGTTCTCCTCCGGACTGACTCTAAATTATTTCCTCAATAAAAGTGCAAACCCAAAGAGTATCTATCAAAGGACTATTAAGCCAGAGGTAAAGAAGGAAAAAAAAAAAAACAGAACAACAACAAAAAAAAAAAAACCTTGCCACGGATTAAAACAATAGAATGGCAGATTAAAACTATTTATTTCATAAAATCTTGACATAGGTATTCTTTAAAACAAATGACTATTCTACTTCAGAAAATTGAATTAACTCAATAACATTTATACTATCCTCATTTTGGAAGAAATATAAAAGCAAAAAGAAGATGCAAAATTAATCCAATGTAATAAAAATGTCCATGATTGAGTATGTAATTTGAAGACCTAAACAACATGACAACTGGCAGATGATCAAGGATTGCTGCCAAATAGAAGATGTCAAAATACTATGATCCCATTTCTTGCCATTTGATTTTTATCTGATTTAGTCTACTACCTACAGGTTCCTAGAAATCTTAAGGGTGAAAGAAATAATTGTCAAATTTTTGTTACTGTTGACATCTTTTTATTTTATTTCAGGACTGTATAAGTTAGCACCATCACAGAACAAATTGTAGGTTGAAAATGTCAGATAGTTCTAATGTCATCATTTTTGCTTTTATGAATCCTTTATTATTTTTCCATTTGATTAATAATTTCCAGTTCCATAGCTATATTTATAAATTGACATTTAATCATACAAGAATATGCTTATGAGATTCAATAAGCCAGAAAAGACTTGTCTGCACACGTCAGCCAGCTGTCATCCTAAGGCACATGCACTGAAGGGAAAGGCCTTACTGCCTCACCTTTTTATCTGTCATTTGGGACATTGGAGTATATCACCGGTTTTGGACTCTAAAAAATTTAGCCAACAAGTATTTTGAATAACCCGCTCCCCAAATATTGCACTGTGCTAGCAGAATGCAATAACCCGCTCCCCAAATATTGCACTGTGCTAGCAGAATGCAATGTCACGCAGTCCTCAGGTCAGGAGAAAAGAATATCTTCCTGCCCCCTCTCTTTTAAGCTTCAGAGCTCCCTTCCAAGTTGTCCTCTAATGCCCAAATGGGAGAACATAGATTTTTGGCATTGGAACTGCCCTAACGGAAAATTTAAAAAGAGAGAGAAAGAGAGAAGAAAAAATAATGCTTAATAGCTTCATTATCATAATCATAAGACAGTATCTACAATATATAGTAGGACTTTATCATGGTGCTTAATGTAGACATCCTCATATCATCTTCACAACAACCTTATGGGACAAGGAACTAGAGGCGCGGAATCGAGGAACATGGGATTGGAGCCCAGTAATGTCTGCTTCTGCAGCCTGGTCTAACCACTATGTTATACTATTATGGTATCCCTCCCACTCCACTCAACCAAAAAAAATTAGAAAATATTATAGCATAGCCCTGTTGGAATAGTAAATAACCCCCAATATCAGGAATATATTTGATATATAACTAGCTAGTACTTTTGGCCACAATTTGGTATTGTTTCTTCTGTTTCATGTTCAGAAGAGAGAAAGAAACTCTGGCACCAGTCATGTGCTTAAAAATAATTTTTGAGTCCTCTTCAACTTGTTTTTCTTGATCCTACACATAATTGAGTATTTTAGATATTCTTAAATGCACCTGTTTTCTGAAATTTCATTTTCTTTTATCTGACACATTTACAAATTCTTTACTGACTTTTGTGAATCTCAGAAGGGACAGAATCAGGAGCTCTAAGTGTGACTGAAAGCTACCTACAGATTCCTCCATCATGTGGAATTAATTTTGTTTCTCAATCATTTAGCTCATCAAACTTCCTAATTATATATCTAGGATTCCAACCACCACTTCCCATTTGATACTGTCTCCATTTTCCAAAAGATAACCTAAACCCTGTCTCCAAAAACTACTGGTAAAACTGAGAAAACTGCACTGAATATTGAATCAATCCCTGTAAAATGACAATTACACTAAAACATAAAAACTAAACTGTGCGCTAACCTGCAGGGGAAAAAAATCTCAGTTTTTTGTTAGTTTTTAAGATCTGGCTGTTTTTCTGTTTTTTGGGTTTTTTTAAATAATATTTTTTATTATATTATGTTAGTCACCATACAGTACACCCCTAGTTTTTGATGTAAAGTTCCATGATTCATTACTTGAGTATAACACCCAGTGCACCATGCAATACGTGCCCTCCTTACTACCCATCACCAGCCTATCCCATTCCCCCACCCTCTCCCCTCTGATGCCCTCAGTTTGTTTCCAGAGAAACTGTGAGATTTAACTTTGTCTTTAATTGGCCCTTGGGCATTAAGCTCTGCTGTTGAGTTTCCAGGTCGGGGAAAAGAGGGGGGAAAAGAGGACAGTGATGCATACCTTGTAGAGTGGTTCTAAAAATTAAGATCATGATTTAAAATATTTATCACAGTGCCTGTCATATAAGTATTTAACTATTGGTAGCTATTACGATATTTATTATTTAGGGTAAAAATCTGTGTTAATTATGGCAAGCTAAATTTTCACTTAGCGTTTTTCCTAACAATAGGCCGTTAATGAGACCAAGGTCATGAGTTAGTATCCCTTCTCAATTACTTATATATGAACACAGGCTTTACTCTTCCCCTGGACAGTTTCTTGAAATCATATAAATAATGGGGACGGAAGTGTCTAAGGGAAAAAAAATGAAGGTGAATCACTTCAAATTAAAATACTAGCCATATTAGTGAAGAGTGAGTAGTATCATCTCTACTTAGGCAGAATTGTGTTTTTTAAATTTGTATATGCTATACCCCTCCACAAAAGAGGCCATTTTTCAATATCTGAAACAAAATGCATAGCTTACTGCTTGCTAACAAATAACTTGTAAGGCAAAATCTCTGAGTAAACCGGAGTCTGGGGAAGCATAGAGTTCAAGAATTGGTGGATTTTCAGAAGTTGGAATATTTAGGGGTTCGTTGACCTTGAACTTGCGAAGCATAGTTATTTGAATGAGACTGTTGCTGATCGGCTAATTTCAGGAGCAGTTTCTTTTTTTTTTTTTAAGATTTTTTAAATTTTTATTTATTTGACAGAGATAGAGACAACCAGCAAGAGAGAGAACACAAGCAGGGGGAGTGGGAGAGGAAGAAGCAGGCTCATAGCGGAGGAGCCTGATGTGGGGCTCAATCCCATAACGCCGGGATCATACCCTGAGCGGAAGGCAGACGCTTAACCGCTGTGCCACCCAGGCGCCCCAACAGGAGCAGTTTCTAATGCAAATTGTCATTAATTAATTGCAACAGGTTTTAAAACCGTTCTTTTGGGTGATTATTTATTGCTATGTCCAAAGAACAATCAGACCTTTACCTAGCAGAGAATTTTTTATTCTCAATGCAATTATTGAGTACTTACTATGTACCAAACAGGATGCTCAATTTGTTACAATATCTCCTTTAATCCTTACAATATTCTGTGAAGCACTTGTCATTATCTATAGTCTTCATATGATAGGAAGAGGGGGTTTAGTAACTTGCGTAAGATTGATTGTATGACTGAAAAATGAGCGAACAAGAAAAAACCCAGAGGCATCTGACTCCAAAGACTGTTATCTGTACTGCCTCTATTACTTTTTAAATTAACTCCTGGCATTTTTACAACCCTCCATTTCTATAATTTTGTCATTTTAAGAATGTCACACAAATGGAATCCTACAGTATGTAATCTTTGGGGATTAGCTTTTTTACTCAGCATAATTCTCTGAAGATTCATTCACATCGTTGTATGTGTTAATAGTTTCTTCCTTTTTGTTGCTGATTAGTGTATTATGGTAAGGATGAATCTGTTTGTTTAACCATTCACCCACTGAAGGAAACCTGGGTTGTTTCCAATTTGGGGCTGTTGTGAAGAAAATTGTTCTAAACATTCATGGACAGGTTTTGTATGAATGTAAGTCTTACATCTCTGGTATAAACATCCAGGAACGTAACTGCTGAATCATATGGTACATGCATATTTAGTTTTTTAAGAAACAGCAAAATAGGGGCACCTGGGTGGTTCAGTCGATTAAGCGTCTGCCTTTCTTTGGCTTAGGTCATGATCCGGAGTCCTGGGACTGGAGTCCTGGGAACGAGCCCCACATGGGGCTCCCTGCTCAGCGGGGAACCTGCTTCTCCCTCTCCCTCTCCCTGCTGCTCCTACTGCTTGTACTCTCGCTCTTGCTCTCTTTCTCAAATAAATAAAGAAAATCTAGAAAGAAAGAAAGAAAGAAAGAAAGAAAGAAAGAAAGAAAGAAAGAAGAAAGAAAGGAAGGAAGGAAGAAAAGAAAGAGAGAGAGAGAGAGAGAGAAAGAAAGAAAGAAAGAAAGAAAGAAAGAAAGAAAGAAAGAAAAAGAAAGAAAGAAAAAAGAAAAGAAACTGCCAGATATGTTTCCAGAATGGCTGTACCATTTTCTGTTTCCTGCAGCAGCCTCTGAGCAATCCAGTCTCTCCTCATCATTGTCAGCATTTGCTGCTGTCGCTATGTTTTATTTAAGCTGTCTGATACGTGTGTAGTGATAGCTCATTGTGCTATTAATTTTAAGTTTTCTAGTAGTTAATGATATTGAACATCTTCTCATGTGCTTGTTTGCTGCCATCTGTATTGTCTTTGGTGAAATGTTTCTTCATATCTTTCGACATTATGGATTATTTAGTTTCTTACTTCTGCCTTTTGAGAGTTCTTTATTCTTGATACTATTCTTGTCAGTTATGTGATTTGCCAATCTTTTCTCAAACTCTGTGGTTTGTGTTTCATTCTCAATGTTTTACATTTAAGTCTGTGATCTATTTTGAGCTAATTTTTATATACGTCAGGTGTGAGATGTAGGTCGAGTTTCGTTTTGCCTTTGGATGACCATTTGAGCCAGCACCATTTGTTGAAAAGGCTTTCTTTCCTCTACTGAATTGCTCTTGCACTTTTGCCAAAAACCATTTGGACAGATTTTTGTGAGTCTATTTATGGGTTCTCTGAACTGTTGCATTTATGTATCTGTCTGTCCCTCTGCCAATACCACACAGTCCTGATTACTGTAACTATAATAATCTTGAAATCAGATAGCCTTATTCTTCGTATTTATTTTCTTCTTTTCCAAAATCATTATAGTTATTCTAGTTTCATTGCCTTTCAATATAAATTTTAGAATAATCTTACCCATATCCATAAAAAAATCTTGCTGGGATTTTTACCGAAATTTGCTAAACCTGTGTATCAGTTTGGAGAGAATGACATATTTACTATGTTAAGTCTTCCAATCCATAGGTATGTCTTCATTTATTTAAATCTTCTTCAATACCTCGCCAGCTTTGTGTAGTTTTCAGCATACAAGTCCTGTGCAGGCTTCATTTGATTTACACCTAAGTATTTCACTTTTTTTTGAGTCATTGTACATAGTGTCACTTGAAATTTTGATGTGTACACATCTGTTGCTAACATACATAAATACATGTTGATCTTGTAGCCTGCAAACTTGCTCGACTCACTTGTTCGTTCTAGGGATTTATTTTTGTTGCTTCTTCTGATTTTCAAATGTAGACAATCATGTCATATGCAAATGAGAACAATGAATTTCTTCCTCCACAGTCTGTATGCCTTTTATTTCCTTTTCTTGACTTATCCTATTGACTAGAACCTCCAACCCTACGTTGAAAAAGATTGGTGAGTGTGGACATCTGTGCCTGTCCTTCATCTTAGGGAGGAAGTATTCACTCTTGCAACATTAAGTAAAATGTTAGCTGTACGTTTTTTGTAAATGTTCTTGATCAAGTTGAGAAAGTTCCCCTCCATTTCTCTATCTCTGGGGTTTTTTTTTTTTAATTATAAATGGGTGCTGAGTTTTGTCAAATTTATTCTACTTCCAATGACAGGATCCCATGATTTTACTTCTGTAGCCCATTAATATGGTGCATTGCATTGCTTGATTTTGAAATACAGAACAAGCTTTGAACCACTGGAATAAGCCCCACCTGGTCACGGTGTATAATTCTTTTTTTATGTTGCTGAGTTCTGTTTGCCAGTATTTTTTGTTTGTCTATAGTTAATCTTCTTCTTCCTTTTTTTCCCCCCCATACTGTCCTTGTCTGGTTTTGTTATTGGGGCAACACTAGTTCATAAAATAAATTGGGAAGTGTCCCTTCCTTTTCTATTTTCTGGAAAAGAGTGTGTAGAATTGGCATTAATTCTTTTATTAAAGATTTATTTATTTATTTGAGAGAGAGAAAGCACACACAAGCAGGAGGGGCAGAGGGGGAGAGAGAGAGAGAGAATCTTAAACAGACTCCCCACTGAGCATGGAGCCTAAAGTTTGGCCGACTGTGCCATCCAGGGGCCCCAGCGTTAATTCTCATTTAAATGTTTGGTAGAACTCTCCAGTGTAACCATCTGGACCTGGAGATTTCTTTCCTGGAAGTTTTTAAATTATAGATTACAATCTTGTTAGTTGTAGGGCTGTTGAAATTATCTATTTCATTTTGGATGAATTAGGGTAGTTTGGGTTTTTCACAAAAGTGGCCCATTTCATATGAATTGTCAAATTTATGAATGTAGACTTATTTGTAGTATTACCTTATTAGCCTTATGATGTTTACAGGATCTGTAATCATATTCCCTTCTTCATTCCTACTTTTGGTAATTTGTGTATTCTTTTGTTTTTTTCCAGTCTTACTAGAAGCATGTCACTTTTATTGATTTTTTTCAAAGCACCATCTCTTTTTTTCTCATCTATTTTATCTGTTACTCACTTTCCATTTCATTAATTTCCGTTCTTTTTATTTATTATATCCTTCCTTCTTCTTGCTTTGGGTTTATTTAGCTTTTCTTTCCCTAGGCTCTTGATGTAGGATCTTAATTATTGATTTGAGGCTTCTTCTTTTCTAACACATGCATTTAGGGTCATAAATTTCCCTCTCAGCCCTGCTTTAGCTGTGTTCCACAAATTTTTATGTGCTCTATTTTCATTTACGTTCAGTTCAATGTATTGTTTTATTTCTCTTGAGACCTCTTTGACCCATGGATTATTTAGAACTGCATTGTTTAGTTTCCAAGTATTCAGATAGTTTTTTCTGTCATTGACTTTTAGTTTGATCCTGTTGTGTTTGGAGAATGCATTCTGTGTTATTTCAATTCTTTTAAATTTATTGAGATTTGTTCTCTGGTTCAGGGCATATTCTTTGTAAATATTCTATGGAACGTGAAGATACTGTGTATTTTGCGCTGTCAGGTAGAATGTTCTATAAATGACAATTAGATCTGCTTAGTTGATAGCATGGTTGAGTTCTTCTATAGTCTTGCTGATTTTTAGTGTAGTTCTATCAATTGATGAGAGAAGAGTGTTGAAACCTCCAACTATAATTGTAGATTTGCTTATTTCTCTTTAAGTTCTATCAATTTTGCTCCACATATTTGCAGCTCTGCTGTTTGTTGTGTATACATTTAAGATTGCTATGTCCTTTCAGTAGATTGACTCTTTTTTCATACATAAGATCCCTCTCTATCTTTAGTATATTTTCTCTGCTCTGAAATTCGACTTTATCTGGTATTAATACAGCCACTTCTTTTCCTCTAATTAATATTTGCATGATGTATGTTTTTAATCCTTTTACTTTTTATCTGCCTATATTGTTATATTTGAAGTAATGTCTGCATACAGTTTCTACAGTCTGTATATACTTGACTAATATTCTTTAATCCTCTCTGCCAAGATCTGTCTTTTAATTTGTGCATTTAGTCTCTTTGCATTTAATTTAAGAACTGACACACTATGGTTTAAGTTTTAATGTAATTTTTCAGGGGGTTTTGTTTGTTCTCTCTCTCTCTCTCTCTCTCTCTCTCCTCTCTTACCTGCTTCCTGTGTGTTATTTTTTAGAATTTCATTTTTATTTATGTATAGTGTTTCTAGTAAATCTCTTTGTGTAGCTTTTTAAATGGTTTCTTCTGCTATTACATTGTATATACATAAATTACAAGAGTCTGCTAGTTTCATCACTTTACAGTTCAAGTGAAATGTAAAAACTTTATCTCTCTTTACATCACTTCACTCTCCTCTGTTTATAATAGTCTCAAACATTTCCTCTACATACATTCAGAACCATCTCAGATAGTGCCATAGTTTTAGTTCAATCATCACACATAACTTCGAAAATGCAAGAAGAGAAAGTAGTGCGTTATATTTGCCCATATATCTGTTTGCCATGTTTTTCTTCTTTCCTAAAGTTCCAAGGTTTCTTCTTTTATTATTTCCATTTTGTTTAGAGAACTTTCTTTAGCCATTATTTTAGGATAGGTCTGGTGGTGACAAATTTTCTTTGTCTTCATCTAAGAATGTCTCAATTTCCCTTTCATTGTTGAAGAACATTCTCATTGGTATAGAATTTTAGGTTGACTGTTCTGTTCCTTGGACACTTGAAGTATTGTGCCACTTCTTTCCTTCCTCCATGGTTTTTGATGAGACATCCACTGTCATTTGAATTGTTCTTCTTCTCTGGTAAGATGTCATTTTTCTCAGGCTGCCTTTAAGACATTTTTCTTTGTCTTTAGTTTTCAGAAGTTTAATTATAATGTGTCTATGCATGGTTTTCTTCAGGTTTAATCTGTATGGTATTATTTTCTCTGCTTCTTTAATCTGTAGGTTTTTGTCTTCTGACAAATTTCAGAATTTTTCAGCAATTATTTCTTCATTTAATTTTCAGCCCCATTTTCTTTCTCTTCTCCTTTTAATAGTATGATTGCTAGAAGTTTTATATGGTCTTATAGGTCCCTAATACTCTTTTCATTTTTTTTTTCAGTGTGTTTTCTCTTTATTATTCAGACCAGATCATTTCTATTGCCCTATCTTCTAATTTACATTTGTTTCCTTTGCTCTCTACATTCGAAAATTGCCATTTGTTTCTTCTTAATATCTTCTGTTTCTTTGCTGAGACTTTTTATTTTTTTTTGCTTGGTTTCTTTTTTTTTTATTTGTTTTAAGCATATGCATAATTGTTCACTGAAGCATTTTTTAATGGCTACTTTAAAATCTTTGTCAGATAATGCTAACATCTCTGTCTTCTCAGTGTTGGTATTTCCTGATTATCTTTTTCCATTCAGTTTGACATTTTCCTGGTTCTTGGTATGATTGAAACCTGGACATTTTCATATAATGTTATAAAGTCTGGATTGTACTTAAACCTTCTGTTTTAGCTGGCCTCCTCTGACACCACTCCAGCTGGAGGAGAATGAGTCATTGCCTCATTCTGGCCAGGTAGGGAGAAGTCCAATTTTCCCATTCAGTCTCCATTGATACTTCAGGTAAATCTTCTAGTTATTGCTAGGTGAGGATGGAATTTCCATCTCCCCAGATGGTCTCCACTGGTACAGTGGGGGTGGCCTCATTGGGTGATAGAGACGGTCCTGACTCTCTACAAGGCCTCTCTGATCATACTATTGCTAAGGTAGAGGGCTGCCTCATTACTGCAGGGTAAGAATGAAAGCCCAGGCTCCTTGTGTGATCTCCACTGGCATCTTTGGGGTGGGGAAGACTTGCTATAGGCAGATGGGAATTAATGCAGTGGTGTCTTACTTGCCTTCTTGGACACCACCCTGGCAGGAGTGTTGGTGTGCTTTGTTACATCATTATAAGGGTAGAAGTCTAGGCTCCACACTTGGCTGTTGCTGGCATTGTCAGGGTGGGGCCACAGTTTTTTCCATCATGTTTGTTTATAGGAGAATTGTTATTGTCTAAAAGTCTGTCTTGCTAGGCTGCCCCTTTTCTGGTCCTTTGGCTAAAGAGAGAAAGCTACTGTTGGGGCTTTCCTCTTCTGCATCTGTTGGCATTCTGGGGTTGCCCACTTGCTCAGCTGCAAGTCTTGTTATGACAGAAAAATAAAACCCAAGAGATTCACTGCCATTTTGTTACTTGGTCTCCATATCTGAGTTGATCTACTTTCTCCTGTCTTCTTTCCTCTGGAAATGGACATAAAATGTCCAAGGTTTTAGTTGTTCTTGGAGGGAATAGAGAATAGTATGTCTACTCCATCTATCTGGAAGCAGAAATCCAACTGCCTAGATTTTTAAAACTTAACCTGCTTACTAAAGAAAAGTCACTATAGAACACATGGTATAAAGGGAAAATAATAGGACTGTTTTGTTGTTATTGTTGTTGTTTTACAAAATTACTGACTCATTTAAATGAGCGTCACTTGTTCCTTGAAATCGGTTACTGAGTTAACCTTTGTAGATGATTCTGTGTTGTTGACACTGCTCCCAAACATTTTGTGAACTCTACTGGACTTAATTTGAGAGAATGAATTGTGTCCACTTGAATATTCTTAGTGGCATAAACTGTCATCCTTTGAAGCTGTGTATGATTTTTGGAAGCAACCCCAAGTGGTTCAAGAGCCAAGATGGCTAGTAAAACAGATGACCAAATTGGGTAATATACTTCTCAGTCTAACAGTCTTTTCTAGGAGAATAGTGTGAACCAAAGCATTGTTGTAGTAAAAAAGTCATTTCTTTTATATCATACAAAACTTCCCAAACACTTTAAATTTCTACATAATAAGCCTGATTAGCTGTGGGCTAAATTTTGCATGAACAATGCCCTTTGGTATCAAATCAATATTTGTTTTCTGTGGTGTTGACATTGATGTTTTCTTGGGTCCAATGGATATTGGAGTTTTTCTCTGTAAATTTTGACAGTATGGTTTTGGGTCAACTTGAAAACACTATATTTCATCACTATTCCCCTCAAATATGTGTTATTTTGTCCAGCCTCCCCTTGAAAGTTCAAAACAAATGTCAGATCTTCTCTATTTCTTTTTATCATTCAAAATGTGTAGCACAGTCTTTACAGAAACCTTTATGTTCACATTCCCCTTCAGTATGAGTCAGTGTTCTCAAAGCTAACCCTCTGCTTGAACAAATCCAGCCTCTGACATTTTCTACATTTTCATTAGCCCTTTGTACTTCGTCGTGAGCGTCCTTATTACCTTCCGTAAGCCTTTGTGCCAGTCAAAAAAAAAAAGTCCTCTTTACAATCCCTCCAACACCGTAATTGTCCCTTTAAATGTCTTGTGTCATTTATGTTTGCTTAACTTCACACAAAATTTAGTGCTAATTCTTGGCTTTCTACAGCTGTCACTCCCCATCCCCATGCAGTGCAGCCCGTAGTCCCAATAGAGAATGAAGTAACAGTACTGATGCAAACAGAATCATTTTACAGCACGTTCCTTCCATGCCCACTTGATGTTTTACCAAACTACCTGAGAACATGAGCTTTATCACTTCATAATTGTGGGAAGATTACTAAATACACTTATTTGCTTAACTATAATGCTCTAAGTCACATCCATTGGATCTAAAATAGATAACAGACCTAATTCAATAAGTAGGAGTGGCCCTTTGGCAAATTAAAGAGCTGCTAAAGAAATTTAATATATCCAACAATCGGATCCTTTTGTTCCTTTTCATGGTTCCTTTTCAATTCACAGTTCAACTATTAGGGGGAGAGAGCCTATTTGGGGGCTAGGGGACTGCAGTATAATTTTGTGTTTAAGAGCATGATCTTTCATAGTCAGATAGCCTTGGTTCAAATCCTGATCCTGTCAGTTTACCAGTAATGAAAATTACTTGGGGAAGCTACGTAACTTCTGCAGGCCTTAGTTTCCTCATTAGTAAAATTGGATGATGATAATTCATAATAGTTAACCTGTAATGCTGTTGTAAAGACTAAAGGAAGTAATATGTGTCAGATAAGTTTTAGCACATTATTTGGCACCTAGTGTTTCGATAGTAGCCATTATTTATTAAATGCCAGCTACTGTGCCAATCATTAAAGATGGTAAGTAGGATATGGTGATTGCCTTCAAGGAGTTCCAAATCAAAGCACAATTCTGGGCTCCAACTGTCCCATCAGAAGGGAAAACTAAACCAGAAAAATAAGTCTACAGGCTATAATAGTTATATAACATATGCAAACAGTTTTTCACCCTTGGATAGACCATTACCAGAATATTCTAATCAATGAAGAGATTGTTAAGTGGCCCTTATTAATTTTCTCATGTAGATTATGCATCCATGCTCTGGATCCTGCTAAGTTTTTCTGGGTGTTAACAATTCTTTGCTTGTCTACATTATCACTTTCAAATAAATTGCTGGTCTTCCTCTTGTCCACTGGCTCTAACACTGACCGAAGCCCCATGAGTATTATGCCAATGAAGGTGACAAGCAGGTTTAAATGTAAAATCAACTTATTGTTCCATAGCCAGGCTAGTCACCGTTAGTCAGCCTACATTGTCAGCATTTCAAACTCCAAGAAGTCATTGTCTCCACCTACATAACTTAGCATGCCAGTGAGTTCATTCAGAGTATAGCAGCTCAAAATGTCATACGGTTTATCATGGTTTTCCTCTCCTACCAAACAAGAGAACATGAAATTCCATGGAGGTAGGAGAGAATCAAACTAAGGGGAAAAACTTGACCAGGAGGGTGTTCAGTCATCTAGAGCAGCTATCAAAGTTGCAATATCTCCTTTCATTTAGATTTCTGAGAAGGGCATAGATACAATAAAGAAATATACATTTGCCCTTTATGAAGTTATCTTAGTTGTGTTCATGATGTTATAGCTTTGCCACTGTGGGTTAGTTGCACCGGATAGTGTTGGACTGATGATTATTTCACATTGTGCTGGTATAGCCTGACTCTTTTTTTTGCCTCTTTTCCTCCAATTTCTCATGACTGAAATATCTTTACTGTTTCTGTATGTAAACATTGTACATAATAACAAGACAACCAGTTGGGCATCTAAAAATATAATCAAATGGTTGTTTGCTTTGCCACACGTATTGCCGAATAATAATTTTGAATATTTTCTTCACTGAAGTCACCTCTTGTTTGGAATCAATATGCTTTCCATCTTCTCCAAATGATTTTCCATGATCACTGTCATTTCCTTATGTCTCTTAATGTTGCTCTTTTTAAAGAGCTTTTAAAAATTCAAATTAATCTGTTTCTTGAATGCATGTTTAATAATTTTTCCTTTATTCCTCCAATCTGAATTTTAATCAAAAATCTTGATTAGTCAGACTTTCCTAGCTAATGAATTACAAATTTGTTACAAATAGCAGAATCCACAGGCTTTCCTAACTAATGAATTCTAAGGTGAAATTCAGTTTTGAATTCCAAATTATCTACCCTTAAAAGATCAACAAGAAAGAAAATGAATTCAGAAAGTAACCCCTCAGATGCCTCCCTAGTAATAGGTGTACCAAGCACAGCAGTAAAACATATGTTTAAAAGTATTAGTGATAAGCATTCGCTTCCCATGTGAGACCTCCGTCTTAAGCCATACATAATTATAAAAGGCATATTCTCGGTTACCAGCCCACAAGCAGAACTGCTTGCTTGGTGGAAAAGATATCAAGTAGACTGACTCAAGAAACCGATGCTAAAACAAAGGTGAGAAAATCAGAGTGAGCAAGGAACAATGGTGTGCACCATAGCAGTTGAAGATGGGAGACCAAAGTGAGCATGCCCTCTCCCTCCAACAGCCACCTTAAGGACTGAGAAATGGTCATTATTGCTTTAAATGAGATACTAATGAATGTCTCTGAAAGCTAACCTTGGGGTGCTCTACATACAGAGCTCACTTTGAAGACCTTTCCACATCTAGTGCCTCCCTGAGCTACAGATACAGGAATTTATCACATGGTTCATTTCCAACGTGACTTAAAGATTCCAAAAACCATACTCTTGATTTGATAGTGCAGAACATGAGTAAATATTGATTAACCTCACCTGAACTAGCTCACTATGCACCTGTGACATAAAGGAAAGTACACCCTTCGATTCTTTTGCTTCAGAATCAGGAACCAGGCCCTCTCATTCTCCCCTTGATGTTTCCTATATCATATCTCTCTCCCTGCTGTTATTCAAAATAAAATGCCAGATGGAACTCCACTTTATTTTTAAGCTGTGACTACTTTTTGTTCTTGAGATTTTTCAGAGAGAATTTTGCTCCCTTAAAATGGGGGATGAAATAATCTTTGGCAAGACACCAGATGACTACGAATGCATTTAATGCAACCTGGCTCCAGTATTAACATTTTCACAAACCACAGTAGGCAGACCCTTACTGTTTTTTCATTATCCTTTCCAGCAGTGACTGAGAGCCCGAGTGATGCCACTTTACCAGAGAGGTATTCTGTACGTGTGTTCTACTTTAATCACATCCTTTCAACACCACGAATCTTCGTCTGACAAATTATCTTCTCCACAGGCAGGCAGCCACATCCAGACTTTGATGGGGTCTCAAAGCCTTCAGCATCGTAGCCGGGAGCAGCAGCCATATGAGGGAAATATAAACAAAGTGACCATCCAGCAATTTCAGTCACCATTGCCTATTCAGATCCCCTCTTCACAGGCCACCCGGGGACCTCAGCCTGGACGGTGCTTAATTCAAACTAAAGGGCAAAGGAGTATGGATGGATATCCGGAGCAGGTGAGAAGAGTTTTTATCACTGATGAATTTTCAGGAAATGTTCAGGCAAGTCCAGTGAATCCACAGTTTACCTTCCCCCACTAATGTTGTCGGGGACAAATTAATGCTGTCACCATGTTGAATGGCGTGGAGCACTCTTTGTAGGGGTTTTATCATTATTTTCAGTGGTTAAACACTGCAACATATAAAAACCGATAGTT
Organism: Ursus arctos; assembly: GCF_023065955.2. Taxonomy (NCBI): domain Eukaryota; kingdom Metazoa; phylum Chordata; class Mammalia; order Carnivora; family Ursidae; genus Ursus; species Ursus arctos. Next base: position 48,689,759 of record NW_026622786.1, on the reverse strand, counting down.
GGTAAAATGCCCATTTCACGTAAGGAAAAACTGATGAATTGGAAGTTTTTCTGGTTTATCCTACCTCTTCTCCTATTCACTCTCCACTCTAATTTAAGGCTATAGCATGGCTTGTGAATGTTACAGAGCTTCCCTGGAATAGGTGTATTTACCAAGGCCTCTGGTGAAACTGAGAGTGTGAAAGATAAACTATTTGTGGGAACCTTTTTGAAAAGTTCTATCTTCTGGTTGTTGAATAGGACAAAGATAAAGCTTTGCTTGAAGAAAATGATAAAGAACAGTTAGAAGGGAAGCATTTCTGAAATGCTCCAAAAACTGCTGATAAGTACCATGTAACAAAAAAATTGCTGCTCTCCTGACCTATCTAAAATTAGGATTTACTTTTCCATTATAGAATCTGTTTTTCTTCCTTAGAACCAGAAAACTGAATAGAATCTTATCTATTGGATTACATTATGCTTAGAAAGTAAGACATTAAGATCTTAATACTCCCATAAAATTAATTTTTCTTATTTCATTCTTCAGATAAGTAGGCAAAGCTCCCACTGACTTCACTAAGTCCTTAATATGGTTTATAAAGATTTCATTTCATTATTGCCTACTTACAGCTTCAGATATCACCCTACCTTATTTTCTGAACATCTCATACGTTACCTTCTTTCTCCAGTTTTTTCTTTTACACTGTGAAGAGCCATTTATTATTGGATCCCAACTACTCTAGACATTGCCTGTACTTCTTAACACCCTTCTTGAGGCTTCGATTAGGTGTTAATCATTCTCAGAATCATACATTTTTTTAAGATAATTTTCTTCCTGTCCTACCTTGATCTAGGTCAAGTGTTGGATTTAAGGTAAGTAAATCAGACAGGTGCCTGTAATCAGGTAATAATATGAGGTTTTTAACTCTCCAGAGATTCCTTAAAGTTAATAACGTTTTTAAATTATGTTTTATTAGAGGCACCTAGAAGGTGAAAAATTGTTCATATTCCCTCCGCCCACAAATATCATAACCTCAATGAAGTTCTTGGATTTCATTATTCCTATTAGAAGCTACATGATTTTTTTTCCCCTCAGAATGAGCACATTTAAAAATCCACTGAGATCAATGCCCTCTGTTTCACCTACTTTGAATAGTAGGGTTAGTATCAGCATGCAGTTATTCTGAGCACTCTAAATGTAAAGGCCTTTTTTACATTATTTCTCAAAATACATAAATTGTATAGTTTGACTAATGAGAGGAGTACTAAACTCTAAAGTTTACATACTTATTAAACTTAAAACATCATGATTCTTTCAGTGAAGGTATTTGTCATGGCTGGCAGGTGTTTGGGTCCACAGTTCCAACATCAGATGCCTTTCAATCTGAGAGGTAAAAACGGAAACATTCGATGGCTGTGTTAAGGAAGGGACTTAAGTAAATTCCTCTAGGCTTCCCAGTTTTTTTCCTGCCTTGGTTTCGGGCTGAAATGGTTTGGAATGCTGAGATAAAATTTACCAGGTGAATAATATACTGTTATTATCATTCATTTGATTCATAACTTGTTCATAACTTGCTGAATATTTTCAAAAGAAACTAACATTAACTTGGTTTTTCTCTTTTGTAAATGGATAGTCCATGACAAAGTATATTTATATATGTGGAACATACAGATACCAAAGCAGAAATAGGAGGGAAAAACATCAACACAATGCTTCAAACATTTCAAAACCCTTTCATATATTAACTGACTTGATCCAATTAATAACGATATGACACAGATAGAGCAGTTTCTGTTTATTGACTAGAAAAGTAAGATTCAGAGAAGTTAACTGTCACACAACCATTTAGAAGCTGAGCTGGAATTAGAGTTGGCTAATTTTTCTGAAAGATCTACAAAATGGTACATCAGAGGATTTTATTCGTCAGTCTTTATTTAGTAAGTCTCTTCAAAAGATTTAATTAGTACTTTGAGTTGCACTTGCATCTCTAATTCACAACAAAAGAAGGTATGAAAATAGAAGAATGAAAAATTTAATTGTTCTTTAATATTAACATTTATATATTTGATTATATAATTAGATATATAATTATATATTGATATATAATTATTTCATATAATAATCTATTATATGTTATTATATATCACATGTAATATATCATATATAATGATTATTATATATAATAATATAATTATTACATATTGCTATATCATGTCATTATATAAATCAGATCATATCACTCTTCTGCTTAAAAAGCCCTAGTGGCTTTGAAATTTCTGAAATCATATACATCCTTATTATGGCATACAGCCCCTACATATCTGGCCTCTGCCTCCTCTCTTTCTACTTTTTCCTTCACCTATTTTTTCTCTAGTCATGCTGAACTTGTTGTTGTTATTGTTGTTGTTGTTAACAGTATTGATACAATTTACGGACCTTAAAGTTCACCTGTTTAAAGTGTACAATTCAGTGGGTTTTATATATTTATACAATTGTGCAACCATCACCATAATGTAATTTTTAAACATTTTCATTATTCCAGAAAGAAACTTTGTACCCATTAACAGTCACTTTCCATACTCCCTTCCCTTCATTTCCCCCAGCCCTAGACAATCACTTATCTATTTTGTGTCTCTATACATTTGCCTATCCTGGGTATTTAATATAAATGAGATCATACAATATGTGAGTTTTTTTTGTGACTGACTAATTTCAATTAGCATATTGTGCTAAGTGTAGAATGTATTACTAATTCATTCCTTTGTATTGCCAAGTAACATTCCATTATATGGATATACCACAAACTGTTTATCCATCAGTTTATGTACCTTTTATTTCCACTTTGGGGCCATTATGAATAATATTGCTATGAACATTAATGTACAAGTCTGTGTGGGGGTAGTTTTTCTCTGCGGGGGTAGTTACTTAGGAAGGAAATTGCTTGGTTAAATGGTAATCGTGTTTGTAATTTTGAGAAGCTTCTAAACTCTTGCCTAAGGTGGCTGCCACATATTACATTCCCACCAGCAATGAAGAAGTATTCTAATTTCTTCACATTCTTACCATTATTTATTGTCTTTTTTATTATAGCCATCCTATGAAGTAGTATGTCATAATTATTTTAATATACATTTCTTTAATGACTCATGATGTTGAGTGCTTCTTCATGCATTTATTAACCATTCATATGCCTTCTCTGGATAAATGTCTATTAAACTTCTTTGCCCATTTATATTTTTTAAAAGTACTTATTTGTTTATTTGAGAGAGAGAGAGAGAAGGAGAGCAGGAGGAAGAGGGAGAGGGGGAGAGAATCTTTAGCAGACTCCACACTGAACATAGAGCCCAATGCAGGGCTCAATCTCACAACCCCAAAATCATGACCTGAGCTAAAAGCAAGAGTTGGTTGCTCAACTGACTGAGCCACCCAGGTGCCCCTGCCCATTTTTTAATTAGGTTATTTGTGTTTTCAATGGCTGAATTTTAAGGGTTGTTTTATTCTGGAGATAAGACCCTAACCATATATATGATTTGCAAATATTTTTTCCCATTCCTTGGGTTATCTTTTCTCTTTCTTGGTAGTCTCCTTTGAAGCACCAAAGTTTTTAATTTTTATAAAGTCAATCATCTCTTTTATCACATTTGGTTTCATAGCTAAGAAAGCATCACCTAATTGAAGATCATACAGACTTACTTTTGTATTTCTTCTTAGAGTTTTGTAGTTTTAGCTCTTACATTTCAGTCTCTGATTTGAGTTTGAGTTCATTTTTGTGTGTGGGGTGAAGTAGGGGTAAAAATCATTATTTTGCATGTGGATGTCCAATTGTCCCTGTACCAACAATCTTTTCAGGTTGTTCTTTCCTCATTGAATTATCTTGGACCTTTTGTTGAAAATCTATTGACCATAAATGTTAGGGTTTATTTCTGGAGTCTCAATTTTATTTCATTGATCTAGACATCTATCCTTTTGCCATCTTGTTGTTTCTTGATTTTATAAAGACCCATCTATCTTAAGGGCAATTAAAATCACTGACTTTAGGGACTGGCACAGTTTTCCCATTTTTCTTTTTGTCTGTTGCATGATCTTTTACATTATTCATATTTCTACTAAAATGTCATTTGAGCATTTGAAATATCATTTCTTGGCTATTCTCCCTAAAATAGCTCCACACTCTTGTTCCATCACTCTCTACTACCTTTCCTGCCTTATTTTTTCACAGCTCATCTCGCTATCTGAAATTATTCATTGTTTACATGTTTAATATATTTTCCCCCCTAGAATGTAAGTTCCATGAAGGTAAGGATATTTTATCTTTCTGACAAGGTGCCTGGCACTTAGTAGGAAATCAGTAAATATTTGTGGAGTAAAGGCATGAATAATGATTTCTACAACAATTTTCATTTTCAAAGCTATAATGGTTTTTCCAAGCAGTTAGTCACATAATTGGAGCATGTCATTGAAGAACTGGCATACTTTCTAATAGCTCATCACATGTTTTAAGAAGAAGCCATTATATACTTTTGACAATGTATATTTGAAAGTATCTTTTGTCATATATGCACATATTTATTCAAACAAAAGTTAATTGAGTGCTAACTATGTGCCAGCCATTGTCCTAGAGAGTCAATGAAGAGATAACATACTAGATATGATTAATAGAGGGGATTCAAGTGTCCTACTTGCATACAAATCCATGTGGATGTGGATGCCTCTTCACTAATACTCTCTGATAATACTCTCAGGACTCAGGCCTAGAAATGGCCTCAGAAGCTTAATGTTCTTGATTACAAGGTTCCTTCTTGATGCTTCAACAATGAACAACTCTCCAATAGGTCAAAATCTCACCTTGAATTTCCATCAGTACAGAGTTTTTGAGGCTCTGCTTACTTTACTTCCCCAAAAGATTTTCAAACAACTATATATTTTGGGGTTTTTTTAAGTAAAAAATAAGAAAAGTCAATTCTTTTATAACAAATAAGCAAGTTTCCCCTTGATTTTTTTATCAAGCCTCTTAATTATAAGCAACTCATACTAAAAGACTTAAGCAAAAAAAGAGTTTTAACTCATTTACAGTTAGCTGAAACTCCAGGGATGGGTAAGCTTCAGATGAGGCTTACAGTGGGCTCATGACCTCTATGGGTTGGTTCCTGTCTCAAAAAGGCTTTCCCATCATGGTAGAAAAATAGGTCGAAAACTCCAGACCCTCTCAGATTTAAGACCAGCAGGAAAGCACAAGATTCTCTTTCCTGGAAATCCTAGTAGATACCTCATTACTCCTTTTTGATTGGATTACCTGCCCAGCCTGTAAACAATCGTATTTCTAAGGGATACAGTACTTTGTTTTAGGTCTAGATAACATGATTCATCCAAAGCATATAGGCTGAGAATAAAGAAGTGGGTGGTTATTCAAAGAGAAATTAAGGTTATAGCTACCAGAATTTGGATGAATGGATCTTGGACAGCAAAAGCAAACATATCCATTAAAAGCTTTTATATATACTGCTAGGAAAAAGAATGGTAATTAGAACATATCCTAGTAAGCCAGTTCATTACAGCATCGCCAAATGTTTTTCTGGAATGCAATTCCCTCACCCTCATTACACCTCCCAACACAGACACACAGACACACACACATACACACACACCACACGTGTCGTTTCTATGTGCACATGTACACACAAGTGCTACCATTTCTTTTGTTCTTACCACTAGGTTGTAGAGCATTGTAAGACCAAATCAGATTACTACCTTCTAGATATTATTTCTAGACATTATAGATTATGACCTTCACAGGGCCTCACTGTTACATAACAATCCATTTTATCATAGACCTCCCTAAAATAAGACCCAGGGGCGCCTGGGTGGCTCAGTCGTTAAGCGTTTGCCTTTGGCTCAGGGCGTGATCCCAGTGTTCTGGGATCCAGCCCCGCGTCGGGCTCCCTGCTCCCCTGGGAGCCTGCTGCTTCCTCTCCCACTTCCCCTGCTTGTGTTCCCTTTCTCACTGGCTGTCTCTCTCTGTCAAATAAATTAATTAAAAAATATTTAAAATAAAATAAAATAACCCAGTATTATAATTAGAGCAAGACTGACACAGACCAGAAGCATGAAGTCAAGTCAAATGATGGAAGCAGATGCTCAAAGAAGCAAATACACCCTTGACTTCCAGCCTGTTATTTATATTTTCAGCCAGAAGTTTCATTCATTCATATCAATAACTTAATAAAAAATTGAAATTTTTCATTAAATAAGCTATTTATTAGCCTTTTAGTTCTGACCTTTTGCTAGAACACTGCATTTCCTCTTTGCTAAATCTCTTTAGTTTCTGACTGCTTCTTGGCTGTGAGCTATTCTCTGCTCTTACATTTTATGGCCCTGTTACCAGGCAGGTGGAACTCCTTATGTGTGAGATGAATACTCTCTGTGACATGCTTTATGGGACACAACAGTCACAACACAACCTATTAGCCATACCATAGCATGCCCAAGGGCAGTCTAGCTTCAGATCAGAATTTATGGTTGTTTGTCACATGTATAAAACCACAGTGTCATCTTTATTATTTCTATTATTAAAAAATATATTGAGGCAGTTCTTCATATACTTGGCACATATGAAATTTGTTTCCCTTAGATTTTTAGTGCCTTCCAGATTGACAATAATATAAAATAGATACAGTCAGTGCCTTGAAAGAAACCACTAGAAAGTACTCTCAGCAATTTACTTTGTAAATAAAATCTGTTGCATAGGTTTCCTTTCAGGCTTTATAGTGGCCTGGGGAAAACCAGAAGTGTATATACCTTCCACATATTTCATTGTGCAATATAAAATTTTCACATTAGAATGATCTAATCCAAATTTCAAATAATTTAATTGGAAACGCGCAGATATATGGGGAAGCACAAAGGTAAAATGTTTAAATCATATTAGTTCTTTTCTTACTATTTTCTAATTAACCACTGGTAACAAAAAAGGATTACTAGGTAAACTGGTGTATTGCATAAAGCTAAAATATTCCTTTGAGCTACATCAAGCTATTTTATGTTCGTATCCACAGATGGTGAGCCATATAAATACAAAATCATTATAAACTGTAGTTGCTATTACCCTATGATAACTAGTTTTAACAAACCTAGCTCAATTAGAGGAAAAGTTATAATTAAACATATCTTTAAAATAAAAATATGGGAAAGTACTTATGGTAATTGCAGTTACCCATAATTTAGAAACTATTCATTAAAGACTCTACCATAAAAATCACATTAGTGGATAGTGTTTTGCACTTGTGTTGCAAGTGAACTATGTAACAGTTAAACATTATATTTATTATTATGAAATATGATAGTAAATTAAGGATAGTCTCATTAAACGGCCAAACCTAATTAATCCAGATCCCAGCGACTCTTAATATATGCTAATTAAGCCAGAAACAGTACTCAGGTTTGCCTTGAACTATCTAAGAGCTAGGGATTAAAGGTATCTTGAAAATAAAAATATAGAGAGCATTTGGGCGTTTACATTTTTCCCCATCAAATTAATATGCTAACTAAGCAAGATTGGTGGGGAAAGCATTACACTACTTAAGAAAGCAAACATTTCCAATCATCTTTAAGAACTTTCCCATTATATATTTATATAGATACAAAATATGTGTTAATGTGTTTCTTTAGATTTTTTTTTTCTTAATTCCTTATTAATCTTTGGCCTGCTAATCTCTGGTAACACTTGGTTTACCTAGTTCCAGTACTTGTTCTGTACTTAAAAGTTATAAAAGTCTGTCTGTCTTTCTTTCTTTCTGTCTTTCTTTCTCTCTTTCTTTCTTTCTTCCTTTCTTTCTGTAACCAAAGTGTATGCTCCCTCTGGGGTCCCAGGTCTTTCTATCATCTCAGGTCACCCCATCCCACTTTACATGGAAAACTAGGATTTTCACCACAGTCTTCATACATATCTCAGCTCAGGATCATCAAGAATTCCTAGGTTTGGGACGCCTGGGTGGCTCAGTAGGTTAAGAGTCTGCGTTTGACTCAGGTCATGATCCCAGGGTCCTGGGACAGAGTTCCACATCAGGCTCCCTGCTCAGTGGGGAGCCTACTTCTCCCTCTGCTTTCCACTCCCCCCTGTTTGTGCACTCATGTTGTCTCTCTCTCTCTCTCTGACAAATAAATAAATAAAATCTTGAGAAAAAAAAAAAGAATTCCTAGGTTTGTTGTCATGTGTCTCTAGGTCATTCTGGCAATGATTCCTTTCTGCTGAATTCTTGATCTACATTGTGCATTCACTCTTATAATAGCTTCACCTTCACTACAGCCTTGGCATGACATGGACCTACTCCTGGTGCCATTGTTTCCCCATAGGTCTCAAAGCACAAGGCTCTTGTGTTGAACAGACTTTCATTGATAGTTTAGGGTTTGGTGAGATAATACAGCACAGAATACTAGACTATCAGCCCTCATGGTTCTAAATATTTATCAACTATTCCTTGTCACAGTTTCTCCATATTCTTGACCTCTTTCTGTTTTCAGTATTCTCCTCTGTCTTCCAAGGCTTCTAACTGCCTCTCCAAGAGCTGGTGCCAAACCCACAACTTCTGAGTATTTCATTCTTCCTCTGTTCCACCCTCGCTCGAGCTCTGGTCAAAAGTTCTCCCCTTTCTCGGATCCCTCCTACATTGTTGGGGGGGAATGCAAGTTGGTACAGCCACTCTGGAAAACAGTGTGGAGGTACCTTAAAAAGTTAAAAATTGAGCTACCCTATGATCCAGCCATTGCACTACTGGGTGTTTACCCCAAAGATACAGACATAGTGAAGAGAAGGGCCATATGCACCCCAATGTTCATAGCAGCAATGTCCACAATAGCTAAATTGTGGAAGGAGCCAAGATGCCCTTCAACAGATGACTGGATTAAGAAGTTGTGGTGCATATATACAATGGAATATTACTCAGCTATCAGAAAGAACGAGTTCTCAACATTTGCTGCAACATGGACGGCACTGGAGGAGATAATGCTAAGTGAAATAAGTCAAGCAGAGAAAGACAACTATCATATGATTTGTCTCATCTATGGAACATAAGAACTAGGAAGATCGGTAGGAGAAGAAAGGGATAAAGAAAGGGGGGGTAATCAGAAGGGGGAATGAAACATGAGAGACTATGGACTATGAGAAACAAACTGAGGGCCTCAGAGGGGAGGGGGGTGGGAGAATGGGATAGACTGGTGATGGGTAGTAAGGAGGGCATGTATTGCATGGTGCACTGGGTGTTATACGCAACTTATGAATCATCGAGCCTTACATCGGAAACCGGGGATGTACTGTATGGTGACTAACATAATATAATAAAAAATCATTAAAAAAAAAAAAGTTCTCCCCTTTCTCAAAATAAAAGACCTGCCTTTTCTAAACAATAGAATCATCTACCAAAGAGATGAATTGTACTATTCTCCTAGAAAGCAGTAGCAACTTATTTAAATAGCCATATTTTCCCTCACTGTATATTCGCAAACTTTCTTTCATTTATTCATACAGTGTCTTCTAATTGGTTGTAATATATGTGCATTTAAAGTAGGTAGCTGAAACAATGCACAGTTTTGTTATTGTTATAAGTATAGCTTTTAATTTTTTAAAACTGCTCATCAAAGTGCATTTCTATACACAATAATGAATAAATACTTACTAATATCTGCTTGCCCAGGTAATTTCAAGCTAGTTTCATTCATAACTTATGCCTGTAGAAGCACTAAGTATTTTGTCTTTTGTGTACTAAGTTAAATAGGCTAATCCTGAGAACTTAAGTGAAATGTGAACCTTTTCTACTGTGATGCAATTATTTGAAGATATTTAGCTTTGATATATATTTGATCACCTTTTTATATCTTTTTTACATAGTTTTGTGTGAGAATAGAAAAGAATCCTGGCCTTGGATTTAGTATCAGTGGTGGAATTAGTGGACAAGGAAATCCATTTAAACCTTCTGACAAGGTAAGAAGTGAATTTCTTATTGACAGTCTTAATTAGAAAAACAGTCTTTTACAGCAGAAAAAAAAGGTCAGAAAAAATGTACTGGGCTTTAATAAACTAGCTAATTATGAAGCCAATTAGACACATTTTCAGCACAGGGGAAGAAAAATTCACTGCAGTGCTTGACAAATCCTAAGAATAGGAAAAAAATTAAGGAAAATTGTTTGGTTTTTGCTTTTTGTTTTGCTCACAATTGTATATATTTTTAAAGAAAACTATACATGCAATTTATAACAAGTTTTTTTCAAAAGTTTACTTGTAGATCAGTTATCTGGGAAAATGTTTCCTCATAGTAACAGAATGATTAAATAATGCTTCGTTGCCAGGGCCAGCTGACTGAAATCTCTTTAAGTAATTGTATTCATAAAATATTTCACTAAAACATCACAGAAAACAAACATCCTGTCGGAAAATCAAAGTTAGCCATGCAGAAAAATCAAGGCCTCCTCTCATGCTTACCTGTTTGTCAAACCATGAGTAAAAGTTCACCACCACCTCCATGCTGAACACCCAGCTTACTGCCCATACTCACATCTGGCCTGTATGATCCCAATGTGGACCTGGACCACCTGACTTTTTATTTAAAAAAAGTTACCCGGAGTTACATAACCTACCCTGCTACATCGGTGTTTAATGGCCTCAGCTTTGAATCAATTAATAATTATAATTTGATGATAATTGAAACTATCTGCTTTTGACCTCATCACATTTAATTGCATTAAGTGACATCACAAACATCACAAAACTCTGGGATGATGAAAGAAGACAAATTAGATATGGTAAAACCTCCACAGATTCTCGATTTACCTCCGAGTCACAACCTGGGACAGATTCTTTCAGCTCATCACTATTATAAAAAATAACCCACACATCAATTTCTGATCATAAAACCTGCTTCTGAAAAAAACTTGGATGCCCCTACTCTAGAGATTTCTGTAGTCTGAAACAGGGCCTTTAATCCTTTATTTTCCTCTACTTTTTCCCAATCTTTTTGTTCTCTAGCATTCTTTATGCCCTCTCCCTTTCCTTTCTGGAAGAGAGGAAGAGGTTGGACTATAAGGTAGAATTATTCACACTATACACATTAAGATGGTAGGGAGTAGAAAGAAATCCCCAGTGGCTCTAGATGGAAGCACCTTTGGTCAAATGGTTGGAGCAGTTATTCATACATAAGGAATGTGTATGAGGCAGCCCTATATAATTAGGGGAATGCCAGTTAGCAATGTCTGTTCATAACTAACTACTGCCTTTCTATTTTGAAATGATGCTGAGGATAACCATTGATACAGTAGAATTAAAATATTCATGGTTTAGTAGGATCAAGCATTTACTTAATTTTAACAAATTATCGATATATTTTAAGACAAAAAGTATGAAAGTTCAAAATTATCAGAAACATATGGTGCTATTTTTAAAAGCCTCAAATCATTATGTTTTATTCATTATGACCCTTCTCTTTGTCTCTGGTCTCACATCTTCTCCACAAGTTCTTTCAATGAGAAGTTAGTAACCGTATCATTCTTAATATAGTTAAAATCAGAAGGACATGTTTTTTTTCCTCCCCTTTCTCACCAGCATATACATCTTTTCATATTTTTGGAAAGCACAGGGTTATAAATGTTTTAAATGAGGGATGAACACATTGCTAAATAGTCAAGAGGTCTGAATGCTATTGCTTTTCTGCTGTTATTCTTAACTCAAGGAGAGAGTAAATGCGAGGCTTTAAAATTATTGCCTGTAATTCTTCCAGTATGACAAATATGAACATTTTATAACTATTAATTTAATTTCTCATTTGTAACATTTTGATGACTCTAGTGAGACGGAACTATTTCTATGATATTATAATTTGCTCTTTTGGTTAAATGCAACAGATATAAAGCTTGAATTGATAATGTGTCCACTGAAAGATTTCCCCTCAAAAGCACTTTTCTTCGCCTGATTACTCTCTAAAACACTTCACAATCTGAAAAGTGAATCTCTATTATTGTAAAATTGATGACAGTAATTTAAAGTTCTAAATCTGCAGAAGACTCTCAAGATTGCTTTCAATTTATTGGCCACTTTTGATGTCATGCCAAACATATGGTGGATATTTAGTTAAAAGTGTACAGAGGATCTAAAGACCTTGGGTCTGACGATTATTACAAGAACTTAATTCACTCGCAAGGAAAGGGATTAATCTCTTGGAAATTCAATTGCATTTCTTTACCCCCATGTCCCATTTCCTGTAGTGGTGGCGTAAAATTTAGAGTAGAACCCAGTGCCTAAACTAACCAAAAATGCCAAACAGTAAGAAAATGAAAATGAACTTTAAAAATACTCCTCTCTCCAATGCTGAAAAAGAGACTGTTTTTTCATGAGTTTAATTTACAGCTGAGGGTGAGGAGAACCAAATTAAACAGATATTTAAATTGGACAGATACTACCTGAGTCAGAGGGGAATGCTTTATAAGGAGTCCTAGTCAGGCAAAAGGTGAAACTGTGGTTCTGAGAATATTTCTAATCCATAAGTTGTTTATTGGAAGAGAATATGTATCATATTACATTTTACTTACTGCTCATCAATGTTTGAATGCTTTGTAAAATTCTAAGTATCCGAGATAACTGAATGTCTTTGAGGCATTGAGGACTTTATATATAAAGTAGCCAGTAGATTTATTCCATCCTCTTCATTATGATTGATGGCAACCACTGTTCCAGCCAAATGCCGTGGACCATTGTGAGATAGGATCCAAACATTACCTGTGTAACGTCAGACAGGGAAAGCATGAAGTATGAAGTAGTCATCCCAAAAGGCTGGGAGTATAGGAATGAGGTAAAAGTGAGCTGGGTTGTTCATCTGGCAGAAGTTCCCATTTAAATTCTGGGGTAGCATGAGATTATGCAGAAAACACTTAAGGCAGTCTAAAAGTTGACTGAGGCTTTAGAGGGAATTCAGGATTAAGCCAGAGATGGGGACTGTTCTGTACCGGACTTTGAGAGCTTCTAACAACATCTGGTCTTACAAACTTAACTCCTCTCAAAGACACCAAGGTTGTCCTAATTAAATATGGTCTTCTGGGCTGAAAGGATGGAGGACATCTAGTCCTGCAGCTCATGTGTTTGTCAGAACAAGGTTTAATAATTGAACAGACCTAGTCACTTATCATGGAGTTCATTATTATGGGTTCACTGCCAGGTGAAAACTGCTTTTACATACTTGGAAAGGGAAAACTGTAGAAAACCAAATGAAAATGGTCCTGCATAATGCTTGCCTCTGCCCTCCAGTAAAGTGGATGGAAGCCATGATCTAGTCTATTATCATAGGAAACATTGCTGTCAAGATACCAATATACTACAGAGAGTTGAAAGATTTTGACCTAACAAATCTGATGATAATAGTAAAAGTAGTAAAAACAATAGCCTTGTATTGACTACCTATAATGTGCTGGTCATTCTGTTAGGCCCTTTACACACTTATCTGATCTTCATAACAACTTGTGTTAGTTAAGTATTATTATCCCTCATTTTGCTGAGGCCCAAAGGGGTTAATTAACTTGTCCAAGGTCATTTAGGTGATCTGTGGCAGACAAGATTTGAACACAAATTGATCTGACTCTAAATCCTCTTCTCTTAATAAACACCAATGATGCATACCTCTATCTTCAAATGCCACTTAGCAGAAGAGCCACATGACAAATTTATACCCTGTAGAGTTGAGACTAATATGATATTCTAATATTGAGAGTATTACAAAGTCCTCTAATTTGTCATAGTCTAGATATTTGTTTCAACAAGTCCTTGGAAGTCAGCATGTATTCTCTATTGAACCCAGATAATTAGAAGCGGACTGCACACAGTGGATTACTAAGCAATTATGTAAGTTTTGGACTAAGGTATCATTATAGTGGTGATTCTGCCAATGGAACAAACCACAGTAATCTTTGCCTATTTTTAAATGTTCATGGGATAATAATTCATGTTTGCAAAATTCAAATAATTGACCAATACAGTTTCCACCTGATGTCGTTGGAAAGAAGAGACTGGATTAAATGGATGACTGATACCATGTTATTGTAGTGACTTCTTAAGTCAGCCCAAGACTCTGAGCATGACTGCATTTTTAATGAGGCATTCACATAGTTCATCATTCAGGGACTGATAACCCTCCTTGCCTCATTTAAGGAGAAAGGACTAAGCTCCTAAAGTTTAAAGATATTAAAGAGGAGCGCCTGGGTGACTCAGCTGGTTAAGCTTCTGCCTTCGGCTCAGGTCATGATCCTGGGGTCCTGAGACTGAGCCCCACATCGGGCTCTCTGCTTGATGGGAAGCCTGCTTCTCACTCTCCCTCTGACTGTTGCTCCCCCCTGCTTGTGCTCTCTCTGTCTGTGTCAAATAAAGGGTAAAATCTTTAAAAAAAAAGATATTAAAGAAAACTCATAGCCCCTTTCTCTATATGCTCTAAAAGTATAGTACTGAACAGTCCCATATACAATTATCTAGTCATAGTATCAAAATGAAAGCCATGTTACGGATATCCTCAAAGCACTGGACATCAGGAAATATACATACTAGGGCATTGGGACCAAGCAATCACTTGTTCTCCACAATTTGAACATAATAACCACATTCAGCAGATGCCATAGAACCTACCCCTATTTCTACTGATTTGGGTGATCTGCATGTAGACACAGAAATGATAGGAGAAATAAATCCATGTTCTTAAAATTTTTAAATGTCTTACTTTGCCTATGGTACAGGTAAAATCCCAAGCCCAGGAAAAATACTGGAGTCATGGCAGATGTAAAATATATTGCCAATAAACCCCAGATAAATGTCCTGGAATTTAGAATACCTTACTATATTTTATCCTATATGACTTTTAAAAGATTGACTCCAGATGCCGAAAGAGCCTGCAAACAGGACCTAAACACCTTTACCCCTTCTTTCCTCACCTAGAAAAACAATGGGAATTTCCTTGTGTGGGGATGGGTATTTTCTCAAATAAAACTTTGTGTATGATTAATATTAAGAGAAGAAGGACTAGATGTGCCCAATCAAAGCATTTACTTGATACTTTACCCAAGAATAATAACAGCCAGAGGCACACTTTGCAGTGGTAAGTTAGAAAAGCACAGGAATAATTTTCCAGGTTTGCTCATCCTCATGGCATTGGGTGATTCCTAAACAAACAGTTGCAGAAGATATCCTCTTGACTTATGAAAAAGGTACATGCTACATGGCTACTTCTTGTCATGCGTTCTTTGTGGATATAAAAATCAAGAATAGCAGACACATTTGTCTAGAATTCCACACAGCATATGATTTATATTTACTGCTTAAGTCTTAAACTGCATCTAACACATTTCCTTTACTTTGTACAACTACTAGATACATATGATTTATTTTATTTATTTCCAAATTAATTTTGTACTATAACTTATATATCTGTCCTATCCTTAATTCTACTTCAAGTGATTATGTAATGCAAAGTAATTTGGAGAATCTATGAATTATATAAAAGTAACATTCAGGAGCAAGGGATAGAGGTAATACTGTTTACATACTGTATTTTGGACTAAACTTAGGAAGGAATTAAAGTGTCCTTTTTTTAGGGGCGCCCGGGTGGCTCAGCCGTTAAGCGTCTGCCTTCGGCTCAGGGCCTGATCCCAGATCCCTGGGATCGAGCCCCGCATCAGGCTCCTCCGCTGGGAGCCTGCTTCTTCCTCTCCCACTCCCCCTGCTTGTGTTCCCTCTCTCTCTGGCTGTCTCTCTCTCCATTAAATAAATAATCTTTTTTTTAAAAAGTGTCCTTTTTTTAGATATAAACTTAATTTTATTTTTTTAATCTTTTTTATTTTCTTTTTTTTGGGGGGTAGACAAGAGGCAGAGGGAGAGGAAGAGAGAGAATCTTAAGCAGGCTCCACATTCAGCATGGAGCCCGATGCAGGGCTTGATCTCACAACCCTGAGATCATGACCTGAGCCAAAATAAGACTTGGACGCTTGACCGATTGAGCCACCCAGGTGCCCCTAGATACAAAACTAAATTTTTCAAAATAAATACCAAGCATAAATTATTTTACAACATAACTGATTATTTCAGCTGCATCTTAGTCAAATTGTAATCTGAGGTTCAGAATGCCACTTTGAGGACATTAAAAGAGATTTTTTTAATAAAAAATGTATTTTTGCATATTCTGTTCTTTGTGTTGAAAAAATCTTGAATCTATTCAGAAATATGGATAGGAATGTAGTCTTCACAATCTTCTTTCAGTAGGTTCCCGCAAGTATTCCACTTAGATGAAACTTTTTAAAGGCATGGCACTGTGCTTTAGCCAATAGGATAATGTAGGTTCTAGACATTATAATATAGAGAAGACAAGACATGGATTTCAGCTTATGAAAGAACATAATAAAACTCAACACTGGCTTGGTTCTTCACAAAAATATCACTGGGGTATACGTGTGAACAATATAAGGGAATTAAAAAGTACCATTTTCAATAAGAACACTGATGGGAATGTTTTAATTCAGCCATATATTTAGAAAATCACTGGAATTAAGATTGCTGTCACTTTATGATATTTTATAACAATCAGTAAAATATTCTTCAATAAAATTAAAGCCCAAGTACATAGCTACTATATTAGTAGCTATATTAGTTGCTAGAGTTACACATTATTTATGTTCTATCTGCTGCATCATGGTAGCCATTTAGCATGGAACAAAGTAAGTAAAATATGCAGGCAGAAAATGGTGTGGGGAAAGATTTCGAGACTTTTAAGTTAGTTACTGTTTACTGGAAAAATGCCAGACACTTCTCAATCAAAATATGAAAGCATTTAAAATTAGTTCATAAATAATATCTAACTTGTAATTCTTGTAATAACTAACGCTATAACTAATTCTATAACTAACTCTGTAACTAATTCTTGTAATAACTAACAAGAATTGACAGACCGATCAATGAAAGAAAGCTAATTAGTGAGGGTCAAAAAGATCTTTGGGAAGTGTGAAGTCTTTTTCCATTTATGGAGTTAGTACTACAATGACTTAAGTGCTATTCCAGGGGTCTCGCAGTATTTCTAGTTTCTTGCTTGAAAAGTTTATAAACAAACAAGCAAAGTTTATAAACCAACCAGAATTCTTGGAAATATTATGAGAAATAAAACAAAAAATAAATAAAAAGGAATAGCTATCAGGTGTCTGCCTGTAGCAATTATATCTAAACATTTTTTACCCACATAATATTTGAGATATATCTCACAAATATGTATTTAATAACAATATCATCCACTTTTCCTCCATTCCACCCCCAACGTTATTCTATGCTGACTCTGGCCTCCAGAGAGTCACTGGTAAGCAAAATATAGACTCTCCATACCGTACCAAGCAAGAAGATACTGCAGAGCTTTAACTTTTGTAGTTTGTATTTGTCTAAAGTCAGTTCCCCTAGATGCAAAACCTCAGATGGCGACTGTTGTGCAAGTAGTTAATTGAAGAAATGCTCTCAGGTGAAATCTAAAGGAAGAGAGGGATGCAGGATAGGGCGGGGAAGAAACTGGGCTAAGATGTGGGAAGCGTGATGGCACAGAGTGCTCAGGAGGAAAAGTGATGCCACAGAGTTGTCTCACCTTGAAGAGAGAAATGGCCTTATGTACCCCAGTATCAGGGATTGGCTGTAGGACATTCCCAGGGAGGAGGGTATAACCTTCCAAGCATTTCAGCGTAAGCAGGCTCCAGTCTGAGGGTAATTTTCAAGAGAGGGGTCAGATATGAGCCATCGGCAATGCCTGTAGGATGAAAACATCAATTTGATAAAGGGAATCTGGGCAGGTCCCCAAAAGTGTCCATTACACTATCATGAAAACAATAGATTTTTTTTTCATCTTTCAAACTGAAAGTCTTTTAGTACTAAAGACTCCAACATTGCATCTATGAGAAGTACTCCTAGGACCTGCATGCTTTCAACCAGTTTTTAACTGAGATTGCCAAGCAGCTGGTACTTCAGTATGGACCCTGAAATTGACCATGTCAGACTTCTTGCAGTGAGACTCATTTAAATCTGCTTTTGAATCCTTGTCATTTTCCTGATTAATTTTTTCTTAAAAAAAAAAAAAAGACACCACTATATTCTACAAATACAGTCCTAGTTTCCCTGAGATAATAATCACTAATTGAACCAAATCTATGTTCTTTGGTAACTAAAGATCAGTTTGTAAAACTAGATCAGAAGGAGCAGGGAAGTTTAGGGTCAACACCCTTAGAGGGGAAAAGGAAAAAAAAAAAAAAAAGCCAGGTGACAAGAGATAAGATCGTAGGAATCTAAGACAAGTAAAAAAGAAAACCAAATAACTACAAAACACTTTTATTGTGTCATTTTTCTCTTTTGGGTGTGTGAAGAAATCATGTAAACTCAAAGAGCTGGTTCTTAAGTTCTGTGAATTCTAACTTAAATTCTCCCTAAGATCCTTCTAATAAATTGGGAGAAAGCCACAGACAGATGAGAATAGATTTCCAGGAAAGACTAAGACAAGTCAACCTGAAAGTCTTAGAACTATACCAGAAAATTAAACTAGTAGATCAGAATTTACAGTGTGTTATTTTTAAAAATAGAAAATTAACTAAAAATATATATATACTTAAAATATATATTAAAAATATATATCTATTTTAATAAATCCAGAGTTAGATTAAGCAGTGAGTAGATAATAACAGTTAAGGATTATTATATGAAGCACAAAATGGAAAATATGCATTTGTTTAATTGCCTGTCACCTTTACAATATAATTACTACAGCTATACATGCTCTTAGTAACTAATTCCACTGTCTTAAGTATAATGGAGTAGAAAACTACTTCCTATATTTGTAACCTAGTTGATCAAACCCCATCACCATATATAAATGACATTCCCGTAATAAGGTACTATCATTTAACCCCCGAGGACATTTATTAATAGGAGATAGAAAGCAACCTCTTTTAGTGTTGGACTAAACATTAAAGTGATTAAAGAAAAATCATATTTTTTTGTTTGCCTCCTTGTTTACTGAAGTATGCTTCAGTCTCTTTGAATGAAAAAAGTCATATGTTCGTCTATTTCGTCCTTGAAAAAAAATGTTTCTGCCTTGACTCTGAGTAACAAATTTAGTGGGATACCTGGACTTGTGAAGATTTGCTTATTCATTTATTCCGAGAAAGACTCCGCAATATGTTCGGTTCTGTATGACACACCAGCTGGGGTGGCTTCGGTCTTCTGAAGGATTCCGTCTCTGAACTGTAAAATGATAGTGATCAAAGAGACAGAGAATCAAGAACCACTTTTCCTTAGGAACCTTCTGCCTGAGTGTGAACGGCTTCCCTTCCATTCATCAGCCATGGGGCAGTCTCAGTGCTTTTACTCTGGGTGACATTAGTCATCATCCTGTAAAACTGTAACACATTCTTAGTCCCAAATGTGTACAACTGCAAAATCCTTTTTCTTTAACCTACACCTATTAAAATTTATGCAGATAATAAATGAAAACACTGTCGCTGTAAAATTTCAAATAATATAGGAATATAGAGACTAAAAAGTGAAAAAAAAAAAAAAAGACACTTCTTTGTCATTCCACGCTATACTGCCAATGCACTGCCTTGGCCTAAGAGCCACTTCACGGGTCAGTGTTATCAGGAATTTACAACTGTGTGCCTCCTGGGCACTTATCACTGGCCTTTTGGACCTCCTGAGTTCACTGCCGCCTCTGAGCAATACTGCTTGCCTGGTCTAACTATACAATGATGTGTTAGCCATTAAATAAAACCAAAACTTAAGTCTAAAGGAATCATAGTTTGACTGAATCTAGCTTCCCACAAAATAATTTTTCACTTCAAAAACCTTATTTTAGCATGAGTGACAAAAAAAGTTTTCACTAAATTCTTCACTTTGCAGTTCATTATTTTGAAATAGTGTCAAAGATTTTACCATTGAAAAGGCTTTGAGGAAGCCTGCAGTGATGATAATCAGAAAGCTGATTACCAATACTATTTTAGGAATTGCTACAAAGAAGAATCCACAGCCACCTACAGTCCCCCACTCCTGTTTCTAATTGTTTCTACTATTTTATGCTATCTATGAAGCTGAAAAGAAAATCCACGAGGGGCTCTGACAGAATCAGTAAGCGGCATGAAGCTCAGTAATCCAAATATTCACTACCCCTTGAGGCGGCGTATTAAATATAGGCTTTAAAGAATTCATGAAATAAGACAAAAGAAAAATATTTTTTAATTTTTTCCAAAGAGGCAAAAATCTGAAAAGACAACACGTGAAGGAGCGTGATCATTTACCTTCAAGAGAAAATATGAAAATCAAATGAAAGAAAACTCTTTTTTCAGCTCAAGAATTTCACTAAGAAATGAACAGGAAGCAAAGGTACTTTCAGTCACAATGGACTGACATCCCAGAGATGTATGTTTCATTGTTTATTAATAATTGGAATACTGGAGCAATTAATAAAAGGAAAAATATAAAGTAACCCAAGCCAAGCAAAATTTTAACCCTTACATTCAAATTTCCCCCCAAAAGAACAGTGCATGATGATCAGCATGAAACTATAAAAAATATTCTGGTAGTCAATTTGTCATTTGTCTACTAAACAAACCTTTAGAATGACCTGAAAGAAGGATGCAAGTCTAAAGGGCAAACAACGTATAGTTCTTCCATTAGGATCATCTCCATAATATCGCCACGAAGGTATTTGCAATCACATAGTCAATTTCTATGGGTTTTATTAGTCTCCCTGTTGCTCCAATGAATTATTAATAATTTTTTTACAAATGTAGCCAAGTGATTCTTTTTTAGTGTTTACATTATTTAAAAATGTGTGAGTTTAATAAATAAATATATATACCATGTATATGTGTATTCCTTTAAACATCTGTGCATACGATTTTTGAGAAATTTTAGAGGACTTTGGTCAGTTGTAGCATATTTATATCTCTGTCTTTTGAGGTTCAAATTTCCTAGGCTTCTCAACAATTATTTCTGTTCATCCCTTATGGATTTTACATTTCATTGGTTTGTTGACTAAAGTTCCTTAATACGCGGAAGCATCACATTCACTCCCAGCACCCCTTTTTCTTCCTCTCTTCCTCCCCACTCTCCTTTGGTTTCTAATGGCCTGGATAAATTTCTTCTTTTGCTACATATAGATTCCTTGGTTGTTAGGGTAGCAAATTGTTCAAAGCCTAGGATTTGACACTCAGCAATTAGTCTTAAAATAAATTTTGTGATCACACTTCTGATTCATAGGGAGGAGAACTACTGATAATACCTTTATATCCTTGACATGTCAAGTCTTCTACTAATCACAGGGGTTAAGTAAATGCAGTCTGTTGTGTATATGTAATTCTGTTTCCATGAGCCACAACATAGTTTCATATTAACCTTGCCCAACCCATGAAAAAAAAATATTTGCACATTTTTGGCAAAACAAAGAACCCATTAAAATCTATCGAATCTATAGCTGTGTTTGTTCTTTATGAGTCAGTTTGTCCTCCAGAAATATTTTCTGAACTTTCATAATTATATGAAAGCATAAAATACTATATTCTATAATACTTAACCAGTGTGTTCTGAATTATAATGATACGAGTATGCAATTTTTATTTGAGATATGGCCTTCCTAGAAACCAATTTCTTAGCATCAGCTAGAGCCAGGATTTTTCAGAATTTTAAAGAAAAGCATATTTCATAAATTGAAGTTGCAGTTCCCTTAAGACAAGTTCTATTTTGGAGTCTACATTTACAATAGCTGAGACTGTCACAGTCATTCACCTTCATCATTAAAAAGCCATATAAAGTTCCTTTCTCCTCTAAAGTTAGAATGTTAAATGTTGGCCTTGTAGACTAACTTTCTGAGTCCATTAAAGTTTATGTCCAGTGGTGTATAGACTAGGTAACCAGTAAGACAAGGTCAGATCTTAACATTATGAAAAACCTCCCATACTCACTACTTTCCAAAATTACTTGTGAAAAGTAAAAGTTTTTAAAAAAAAACCAATTCTGGATTATTTAGGAAAATAAAACCATTTATGACTTGTGTAAATACTGGTTTTTAAAAAACGGGGAAGAAAAATGAAACGGCAACAGGTCATGCCTATTAGCAGCACCTGGCCAGCCCTCTCTAGCTTAGCTTTGGTGCAAACACGTGTGGGTCCCTCTGTGATGCATGGGTCCAGGAGATCTGTGTCTGACTCAAGCACACCCAGATATTGGGGTCTGAGGAAAGCAAACATGTATTCTTTGGAAAAGGCTGCAGCACATATTTTGTTGGTGTGGTGTGAGATGCTCTCTAGAGGTGGTGCTAGGGGAAAACCATTGTTCTGGTCATGAGATGTCAAACATTAGAAAAACACACTCAGATG
The DNA here is from genome assembly GCF_023065955.2 of Ursus arctos. NCBI lineage: Eukaryota > Metazoa > Chordata > Mammalia > Carnivora > Ursidae > Ursus > Ursus arctos. The sequence continues at coordinate 48,667,379 of NW_026622786.1, read as the reverse complement.
CCATAAGCTAGTAACTAGATTCTAGCAGCTACTACTGTAAAGAGCTAATGCTCCTGACTTGGAGCTACCAAAGGAAGTAGCCCCTGAAAGTTACTAAGAACCACCAAAAAGCCCTCTAATTGGGACCCACGTCCACTACTGAGAGCGAACAATAATTGGAACCATTATCACTAAATGCCACCACTAGAAAACCACAAATGAGATAGTAGAGACTTCCCAGCCCCGCTTCCTGTCCTCTTCCCGAAATACGAGATGCAAATCCTCTTACCTGCTGGGCATTCAGGGGAAAGATAACAAATGTTGGCCTTTCAGTATACTCCAGATTGAGGGTAAAGAAGAATTTCCAGATAATAAATATGGAACAATTAGAAACTCAGAAACTCTCAAAATGGGTTTTACTGGTTATAAAGACCTTGGATTTAGCTCAACCTTCAGATTTTCAATAATTATGATAACATTTATTGATGCTACACTGAATGCCATCCACTGTTCTAAGTACTTCTGTATATATTTACTTAGTCTAATAACTGTGAGGTATGTGTTATTACTATACCCGTTTTATTGATGAGGGAAAGTTAAGTACAGAAAAGTTAATTAAAACGCCCAATTTTTGAATGGTGAACACAGGTTAAACTCCAGAGCTATGCTCTTACTTCTTGCACTATGGGGAAGGCAGGAAAAAAATGCCCCCCCCCAAAGATAGCCACACCCTAATTCCTAGAACTGTGACCCTGTTACATTACATGGCAAAAGGGACTTTGTGGGTGAGTTTAAATTACGGACCTTGAGATGAGGAGATTATCCTGGATTCAGGTGGGCCCAATCTAATCCCATAGGTCATTAGAGATAGAAAATCTTTCCTGGCTATGGTCAGAAGAAGATGTGAATATAGAAAAATGGTCAGAGATATATACAATTGCTGGCTGTGAAGATGGAAAAGGGGAACTTTTCCAAGGAATGTGGACATTTACTAGAACCTGGAAAAAGCAAGGAAAGAGTCTCCCCTAGGGTTTCCAGAAAATAATGCAGACCTGCCAACACCTTTGTTTTAGCCCAGTAAGACCGGTTTCGGACTTTTAACCTACAGATCAGTAGGATAATAAATTTGTGATGTTTTAAGCCACTAAATTTCTGATAAGTTGACAGCAGCAGCTTGTTGAAAAAGAGTTACTGAGGCATTTTCCTTCCTTGGGCAAAATGGTTTTGCTATAACCTTAGGTGCGTAAGTTGTTTCACTTGTTTTGAATGTTTTAGGTGGTAGTTTGTCCCACATTTAACACTCAGCTAAATGTTACAAGAAACTGAACATACTTTAACCCTTGCAGCAGAGTTATAAATTTGACCAGATGCCATGATATGGATCTTTGATTAGTACATGATGGCTTTTGACCAACCAATGGAAAGTTACTGTTCTAATGTTCAGAATACAAATAGTCTGATTCCTTACCAATTCTGTCATCAGGGCGAAAGTATTCTTTGAAGTCTCAGAATAAAATGAATTTGTTGAAAGGGAGACTGACACATTACTACAATGAGCTTTTCCAAAACTGTATCAAAGTCATCGATATTCATCATAACAGACACCACAAAATGGGTTCAGAGTTATTTTTCTCATATGGCTGTATGTATATACATAAATACAGTGAAAAATCAGGGCACTGGCTTTTGCAGACAGTCTTTTGGGAAATGTTCCACCCCCACAAATGATGAATGCCACAGGTCCTTATCAAACATAGCACTCATTGCTATCTGCTTCGGCTAATGTGGCAGGATGCTGCCTGATAGGATATATCTGCATATATATATATAAAAGTAAAACTACACCAGTGGGCAGTAGCAGTTTCTTACTTCATGAAATGTTTCGATTGAAAAGAAATATTAAAGCTTTAGAAAGCAGCAATAAATGCTTTGGAAGACTCAGGCCGCCATAAGAGTAAGCTTCAAAGCAAGTCTTCATGGGGTGCCTGAGTGACTTAGTCAGTTAAGCATCCAACTCTTGATTTCGGCTCAGGTCGTGATCTCAGGGTTGTAGGATCCAGCCCCACATCAGGCTCTGCACTCAGCAGGGAGTCTGCTTGAGATTCTCTCTCTCCCCCTTCCCCTCCCTATGCTTGCTGCCGCGCTCGCTCTCTCTCTAGAATAAATAAGTCTTAAAAAACAACAACAAAACAAGTCTTCAGAACAGCAGTTGAATCCCACAGAGCTTTATGATGAATGAAATTAAACCTGCCACGTACATTACGCTTGTGTTCTTTCAGCAGTCAGGTTGTGGAGCATTACCAGTTCCTCCCAGCATTGCAGATACGATGGCAGTAATTTAGCTCCTATGGTCTGGATTCATGCAAACATCATTAAAATGGTTCCCATAGAATAAGCTGAAGAAAGGCAGTCAAAATTAACTAGGTAGCCCAGACGTTGACAGCTGGGATAAATAGTCCAACAACTTCACCTCCAGCATCGAGAGATGTAGCAGCTTATTTTGGGTGAAAGTGGCATTCTGTCTGTGGTACAGAGATTCCAATAGTGAAGAGGGGGACTACCAGAAGGACCAAGCACATACAGTCTCCTGGACTGATGGCATGAGTGTTATGTGCCCAGTGTGTAAAGGGGCCGTAGGGATTATATTTGTTTTCAAACCAGTGCCGTTCCCTGGTCTGCTGGATTAAACATTGTGCCTTATTTTACTGTCCTTTTCAAACAACCAGTTTTCTTATTCCTTTTGAACAGACCATTTGTACAACTGAATAGACAATAGTAACTAGCTGATCATCACTCTGAATAGTGACATTGTTAACCTAAAATTTTCTTAAAGCTTTTATTATTATTTTCTTAATGTTATAGGTAGTATATAATCATTGTAGAAAAATTAGAAAAGACATAAAGCAAAAAGGAAATATATATATGTGTGTGCATATATATATATATACATGTGAAGTCTCATTACCCAGTACAACCACTGTTAATGTTTAGGAATATATCCTTCCAGGGGCGCCTGGGTGGCGCAGTCGTTAAGCCTCTGCCTTCGGCTCAGGGGGTGATCCCGGCGTTCTGGGATCGAGCCCTGCATCAGGCTCCTCCGCTGGGAGCCTGCTTCTTCCTCTCCCACTCCCCCGGCTTGTGTTCCCTCTCTCTCTGGCTGTTTCTCTGTCAAATAAATAAATAAAATCTAAAAAACAAAAACAACAAGAACAACAAAAAAACAACTCATCATCCTTTCTCACGTTTAAAAAAAAAAAAGGAATATATCCTTCCAGATATTTTCCACACAAATATGCATATAGACATATTTCAGCCAAAACAGTATCATAGCATAATAAGGTATAGTGTATAATAGGGTATAGTGTTTTATTACCTGCTTGCTTCACTAAGGACTAGTGTACTTTGTAACTCCCATCTAGGACTTTATTTTAATGATCACATATCATACTATTGTGTGAATTTACTGTGTAATTTAGTTAATCAAGTCTCTGTTATTAGACTTTTAGGTACGGTTTGTAACTTTTATTATTACAAATAATACTATGATGAACATATTAGTAAATGAATGTTGCAACTTGTCCAGTTACGTCCTTAAGATAAGTTCTAGAAGTTGAATTACTGGTTAAAAGTTATATAGTTTTCTAAGGATTTTTATCGCTGTCTATAGTTTCATCTTTGAATGGGAAGGAAAACAGATTAAAATCAACAATAAAAATTATTCAACAGCTATAAATTAATAACTTTCACAAAGATCTGATGTCCTAAATGAAAACACACGGAGAAGTATTTCAACTAGGGCCTTCTTGTTAAACCATTCACACACGCATACATAAAGGTAATGGTTTTAAGTGAGAGTCATTAAGTCTACAAGTCAACAAATAAGATAATTTCCTAAATAACAGGCAATGACATTACAATATTATCTTCTATTAATACTTCTTAGGAACTAAAAAGAAATAATGTCAACTGTATTGAGATATCATTTTTATTATTCAATACATATTGTTATGTAAATTATATTTTTAATTTTTTGTAATTGTTTGTTTCTGGACTTTTCTTCTACTATATTATGAGCTCACTGAAGCCAAAAATTATATCCTGTATATCTCTATAATACTAGTAATCAAGACCTAGCATATGGTAGGCATTCAATAAATGCTTACTTTATATACATATCAATAAAATTAATTTGACTTTTTTATAAACTAAATCAGTTTCAGGATTTGGTAACTACGTTGGCAGAAACTTTATGTTTAAGATGCATATTGAAATTTTCTTATGTTTAATTTGTTCATATACATTTTATATTAAAATTTCCAGTAACATACAAAGTAATACTGATTAAAATAAACCAGTATCTATATGTAATTCTGATAAGGTTTTTAAAGTGTACACTGAATTTACAACCTGTCAAATAGAAGACATTTCAATGAAGAATAACTTGGGATAATTTCTGAATTATATAAAAGATGGTTTAGTACCATATTTCAAATTATTTAAGAAATTAAGACTATGCCATGAGATTAATTTATAAATCGTAAATGCACTTTAAAAACAAGATCAGCTTTTGTTATGCAAGTAAAGATGTTGCTTTTCTTAAACTTGACTTGAAGAGTGGTTGCTTAGAATGCTATCAAAATCTTTGAAGCTCACGTGTGGAAACTGTTTTTAGTCTGTTTTCATTGTTTTCTATGTGAATGAAATTTTTTTTAACGAGGCCTAGTTCTTGATAATACAATCCTAACCTCTGTTACTTCTGACTTATAGGGTATCTTTGTTACTAGGGTTCAGCCTGATGGACCAGCATCCAACCTGCTGCAGCCTGGTGATAAGATCCTTCAGGTAAGAGAAATGAAAGCCACAACTTTCGAATGCCACACTAAAACAAATATGTAACCATGTTATTGAGTGACTTGAGTTAAATGATTGGCAATAAGTCCTTTTCACACTTCTTATTTGCCTTAATTTTTGGCAGGGTTGAGAAGCAAGTCAGAAACAAATTCAATCTGATATAATCCTATCTATTCCAGTATTTGGCACATGGTAGATGTTCTGCATATTTTTGTTTAAATGAATAGTGTTATTTGGTAATAAAAGAAGAATTGAAATGTACAAGAATCTATGCATAGCTATCAAGTATAAGTAAGAGTAACAGAGTACTGAATTAGGGTATCTATTTAAACTTTAGATGAGGAAGAAGGGACTGATCCATATTTAAGTTCTCAACGGAAAGCTTATTACTGTTTGAATACTGTGAAATGCGTGGTTATATCTCCCTACTCCCCCTTCTCAGATACTTGAACAGAAGTTTAACTATAGTAAGGTGACTTATTAAAATGTACTGTCTGATGGAAAGGACTTTTTCTCTAACTTAAAGCTCTATGTAACAGAAAAGGGTCACTCCAGTAAACAGTTAAGTAAATGCTTGGTGTAACCATTTTGCTTTCTTTTTTCTCTCTGAATTCGCTTCTATTAATCATTTCCTATGTCCCAGAGAAAGGCCCTTAAGTCATCAATTTATTTAAGATTCAGTATTCTGACTTATAACCCCGAAATTCCCCACTATATGACTAGGTGGAACTATCTGACATTACAGACTTTAACCATTTGAAGCAATTATGAAATGGTTCCACATTGAAGACGTAAGGACACTGAGAGAAGACATGTGGGAAAGGAACCTTCTAGTTACACTAGCTCTGCAAACTGTTACAACAATGCAAGGACCCCACACAGCTCAGCTCTGAGGAGATCTTCTATCTTTTATTTACCAAACACTTTCAAAAAGTTCTAGAGAAGTAAGACCCCTATATAACCATATATATATATATATATATATATATATATATATATATATATAACCGTATATACATACATACATATACATATATGTATATACAATCATAATATATATATAACTGTGTATACATACATACATATACATATATTATATGTATATATAATCATAATATTTTATTCTCAGAAATATTTTAAACTAACTAACAAGATCATGAAAACTTAAATTTTCAAAAATGATAATTCTCTGAAGACTCTGGGTTGCTCGAACCCGTGGCAATGTCACGGTAGAAATACCATCCAAACAGATTTGAGTCCATTCCATGCAGGCAGAAGACCAAGCCAGCAGTTGATCTTCAGAGTTAAAATCTTGAAACGAAAAAGACACATAAAATAATCTGAATTATTTTTACCATTTTGTTATGGAAGTTCTATATTTTTTTTATTTCCTAACTAGCTCTTTGATCTTAAGCATTTTATAGCATGTCTATAGGACTTACAATTATGATATGTAAAATGAACTGTGGTTTGTATTATATCTGAGGTCCCCTCAGGTTAAAAATCCAACTGTTCAGTAATTGTATAAATTTCCATGAAAAATGGTCAAGAATAAACTCAAAATGTAAATCCCTAACACTTGGTAAATGCTGCTGTTTAGCAAAGGAAATGGCTAGTTTTTTCCTCTACTGAATTTCAAGGAAATTATTCTGAATCTCTGAGTCTGAAAAAAAGCATAGCCAGTTAATCTCAGATCTCTGATCTACTTGAATGCCATCCATGGCGGTTAGAGAAGCCTTCCAGAGCTTGAGACGAGGTTGGGAGTGGCCTTTATGCATGACAGAGGTAGCAAACGAAAGACTTTTCTCTCTGGATTCAGAAAAAAAAAATCTATCATCTATCTATCTATCTATCTATCTATCTATCTATCCATACACATAAACACACACACACACACACACACACACACACACACATATATATATACATATGTTATGCTGTATGTTAAAATGTTATATATCCATATATCTATAGACAGGTGATAGATGATTGATAGATAGATGATAGATAGATAGATAGATAGATAGATAGATAGATAATCAGTATAGATGAATATAGATATCCTGCAGAAGGGAAATGAGAATTCAGTTAGTGTCTAGTTGCAGGGTTAGAATAGTCTTTTCTGACTGTCCGTTCTAGAAGGATTATATGAGGAGACATGAGGATTGGGTCTTTCTAGTCCCTCAGAGGTATACAGCAACAGCAAAGTGCACCAAGGAATCAATTCCTAATGCAAGAAATAGGAAGGAATTGTAAACCCAGTCTGTTAAAAGCCACAAATCTGCAGGAGGGCTGCCCCTGGGTTGGCTCTTCGCTCCACAAATGACTATGAAAGATGTAACATTTTATTTTTGCTCTGGAACTCATTTGTATCTAATACAATAAAATCAAAGTCCATTTTCAGCAAAAGATAAATGCACATAGTCTGTAATCAAATAAATTACTATATTTACAGTTTCACTCATACTAGTTAAAAAGCACAAGTGGCCAATTATACTCTCTGAAAGAGAGAAGAATGGCTAATTCTAAACTGAAATCATTGCGAGGGTCAGACGCTAAGAGGGCAAATTATATTTTCGTCTATAACACTATTGGCTCTTTGTTTAAAGACCACTGGAAAAAATGAGTTACCTCTCATTTAGAAGATCATTAAAATATGTCCTCACTGGAGCAAATTTGTTTACAAGCCTTGATGACAGTGTAACAGCCTAGAAAATCAAGGTAAAAGGAACAAAGAAATAAACAACAACAACAAAAACAATGAATGAGCCCCCTAAGTGATGGCAGTTACTGGGGTTGATCTAACCCAACAGCAAATAGCAAAAGAGACACTAAATAGCAAAAAAGATATGCATTTCCCAAATTTCCCCCAGGCCCCAAATTTATTAGAGAAGAGCTTTCTCTTTCTTTGTCTGTAACTCTTTTTACCCACTACTCTCTTCTTACTCTGTTACGGAATCATGAACATGTTACTGGAATTACATAAAGAGGTGTGCATCAGAGGTGATCTGAATTAAAACATATTCACATGATGTTTCTGTCATTTTACTGCTCATTTTCCCAAAATAAATACACTATAATTAATGAAACATATTCAAATGACCTACTGTGTTTAGTGAGTCATGTTGCTTGAAGACCCTGTGGAGGAGGAGCCAGTCGCCATGCTGGGAGAACTGGTCCCTCCCAGCTTCACCCTCCTCCACAAAGTCAAATCTTACCGCTGTGAGAGAGAACAGGTGTAAGCACATGCATCATAAAAAAAATGTTATTAGATTGAACCATACGAATTTGCCAATTTTGACCATTTTTCAAGTAGTAATTTCATTGGTTTAACACCATAGTTTCTTTTTTCTAATGTTCTTTCCAGTTAAAAAATTCAATCTAATTTATTATACATTTTAAATTCAAAATATATTAAAATATAGAAAATCTATTAATTATAGTTACTGTTGAAACGATGAATAGACTGGAAAAAAAGAATATATTGTACTTGATAGTTAACATGGTTCACAGTTATAGCCTAACACTCATTTGTAAGGATATTACACATTATATTACATATTATATTTATAAGTATATATTCTGTGATATCACTGTCGTCAAACCCTATCCTCTTCATTTACCTGCCCACCCTGTTCTCCAGACAGGAGCCTAACTTTGACAGGAGAAGAGAAAATAAATGGCATATAGATACTTGTTGATGACACCCAGGTTTTACCAGTTATCAAAACAGAGTTTTCTCATACAAGGTATACTAATATGATACCGAATTGAAGATCATTTCATAGTCTCTTCTACCATACCATAATTTTAAGTGTTTTCCAAAATACATTCCTGGTCGATGGCTCTCTCTCTAAAATACAAAAATAGAATAATCAAAAGGTACAATAATTCAAGCAAATCAGGTACTTCCCCCTTTTTTCTAGTCTTAGAAAACCTTGATTCTACAATTCATATAGACAGATCAAGAACCCACTCTGAATGAATAAATCTATGAGATTTCAGTCCACTGCCGGTAGGTTGTTTGGCTCAGAGAGCCTTATCAAGAGAGTTTACCCTTGATGGAGCAGGAGTTACTCCAGGCTTAACAGAGAGGCGAAAGGAGGATGAGCAGCAGGAGGACAAGCTGTGGGCTGCCTGGCAGCAGTGTTCAGGAGCAGAGGTGAGAGGCTCCTGTCAGAATGAGTGTGTGTGCAGTCCAAAGAGAGAACACTGGAGAGGGAGATTGCAGGCATAAAAAAAAGAAAACCCTAGGATTTTAAGGTTTTGCCCTGAGCTGGAGCACTGAAACCTGCAGGGGGCTTGGAATGGGGATGAAGGTGGGGAGGAGGTACTAAGATAGAGTTTTCAAGGCTCAGAATGCGAGAAGAAAGTTTAGATTTCCCAAACGTCTAAATGACATGGCCACAGATGCCTGTATCTACTGCGTAAGATACACAATGCTGTCTCAGTATTTGACCCGGGATCAAGCCTTCCTTGTGTGAATAGAAGCTTTCCGCTTCTTTGAATGGCAAGTAGGTGTGCTTAGCTGCTAACAGTCATTATCTTACTTAGCTAAAGCTTATTTCTTCAACAACCTCAAAGCAAAATGCTTCTGAGAAGCTGTAATTAATGTCAAAAGTCCATGCACTAAATTTCATGCATTTATTCATAAGAAAGACTTTATTTCATACTTGGAATCTTTTACCTAGCTTTCAAGACCACCAAGGGGAAAGCCTCTTGAATCCAGGCACATTGCCAGAAGCAAGGAGTATAGCTGACAGTTTCATTGCCCGAGAAGAGAGAGAAACTTCCTTTAAAACATAGAAACAAAATTCAAAGAGTACAGCAGAGTCATTCAGTTTAGACTATGTAGTGTTTCCCAATAGTGTCCCTTACAATATCTTTTTTTGAAAAGAGTTCCTTAGTCAAAGAAGTTTCAGAGCTACCTCAGATTTTATCCCTTGTTTCAGGATTTCACAATGTATTGAGCATTTCAGAACCTGAGAAATCTTACAGACTTATATGTCCCAACATATTTAACCATACAAGCCCTCTTTACTAACAACATCAATTAACTACCTCCACAGAACACGCTTTGGGAAATGTTTCTTATAGAAGCATCTAACTGTGCCCACAGCTTTATCCCACAGTGTTCATGTTCATAATTATCATCATGAGTCATTTGGAAAGTGTTAGAGTATATTCATGTCTCTGAATTTTTAAAAATTTCTCCCAAAAAGGCCACAAAAAGTAGAGTGAGAAATTTTCGTTATGGTTACAATGAAGTATGGGACCCTTAAAAAAATAGACGTAAGCTATTTGGAAATTTCGCTAAGCATTTCCCAACAAGGTCAAATGAGTTAAGCTTTTCTTTAGTTGATCTTACTTGGTGGTTGAAAATCAAAAACATCAGAGAGTTTGGCGGAAGGGTGGGAGGAAGGGGTCAGGAATCACATGATTCTTAATGTTCAGAGAAATTATTGCTTTTAATGATATAATACATTTGAAGAATAAGATTTTTAATACAATTTGATTAGAAGACAACAAAAAATAATTTTTAAAAATGTGTATGGTTTTATCTGCCAGAGTTGCACTGCATATCTTATTCAATTTATGAAATTCAGTGCAGTGAACTAATAAAAGATTGAGTAAATACATATTGCAAATGAAAACAGTAATAGTATACAGAATAAGTAAAACAGGCAAACCAATAAAAACAAGTTAAGTTCATTAGACTGGCTCTAACTTCCATAATTTGGCTGAAATAAAAGTAACAATTAAGCACCTGTATGGTCTCATTTATATCACGCAACAAGGTATCTACTGTTGACAGAGCCTAAATGACTCATTAGAGCTTCTTCCATTATACAATACTGACTTTACTGGAACAAATTTTACTGATAGCATCATATTCATCACATTTACTATTTATATATTTGGAAAACATGTATTAAGTGCCTACTGTGTAGGAAGTATTATGCCAAGCAATGTGAACAGTGTAATAGAGAATGGCTTTACATAACCTAGCCCAGGAAGCAGGCATGCCCAAAATTACCTGAGCAGAAAATGAAAGAGGAAGAGAGGAAAGAACATTTTCAACATTTAATAAAATTAACTTCCAGTCTGTCTTCTTTTAAGGCAAGTGCTCTACCCAACAGAGACCAATGTGACTGCACGAGCCCCCTGAAAATGAGAGATTAATTTTGCAGTTCTGTTCATTTTCACTTTCTATTTCTTTTAAAAGAAATAAAGTATAGCTTGTCAGGGAGTTGCTTTGCAAACCAAGGTATGGAATTCATTTGTTAGAGATGTTCATTCACCATATTTGATAAGAAGAAAACAGGCATTCTAAAATCAGAGCAGATAAATAAGTAAATGTCTTCAGGATTACTACTTACTATCAATTCCATGCCCAAATTTCTAAACAGATAATTGACAAAGTCTTTAGTTGAGTCTCTTCTAGCTTGCCATGTCTTTTATGAGCCAGAATTCATGAAACATTCAAGCTGCAATACATGTGTGCACTTAAGATAGAAGAGAAATTCTCAGGGCGCCTGGTTGGCACAGCGGTTAAGCGTCTGCCTTCGGCTCAGGGTGTGATCCCAGCGTTATGGGATTGAGCCCCACATCAGGCTCCTCCACTATGAGCCTGCTTCTTCCTCTCCCACTCCCGCTGCTTGTGTTCCCTCTCTCGCTGGCTGTCTCTGTCGAATAAATAAATAAATAAAATCTTTAAAAAAAAAAAGATAGAAGAGAAATTCTTATCTATGTTTAATTCTATGAAGATTTTTTTAATACTGCAGTAAAAGCCATTAAGACTTCAAACTTTCTCACGTTTAAAAAGTGCAATGTAGGGGCGCCTGGGTGGCACAGTGGTTAAGCGTCTGCCTTCGGCTCAGGGCGTGATCCCGGCGTTATGGGATCGAGCCCCACATCAGGCTCCTCCGCTATGAGCCTGCTTCTTCCTCTCCCACTCCCCCTGCTTGTGTTCCCTCTCTCACTGGCTGTCTCTATCCTGTCGAATAAATAAATAAAATCTTAAAAAAAAAAAGTGCAATGTAAATTTTTCATGGGAACTTTCCACGAATTTAAGATCTGTAGTTCAGATTTTTGATAGAAAGGAAAATTTTTCAAATGACTTGGCATAAAGTCAATGTTATATTGATTATGCAGTGTATTCAGCTCCAAATAAATGCCAGTATTTAACGAGAGTACTCTGCCAGATTAAAACTCTGAATTCCAGGTAGCTAATGTGAAACATAATTATGATTATTTAAGATTCCCACTGTTCCTCATAATGTCTGGCTGTCGGGATCAAACACCATGAAGGCTTGCCCTTGTAGCTCTAATATGGTTGCTGTATTTTTTAGCTTTCCCTCATTCCAAGAGCTATAGGCTTTCAAAGATGTTAACGTACTAATGTATATCCAGTGTACAAAATACATCTGTACGGCCCTTATGTTTGTCCCTGAGGGTGAATTTCAGTCAACCAAAAATCACACACCTGAGTCCCTCATCCCATCTCTTTTTTGGATTCTGAAAGAGCCATTCTGTCCTTCTTATTGGATAATACCACCAACCTTGTGCCCAAGCCTTCTTAGCAACTAGTTTTTAAATTTAGAACTTTGAATAATAAGGATACAAGAAAATTCCTGGGAGAATTACAGCATGCTCTGGAGAAGTTCTGTAGTATAAACATCTGTAATTTCTCCATTTAACAAAACATTTACCAGAAGGAAATCCAAGGTAAATCTTGCAAGGAACAAAAGGATGAAATCCTGAAACCAAGTAGGCTTTACAGTACATTGATGAGCCATAATTGCAAAGCTGTACTTTTTGTTGTAACTGTGAATATGATTTTCATTAACCCTCCATCTTTCCATGTCTAAATCATGCAAAGGGACAATTAAAAAACATTTTATGGCACCGATATCAAGTGGAATTTTAAAAAGGCAGGATATCTTCTAGAAACAATTTCAAGATTATCCAGTAAAATGTTCCTTTATACTTTCAAATCAGCTAAAGCCAGAAACCCATTAATTATATATTCTCAAAGCACAAAATTTTCAGAATATCTTTTCTGTCCTGAATTTTTTTCTTCTTAACTTCATTTTAACTTGATAAGCCATTTCATTTATTTCTAATTTTTCATTAAATTGCTATTTCCTCTGAAGTGCACATTTATTATAATAAACTGTGTTTACATAAAACATGTGTGTGACCAACTTTGACAATGTATTTTAAAATTTCTTTAATTTAGCATTGATTCTTCAAATCATCTTTTGCACTTATAATATTCATATATTTAAAATATCAAATGCACAAATGTAGATTATATGTATTTACTTTTTTTTATTTTTTAAAGATTTTATTTATTTATTTATTTATTTGAGAGAGAGAGAGCATGCGAGCAGGGACAGAGGGAGAGGGAGAAGCAGACTCCCCATTGAACAGGGAGCCTGACTCGGGGTTCAATCCCAGGACCCTGGGATCACGACCCGAGCCGAAGGCAGACACTTAACTGAGTCACCCAGGCGCGCCTGCATTTACTTTTCCAAGCATCGTTGGATTTATACCCTGCAATCAATCAACACTGCCTAGTAGTGGCCTTTACTTCCTCAGCTCTTTTTCTATTCACACACATAAGACAACCACAAAACATTGCTAGCTGAAATACTACGATTCTTCTCGTATTCATTTAATTGGAAAAGCCCTACACAAACAAAGTAACATAATTTTCTGACTTCTTGTCTGAACTGCCCAAGATGTTAGCCAGATAGCCAAATTCATTTTAACAATATAAATTCCCTTAGCTCGTCGGTCCTAACAGTGGAAGGAGAAGGTTCTCTCAAACTGAGATTCTCTATCCTTTCATTCAAACACCCCTTCCGACCCCTTCTGTCATTGTTTCCACCTGCATCAGGCCTAACCCAATGTTCCATGTCAAGAAATGGCTCAATTCATGTTAAAAATTGACTTTATTTAATGACCCTGAAACATTCATTAACAACCTCACAATATCCAATGAAATGAATTATTTCAAGTTACTGAGTTGACTACTGTACCATAAATTCCCACCTATTCACTAGCTCTGTTAGCCTGGCTATCTCATGTGCTATCTCCAATCCTCACATTTGCATCTTAAAAATAAAAAAAAAAAATAGGCTTAACTAAACAAGAAAAAGAAAGTCCCTTGCTCTGACATTTTGTCTTTCTATTCTTGTGACTTAATGAAAATTCAAAAAAGTAATAGTGAAGTAATATTAATGGTAGTGGGTAGCATTTGATTGGTTTAGAGTGTGCCAGGCCTAAACACTTGACATACATTAACCCATTTAATCTTTAAAAAACTTTCTAAGATAATGTGCTTTCTGATCTTTCAGAGTTCTCCTGCTGTTTTGAAGACATTCCTAGGCAGTCCCTAGTTGTGGCATTTTAAATAGGCCTCTTGAGGTTTCCAAAAGCTCTGGTTTTTAGATCCAGAATATTTCTGGGGACTAAAATTACAGGTAGAGTCCCAATGTTTATTTGATCTACATTATCAGCCTGCATATCTCCTTCTGGGGAAATCAGCTCTGCACTTGAGTTTCCAACCGTATAACTCTCGTTTGTCACTTACAAAGCATGAAACTAAAAGCTGATGGTGTAAAGGGATATTAAAAGCTAGTTTATAAGGGGGATCTTTCTAGCCTTGAATGAGAGCTCAGATGGTGGTTTGGAACATCTTGAAGACTGTTTTATTGGAAACAGACCCAGACACAAGGCCAGACTTCAGCTGGCTATGCCTTTTCCCTGCTTTTTTCCTCTTTGCTGCAGAATGCTAGGGTTCATTGGGGCCTTTGGAAAAGATTTGATTCTCTTGGATTTCCTGATACTTTTGTGAGCACAGTACCTTGATCCCCTTCCTGACGACTCTTCCCAGTTATCCTTCTGCCGGGATCTCCCAGGAGCCCTGCTGTCCTGTTCTCTCCCCTCCGTGCTTCGGTCCCGTGAGGATCCCTGTTCTTCAGTTCTGCCACTGAGCTCGAGCCAGCTGTCTGCCATCCTCCTGCAGGAAGGCTTAGGCTCTGCTTCACCTTCCCCTCCCTTACTTCAGACAGATTTTCCTAGACGCCCAAGGCAACAGCAAACACTATCTTTCAGCTTTGCTCTACATGTCCCAAGCTGCAACCTCATCCTGCTCTCCTAGTTAGATTTCCCTTCTTTCACAATGCTCCCTTTTAAATTTATTTTCTGATAAATCTCTCAGTATTCCATGCGGTGAACACCAAATGGCAGTAAAACCTAACCTCCGTCGCTAATGCTGCCACCCTGACCTCCTTCCTGAACTCGTCTCTTGTCTCTAAATATATGATCAACATTTCCCTTGCATGCATTGCCATGGCCTCAAACCCCCTTGTCTTCCTAACTCAGCTATTCCTTCGTTGCCATTTTCCGTTAGTGGTGTCACAATCTGATTCTTGTCTGTTTCTTCTATCCTGGTTCAACTAAATGCCAAATTTATAGATTCTACCCGAAAAGTTTTCTCCTTTTTTAATCCCTTTCCTCTCAAGTTTCCTGGCACTGTCCTAGCGGATAGCCTGACTTAGTCTTTCCACTTCTGAGAGAGAAAAGCTCGCATATGGCTACAAGAACCCAATTAAGCCAGAGTTAACACTATAATAAGAATGAGAGGTTCAGCATTTCTGGAGATGCTAATTTAGGACTAAATGTTATTTCTACCAGTATTTTTGGAATGACTTAAGTTAATCTTGATAGGAATCTGAATGAGAATTAAGGTTTTGAAAGCACTGTAAAGAACAAATTATGTCAGGAGGCAGCAGAGCAAAACAGTTTTAAGGGGAACATGTTCATTATTTTATCATAATCAGTGAAATGTCAGTTCAGATCAATGGAAGCAATCATGGTCATATTATTTCAGTGAAGTATTGAGAGAAATAATAAGAATGAATATTATGGTATTGGATCATTCAGCCCTGGATGTGTGGCCTCAGTCTGGTAGCGGGGCCTCTCTGCGGTGTACCTCTTTCACTTACTAAATAACAGGGTTAGCCTAGATCATGCTTGCTCTCTCATTCTCTCACTTTCTTATTACCTCTTTCTATCACTTCAGAAAAGTTCTGTTTCAATATTTCACATATTGGGCTATCCCTCTTCGTTTTGAAGAAAAGAATCTATAAACTAACCCCCTCTCCTATCAAGCCCCCCGCATTAGCTTATTTTTATGGTTGTTTCCTCTGCTAAAGCCTAGGGTCTAAGTTCACTGATATTTTTAAATTCTCACAACAATGATTGCATACCTAGGTCATCTTAAAACTCTTTCCCCTACATGGATCATTGAAGAATTTACTTGAAATAGCCAACTGTTCACACGTCTAGGGCTGGAGGAGACTGCAGGCTTGAGCAAGACAAGGATTGTGGCCCTTCGCTAATCACACTCTTGCCAGGTGTGAGTACAGGGGAAACTCACCAGGTGTGAGTACGGGAGAAACTCTTCTTATTTACTTCAGAGAAAATAGATTCCCTGAAAATTTTCCATCTTCCCTTTTCCTTCCACTGAGCTACCCTAGAACTTTATTTATCCCCTCTGATGTTAATTCAATTCAGCAATTGTTGAGTGCCTACGACAGGTAAGGCATTTTCTACATTAATTATGTCCATGGCTAAATTACCCCTTCTGGATGGTCACCTCTTTGATGGGAGCCTTCCCTGTCTCATCTCTTTCTTACTCCTATCCCCAGTGCCACGCACAATGCCTTGGGCACAGTTAATACATAACAGACATTTTTTATTAAAAAAATGAAAGAAAAGGTGGAAATGGAACACCCTTTTTTGAAGACCTTTTGATAAAAGTATCATTCAAAATTAACAGTTATGATTAATTTGCTCTCTGGGTTCTGTGCCATTTATGCTCTTAAGATTGATATTATTTTGATAATTGATATTTGGCAGTTCCTAAAACCAGGAATGGTGAGGTCTAATGATGGACAATATACCATTCATGGCCTCCAAACCCTAGAGCATTCCTTTTCCCTAAAACACTAAGATACTGAAATTTCAAACAATTCCCTGAAAATTCTTGGTGGGTTGTGTGTTCATTACAATTCTAGATTTTGAGTCTTCTGATAGAGAAATCAGAGCAGTTGCAAAGTTATTATTAAGGACATTCAAGAACTCCATTATTAAAGTTAAATTTAGGAGCACCTGGCTGGCTCAGTCAGAAGAGCATGCAACTCTTGATCTCAGGGTTGTGAGTTCCAGCCCCACACTGGGCATCAAACTTACTTAAAATAAGTAAGTAAATATAAATAAATAAAGTTAAATTTAATTCACAATTCAAGTATGTCCTTTGAACAAATTGAAGACATTAAGGTAGTTAGTATATTCCTCAAAAATACAGTGGAAAAAGCATACATTTCACCCAAGTTTGCTATTTTCCTAATGTCGGATACAGATTGAGAATCAAAAGAAGAATGTACCATATGCTGTGTTCTCTATCCCACATCATCATCTGACCAGAAATAACATCACATGGAACCCAATTGTCTGGTTTCAGCTACAACTTAAGCAAGAAATTTGGGCTGTGGAACAAACCCAAAGTTCTACCCAACTACTGTTTCCTGCCACTCAAACACCCAATGCCAACTTTGATAGGCATTTCCATTAATTAAATGTTATTATATATATTAAAGAATATAGATATATATGGAGAGAGAGGAGGAGGGAGGGCGAGAGAGAGAAGGAGATTCTTCAATTCAAAACCAATTTATACTTACAGTTATATGGGCTTTCATGGATTTACATTTCTGTGTCCTAGTATGTTCCTTGTTAGATGTACTGTGGTTTAAGAAATACGATATTTTAGGACCTTCTTTTTTTATTGTATCATTAGCCAACCAATTTCAACAAACTAGTGATAAAATATAATGTGTAAGATGACTTTCATCAATGTTACAAAGGCTATACAGTACTGTGATCTGCTGTTTTAAATTTTAAAAAGCCAAAGGCAGTGACATGTCTTGAGTGGTTATTTGAAATATTAATCATATTTTAAGAAAGCATTCAAAAAGTAAAACAACAAAGGCACTGGGTTCCCAAAATTAGTATCAGTCAATTGAAAACTGAAAACAGCAGCTGATTAACCGGCTCGATTATCTGTCCTTTGCCAAGTAGTCAATTTGGCCGGCTCTTCCGCATCAAGTGAGTCCCAGATGCAAGGAGACGGTTACATAATTGTTAGTCATTAGAGTTCCAAGAATTATTCCTACCAAGTTTCAGGAGAGTTATGTTTTCTTTGGGCCTTAATGACAGTGAAGGTTTATGGGATCCACTTCTTTTTATATTAATAGTAAAAATTATTCCAATCAAGAGAATCTCTAATTTACTGTAGAAAAAATGAGCACTCACAACAGAGAAGCATGTGAAATGTCAAATAATAACAAGGCGAATCCCAAAATTGTAACCTTAGGCAATTATGTTTAAAATGGATTTTGAATACATAGACTGATGATTCTTAACTAGAAGATGGCAGGCATTTTCACTATTACTAATATCATTGTGCTTTACCTCAGAGGAATAGATCTCTTAGGTATATTGGATGCCATTGAGAACCACGGGTATAAATAATGAATATACTTGCATTTAGCAAGGGGAAGTAAAAATGGTTTCTTTAATATAAAAATGTAGGGGCGCCTGGGTGGCTCAGTCAGTTAAGCATCTGCCTTTGGCTCAGGTCGTGATGCCAGGGTCCTGGGATCGAGTCCTGCATTGAGCTCCCTGCACAGCAGGGAGCTTGCTTCTTCCTCTGCCCCTCCCCTTGCTCATGTTTCCTCTCTCTCCTTGTCTCTCACTCTCCCCCAAATAAATACATAAAATCTTTAAAAAAAAGAACATAAAAAAATACAAAAAATGTATAAACTAAGAACTTTTCAGTGAGTGAAAGTAAGATCTAATAAGACTATAAGTGTGCAGTCGTGTGTGCCAAGAGTGAAATATTTGACCTTGCTGATGGGATTATTCTTTCAGTAATTATATAGCAAGTAAGCAATGGTCCTGTGGACACTTCCAAAACATCTCAACTAAGTACCTGCAAAAACAAAACAAATCAAAAGAACAACCACAGAACAGCTACCATATTTCAAATGTATCTATCTGTTATTCACCAGGATATCTCTGATTCATACAGTGGCTAGGACAGTCTTAGATAGGAAATACTAGATGCTTGTTAAATATTCGTTGAATTAATAAACTGAATCAAAGCTGGGTGAAATTAATTAGTTGTTTCCATAGTTACAATTCTGTTGTGAATTTTAAAAACTGGTAGCTTTTGGTTGCTCAATATTCCCTTGAATCTTATGGTTAGAAACAGTGGTGAGGTGACAAACAAGTATCTTGCATTGATTTCCCTGTTTTATTTCTGTGTTTACAGGCAAATGGACATAGTTTTGTACATATGGAACATGAAAAAGCTGTATTACTACTGAAGAGTTTCCAGAACACAGTAGACCTAGTTATTCAACGTGAGCTTACTGTCTAAATATTTTTTATAAATAGTGAAGATACGTCTAGCCAGACCTAATGTTCAAAAATAAATTTATACATAGAAACAAATTTTGCCAATTGCTGGACCAATGGCAAACATTAGTGCCAAATGTCTAATACTATATGTTAGCACTGATCATCCTTAAAGATGTTAACTATATAAATATGATGTTCATGTGGTTCTGTATTAGTTTTAATTGTCAGCCTCTGGCTGTGCATTGGTGCAGTTTTGTTTTTGTTTTTGTTTTGTTTTTTTAATCAAATAAGTTTCTTCTCGAAGTGGATTTCATATAATTTCGGAGCACGGAAGCACATTCAAGCTCTTTACGAATTCTGCTCTCCATCAGAAACACTGCCTCAAAGTTGTATATGCCTTTATATAGAAAATACAAATATAAAGAATTGTAATTCCCATAAAATATTTCTAGCACAGGTATATGTTGGCATATATACAAAAAGAATATAGAGAAAAACAATATTTTCATAAACTAAACATCTCGGATTGAGAAAGAAACTATATCTTAAAATAAGACTTTACTATATTGAATCTTTTTCAATAAAAAATTACATGATAATGCCTTATGAAAGTAACTGTACATATGGTATAAAGTGTTTATATTTGGTTCCATATTCATTTGCTAAATTCTCATAACGCGGAGTGAAATATTTCATAAATTAGCCATTTATCTCTGGGACCGGAATAAAAATAGGACAAACTAATTTGTTCAATGCCTTTAGCTAATTACAATACACACAGAGTTAAGAAACAGACTAAAGGTCATTATAGATAAATCTTTTTCACCACAAATTTAAGCAGTGAATGATGGGTGGCAGGAAAGTTATTGCTTTATTTCTTTCAAGTTTATGTTGATTATAAACTGTAGCCCTGTGATTTCTTTACTTGTAAATGTGGAATTTATTTGTGTGTTGCTTTATCTAATTTGCTACTTTTAAATAATTTAAAATGAGTTTTGGAGATTGATAAAATTTATCATTAAGAAAGACCATTGTTAGAAAGTTATGGTGGATGATTTAAAAACTTTGGTATTTAAATATGAAACTTCAAATATAATTTCTCAGAGCTGTGGTCTACCTGTATTATTAATTTCAGTGCCTGTTTTTGTGGGCAAAAATAGAGAAAATACTTTTTTTCCAAAAATGTTTCAAAGTATAAAATCCTGGGTCCTGTCTTACTGAGAGAAAGACAAGCATAGTTAATAGAGAATTCGTTATTTTTACATTAGAATTGTTTTCCTCTATAAATGATCAAAATTCATTTTATAATCCTTTAAAAATACTTCTTTTATACATTAGTCATTAATATGATTAAAATATTAATTTCAAAGTCCAGAATAATTTCCCAGAGTTGGTTGTATGCATGCTTTCTCATATTTCCACATAGCTCTTTATATATATAATGGATTTAGTTTACATGCTAGTGTTTCAAGTATTCTATTAGGATTTTCACGATAGTATCATGTATTGATGTCACCAAAGCTCTGAGAGTAATATTTGTAAGTTAACTGTTTTATGGGGACATTGAAAATACTGTATTTTTGTAGGGTCTATTAAAATGAGTGTCACTTATTAGAAGTACAGTGGTATTTTTTGGCAATAGAATTTGTCACTTGAAGGCAAATGATACTTCACTTTACAGATGATGCACTAATTTTGATGTTGCTTTATGTCAGGTGACATTATACCATGATTTTATAGGGTTTGACATTCAGCAATGATTAAATGATTGGCCTATTTAATATGTTTCCCAGAAGTAACTTTTAAATGCATTTTAATATATTGACAGTTTCTGATGAGAAATGTCTTTCAGAGCCTAATTTTCTTTGTCAAAAACTCACACCAAACCATGGTGCCACCGTTTCCAGCTGCTATTCCAGGATGACCATCATTAATCAAGATCGAGGCCCCCACAGGCCACACAAGATCACTTAAAGGAAAAACAAACTCCTGGGTGTAGTTTGGTTGGCAATGAAGCAGCTCAACTCATCCCATCAGTTTTGTTTTATCTTTTATGGGAGACGTGGAAGAAGAGCCAGATAGAGGACTGCCCAAGTCTCTTTTCTTATGTCAGGTTCCCACATCAGACCCAGGGCTTCAAGAGATGCTTCTGAGGCACAAAGCTAAAAGGATCATAGTAAACACCTCTTCCTGATGTGACAACATTGTCCTGGCCCAGGGTTCTCATCCTTCCTGTTCTACAGGAAATAAGGAAAAGAAAAGGGGTTCCTGACCACCTGGAAAAGAAATCTGATGTTTCAAAGCACCTCATTGTCAATTGTACTGCTGCATACTGAGAAAAGGCAGGTAATAATGAAAAGAGGCTTTTTTTTTTTTTTAGATTGAAAAAAATCGCTAATTACTGGAGGGGTTAAAAAAATCTAATTTATTCCATAGGTGACCAAAACCAAAAATATATTAATTTCTGAGTATTGACTTTTAGAGTAACTGGTTTTGCTACCTGAAATTAGAATCTGGTTTATGTTAGCCACCCCTCCCCACCAAAAAAAAAAAAAAAAAAAAAGGTGTGTCTTTTTAAAAAAGAAAATCTGCACCAACAAAGGAGTGGAATTCATGACTCACTCCAATAGGCTTGCCTCTCGGTCTTTGATCTTTTTTTTTTTTTTAAGATTTTATTTATTTATTTGACAGAGAGAGACAGCCAGTGAGAGAGGGAACACAAGCAAGGGGAGTGGGAGAGGAAGAAGCAGGCTTCCCGCCAAGCAGGGAGCCCGATGCAGGGCTTGATCCAAGGACCCTAGGATCATGACCTGAGCCCAAGGCAGACACTTAATGGCTGAGCCACCCAGGCGCCCCTTGGTCTTTGATTTTTATTGAGATCTCTCTACTGAGGAAGCGGTCTAGGTCCGGTGGATCAGTAAGACGCAATAGAGGGGATGGGAAAGATCAGGGTGGAAAGAACAAGCAGTGAACAGTATTGGTAGAGTTCCTGCAGATTTTGCAAAGCCAAATAGACATTAGTGGACAATTTTTAAAACATTTACATGACTTAAAATACGTTGCCACAAAAGCTCTCTTATGATAATTCCCATCTTCCAGACAATATAAGTCACTTTAACAAACATAGTAATTTTGAAACATAAGTGTACTTTTGACAAGGAATACTCAAAATCAGTATAACATACTAATACATCATGCTAATTTATTGCTCATTGAAACCTATAAAATATATATGTCCCGGTTAATTAAAACTGTTAATTGCATAAATATCAAACAATCTCCGTTGTTTCTGGGTCTTACATTGGATTACCACTTTCAAGATAAAAACAGTTTTAAAGAGAGGATGACAAATCAGCATTAATTTGTTTTTAATCTTAAAGATGATTGCACACATATTACTAATATAATTGCTTATTTAAAAAGTAGGACTGAAGCATCTTTCAGCAAGCAAACCAAAGAGATAGTATACCCAGACAGAAGAAAATGAAGAAATTAGATTTATACATTCAAATATTAAGTGAAAAGTATGTGAATTTGCCAGAATGATTAGATGAAGGGAGCCAGAAAAACATTTTACTGTAAATCATCAAATCAAATATCTCCACCGAAATTTAAATATTTGGAAAGCATAGTGTGTTTGTCAACTTGTCTTTTCATTGGCTCTTAATGCTGTCCTCGGTCAGTTTCTGCCCCCTCTTTGGCACCCAGATGAAGAATGTCCATTCTGATGGATCTGCTGTTTTCAAGAGGCAACAATACAGCAAAACCAGATAAGCAGGCTTGCTGGTAGAGGACCACCGCTGTAAGCCTTTGGTAAATTCAATCAGACAATATGTTTGACTGATTCTTGATATACTGACCAAACAGCGGGTTTATTGAAACACTGGGTCAGTAAAAAGTTATGCAAATAATGAACTCCAAGAAGTTAAGGAGATAAGTCCTTTCTCCAGTATCAAGGAAAGCAGGGTCGAGTTTCCAGGAAAGTTCCTCTCACAGAAATTCCCAGTCTTTCTGAGGGTCAATAAAATGTTCAAACACTGGGTTGGTGATGTGCCCTGTCTTACGGTTGTAGTGACCTGATCATCTGGGAATTGGGGTGGGGGCGGTATCTTCAGACTTGAGATCACCTGCATGAACTTTTTTCCTTAGCAATACACCTGCTTTCCATTAAGAAAAGCATCCTGCCTTGGCCCAGAATATTGCCCCCATCGCTCATTAAGACCATCGCCCAGGGATACATGATAGCAAGAAAATAGAATGTGGGCTGGGGAAAAACAGACGTGCGTTCTAGGAAGCACATGGGTTACTGTGATAGGAGATCCTGGCTGTCAGCTCTCCTGTGCATCCTTCACTTCATTTGATCTAAACTATTCAGAGAATGTATTTTCTGAAAGCCCCTGCTGTACGAAACTCAAAGCAGATGAAGTTAAATTGCATAGCTATATTCTGAACCTCCTGGGGGCATTTACATTTCTCGTATGTAGAACTGACCTCTCGTCATTGCTGCTGTAGCTGCTATAGACCTGTCCCCTTCACCCCCCGTGATGTTCCAAAAGCAGTGGATGGCTGCTTCTATCCTGCGGACACAAGGATAAGAGCCCCCCTTAGAGTTCTAATTGTTTGGAGACCCTTGAGCATCTACTGATGGTTCCGGCTTCCGGTTTGGGAAGAACTTCCTTAGGTGACCAAGGAACTTGGAGTAGTAGCGTTAACCAACGTGCACAGGTGGGGCATTTTATGTCTCTGACAACAACAAACCAACCTTGTGTGCGAGGGGGAGGTGGCGATGCCTTAATAGAACCATGGTTCCACTTCTGTTTTTAAAATGTTGAATTTTGCCATATTGACGACCCTCTGTAAGCCTGTCAGCTGATTGTTACTGGGACAAGTTCCGATCTTCCTCACCTTCGACACTAACTGCAAGCGAATGGCTTGGGAACACTCTCCCAAATTGCACAAATTCTGCTTTGGAGAATTCAGAGATTTCTGATCTATGGAGGGGAAAAGTACACTCAACTCTTGATTAAAAAGAATAAATGAAAATCTAGGAATCTTGAATTCCCCTGGACTCTTAACTATGTGATTATCATAATCTTCCCTGAGAGCGGTTCTAGGGGAAATAAAGAGAGGAAAACTGAGGGGAGGGAAATAATTCATTGGTTCCAGCTTCAGAAGGTTTAGAAGCATTACTCTATCTGCTAGAGTTTCCCTAGCTGGATTTTGTGGTAGGGCAGTCAGCTCACACTTTGTAACAACCCACTGAGCATGAAGCAAGATAAGAAATGGGACTGGATGTAAGACAGGCACTGAAGAGAAGGCTGTCTCTGCAGCTGCCCTGATATCTCCCCAAATGATGCTCCAAAACACTTTTTTTTTCTTTTTTTGGCCTATTTTTTTAATAGCAGCACCTCAAAGAGTGGAAGATCATGAAATCCAGGCATTGTTTATGTAGAAAGCACTGAAATCCTGTGACTCTTAGTCTCATGTTGGAACCAATTATAGGCTTGACCCGAAGAAAAAGCAATGGGTCAAACTTTTACAAATATTATTTTCAAACCTAGCATAATTTTCAATGTGTGTGGGAATGAGTGTTGAGAAAAAGTTAAATAAATCATCCAATCTTTCTCTAGTTTGAAAAATATATATATTTTTTTCTTTAAACTATCACTGTTGCGCAATTGTATTATTTGCACCAGGTCTTTGTTTGTTTGTTTGTTTCTTTGTTTTTCTGTCTTTAAAACAACACGAGTAAGCAGCCTACAGGCAGGTGTCTCTATACCTGGAGTAAAATATCCTAGTACAGAGACTTTTATTGTCATCAGAAAACTCCATATTTCCTCCACAGGAAAGCAATTACTATAGCTGAATCTCAGAGGATTAAGGTATGTCATTCAAAATTCTAAACATTTGGGAGCATTTTATTGAAGAATATAATGAAAACAGTAAGTACAATGTTCATAAATATTTGTTGAGCATCAACTATATACCAGGCTCTGCAAAGGATATAACATGGTCTCCTCTGCACAGAGTCTCACAATCAAGTGGAAAGATGAGAGAGCTTCCAGAAAAAAAGAGTACAAGGCAATATGGTGAGTCCCTTTGTCCCTGCCCTCAGCCCATGTATTGCAAAAGGAAGTAGCATCTTTATCTAGACAACTCTCTTCCCGGTTTGAGCATGGCTGTTCCATTGGGAGCTATAGATAGTTCTCCCCACTGGGTCTTATGGCCTTTGGGAGGCCATTATTGATGTTTACCAAGATGTAGGCAATATTTGATAGGCTAGAAGTGGCAAGAGTGGAGACTTACTGGACAAGATAAGTAGCAACCACAGTCCCTTGAATCTGTGGAAGAGAATTTTGCCAATTGGTTTGTTCTAAAGAAGACAGAAAATATAATGAAAAATGGTGTTGTTCCGCCTGGCCCAGCACTGTCTATATGCCCCTGACATGTTGGGGAAAAGCAATGGAAGTCAGTACTTTATAGTGTGGGCTGTTGGGTTGAAGAGATTGTTCTGTGTTGCATCCCCAAAGGGTTGCTCCTATGACCGTTGCCTGTTATAGACTATCGGGGAGCGTGGGAGTCCTCAAGATCCAGTATTAGAATGAGGCACTCAGAAACGCGGTGAGCTGAATATTCATTCAGCCAGCTGCATTTCCTGTTTACTTACCTCACTTCCTTCAGTGGGGTGAAGGACATTTTCACTGCCTGCTGTTCCTCCCACCCCAAGAAGATACTGTTTGCATGAGGTGGGATCATGCGTATTTACAAATCACAGAGACCTCTTTATTCTTCCAAGGAAAGCGTGATTCCTCTGAATCTGGGAATTCCTTATTTTTTCTTCACCCTCCCTGTGCATAATCAGTGTTTTTGACACTTAGAAATCCTTAACTTTCCCTGAGTATTCCCTGTGCTTTTCAACCTCAGCCTTTGCCCACACTGGTCCCTCCCCTGTAATGTCTTCCTTTCTCCATTCCCTTTCTAATTATCAAAATTAGATGCAGCCTTCAGAGTCCAGCTCAAGCATCACCACCACTATAAAACTTCTCCTAATCTTAACTGGAAGAAATTTCTCTTATGATAATACAGTCATATTAATTTTTGGTATATTTTATAGTACTTATCACATTCCACCTAAGGTCACAGCTATTTGGTATTTGTGCTTTCTCTCCTATCAACGATACACTCCTTAAGAGGATCAGACAATACTTCAAAGATGCATTCTATATAGAAGAGCTTCCAGAGGGCACATCTGGTTTTGCTCACCATGTATCATTAGTACCTGTCATAGTAGGTGCTCAATAAATGTTTACACAGTGATTAAATCATGGCAGGCCTGCCACATAAACACAATAAATATTGAATTAAATAGGAAGTTGGTGTCCAGTTTGCACAATCTTAAACCATAGACTTTTCACTTTTTCAGTTCATTCACCATGCCTGGTTTTTTGTTTTTGTTTTTATTTGCTCTTTTTTTTTTTTAATTCTCCCTTTTTATCAAGACCTTTTAGGCTCTTCTGCTATGTGTCAGCAATTGTGTTTAATTTCTCATTTATGTGTTCTAAGGACCTTAACACGGTCCAAAAAGTTTAAGAAGTGGCTTTTGTTCACTGAATTGGAATATATAACATCTATTCTTTTTATTTGTTTGGGTTTTATTTCTCATCTTGGAAGAAGTCATGCATATAGATCCCAGAAATATTTCAGAGAAATGAATGTATGAGTTTGAATGTACAGAGCCATGGTTTTGGCCTTAAAGACACATTAAAGATAATCAAGCCCAGGGGTGCCTGGGTGGCTCAGTTGTTAAGTGTCTGCGTTCGGCTCAGGGTGTAATCCCAGGGTCCTGGGATCGAGCCCCACATCGCACTCCCTGCTCTGCTGGGAGCCTGCTTCTTCCTCTCTCACTCCTCCTGCTGTGTTCCCTCTCTCGCTGACTGTCTCTCTCTCTGGCAAATAAATAAATAAAATCTTAAAAAAAAAAAAAAAGATAATCAAGGCCAGTTCCTTCATCATATCGGAGGCCCAAAGCCTAGAGAGGTGATGTGACTCTGAACTGAGAAGACAAAAGTGTATAGTTGGATCTGGTTTTAGACCCTTTTTAAGGCTGTTCTCCCCGTACATTGTGACTTGGTAGATTACTTTGTGCAAGCTATTTTTAAAATTTGGAGGCATGAGGCATGGTTAAGAGAGTTGGGTTGGGAATGGGGTTAGGAAGAGGTAGTCAGGAAGAGGGAGTCCCCAACCCTATTTTAGCTCTAAAATTTAGTGAAACTTCAGCCTCATGCTGCCTCTTCTAGAATAAAGAGGAGTCTGTCCACGGGCCTTTGGCCATAGTTCAGTCTGACAATGTTTACGCATTACATTTTGGCATCTTTTCTTGGACAGATTCCACCACTTGCATCCCTAAAGTGAAAATGTCATATACTCCAGCCAAAATTATCAAGAAAAGCTGCAGAGGCTATAGCATTAACATGATAACTATTTAGACAGATCACAGGATATCTAGATTACTTGATAAAACCACATGTTCCCTGCCAAACTTTTATAGAGGTCTGAATCCTGTTGATATCAAAGTAGAGAGAAAGCTATTTATACTGCCATTAGCATTAACTTTATTAGATACTTCCATTACAGGGGGAAAAAGAGTAGAATCTAGCCCCTGAAAAAAAAAGTAGTGTCTAAGAGGGGAAAGCCCTGGGTTGGTACGCTCCTAACCACACAATTCCTTTATTACCTCATAGGATCTTGATTTCCTTGCAAGTAAAGTTTCTTTCTTATCTTTCTCTCAGAAATATTTCCCTTATTTTTCTATTTGAGTTGCAAAGCACATTGACTGCAGAATTTAGTGAAATAGTCCCAAAGTTAAATCCATTTCTCATCTACTATTTTGCTTATACAAATAATATTAATTACTCCATCTGCCTCTGTCTTTTCATTTCTTTGTATGAGGGGAACTTGCTATGTCCTTACATGAAGAGAACTTACTACCTGGCTGATGATGGCTTCTTTTCAGGATTTTTTAAATTCTAGAAGCCCTAAGTATACATTAAGGGAACTTTCATCATCATTTTCTTTAAGAGTATGGTGCCTCAAACTCTCCAGAGGTCTACACTTGGGTCTTATAGCCCCGTTTTATATATTTACAGAGGGAGAGAATGCCAATGTCTGTTTGAACCAATTGAAGTGAAAAATGAAAAGTAAATTATTAGTTGAGAGAGTAACATTTTAGAGTAGTAAGGATATTTCAGAATAGTAAGAGTACTTTAAGTAAGAGTATTTTACAATAATGAGTGAGAGCAGACTTGAGGGCTGGATGAAGGAGAGAAATTAGTAAGTTATTAGAGAAGAATGTAAAAGGGAAAGAAGGAAGATAAAGGACTGACAGAGAGGAACAATGAGAAACTGGATGACAGAAATCAGAGACAGACCCTCCAATTTGTTGATGACCACACCCCTCCTTCAGACAGCCCCAGCACTCCCTTCCTCTCCTTTCCCCTCTCCAGGCTGGAAGAGTGATCTTTCCAGCTCTTCTTGGTTTCTGGCCTCCTTCCCATTCTTTTAGAAGTAGAAAGAACTCAAAATGAAAAATAAGACATATAGTGGAATTATATTTCATTTCATTGCTATTTATTTCCAGAAACTACTTTCATAATGTAGTGGATAATTTTTTGACATGCAACTTCCCAGTGTAAGGAAAATCACGAAAAGTTATCTCATTAAAAAAAAATAAACTGGGAAGTTCTCTAAAATAAAGACTAATATCAAACAAGATAGCCATAGGTAAATTCTGAGGGGAAATGAGGAAAATTACTGATCTATTGTAAGATAGAAAAGGTCCTTGAGAGGATCTGTTTCATTTTTCTACCTTCTGGAAATAATGCTATTTTTAATTTCCTCCAGAGAGGAGGCTGCCAGTTAACTCAGTAACCCAGCCTGATAAAGCAACAAAACATGTGTTTCATCCCAATAAGACTCGGTTTAAAATGCTGGGCTTAAATCTGATATATACTATCCTCATCTATAGTTGGACAGAGCCATATACTTTTTAGAAACATAGCTGCAGTTAGGAAGAGCCGCCACTAGATGGAGCCTTTATATCTATATTTTATATCCATGTCTTGGCAAGTCTCTAGCTTGGAATGACCACACACTCTGGACAGTCCATTCTCATACCTGTTGTGCTAATTTAACTGTGAATAAGTAACTGCTAATAAACTGCTGGTAAAACTGTTAACACCCATCTCTGTACTCTTTTGAGATAATTAATTTGAAACAACACTTTAAATCCAAACATTATGAGAAAACAAATTAAGAGCTTTGAGTTATTTAAAGTAGTTTCTATATTTTTTGACTAAACCTCTCTGGCTGCATCCCAATCACAGAGGGACCCAATCATAGGAGGAGAGAAAGAGAGAGAGAGAGACTGCTCTCTCTCTAAGCCCTGGTGAACGTGTGATTTAGTTTTGATATTCCCAATTTTGTTCTTAATTATTACACGTGCCATTTTAATAGTTCTCTAATTTGCTTTGATTTCCAAATATTTTGTGTCTATCTGCCATTATTTTAACCAAGCTTCCTTCAGATATGCTCATTCTAAATATGTCGAAAGATATTTGGTACACGTTATTTACAATACATATTTTTAAATGAGCTCTCTAAAACTTAAACATCGGGATTTAAATGTGCCTAGGACAGGCTTCCTTACATGATGGCTGGATCATAGCTTTAAAAGCCAAATGTTACTGTTTACTTCTTCTAAGTTAATTATATCCTCACCCTCATAGCTTCGCCAGCACCCTTGTTTGGGACTCTCCTTCGTTAATTCCATCAAAGTCCTATTTATTTGTGGGTTCATGGTGTTTCTCTTCCAAGCATTTAATCTTTTCTTCTTCCAACCCCAAGCAAGAATAGAAGGAAAACATGTTCTTCTTTTCTGAAGTCTATGTGAAACTACTTAAATCCTCTGGTGTTTTCCTCCAGAGGAAACCATTTCCTTCTGGCCCCATGATCACGAAGCACGAATATAGTGTGCTCTTTCTTAGGAAATTCATTCAACCTTCTTTGGGGATTGGCCTTTGAGCATAATTCTTCAGCCATAGTTACGGTGTCATTCAATTTAGCAATAAGTATTTTGCACTTGATAGAATCCCACATCTTGTTATGATCAAGACAGACTTCTCTAGCAGGCCATCACTATGATATGTATGTTCTTTATAAAAGCATGAAAGTTGCTGGAAAATATTACAAATATAGGTTTGTAACCATTTCCCAGAGAAATTCAAACTTGGGACTCTGTCTCTCACACACACACGCATGCACGCATACACGTCAGTCACTTTTTTTTTTTAGGTTTTCATATATTTCTGAAAAATGATAGTTATTACCCTGTGATCGAGGGACCTAGGTCATCGTAAACTACTCAGAGTTAAAATACTATACTTTCTTCCTCTTTTCTTTTTTAAACTGTCCATAAATACCTCCAGCATGTTCAGCTACACCCGCACAATCTATACCCATATTTAGAGGCTTTTGAGCCGGGCCTTTGTGTAGACTAGAATAGATCTGCCTTAGAGAGCAGTGGAAGCACGCTCTCCTAGGTCTTCCTCTGGGCCATCCTGAGATCTGCTCTCCAGCCAATCTGTGGCTTATCCTTTTTAAAAAGTTATCAGTAATTAAAACAATTTATCTTTGTCTTGCTG
This sequence comes from Ursus arctos, assembly GCF_023065955.2. Taxonomy (NCBI): domain Eukaryota; kingdom Metazoa; phylum Chordata; class Mammalia; order Carnivora; family Ursidae; genus Ursus; species Ursus arctos. Next base: position 48,636,351 of record NW_026622786.1, on the reverse strand, counting down.
TACCATTCAATTAAATAAAAAATATTAATGAGCAAAGGATTTTGAGAACAGTGGGAGATATAAATAAGCTACCATCCCCCTCTCAAGAAACAGTGTAGTGGGGAGACAGACACAAAAAGTCTAATAAATGCTGTGTAGGTACAAGATATGAGGAGAGAACAAAGAATAAGGTATTATCACTTTCTCTCCCAGTAAGATGGCAAATGTTTCCTTTCAGCTTTATTGTTTTTATTTTTTTTGAAGATTTATTTATTTTAGAGAGAAAGAGAGAGTGGGCTGGGGATGGGGGAGGGGCAGAGGAACGAGAGAGAATCTCAAGCAGACTCCCCACTGAGCTCGGAGCCTGATGTAGGGCTAGACAGGACCCTGAGATCATGACCTAAGCCGAAATCAAGAGTTGGATGCTTAAGCGACTGAGCCACCCAAGCACCCCTCAAGCTTTATTGTTTTTATAATGTGAGTGAGGATAAGTTTTCTATTCCCTTAGGAAGGCAGGCTCCTGTCCCTCATATATGTTCTTTTCCAAAAAGGACAATGTCTAAGGTGACATGGGAATGGAAATAACTGTAGTCCTCATCTAGAATGTACCGTAGCAGGGAGGAATAGTCATTAGGCCAGCTGAGTTCTGACTTTCCGCTTTCACTTGGCTTTGTCCTTCCAACGGATTGTCCCTTAAGGGCCAAAGTCAGAGGCGCTGAAGGGCAGCTCCTCCTTCCTGGAGGGAGAGCACTGCAGCTTAGTAACAAAGGCCTACTGTGCCGCTGGAAGAGATCAGTCTGAGGAAAGGAGAGAACAGAACAGTGAACCTTTGGCGTCTCTTGAAACTTTGCTTTAAAATAATTCTCTTGTATTTTAAACACAAGAAAAATGCCAATAATTCTGGTGGACTTGCATATTCTGAATACGTATGCACTTACAGACAAGGAAAAGATCACATTCTTTACTATTAGCAAACACCCCACTATTAGAAGGATGCTTTGTGTTTACGAACAGAACAGGACCCATTAGAGTTCAGTATGAAAAGCAACTTGAACAGCACCTATAATAAAATTTTCTAGGAAGCAAAACACCAAGAGAGCCTGGAAGTATGCAAGTATACAGACCAAGTCTCATGCATGGCGTCGGAGAGGTGGCTGAGAAGTCCGTGGGGCCTAGCCCCAGATCCTTCTCAAAGGTCCTTCAGTGTCTTGCAATTCCACAGGGCAACACCTCTAAGCACTGGGAAGCGGTAGCCATCTAAATTCCTGTAAATTATTCTAAGGGAAAAATCTCATCAGGGATGACACTGGCAAGAGAAAGACCAGATACCGTTTTACATTGAACAAAATCCCAGTGTTTTTGTTTATTCTTTGAGGTTAAATTAAGGCTTTTTTTTTTTTTAACTCAGGTTGGAATTAGCCTAGAGGTAGAAGAGCAACTATATCATAAAGGTGGATTCAAAAAGTGTCTGAGTTCAACTATGGTCTGGAAAATGAGTTGCCACTTAGAGATGAAGTGGTGGCTTTTCCCTTGGAGTCATTTAGTATCTCTGGGCATCAAATTAGAAAATGTAAGTTTATTAAAACGATTTGCAAGGGATTGTGAAGCTTGCTTACAGTTGAAAATGAGATTGTGCTTCTTCAATACTTAACCTGTGGGCTCCTGACCCTCAAGTACCACTTTGGGCATATTGCTGGACATGAAGTTCGAGAACTACTGGAAAAAGCCCAGTATCTATATATATTCGGTGGCCAACATGAAAAAGCCATCTTTTTGGGGGGGGGGGCACTATTGAACAGAACTGTTTATTTAACAGCTATGGGGTATGATGCCCTTGTTTTTTAGTTTTTAATAAAAATTATATATACTTAAGATGTACAACATGAGGATTCAATATACAAATACATTAATGAAATTATTACTACAGTCAAGCTAATTAACTCATCTCCTCACAGTTACTTTGTGTGTGTGTGTGTGTGTGTGTGTGTGTGTGTGTGTGGTAAGAGCACCTGAAATCTACCCTTTTAGCGAATCTCCAGTATTTAATACAATTTTATTAACTACAGTCAGCATGCTGAACTCTAGACTTACTCATCACATTCCTACTATGCAGACATCATCATTCCACTGGTAAGTCAGCTTTTGTATTTCCAAATTCTTGTGACAGTTGAAAGCAGTAAACGTCCTAATAGTGCCAAGATTGGTTCTTTTGTGAACTAATGCTGACTGTCTGCTAAACCTGAGAAAACTCTGTGAAAGTTGTGTCTCTAACTCCTTAGGGTACATGAAATAGCAGGGAATCACTTACACAACCCCAGAGAAAACTGAGAGGAGAAACCAAACTGACTAAAAAAACTGAAGGAATCAAATTTAAATTCTCAATACATCATGACACGTGTTATAACAGTTTTAAATTCTTGTCTGAAGAATGAACGGACATGGTAAAACTATTAAATACAGTTGTGTCAGGGGGCCTCCCAGCCTGGAGGAACTCAAGTTTGTCCAAGATCTACCCGGGAGACCAGTACAAAGTCTCGAAAAAGCTAATCATCTTTAGTTTAATCCACACCAATTTGTCTTCTCCAGGCATCTGCTACCTGATTTTAGAGACCATATCAGAAATGAAAAGAAGCAGTGTCTTATTTATCATATGTCAAATTCAAAGGCATAGCTGCTTGTGAAGACCCTACTATGCTTTATTCACCACAGAAAGAGATGTGCTTACCTGTCCCTAGTATAAAGCCATCTTTCCTGTGGCTTTAAAGATCAGTCCTGTGTCAGGTTATTCTAATGCTTCCTCCCTGCAAAAGCCAACCATACAAGTCTCAAATCCTGAAATTCACTGGAATATTTATCGAAGTTATTTTAGCATAAGCAAGACCACTGTACTCAAATCTCTGTTTATCAAGTTTGCCTCCAAACTCTGCGAGTGGAGAAAACTTCAGGCTTTTATGGGATTTCGGAATTCTCCAGGCACTCTGGGGAAAACAGAAATTAACGGGCTTTTGGCATTTCAAGAACTCATTGTTGGGATTATCAAAGACTTCAGTAAGAAATTCAAACAAATAGGACAGCGAATCATTAGTGAGAAAGCAGTAAGCATTTCTAGTGAAATCTATGTCCAGTGTACTTAGCATACTGCACAAAGAACTTATTTTATCCAGACCATTTGCAGTTAGCTGTACCATAAAGACAACTATCCAATCATGGTTTGTCTCCTACTTCCTGGGTGGTGGTGTTTCTAGTTTGTGTGTGTTGGGAAGGTGGGGCAGGGGGAGGGTGTCACTACTACTTGAAAACTAGCTCTCCTGGAAGGATCAAATCATCTACAGTGTGATTTGCCCTCATCTCCTGAGGACAATTGCATTTAAATATAGGCCAACATTTAAGTCACAGGAATGAGGCTTAATCACAGGATTTCAGAAAACAGCCTTTTGGGAAGCTTGGGGACAGGATGGTGCAGTGACCCTAGAGCCTCTGAAAGTGCGGTGTGTGAAGTCTGCCTTTCTCAGATTAGGCTGAAACTTCAAGTCCTTGCTGAAACTTCCAAGTCTTTGTACAGATGCCTTGGAATCCTGGAGTCTGGTTTAATCAGTTTATTATCAACTCTAGAATGACAGAGGGGCATACACAGAGAGGACCTGTAACAGGTGAAGTGAAATAATTATTTCCTTAATGAAAAGCTAAATTCTAGGTTACTTGCAGTAGCTGCTTGTTGGGGGAGGAGAACCACAGATTTAAAGTTGTGGTGATTTTTTTTTTAAATGTTCAGGAAAATGTTTGAAGCAATAATATATTAGGTGTGCAATACTTTTGTCAGGGAGAGTGTCCTGGCTTTGGAAGGGTGAGAAGAGAATTGTTACAGCAGTCTGCTTTTCAAAGGGCAGCTTTGATCATATGGTTAACTTGACATTTGGGCTGAGGAATTCAGCCTCACCAGGGATGGGGCTGGATTTTATCAAGAGCTCCCCTTAAAAAACTACAACATGCTTACTGCTTTCTCTCCACATCTCAGCCTCCAGGACAAGCTACCAACAAGTCATTTTGTCCATTTTCATTGGTCTGACCACACAAGGAACATCCTGTTTCTTTAAATCTCTGATGCTCAAATTGCCATGTAGAAACCAACTCCCTATCAATTTTCTCCACATTTAATCCTCAGCTTCTTGTCATATTTTCATTTTTCTGCATTGGTTCCCATGGTAACGAGTCTATTGGCAGAGAAAGTGTGACTCTGCTTTTAGCCTTCTGCACAATACAAAATCCTTCTAGTGACCCTCAGGCAAGTGTCATATAAAAAGGCAGGGAGAGACTACAGTTCCCTAGGCTAAGGCCTCTAAACCCCTACCCCACTGCATGTTCTTGCCCACCCTATTCCCAAACCAGGCCCACTGCCCAGAATCCCTTCACCTCTTGATCCAAGTATTCGAAGTGCCCTCCTATCCAACTACAGATGCCGGGACTGAACCTTTTTTGTTCAGATGGCTTCCTCTTCTGTCAGTGACTTACCGGACAGAAATGTGTAACTAATGGCAATGGCCATTTGGAAGCAACATGAGAGAAGCAACTTGCACTCAATTTTCTATAAAATATCCTTAGTATGCATCTGAGATGTATAGAGCCCAGGGAGTAAGTAGGTCCTGAATGGAGCCTTAAATCGGTGTCTAATTTAGGACAATGGGGACATTAAAACATTTTCTCCCAATGAGTAGTTAAGTGCCACATGAGGGGAAGCCAAGGAGTCATTCCAGAGGACTGAGCTCCTGAGGAAGAGGAAGAGATAACAAATGATCTAGAGAAGCAAAGGAATCCTTGTGACTGGTGGCCGAATGTGAGCAAGGGAGCTACAGCTGGGACAATTCAGGGTTCAAGTAAGGAAAAGGTAAGAAACCTACCGAAAGCTAAGGAAATGGAGCATAGAGAAAAAAGGAGTTTTGAGTTAACTGTCTGCAGAAAGGGAGCCTGCAAATGAGAGAATAGCTTTCTGCAGACTTTGGCCCAACTCCCTCTACAAAATATTTTTCCAAGTAATTTTTCTCTTAATAACAGATTAAATATTTTATTTTGAATTCTAGAATTCCACTGTGGCTTGGCAGTAAATTATATGCCTAGCAACCCCAAATCTCCTACGTCCTCAGTATTTAGGAAAAAATCAGGAACTGTTCATCAGAAATTTAACAGTCCCCATGCTTAATGTGCTTTTTATTTAGTTTTTTTTGTTGTTGTTGAAAAGTTAATGAATTCAGGGGAATGAAAATAGATGTTAGAAATAAAAATGTGGGTATCTCTAAGAAAATTATCAAATGTAAATGATTCCTTTTTCATTGGGTCTTATAAAAATATGTGATACTTAAGCACATTGAAGTTTTAGAGTCAGCTGATTATATTGTACAAAGGTATTTTTGGCCCTTTAAAGGTTATTTTCCTACATTAAGAAAAGTTTTCTTATATTAAAAACTTTTTATTGTGACTCAGGTTTTGTGTCTCTGTACAGACACAGTATATAGGTGTTTTTCTTTGCGCACTTGTTTTGCACAGGTAAAATAATGAGACTAAACAATGCCCAGGTATGCAGGTCAACTGACTTTTATGGTAGCTAGATTAAGGAAAGCATTCGATGAATGGACAAAAGAAATCACATGATCTTTGTATCTTTCCGTCTCTCTTCCCCTTCCCTAGCATACATCTCTTATTTAGTCAGGAAATCTTACGTAATATTTTTGGAAAGTCCGCAGGAAAACCAAGTTGCGAGTCTCAGGCAGATAGAACATAAAGCGGTTCCCTTATTTGTTAGAATGGTTATTTATTTTCAGAATGTAATGCCGAAATAAATTTTACATTCAGTACTTGTAGAGTCTTTCCACTCAGAGGACTCTTATTGGTCTTGAATGTGGAAAAGGCATCTGTTCAGGGCAGTGACTAATGTTGTATGTTAAGTTTTACTCTAGGAAATTTGGTTTTAGCTTTGATGACACCTAGTGTCAACGGAATGCAATAAATGTTTTATACTGCTTTCTGATGTTTAGGTATTTCCGTTTAACATCCTCAACGGCATTTTTCTCCTTGAAAATGCAAGCCTTACTGTTTTCTGTTTGGAATGAAGAGAAAGATAATTGATAGGCAGATAAGCTGGATACTTTCGTCTCAAAGCCAGCCAAGTTTCTTTTTGGACTCAGTGTATAGAAGGGACTAAAGGAAGCTTAAGAACAATGGCACTGTCTTCATATAAAGGAGCAATTTTTTCCTAGTTAAAAGTCAGAGGTGAATCTACTAAATTGTAAATTTCAAAGACCATCCCAAATAGCCTTGTAAAAGTAAGGTTGTAAGTGCTGTAGTTTCATTTTTCCCCACTTGATAACCACCCAAGAGCACCCCCCCACCCAGCTGTATGTGAGTAAACCATAATATGAACTATGGTCTCTTTCTACTCAGAGAAGAAATATTAACGGCAGCAATTCTAAATAGACAGCAACAGATTTTTAATTGGTCTGTAAAGAATTATAAGTAAAAGGATATTAGATACTAGGTTTTTAGAATTTCAAGTATCCATGAAAATTATTCTTTCATTCCTAAAATACTTGACAATTGGTTACTTTGGATCTTAGTTATGGGGGAGGGGGGGCATGACACAATCCTTTTATTACTGTGTAAAGAAGTTCTAATTCCACCTATTTATATTAATATTTTTCATATGCTAAACACATGTGCATACATACAAATTATCCATTTTTCCTTTGAGATCATATAATTCAGTTAGTGAAATATTTCACTCTTCTTTAAGAAAAATTCCTACGCAGTGATGCAACATTGGGCCACTATTTTAGTAAGATGAAGACAGTCTCTAGACTCACTCTTTTTCAACATCTGACTTCACTACCATATGTGCAGCACAACAGTGACATCTTAAGGCCAAGTAACTAGAACTCCTTTAGCCAGAGAAAGAACTTGAATTGGGATCTGTTCTCAAAGAAATTTCATTATGTTATCAAGTAGTTTTCAAGTTCACAGTTTGCAACTGGTAGATCTTTATAAATGCTACTTTTGACTTCTTTTGCAGTCTTTGTGAACATTTTAACGTGCACTGGTAAACACTGACATTTTACATAGACATATTGTATATTAATGCATGCATTTCATTGCATAGTTTATTGACTCTCCCCTTGTAAAGCTTTTATGGAATAAAAACAAGCCACAGCAGTATAGCAAAAGAGGCTTAATCTTTATAAATTGGGGCCTTTTCTGTCTCTTTGCTAGCCTAGGTGGCTGTATACAAATTCGGGTGGGAGGGGGCAAGAAACACCTCTTAACATTTAAGGTTTTCTACATGGATGAACTCTAGTAAATTCAAAATAAATTGCTTACTTTAGTAAAAAAATTTTACCATTTTATAAAAAAAATTAAATCATGACATGTTTAATTGAGATGGCTGTATTGTAATTAATATTTTGAGATAATTGTGATTCTGAGCTTCAATTATATAGAAAAAGTTGTCATTTTTGTATGTGCTAAAAAATGTATCACAATTAACAGTACTTTTTAGTTGAACTACATATTGATGTAAATAAAAACTGAATGAAGACATATTTACTACTTTATTAACATAGATTGTGAATGTACTTAATGGTTTTTTTGCAGTATGAGACCATAATGACCTTGAAAGCTGCTTCATTTTATGTGCAAAGGAGTCCTATGAATCTATATTTTAAATTTACTGAATCAGTGACATTAATTACTTTGTCAGTTAATTTGCAAATGCAAGCTGTACGCTCCAGTTTATTTTATGTATTGACACTAATTGGTAAAGGTGTACGATGTGATTAGAATGCATTCTGAAGATGCTTTCTGTACAGATACAAAATACAGGGACTAAAATAATGCTGTGCAGTGTATAGCAGAGCCATTTTTCGGCTTTGGTGTACTCAACTTTTTCAGTATTTAAAAACGTGTTTTGAATAACATAAAAGTCTCTTTATTGTATAAATAATAAAATGTCACCTTATTGTAAAGTGTCTTTTGTTTAATATCAAAGATTTCTTAGCCAGAGTTGTAGTATGAAAAGGGCATGTTTTTTAAGCCGAAAACAACCACTATAATCAATATTTGAAAAATGTAACTTTTATTATGAACATCTTTATTAGTAATATGAGTTTTTTCATAATATAAGCATGCCTCAATCACCCAAAAGCTAGCTAGCTACCTACCTACCTATCTATACAAGTTAATATACATTCTGTGGATTGGCTACTTAATAGAATCACATGGTAAGTTTTATAATGACTGATCAGCCTACCTCTGAAATTTTGGGTGTAAATAAAAATATTTCTATTTTATTTTTACTAAATCAAGTTAACCTGTCACAAAATCCCTTTTAGAAAATTTCCACATGACTACAAGTTTAGTCTTATGAAGATTAGAAGTAAATTTGAAAAGTAAGGCCCTGGAAATTAAAAAAAAAATAAATGCACAAGGTTGGATTAGAACACATCAACAGAGTAGAGAATGTATACAAATATCTGCTTAGTAAGTCATTTAAGAAATTTCAAAGATTTCTATGCGGTATATGGTATTAATTACTTTCTGTTGCTGATTATCTATAGAATTAAAATAAGCTCTTCAGTACTTTTTTTAAAGAAGAACAAAAGGTATTTGTAAACAGTCTGAGGGGAAAATATGCAGATCCAATCCCTTTAAATTTCTTGAATCTGGAATTACTGGGTTACTGTACGGAAACTTAGTAGTAACAAATCGTTTTAAAAAAACTTGTCATGTTTTAAATTCAAAATTATGACAGCAATTTAAACAACACTTTTACTGTTTTCTCTACCAATAACTACATCTCATGTAACATTTCTGTTACATTAGAAATTATAACAAAACAGTTTCATATAATGTGGGGAAAAGGCTAGAAAAGAAACATCTCAACTAGATTAAAACAAAAGCAAGACAGTAAATGTTAATTTAAAACTTATACCAAGACCAACCACAACACAAAAATCTTAACATGGGTAAGAAAAAGCCTTATTTTTTTAAATGCCAAAGAACAGTTTTGAATAAAATTCAATTCAATTTTATATCTAACAAAGAGGTAGAAATTAGATGGTCATATTCAAATCAACTGGTCACATTATATGTAACACAAACAGAAATGGTGGGAAAAATCCCACTTCTACAAAAATGCTTTATCATTATAAAAATATCAAACTAATTTAAATAAAAATTTACTTTTGAAGAAATTGTTCGCTATAACAAATGAAAGTAAGATAAATTTATGCAAAACATTCAGAATAAATGAATGAATACTGTATGTGGTTATCACCATACGAACGCACGATACCTTAGAAAAATGTTATTTATCAATGCAAGAAGTCTAAGAATTAACATGACCAAGATTATAAAACAACTCCAATTTAAGTAGGAATCCGGTCTCTCAAATATTCCAGAATAGCAGCTGTTCCTTTCATTAATATGGCTGCTCGAGGAACACGGAATGGATTTCCATCTAGTAGTAGCGTTCTAAACAAAAGATAGAATAAAGAATTTTAACATTTTCCACTAGGGAGGCTTTTCTTCTAATTTCATTTAAAACTTTATAAATAAATTTGTGTATTTTTTTCCATTTGTCCCTTTTCAAATCTAAGCATTTCAATAGTTGGAATTAGAACTATAATAATAACCCAAACAACATTAATTGAATACTTATTTTATGAAGGGTATTGTGCTGAGTAATTTATGTTCACTGACTCTCTTACTTAACAATCTTATGATGTAGACACCATTGATATTCCTATTTAATAGGTAAGGAAACATAAATTCAGAGAAGTAAGACAGACGTGTCCCAGGATTACATAGCTATTAAACAGAGGAGCTGTGACATGAGCCACCATTTTACCCATCTTCTTCTCAATCTTATAATAACCGTATACTACACGGTTGAATTACACTTACACATTAGAATGAGCATACTTGTCAGTATTCCAAGGACTACAATGTAATCAACATATCCCCCTCCACTCTGGGAAACATTGACAAATTCCGGCTCTCTACCTCCTTTGACCAGATACACACAGAAAATCTATTTACATGTTCTAAAATGAGGTTCAATTTAAGATTTGAGGGCTGGCTGACTTGTTTCTTTATATAATTAATGAAATAAATTATAAGATAAAGAGACTTTTATTTTAATTTTCAATAATTTACGTGTTTGTGTAAACAAAAGCCAAAGGATTCATACCATATTATACAATAGATCTAAATGATACTTTCAATATTTCTATGGGCTGTGGGGATTCTTTTAAAGACTGATTTTCTTAATTTATAAAAAGGAATTAATTATAGTCAATACTCATTATTCACAGCCTCCATATGTGCTAATTTGCCTACCATTAAAATTTATTAGTAACCCCAAAATCAATACACATGGCACTTTCGAGGTCATTTTTGGATACGCACACAGCAGCAAAAAATTTGAGTCAATCACTAGGCACATTCTCAGCTGAGGTCAAAAAGGTGACGTTCTCCCTTTTTGTGTCAGTTCTCACACTGTAATCAAGTGTCCCTTCTGTGGTCTACTTAGTAGTGCAACATTTTTTGCATTTTTGTACTTTGTGTTGGTGATTCCACTGTTTAAAATGGCCTGCAAGTATCGTGCTGAAGTGTTGTTTATTTTTCCTCAACACAAGAAGGCTGTCGTGTGCCTTACGGAAAAAATACATATACCAGCTAAGCTTCATTCAGGCATGAATTACAGTGTTGCTTGGCCATAGTTAAATGTTCATGAATAATTAATATTAAATGCAGAAACACACATAGAACAAGGTTATGTATTTACTGGTTCATGAAATGTGACCAAAGGCTCGAAAGAGCCTAACTTTATACTTCCCCTAGCAGTAATGGTGCAGTATTCACTAACTTGTTGTTCACAGAGACTTTATAAAATCCAACTACTGCAAATAACAAGAACCAACTGGATTCGCCTCTTCTCCGTCACTACTACGAGGCACCGAAGCACATGCAGTGCCGCCCTCGTAAAATGTGCCTAAACCAGCTATACAGTTTTCAGTAACTAAATTCCTTCTGACACATCCTGCTTAAATATTTGGCTTTCTGTTGACTTCTCAAACTCTCTTTATATTCATTTAACAAGCACTAATTGAGTGCTTACTGTGTTCTAGGCACTAGGACAACTTTTTTCTAAAGGAGGAAAAAGAAATGATACAAATGAGTCCAAACAAAGCAGGATGGGAAACAGAGGGAGGACTAACTCTGCTTGGAGAAGAGGGAAGGTTTTCAAAGATGCTATGTAAGGTGATTACTGATAAAAGCAGGGTAGAGGCATTTGAAGCTAAGGTAACAGCTAACACAAAGAGTACGGAAGACCATGCTGGGCTTGAAATAAATGGTGATGGTCTAGAATTAGATTTTGAAAAACCTTGTATGCATAATTGGGGAGTTTATATTTCCCTGACATCTTTATGCAGTGGAGTTTCAAGTTATGCACACACACAGTGATGACAAAAGTATCAGAAACAATCAGTTACTATATTTACACATATATTATACCATAGAAACAAAGCTAAAAAATACATTATTTGGTAAAACTTAAAAAATGAAATTGGGATTCTGGATTTTATTACCTGTTATTTTTAACACAACATTAAATTTTTTACTTTAACTTTCCTGCAAGATTACCTCAACAAGAGAAAAAAAATGTATAAATTGATCAAATAAATGGAAAAACTTAGTAGAATAATGTAGTTACCTTAAGTTCACACAATTACCAAGCTCTGGTGGAATTTGTAGGAGGTCATTATTTTGAAGGTCCAATGTGATCAGATTTTCCATTGCCTTCATTTTCTGAGGGTCCACAGATCCAACCTGATTGTTACTAATCAAAATTGTTTCAAGTGTGGGGATGTGATACAGAACTTCAGGTAGTATTTTGAACCTATTAAAATATGAACAGAACACCTAAATAGGGGCGCCTGGGTGGCACAGCGGTTAAGCGTCTGCCTTCTGCTCAGGGCGTGATCCTGGAGTTATGGGATCGAGCCCCACATCAGGCTCCTCCGCTATGAGCCTGCTTCTTCCTCTTCCACTCCCCCTGCTTATGTTCCCTCTCTCTCTGGCTGTCTATCTCTCTGTCAAATAAATAAATAAAATCTTTAAAAAAAAAAAAAAAAAGAACACCTAAATATACTTAAATCAAGGCAAAATCATTCTTTCAAACAGATGATCTTAAGTTTGATATCATGATGTAGTTTCCTTTAGTGTAATTTATTTTATATTTGCTTTAAGTCCTTTATTCAAGTTTTCAAGAAAATGAACTGATTTTGGAAACCTTGAAATATATGTTAAGTGGACAGACTTGTAACATTTTCTATTTATTGTGTAGACCCAACAAAACTTTAAATTCTCCCATGTTTTTCTTTTCACATTTAGGAGACAAGGAAATCCCGAGATTCTATATAAAATGTCCCCATGTAGGTAGTCTTCCTTAGTTTGCTTTTACTTCTTATGAAACAGAATTACTTACCAATATATTAAATATTAGAGATTTATATTTTGCTCTGACGGAAGCTTCCAACATGAGTGCATTTTGGTGCTTGAAAAGATGACAGACTAACATAGGCTGCTGCTTGCTCATCCAAAGCAACACTGAAGATGTCACAAAAAAGAAGGGAAGGCTGATTGCTCTCAGAGCATTACTCAGCAATAATGCAACATTATTGAGGATCTCTTGGGAGACAGAGGCTGGCACGGTTTCAGTGTGAGATAAACTGTGGCATGGATTAGAAAAGACAAGGGATGGGCTGAAGGAGAGATTTATAGCTGTGGCCTTTTACTTTCCTATACTGCCCTTCTTTTGCTGCCTTGATGAGAAAAAGAAAGAAAGAAAAAAGAAAAGAAAAGAAAAGAAAAGAAAAGAGAAGAAAGAAGAAGAAAGAAGAGAGAGGGAGGGAGGGAGGAAGGAGAAGAGAAGAGAAGAGAAGAGAAGAGAAGAGAAGAAAAAAGAGAAAAGAAGGAGAGGAAAAGAAAAGAAAAGAAAAGAAAAGAAAAGAAAAGAAAAGAAAAGAAGCAAGCAACAGCAAGTGTAAAGTCAAGACAGCTCTGAAGTTCCAGAGGGACTGGAGAGTCACTAACTAGGAGTACAGAGGGACCAAACTAGCCCAAAGCAGTCCTTCCTCTTCTTCCCACCAATGCATGAACAAGGTAATTTAAAAAGATGTAGTTCACCTGCTGACACAGAAGTTAGGGTTAGTTTTTGCCATCTTCCCCTAGGACATTACTTGACAATGTAACAAAGCTCAACAGACTAAAATAGAGAACTGATAGCTCAGTTCACAAACAAAAATTAGCAGAGATCTGAGGAGTGCATATATTTTTAAATAATGACAACAATGATATAACCTATACATAAGAAACCATGGGCAATAATGAAGCAGACAGAACAAAAATTTAAATAGGCAGTATTTTAGACACATTACTGTGCCTTAGCTTCCTTAACCGTAAACAAGGAATAATAATAGTACTAAACTTATACACTTGTTATAAGGACTGAATGATTATATTTCAGCTAGAATACAGTAAATAAATGTTAGCTATTAATATTTAGATTGTTACCAGAATCAACTTGCACTATAGGAAACAAATGACATAGTTGTTAAGAGCCCAACCCCTGGAGGCAAGCCTCCTGGGCTCAAACCCCAGATCTATAATGTACTATTTATGTGAACCTTAGCAAAACATAAATATCTAATATTTACTTAATATATTGGCAGTTATTCTGTTTCATAAGAAGTAAAAGCGAACTAAGGAAGACTACCCGCATGAAGACATTTTACAGAGCAGCTCAGGATTTCCTTAACTTCTGATCCTCGATTTTTAAATAAATATAATGACAGAAACCACCTTTTGTGAGGATTAAATGAGATAATATATGCACATAGTCCTGTGTCAGCAGATAATAAGCCCCCAATAAATATCAGCTACTCTTAATTATTAGCAGTATCTTTAGAGTGTTTGCAGAATAAAATCTATTAGTTGGCACACAAAGCTCTGACAGGACTTGGTACTGCTCCCATGCCCAACTTCATTTGTTATTTCTACTCCTCGACCCCCTCACTTTATGGCCCGAGCCATATCAGACTTCTTAACGTGTCCCAAACACACCATGTTCTCATGTTTGTGCCTTACTACATGTCATTTACTCCACATGGGATGCCTATCCCTGTGTGTCTGGCTGATGTGTAATTTTTAAGTCTCAGTTTCAATGCTATCTCCTCTGCCTTCAGGCAATCTCAGGAAACACCTTTACCCATGCACTGCATTTTCACTATAGCAATTATAATTATTATTTACGTATCTGTAAATAATAATTCCTATTAGACATCAGCTGTGAAAATTCTAAGAAAGCAGTATCACTTTCAATTTTAAGTAGAATAAGGTGAAAATAAACTTGAATATTTAAACACGTGAGGCTGTTTTATTTGGCTCTTTTAGGTGTATTCTCTAAGACCTACAAATTCTCCACATAAAAATCTTTAGTCACAGATTAGTCTGTTCTGTCTCTCACCTGTTAAAGGAAAGATTAATTGTTTGTAGTTTAATCAGCGATTCCATTTCTTCAGGCAAAGAATTTAAAAAATTGTTCCTAAATTGGAAAGAAAAAGATGATTTACAAAGTTTGAAAATTTGTACAACTTTAATTTATAATTAAAGTATTGATCAGGGTGCCTGGGTGGCTCAGTTGGTTTAACATTTGCCTTCAGCTCAGGTCATGATCCCGGGCTCCCGGGATTGAGTGCCACATCGCATCAGGCTCCCTGCTTAGCGGGAAGTCTGCTTCTCCCTCTCCCTCTCCCTCTGCCCCTCCCCTCTGCTCATGCTCTCTCTCTCTCTGATGCATGCCCTCTCTCTCAAAATAAATAAATAAAATCTTTAAAAAAAACAAAGTGTTGATCAGACAAAAAATTATGTAGCTCGGTTTGTCAGTCCTTGATCTGATCTCATTAAGGCTGAGTCCTGAGAATCTCATTAAGGCTGAGTCCTGAGAATTTTTAAGTCTCAGTTTCAATGCAGTCAGCTGCCTCAGGGATTTGATTAGCGTGCCAAATCCTAGTACCAATATGCAACCAACTGATAAAACTGGGATCTTTAATAATATATTTTAACAGGGCAAACACTGTATCACTTATCTCCTTCAAACTGATCTCAGCAATACTTCTCACAGAGAGGGCCCTTGAGATCATGCCTGTAAATACCACATTATTTGAGTCCACAAATATTTGATTGGTGTTTAATACATGTATCTTGCATACAGACACGAATTCTACTCTAAGCAGAACTGTAAAATTTTATGAAAAAAAATGAAACAGGAAGTGATGAAATTCTATAGATTTAGAAATTTGGGGCTTTCTACTACATAGGTATTAAAAGCAAGTCTATTTCTACTCTAAGTTTACAATTTCAATTTGTACAATGCATATATTTTTTAAGAATCTGAGAACAAAGCATGGCAGTAAACAGAATCTCATTTATTATTAGAAGGATCTGGGAACAATGTTAAAAGAAAGGTTAACAACAGGAAGGCAGAAGGATTCTAGAGCCTATATAATTACTTATAATAGAAAATATATATGAGAAAATTATATACAACTAGATGGCTACCTATTACAACTGGGTAATTTTCTCTAAATTTCTTTGTGTTCAGAAGTCAAGCCTAATAATATGTTAAGTCATACTTTCTACAACTATGTTCTTTTTTCTTTTCTCTGTACTTTTCTCCTGTTATTGTCTTTATTAAGTTGTACCAAATAACCTACTGCTAGTTTCTATCCTTTTCCTAGGGTCTTATATACCTACTGATACCAGATATAAAAGTGTACATTAGGGGTGCCTGGCTGGCTCAGTCGGTTAAGTGACTGCCTTTGGCTTAGGTCATGATCCCAGGGTCCTGGAATCGAGCCCCACATCGGCCTCCCTGCTGGGCGGGGAACCTGCTTCTCCCTCTCCCTCTGCTGCTCCCCTTACTGTGCTCTCTTGCACTCTGTCAAGTAAATTAAAAAAATAAAATAAATAAAATAAAAGTGTGTATCAGTCACTTCATTAGAAACTTAAAGGTATAGACAAAGGGGTGCACACACACATACACACACACACACACACACACACACACACACACACACTGAAAATTGGGATAAAAATAAAGAGAGCAGTAGTAAGTACATGAATTCATTCTCTTTACTCCATTAATACTGAACTACAATGTGGTTTTACACTGCTTTGCCAGGGTAACTGCCACCCCAAACAGAAGCAAGTCTACATTTAATAGGAGCAGAGTATTAGATTTGCTTTAATCCCATAAGCCAAAAACAAAGTCTCTATAGGCAGAATAAATCCTCAAACGGATATAACTTCGCTTACTGTTACTTACCTATTGCTTGAGCAGAGCAAGAGGAGCCACAGCTTAAATAAACTAAAAGCACATCTAGTAATTATATATGAGTAGGAAGTGCAGATAATAGAGCTATAGCTTACAAATAAAAACTGAAAGCCCAAACAAATAAATATTTGACTATCTACCTCTGAGTCATTTATTATTACCCAAATGAACTGTGGCAATTCTGGTCCTGTCACTTCAACTTAGGACATATTTAAATTAAACTTCCTACTACGTCTGCAGAGCCTTAGTTTCTTTCCTTTTGTTGCCACTCATGGTGGTCTTTTTTTTCTTTCTGGCCTTGAATATTTACTATAATATTTTGAAACCAAACAGGCTCTTTTTAAGAGAAGCCATGCTAGCTGCTATGCCAGCACAGGATTTTGAGTTTTATGCTACTTACTTTCAGAAAAGGAAAAACAGGAAACAAACACTTTCCATGGGTTATTTGTAATTTTGCTTAAGCATGAATTTAAAGAATGTGTTAATACTTTCTAATATTTTAAATAATTATTTCTTAATTTAACTTATCAATTGCCTACAAATGATAGATATTTGATTAAAATATTTCCTAAATGCTTAATTTTAGATTTGTCCTAAAATGTAATTAATAAACTAAAGAGCCAATTCCCACACTTACTTAGGAAATACGTGGGAAAGAGCAAATGTTAGGCAAAACTCAAAGACAAGTTATAATGAAAAAGTGAAGGAATAAAATCAATAAATACCTGAGATCTAAAAAAGTCAATTTTTGAAGCATACATAATTCCAAGGATATAAAGGAAAGCTTATTAAAACTGAGATTGACATCAGAAACCATTTCCTTCAGTTCCACAATCCTGAAACAAAAATAATTTTAAAATGTTAGCTCTTGAATTCACTGTCAGAACTTCAAAACTACAAGTAAAGCATAGGAGGACAAATCCTATATTATTTTTGCTAAGTAAGATTTTCTGTAACTTTTTTCTCACAAAAATTTCACTCAGTTTGTATTCTTTAACATAGTCATTTTCTTTTAGGCTGCATAATTATAATATTCTCTGTATCTAAGTACTTCACAATGTTTTTTAACTATGATATGTCAACATTTTTAAAGTATAGTATTTTTTGTCCAAATTATCATTATATTAGTCATGACTGCAAGAAAACATTAAGTTAATTCCTAGGTTTGGTAAGTGTCACGACTAAGAAACTTAAGTCAAAAGAAAGACTTAAATATTTCTAAGAAAGCCTAATCAACTTTAGTAATTTTAAAGCATGTTATTAACTTAAGAACAAGAAATGTTAGATAAGATATGATTTGCCAAGAAATGAAACTATATGAAAGAAAGAACATCAACTGCTATGTTAAAGAAAGGTAAGTCTGGATATGTAACTGATAAGACTTTTTTGGGAAGTTTTTGGATATATGTATTGAGAGCCATACTCTTAGGTAATTCTTCTGGAAATCCGGTCTAAAGAAACAGTATGTTTTGTTTTATTTATTGCCATAATCAACTTTATAGTATACAAATAGATTTTAAAAGTATTGTTTACAACATAAGAAAACACTTATGACAAACCAGTTAAGATACAAATTGTATATATAATTCTAAATGGAAAAGAGCTTGAAATAAAACATGCCATGAATAGAATAGTGATGGGACTACAAATGATCTGTCCCTTCATTTTGTCCAAAATTTTATGAATAAGTATTATTTTCACAATCAGGAAATAATATAGTGAAAAGTATGACTTGCGAAATAAAAATTTACGAAAGAGGAAAATGACTCAGAAACTCTCTAGATCAAGGTATGTCTTTACTATCTTTCTTCTTTGGCCCTCTAAATTGCCAAAAATATGATGAAATAATGGAGGTAACAGAATACTCTATTGTTTTGCATATGAATTACCAGACTGTGAGGTAAAATGAGAAATAAGTAATAAGGTGATGTGTTTTAACTCCTTCCATCCTCATTCCCAGTTTTGATCCAGGATCCCCGAGCAAACTCATCCTGAGAGCAAACCTAACTGCTCAGTTCTTCTGTCAAGTACCCTCAGAGCCCTTTAAACAAGAGGAGGAGATGAACTAGATCTCCTTTTGCTATGGAATCTCAAGGTTAATTTACTTTTAGATCGATATTCTCCAAACTGCCCTGCAAAACAGAAAGCAAGTTAAAGTTTGTCTGACTGTTTAAATATTTTAAACATCTAAAAAATGTTTTTGACGGTCAGATGAAAGTCATTTTATTTTCCCAATCACCTTTTTTTATGTTTTTTAAGTATTTAAGTGCTAAGTGCTAGGCATTGGTTAAATGTTTTGTGTGGATTATGTCATTTAATTTAATTCTTGTAAAATAGGTACTTTATTATCTTTACTTCATGGGTAGGGAAACTAAGAGCAGCTAGTTAACCTGTCCAAAGCCACACACCTCATAGATCTGGGATACAGATACATGCAATTGACTCCATTGTCCAAGTTCTTTACCATTACCCGACTCTGTTTCCCATACTGTTGTTTTAATTGCAAGGTTATTTATCAACTTTCTTTGGGTTTATAGTTTACTACAAGATAACAATCATTTTAAAAGTTCAATATTATGCTAAACTAATTTTCTCTCATAACCTAAAGATTTTGCTCTAACTAGTATCAACAAAGACATACTGAACAGTACAAGTACAATGCACATGACTTCTAATATTTGATAGTAAAGAATCCTTTTCTGGGAGGAAAATATTAACGGAATTATCTGTTTTTTATTGCTTGTACTATCAGTGAAAAATTCAGTGGGCTTGGCAAAACCCAAAATAATAATTCCTATTAATCCACGTGGACCTGGCTTTGGATGGTGTCTTTAAACTTTTCCTCGAATATTTTATTACATGGAAAAAGTAATTTATATTTTTAGTAATTCTAATACCCATTTTCCATGTTTAAGATGTAAAAGAAAATCAAATTTTAAAAACTTATATATGTCTCAGAACTGATGTTAATATGTCTCAGAAAAGACTTAGATGAATTTTGCTAAATCCCCCAAATATCAATGAAAAAAATTCTACATATACTTTCAAATTAAAAAACCGTGAAAAATAATTATTCTTGCCAATGAGATGCAAACATAACTGAGAATGACTCACAACTTAATAGAAATGACATCATGAACAATTCTCACCTTTTAGGAATTTCACATAGCTGATTCTTACTGAAGTTAACAGAAGTGATAACGTTGCTTTTTACTGCATCAAATACTTCATCAGGAATTAAAGTTGTTTGTTTATCACTAAATGAAAAATGGTTTAAAAATGCATCATCCTTAGTAGTATAGAAAGATATGATTATTACTTTTCACTTTTAAAGGTTCTTAAAGATTTTATGAGTTTTCAAGGCAGCAAGGCAGTTGCTTCTGAAGAACACTTTGAAGTTCTGTAAAGAATGCCACGAAAACCTACAAACTCACAAAATATTAACTGTTAAGAATTCAGACAACAAATCATATCACAATACACTGTACCATATTTTCTGAGCATTCACATACTCAGTGTGAATAAAACCACATACATCTTCAGAGTCAAAGATGTTTAGAAATCATATAGTAAATGGATAATAATTAGTAAGTGGATTCTTCTACCTCAGAATAGAACTAAATCTATAATTTTAAAACTGTTGTCATCCCTTTTCTAACAGGGATTATCTGCCAACTTTATGTAGCTATGTAGTTAACTGCAAGGTAACAATCATTTTTAAAAGTTCAACACTGGGGTGCCTGGGTGATTCAGTCAGTTAAACCTCTGCCTTCAGCTCAGGTCATGATCCCAGGGTCGAGTCCCAGGTTGGGCTCTCTGCTCAGCAGGAAACCTGCTTCTTTATCCCTCTCTCTCTGCTGCTCCCCCTGCTTGTGCTCTCTCTCTCTCAAATAAATAAATAAAATCTTTAAAAAAAATAAATAAAAATTTTAAAATAAAGTTCAACATTATACTGAACTGTTTCTCATAACCTAAGCCAATTTCTCTCTCCTTTAGCATGTGACAAGGTAGACAGGGTAGTGGCCTTAGACTAAACTCTTCCTGATCTTACCATTAAGGAGCTTTTTAAAATTCACTTCACTTTCTCTTAACCTCAGTTCTGTGAAATTAGAATCTGAAGAGTTATTCATTGTTATGTGGGTCAGAGCTTTTGCAAATATAAATGTAAATAAATTTCCTTTTCAATAAAATTTTCAATAAAGTACACTTTTGATCTTAAATGAAAGTAGAGTAGTACTCTGACATTTGCGGATTTAATAATTTGTTGATGTTATAATTAGCCATTTGTCCTCACGTTCTTCTTTTACAATTTTTAATGTCTATTACATCATCCACTTAAAAATATTGTTGATGGAATGTGAAATTAATGACTTTATGAACATGAAAACAATTATTTGTCCAATACAGAGAAACCTGTAAGAAAGGCATTGTAATACAGATCGGTAAAAAGACAGCCTAAATTTCACAGTTTTTATGCCTTCTACTTCTGCTGTAGGGCCCTATTTTCTATTGTACAAATGTAGCATTTTTATCTTTTTAATCATAAATGCTCAAATCATGGGGAACTGATTTATTGTAATCAAACACTGAAGACTCACACTCTTTTAAAAAAATATTTAGTTGAAGGCATTTATGCCTTGATATGCCTTATATTTTAAATGGAATTCTCCTTCTCAATTAAAGTCTGAGGAAAACAAATTACAATAAATTTAGAATCAAAACAATCTAAGATGTATGGTCTTCAATGCTATCCTTATAACACTTTAGTTATATCTGTGACTTAAAAGAGTGGGAATGATTATCTCAAATAAAATTGTATTAATAATACTTTATAGATTGTTTGGGAGATTAAAGGCAACAGCACATGTAAAATACCTAGTACCGTGCCCAGCATAGAACAGACTCAATAAATCGTATCCATTCAGGGTCGAGGGAATGAAGGCAGAGAAAAAAATTCTAAGGCAGAAATCAAGTCTGTCTTATCATCATTCAGTGTATTATGACACCTCGCATTGGATTCGAAACCTAGTAGGCTCCAAAAACATCTACTGAATAAATGGGTATATTATGTGAAAGAGAAGACATGCTAAGCTGCCATGCTATGCTATGAGAAAAGAGGGATACAAATATAAGTATGGAAGAGTACTATCCTGTGTTCCAGTGTCAAAGAAGGAAGTTGGCTTAGAGTAGGGAGTTCTACATACATCAAAGTGTCAGACTAAAGGTGGAAACAGTGTGAATGAAACAACAGATCTGAGACAGAAACTGTATCCTGACCTCTGAGAAGGTGGTTCCTACTGACACATTATGGAGAAGAGGCCAGACACTGATGCTTACTGTTAGATAACTTAATAACTCTGGTCACCTGACTTGAACTTCAGTCTGTATCCTTCTGTATTTTCATTACCATATCCAGACATGAGCTAATCACTGTAGGAGTATTGGTTAATTTTATCATTGTTGCCTTAGATAGTACTGAAAGAATACTTAACCTTTGCATAGGTATCTTCTTTCCTCAGTCAAATACACTTCCATATTATAAACATTTTTAGGCTTTTGCCTCAATTTACATACCAATATTGAATTGTCCCAGGTTTAATACATATGTAATACAGCATAATATTATGGCATATTATTTGGCTTAAATGTATTAATGGGATACAACCTCTCTAGCTTTGCCTGCTTAAGGTCTTCATTAACTAAATTATACTAATTTCTTATTTACTAATAGAGACTCTCCCTTTAACTAATTAACTAAATAGAGACTCTCCCTTTAACTCATTAACTAAATAGAGACTAATAAAATCCTCTCTTGATGCTGGTTACTAAAGCAATTTTATTACCAACCAATACAGTCACTCCTATTTTTTATAATAATAAAATGTTCTTTATTATAAAAATGTCAATATTAATAAACATGTATCTCTTAAACATAGTAAACACAAATCACTGAAGGAATGGTATTTAAGTTCACTGTACTTTTAATATGCTTTTATCTCATCACTGTTTTTGCAATTGCTACTACTCCAAGTACTAATACACTCTGAAGAATTCTTCCTCACCAACTCTCCTTTTATCTGAAGGATTATTTCTCAAAGTTTCCTTTATATTCTGCAGTGTTTAAGAAAATTACATACCTATAGTCTAATATTTTTAATGTGATGATAGCATGTACATTGACTCTGGATTCACTTGGTAGTGTCATGGCAGTCCCAATAACAGAATCACTTGGGCTAGGTCCATCATCTGGCAAAAGAAAAGTTATATGAAACCAATATTTATACTATACTATAAAGGCATTTTTAAATTATTGAAAATATGTAAAAAATGGTATACATGATTTCTAGATATTATTAGTAAGAATGTCTTTAGTCATATACTTTATTTCTAATAACTCAAATCTAGGTGTAGAATTTAATATTTAATTAATAGAAATAAGATGAAATTACTATAATATGGCTTCAAAATCTTTAATAAATCCTACCAAGAAAATTTAGGAGTAGGAAAGAACCTTCAAAAAATAACTACAATCTCTCAGAAGAAACAATGACACTAATCCTTCCTCTTAAGAAAAATAATATGGTGTATTAGAATGAATGTGTTAACAAAGGAAAAATACCACTTCCCATAAATGTCTACCAAAGAGGCATATACCTATCTTCTGAGTTAGGACATACGGAAACTGATTATCCTTGATCACTTGAAACCTGGGGATTTACATAATCGAGTAAGCTTTTCGTACATTACTTATGTTGAGGCTTTTTTTCAGCAAATGCAAGACTTTATTTTCAATAGATATTTCCTAACATACATGCATACTCACACACTCACACACAATTAACCCCCTCACTAGTCTCCAAAGACTTAACACTCCCATCGTACGATATAATGAACAAAAAAAACAAAAAGCATACACATCAAAAAGAAATGGCTTTGTGACTTTTTGGCAAAAGAGACTGCAAGCCATCTAGACAGAAATAAAATAAGACAACTAATTTTTAACAATGTGAAAAAAATGAAATAGTCCTAGCATTCATCATATGTTAAGAGCATAAGGCATACCAAAAGAACATAGAACAATTAGTAGTATCTCTGATCTTGCTTCAGCCCAGTAGGCATTTAATGAACATTTGTTGAAAACTACGAAGTATATTTCTCTTGCATGGAGCTCATCAATAATTCACTAATCAATGATCACTGAGCTAGTATTTCTTATGCAAATAACATATGGATATTTTGTTCATAGAAAGAGCACAGAATAAAAGTATCAAATAGAAATAAAAGACATCAAGATATTTATTAGTATCAAGTAAATGCTTTGGTATTTAGAAGTATCCTAGCATTTTGGTTATGTCACTTTAAAAAATATGTAATATATATTGCCAAATTACATCAGCAGATAGGCAACATCAAACCAGCAACAAAACCCGGCATTATTTTTTAAATATACGTGCATACGAGCATGACAACATATTGAGATAGAGTATTCTCAACACTTCCAAAGAGCTACTTTTAATAATCAGCATCAAGAAAAATGAAAGAGGGTGCCTAATATCCCTTGGGAGGGAACTATACAAGAGATAGATTTTCTTTTCACTATATATCCTTGTATATTGGTTGAATTTTTTTACCAGGTACATCTACTGACTTTTTAATTACAAAACCTAAGATGGCAATTTTCCCTAAATTGATCTACAGATTCAATGTAATCCCTATCCGAATCCCAGCCGACTTCTTTGTAGAAATCAACAAACTGATTCTAAAATTTATGTGGGATTACAAGAAATGCACAATAGCTAGAGAATATATGGGAAATATCTGTACCTTCCTCTCAATTTTGTTGTAAACCTAAAACTACTCTATAAGTCTTTAAAAATTTGTTTTGATTATTCTGATATGACTTCTGACCGACTCATATCAGAATTATTAAATTTTTCTGGAGGAGAAAGCATACCTGGAAAACAAAGGAAACTCCCTGATTGGCAGGAAATAAGAGTCTTAGAAAATTATGTTAATTTATTTGAAGGTCAAGGTGGAAAATGGAAATTGCTAAAGTATATAATTATCTTATTCATTTAACATACACTGACTGGCAATATGGTGCTAGGTTAGGCTGTGCATAACCAACAGTCATGAGCTAAATTAATAGTTGCTGTTTTTAGCCACTAAGTTGTACAGTGTTTGTTAAGCAGCGATATGCTAGTATAGCTGACTTTTTTTTTAATAGTCTAGTGTATCCTACAATGATATACATAAAATAAAAATTGGGATATAGTACAATTTTAGTGAAGCATTAAAAATTAAATGTATAGTATCATTTTCTCTTTCGGTGCATATTCATGCTAAATTAACATATCCTGAAAAATGTGTTTTATCTTTATACTTAGCAAAACTATGCATGAAGCGGATATTCAAATAACTGTTAATATACTTCCCAGGCCATAGAATTCATATACTATATCATAAAAGTCAAGTTTTGCTCTTTTTTTCAAAGTTAAAGCACTAGGATGCTATTGAATCTTTGTTATATTTTCCAATTGATACACTGTAACACAAATCAAAGAAATTAAGGATAAAATATTATTATTGTGAATTTAAGGATGTTTTTATAACTTCAGCATATTTATGACCTGTGTGGATTCAGAATTAGAACCACACCTGAAAGGGACCATTTCCTCTAATTATTTACACCCAAAGTACATGCAAATTTATGTACTGTTAGCGCTTCACCACCTTTCATATTATCCTCCAAAATATAGGGAAAAATAGAAAAGTACCTTTAATCTTGCTTCGCAGATATTTTAAGACTTCTTGGGTTCCTTTCTGAGAAGGTGGAGAAAAGACACATATTCACCAAGACATACCTTGCAGTTTCATAGATCAACATGCATGTCTGAATTTCAAATTTAAAAACCAGAACTGAATTCTAAATATGCTTACATTTATAATTTCTCTTCGTATGGTTCTCAAAGGATTTCCTTCTAGTGCCAGAAATTTCAAATGAAGTTTTCCCAACGAACATGGTAGACTACAAAAAGATTAAACTGATTTCAGGGAAAACATGAAGAGTAAGTATAATTCAACCAATAGTTGGTTGACTATAAAACTAACAACATATGACAAACTATGTATCATAGAATAGTGTCAAAAAAGAGAGCTCAGGTAACATAGGCCTAAAATATCTCCCTTTGAAATAAATGCTGAACATGTAAAAGAAAAAACAGACTAGTTTTGAAATTGTTATATTGTGACTGCTAAAAAAAATGTGAGCTACAAAAAACTGTAGAAAGTTAATTTGAATGAATCAGTGATTCAAGATAGCCATTACTCAAGGATACTAATGTTTCGATTTTGTCCTTCAAGTAAGCAAATGAAATTCTTCCCTAATAATCTCATATTATTTCCCACAGACAAAAGCACTCCTAGCTCACAAATATTGTGATCAGCCCCAATACCAATTAATTTTTTAATGAGATTATAATCAAATTGCTTCTGTTCTTTATCTTTCAGTAGCTCCCCATCTCT
The DNA here is from genome assembly GCF_023065955.2 of Ursus arctos. NCBI lineage: Eukaryota > Metazoa > Chordata > Mammalia > Carnivora > Ursidae > Ursus > Ursus arctos. The sequence goes on along the minus strand of NW_026622786.1, from coordinate 48,610,406 downwards.
TAAATGAATGAAAACTTACTCTTCACAGGCATTTTAAGGACCAATTCTATATGGCCCCAATTTACCTTTCAAGCCCTAAATTGTCACAATCTCCCTAATTGTACCCAATTTACCAGGTCAACTTGATTCCTTGCTGTTCTCTCAATATACCCCTATAATTTCCTGAACTTTCAAGGTTTTCTTTGTGCAGTTTTGTCCCATCAAGTCAATCATTTTCACCACCTTACCTGTGCACTTGAAAATCATGGTCATCCTTTAAAGATCATGTGGTGGCACGAGAGTGAGGCATGACCCTGAAGGTTAGTATGCTCTTAAACTCTGTGCTCTAGGCACTTAACCTGCCTCACCCTAGTCCCAGTCCTAAAGATCATCTAAAAAGGTTTCTTCCTCTACAAAATCTGCCCTATTCCTCTCAATAAATTGCTGATTCCTGTATTTCCTTTAAGCCTTCAAAGCATTTTGTATCTCTCCCATGGCTTTACATTCGTTAAATTTAAAAAATATTTATCAGGTACCTTCTGTATACCCAAACACTGATCTAGGAGTTAGAGATAGAGCAGTGAACAAAAGATAAAAACCCTGACTTCTTAGTTTATGTTCTAAGTGGATTAGAGTAACTTATAAATATATCTGATTCTATTAGTATTTTAAGCTTGCTGCCAAGGACCAAATCTAACCATTCTTTGTAGGTCTGCAATGATACTTGTTCAATAAATATTTAGTGAAGTCAATTGAGAAAAAAAGATCTCTACATGTTCTTTACAAATCTTATTAACTTATGAATTATAAGCAAATACCGGTATGATTTCTTATTCCTTTGATCTTTAAACTTACCTACTAATATCATTGTTACTTAGGTCAAGCCTTTCCAAAGACTGTAGTAGTGTAATTTCATCTGGAACAGATTTTAACTTATTATCCCGCAGGTCTAGCACAAGGATAGAATTCAGATGCTTAAGATGTTCTGGTCCTAATATTTCAATCTGGTTTTCACCTACATGTAATTCCTACAAAACCAAAGATGAATCGTATGTATTTCTGTATTCAATTTTATATTAGATAATAAAAATAAAATTGAAATTTCAAATCACTGAAAAACACATGAAAAAAATGTAAGTTTCTAATTACTAAGGTGCTTAAGTTTTCAATTACAAGTAAGCTGTCTTACAGCTAAAAAGGGTAAAACAAGATTTTCAAGGATTTTCTGATAATTTAAAAATAATTAAAGATTTAATCTTTCAGAAAGTTCCAGGTTTACAAACCAAAGCACAGAAATGATTTAGTAGTTACATTTATAGAATTAAAATACAAATCTAAGAACTATACTGATAAAAAATTTTAACTTTTAAAATAAGCCATAAAAAGTTATAAACAGTTTGTTGTTATTCAACATTTTCACTAGTGGTTAGTTGTTTTAAAAGATTTATTTTAGAGTGCGAGTGAGGTCACAGGCCAAGGGAAAGAGAGAATCTCCAGCAGACTCCATGCTCTGCGGGGAGCCCTATACAGAGCTCCATTTCACAACCCTGAGATCATGACCTGAGCAGAAACCAGGAGTCAGATACTTAACCAACTGAGCCACCCAGGTGCCCCTCATTAGTGATTATAAAATATAGTGATTTCCCTTTAACAGAATCTATAATTATCAGATATATAACTAATCTTTAACTAAATAACTTTTTCAGTTCCTTTTATCACTGTCACCATTCTGTTTAAGAGAAGCCCTTTTAACTCTAATAGATATAAGTATACATGAAGGAAAACAAAGCATGGCAAATTTAAGACAATGTTAATGCTATATACTTAAAACCAAAAGAAAGTAATTAATTTTAAACAGACTCAATTATGATCAGGTACACATGAGAGGTGGCAACTTACAGAATTAGATACATATTCCTTCCTAGTACTCCAGGTGTCCTACAGTATGACTCCACCTTACTATGTAGCCTCATCATCTACTTTTCCAATTATATACTACTCCCCAGATGAAATGGACAAATTCCTGTATTTAAGTTGATTATTTCTTTAAAAAAAAAAAAAATCTGCTGGGGCACCTGGGTGACTCAGTCAGTTAAGCATCTGCCTTCAGTTCAGGTCATGATCCCAGGGTCCTGGGATTGAGCCCCGCATCGAGCTCCCTGCTCAGTGGGGAGTCTGCTTCTCTCTCTCTCTCTCTCTCTCTCTCTCTCTCTCTCTCTCTCCCCCTCCTTCCCTCCCTCCCTCTGCCCCTCCCCACTGCTAGTTCTCTCTCTCTCAAATAATAAAAATCTTTTAAAAAATTTACAAGCTTCTTAAAAAAAAATCTACTACTAACAATACCATTAACGTATTTAGTCAGACTAAAATTCTGAAAAATATAGGAAAAACATAGCATTTATAACTAATACATATTTCCAATGTAAAGCAAGATTAAAAATTTCATTTTCATAATAAACTTTTGGAAAATATATAGTTTAATAATCATCTAAATATTACCTTTAATAATCTACAAGAAGGAAATTCTGGTAGAAAACGTAATTTATTCCTCCGCAAATAAAGCAATTCTAGTGATTCCATGTTAGCCAATTCAGGAGGTACAGCTTCTAAGAGATTTGAATTACAATCCAAATGCTTTAATCCTATAATACGTAGTAGGTGAAAAACAAAAATACTTTAATAAAGAGAAAAATATCGGTCTATAATTGTATATACATTCAAAGAACGTGAATATCATCATGAAGAATTACAAACCCATGCCACTGTATACTGCTAATTAAGAATCCTAGAATATCACTGAATGAAATAAACATAAACTGAGATTGCTTTTATATTTAATTATAATTAAAGAGATATGACATTAAAAATGATGTTTAATAATAGTCCAAGTCATCTTTGTAATGGTAAAAAACAAAATATTCCAGTACTCTGTTAAGGTATTCTAAAACACACAAACTACACATTATGAGATATTATTTACCTCAGTAATTATACATCTTTATTTTTTTAAAGATTTTATTTATTTAGAGAGAGAGAGAACAGGAGCAGGGGGAGGGACAGAGGGAGAGAGAATCTCAAGCAGATTCTGCAGTGAGCATGGAGCCTGACACAGGGCTTGATCTCACAACCCTGAGATCATGACCTAAACCGAAATCAAGAGTCAGCCGCTCAACCAACTGAGCCACCCAGGTGCCCCAGTAATAATACATCTTTAAAAAGAAAAAGCTTAAGGTAGTTAAAGACATGCATGCGTACTAGCTGTATGAATGGATGTCAAGTAACTGGCTAGTAATAGCTTAGATACATGTATTTAAATTAGGAAAGTTGACTTTCTGTCAAAAAGCCTTGGATTTCTATGTTTGTCCTCCTATTCTTCCATCTATCCATACTGCCTATTTCTCCCTCCCTGTCTGCTTTCTTTTCTTTTCCTATTTTTGTTTAAATTACATGCTTTCTCTAACATCTTAGCTAACACTACGGACAGGAAAGCATATTATAGCTCAAGAAGGATGTTCTTACTTGCAGCATCTCTCTTACCTCTTGGATCTTTCTTTCTTAAAAAGGCATATAAGAAAACAAAAATGGAAAAAAGTAAAGGTCTTCTTTCCCTTAAGGATTCAATAAGCAGCTTTCTTCCTAAAACATATCACAGATTCTTCCATTATGATGGCCACCACATATTTTCCACAACTCACTCTCAACCCTCTAGTTTGAATAGGTGATATACATTTTACAACTTTTTTGCTGTACTTTGAGCCTATCGATTTTAACATAATGCAAGACTGAGTTGATATTGCCTTAGGCTGTTGCTTTTAGTATTTAAAGAAGATAATTTCTTTCAAAACAAATGTAATAGCACTGCTTTCAACAAATACTATAATAATTTATGTATTATTTGGCTAGAGCATTTTTTAAAATGTCACAATTGGGCGCCTGGGTGGCTCAGTCCATTAAGTGTCTGCCTTCGGCTTGGGTCATGATCCCAGGGTCCTGAGATCAAGCCCTCTATCAGGCTCCATGCTCAACGGGGAGCCTGATGCTCCGTCTCCCTTTTCCCCTGCTTGTGCTCTCTCTCTTTCTAATAAAAAAATATAATATTTAAAAATAAGGATCAAATAAAATAAAATAAAAAACATCACAATGTGATTCACCCCAAATCCAGTAAATTCTATAAAGAAAAGTTTGTTTTAAAAGTTAAGACACTATAGTTTTCACAACTGTTTGCATGTAAGAGCACTGACTGCGAATATAAGCAGTGTATAGTGGAAAGAGCAATGGGGATAGAGTAAGAGGATTCAAGCCCTTATAGAACTGTTGTGATTCAAGCTTTGGCTCTACAATATATAACATAATTTCTAAGCCTAGGTTTATGAATCTTTAAAATGTAAAAAATACACATCCCCCTAACAATACAACTTCATGATGGCAAAACAATATATGTAAAAGCATTTGAGTTACAAAGAACCACACAAATGTTAGATGTTGTTCTTGGGGCCCAGTCATTAATAGTGAAATAACAACTAAATGTCCTACTGGTGATAGTTCAAAAGTATCACTGTCATGGCTAAAGGAAGAAAGCATCTGATCATTAATTATATAGTATATTGGAAAAACTGCTATAAATTCAAAGTATTTTTCTACTGATTTCCCTCTTTTCCCATCTCTCAAGATAAGTTCACCCAATTTATGAAAAAAAAAAATTCAAGCTTCTTATATATTAAGATAACGTATTTTATGGGGCGCCTGGGTGGCACAGCGGTTAAGCATCTGCCTTCGGCTCAGGGCGTGATCCCAGCGTTACGGGATCGAGCCCCACATCGGGCTCCTCCACCATGAGCCTGCTTCTTCCTCTCCCACTCCCCCTGCTTGTGTTCCCTCTCTCGCTGGCTGTCTCTATCTCTGTCGAATAAATAAATAAAATCTTTAAAAAAAAAAAAAGATAACATATTTTATGTTTAGCTCTACTTTTTAACTCCTTTACGAAAAATGGCAAAGATAAGCAAAGTCTTAATTACTGGTATCCCAAGTAAAGGCTCCCCTAAAATATCAACTCGATTTATGGAAGATTTAACTTATACATTCCTATTACAAATGACAAAAGATTATTAATCTAAAGTAAAATAGCACAATTTTACAAATTTATCTCAGAATGATCTGTAAAGAGCTATACAAAATCACTTCTATAACTTCCACAAGAGGGAGGCTTAAAAAAGTGAAGAGGGCTTATACGTGATTAGCAGAAAAGACTAGATAAGGTAAATAGTGTACAGCTGACACACAGTATGCTTATCAACCAGGAAATAATAATAGTTTGCCTTTAAACAAAAATAATTACTATAATTATTTCATCCTTTAAATCAAGATTTCTAAAATAATTAAGTATAATTATTTAAAAGGTACTGAAATGTGCCTTCAATTTCTTTATCCCTTAATATTAGTTCTAGAATATGTTAAATATGATGGTTCAATGGTAAACTTCAATAGAACCACTATTTTAACCTTTTCTTAAAAAAATGATTGACCATTTGGGCAAAACTAGGCTATCTCCTGGCATCATTACTTATGGACCATGAGGAGGCTACAGCTATAACATAACCACAAGTAGAATCACCTATTAGAAGGGAAGAACCTCTTAGTGAATATTGAATGAATGAATGAATAGATAACATAGCTCAAAACCCTAATCAATATCTCAGGTATATAATTTTATCATAATTCATAATCATATTTTATTTTCCTCTTTTTGATATTCCAAAATATGCTTTTGGTGGTAATTGTTTAGGAAGTTAAGCTAGACAGTAATGGTCTGGAGAAAATCTGACTACTTGCTACTATTTGCTTTACCCGCATAAAATCTATTATTTTACTTCCCTGTAACTAACAACGTTAAAATTTATTTTCCTAAATATAATTTGCACCAACTTCACATTTATATATGTTTTAAAAGAGAGAAGATTTACTTTTCATTCCACTTATTTCTGCTGGCAAACTCTTCAGCTGATTACTGGAAAGATTGAGTCGCACCAGACTGGAGAGAGACGAAAAACTAGCAGGAACAGTTGTAAGACGATTGTTGGAAATATCCTTTAGAAAGAGAATGAATGAATGAATGAATCAATGAATGAATGAATCGATCGATAAATGAATAAATAATCGATCCCTCAAAGGGATTCCAGGATTTTGAGGAGATTGCAACATAAAGAAAGACTATTTCAGAGGTGTTGTTTTGTAACCCTCATTCACTGGCAATTTCACAAGTTGTCTGTCATTCACTACCTCAGTATTCTTTAAGAGCACTATGTGCCCAGTAATGTAGCAGAAAGGAATCGTAATGAATTCTGACTTCAGAAATACTTTACATAAAGGTTTCTGTTATTACTAAGTCATGCTATATCATACAACATGTTTTTAATTAAAAAATCCATTTGTCCGGGGCCCCTGCGTGGCGCAGTCGTTAAAGTGTCTGCCTTCGGCTCAGGGCGTGATCCCGGCGTACCGGGATCGAGTCCCACATCGGGCTCCTCCGCTATGAGCCTGCTTCTTCCTCTCCCACTCCCCCTGCTGTGTTCCCTCTCTCGCTGGCTGTCTCTCTGTCACATAAATAATTAAAATCTTTTAAAAAAAAAAATCCATTTGTCCATCTAATATTTATTTAGTACCTAGGATAAAGTAAGCAAACTGTATAAACTGTAATATGAAATGACAAATGTCTTTACAAGAGAGAAAAAATCTTGAAAGAAAAAATATAAAGCTGAGAAAATGGACATTTTAATTTTTAAGGAAAAAATATTCCCTTTGGTTCTTCTGCTGACCTCAGCAAGTTCTCTTTGACTAAGTCCAGAAGTTTACACTCTGCTTTTCTTCATTCAAGCTTGCCTAATTAATGTCTGTTTCTTTAAGCCATTGTTTCTGTATGTTTTCTTTAAAACATAAAGAGTTATGAGAGAACTTTTTTTTGAAACTCTATTTAAAAGACAATCAGATAATTCTTATGACATCTGAATTAGGTGTAAGTACTCCACTAGCTATCAGCAAACTGTCAGGTAGGACCAGTTGCAATAATGAATAAAAAAAAAAAAAAATGACTTAAGGGAACTTGTTCTCTGAAGACTCATTTAGTTTAACACTAAACAGTTCCATTCTGTAACTCTAAATCAATAAAGAAGATAGAAAAAGGTAAAAATGCTAGATCAGCTATTTTTTATAAAACAGTTATATTTATAAATAACACTAAACAACATACCATAATCGACAAAAGGAAACAACAATCTACAACTCCAATACTCTAAACACTAAGAATGAACAGATTACTACTAAATAAATATTTTGTAATATCAAAAGTTACTGACGCTAAATGCAATGTAGTATTCTGGATTGGATCCTGGAACAAAAAAAAAGGACATTAGTGGAAAAGCTGGGAAAATCTTAATAAAATCTATAGTGCAGTTAGTAATACTGTACCAATGTTAATTTCTTAGTTTTTCAAATGTCCCATTGGTATGTAAAATATCAAATTAAGGAAAGCTAGGTGAAGAGTATATGGCAACTCTCTGTACTCTCTTTACATTTTTGTAAGTCTAAAATTATTTCAAAATAAAAAACCTAAGATAAAAAAGTTTTTGATACAGAAAAGATATTAATTCATAAATTCTTAAGATATTTTAAAGAACCCAAATCAACAAAATTACTATAAACTTAGACATTTAATTATTGCGGTTAATAATTAAGTTAAATATAAAATATAAGTACATTATACATAAATTAGTATTTATGCTGTCATTTCTTCAATAAATATTTATTTAGTACCATTGCTAAGCAGTTTTTATATAACTTTAAGAAATATTACTAGCTTAAATTATTAAATATGCCTATATTCTAATATGATGTACTGCTGCTTATATTTATGATTTGATACTGAGTCCTTAAGAACACAATTCTCAACTGAAATATCCTCTCATTATGCAAATGACTATCCGGGAACCCATAAAAAGGAAATAACTGGGAACTGCTGTAATTTATTAGGCTTCCTTTCTAATCTAAACACTCTTCTTTTTTATATATCAATTGCTATCTTTTACTATCAGACTTTGTTAAGAAAATCTCATGGCCCCTTCCTTAGCCATTCATTTTATCTACCTATGCCTTTTACTTTCCAAACCTTATTTCCAATCTGATCAAATTGAAAGACAAAGACAGATACTGAAGAATGGTTGAGGAGAGTTATGTATGTTGATTTCAAACACTAGAGCAGATGAGGGAAATATCAAGGAAGATGTATTTACAGGAAAAAAATAGAGGTAAAAGAATTTTCCCTTTAATGAGAAATAAACTTTAAAGTGACATAAGTAAGTTTTTGAAAACATGTAATAGGGAAAACAACAAGAATGTAAGAGGAAATAACTATGTGGAGTAAAGATTATACACTAGAACAACTAATCTAATCTAGTTAGTCTTTCAGATCAAATATTCTACAGTGGAATCTTACTCCTTCAGGGGTATAATGGGAGAAAAAAAAGATGGATATACACTTTGGAGTCAAACTGACTTATGTTAAAATCCTGAATTCGTTACTTATTAGTTACATGGCTTCAGAAAAGGTACTTCTTTTTTTTTTTTTAAATAAACCGTAGTTCCATATCTGTATTAGGGGATAAAACTATGCACCTTGCTATATGTAAAGCACAAAGCAAAGTGCCTATTATTTTCATTATTCTTAAAATAGTATCTGTATTGCTTTACGGTTATCTTTATTTAGGATATGACATAGATGGAATGAAAATTTTATAGGGAAGAAAAGGCAGGCCTTAAAGGGACTGTCTGGACACTCAAAGGACAGGAGAGTTACAGGGGCAATAAAGAAGGAATGGGTATAGAAATGGGAATTCGTATATGCTAAAGACACCTTTCCACTATTTTGCAAAGCCATAAAATCCTCTGAATAACAGTCATCCTTATCGCCCCTTCCCACACTCTATTCTTAAATTAAAACCTAAGGCAATTTTATAAGAAAAAATAGGAAAAATAAATTTACAATTACTAATTCAGAAATCTAACTGAAATGCAGTTTCTGATAATCTAGTCATATAATCAGCTGTCCATGTTTTTCACGATTTCAATCATACATCCAATTTCTCAGCCTGAAGAAAAATCTCATCAGCTCCAAATTATATAAAAATTGGAAAATCACAACTTACCAAATCTTCTAAATTGAAAAGCTGTTCAAATCCCTCTGGTATACCAGTTAGTTCATTATGCTGGAGATATAGGCCTTTCAGGTTTCTTAGATTTGTAATTTCTTCAGGAAGTATTTGCAGTTTATTATGGCTATTGATTGATAAAATAAATGCTGAGTAATTTGGTAATAACATAATAAATATTTGTAAAGGTATTTTTGCTAACCAACTATATGGGCTCATTTTTAAAAATGAAATATGGTTACTAATTCTAAAATGTATCAAATTTCACATCCTAAAAGTATATAACTCATTAAGATTATAGTCATCTAAAGTAATCAAATTGACAGTTTTCAAAGAAAACAAAGAAATAAAGGTTTTTAACCAAATAATTTGTGAACTTTTGATTGCTTCCTTATAACCCACTCTTGATTTTATACACAATGTGAAAGGATACACTGGGCTCTTAATTTTTCATACCGTACCTGAATTTTAGTTTATTTTAAAGATTTTATTTATTCGAGAGAGAGAGGAGTGCTTACGCGAGTACAAGTTGGGGGAGGGGAAGAGGGAGAAGGAAAAGGAAAAGCAGGCTCTCCACTGAGCAGGGAGCCCGAAGTGGGGCTCCATCCCAGGACCCCAAGATCATCACCTAAGCCGAAGTGAGACACCTAACCTACTGAGCCCTATCCGGGCGCCCCTGTATCTGATTTTAGAATTGTGACAGAGATATGGGCACATATACACTACAACGGAGTCACAGCGTCTATGAGGATTATGTTTTTAAGCTAGAACTCAAGACAAAAATAGCTATTCCTGTTTAAAGGCCTGGCATGTCCAGCTGAATGTAATATGCAACTCCACTCTTCTTTGTACTTAGTCTTAACTTTTCAGCTCAGTTCTTCTGTAGAGATACTTGGTTTATTGTTTTAGAAGTCCCAAGTCACTGAAGATAATACATTCCCTAATAATTAAGAGATGACCTGATTTAATTATTCCCAGATTATCTCAACTATTCACTTAGGAATTCTATTCTATATTCATGCCATCTACAACTACTTAACAAATAACAGGGTGAAATGAGAAATACAATGGGGTAAAAATAACCTTAAATTATATAAAAATAAAACTAATTGGAACAAAAATACTAAAAGATGTCTTCTAAAATAAATAAAAACCACTAAAAAACTATCAAGAACTGTCTGTTATTGTTTGGTCACTTAACAGAAATCTTTGTAGATTTCACAGGGATGCAGTAGGGCAGAGATGTAATTCTAGCTACATATTTCCTGCATTCCTCTTCCCATCTATTTCCTCCAACCTAACGATTATATTTTAAAGTGTCGGAAGCTAAAGCTAAAGCCACACCCAATCCATATTCCCTCACATATTCTCTCAACCCTCCCCATTCTTGCCTCTGCAGGTCATATCCAAGCCTTGGACTTGTATGGGGAAGAGGTTCTGATGTAGCTCTAAACAATTAGCACCTTTTATGTATAGATCGTTTTGCTGATTTGTGGTAATTTTTTCAATAGATAAGGACTGTAACTTAAGGAACCATTTTCTTTTCTTTTTTGGTGAGGAATCACTACATATAGCCCTTTTTTTTTTAAGTTTTTGATGTAGTGTTCCATGATTCATTATTTGTGTATAACACCCAGTGCTCCATGCAATATGTGCCCTCCTTAATACCCATCACCGGCCTAGCCCAATCCCCCACCCCCCTCCCCTCTGAAGCCCTCAGTTTGTTTCCCAGAGTCCACAGTCTCTCGTGTTAAGGAACCATTTTCCCTCAAAGCAATTAATTTACCTGCAGAACACTGACTTGACTATGCTATGTTAGATAGATCTGTAACCATACCAATTTCATAAACCACAGTTTTTCAAACTATGTTTTGAAGACTTAATAAAGCTTTTTATATTATCTCCTAAATGAAATCTTCCCAAATCCCTTTCCCTTAATCTGCGTATATGTAATAACATAAGGTATTTATCATTTCTTAGAAGTCTAGATGTGTACTGAAGGGCAAACAAAGTTAGCCAGAGCCTTAGCCACCTGGCTTCCCACATACCTATCAACGAGTACCTGAAGCATATCTGCGGAACTCCAGGAGTCCTCAGAAAAGTTTAAAAACTACTAATACTAAAACCATGACATTTTCCATCATTAATGAAAGAATTATTTCAAATTTTTTCCTATTGCTTAACCTATTTTTTAGAATATCAAAATAACTTAAAACCTGAGATATCAACAAAAAGGTTACTAAAATAATCAGTAAAGATTGTTACATAAAAATAAAACAAAAAGAGGACACCTGGGTGGCTCAGTCGGTTAAGCATCTGCCTTCAGCTCAGGTCATTATCCCAGGGTCCTGGTATTGAGCCCCAGGTCCTCAGGCTCCTGCTCAGCAGGGAGTCTGCTTGCCCCTCTCCCTCTGTCTCTCTGCTCACTCATGTTCTCACTCTCTCTCCCAAATAAAGAAATCTTTTTAAAAACTAAATAAATAAATAAAACAAAAAGTACTTTTTAAAAAATCAACTGGCCTTACATTTGGAAAATCAGAAAAACATGTAAGCAATTCTAAAACAAAAATAATCTGAGAAAATTTAAAATTCTTACTCTGTTACTAGAAAAAAATTTTAAAGATTAGATTTACACCCTTATATTAGCAATATTGAAATCAAATAAGCTTAAATTTTACCTGACATTAAGTTTCTGAAGATTTTCTAACTCTCTTATAGCAGAAGGAAGGGATGTCAGCTGATTATCATGTATCTAAAAGTTATTAAGAAACAGTCAATATCTTAGTCTTATATTTAACCATATGAGTTTGCCATTATACAAAATTTTTCCACAATAATTCTGTTATTCTAATTCAATAGTATAGTTGGAGTATTGTTAATTTGCTCTATGTATAGAATTAGAAAAGGAATCTGAAGTTGACCAAGCTCCTGTTCAAAAATAATGAAGTGATAAGTCATCAATTTTAAATAATACAATTAAAAAAAAAACTTTACCTCATTGAGTGGAATTTCAATCTCAAATGAGAGATAAGAGGGTTAGAAACTAATAGCACTTGATGGTATGATTTATGACAACATATACAAAAAAAGAAAAAACGAGAAAGAGGAGGGGGACCTCTATTATGTTCTCATATTATTTTCAAGATACAAGGAACCTTAGAGAATGTCTAAGCCAATCCATTCATCTTGCAAGTGAGGAAAAAAACTTCTCTAGAAATTTGGCCAGATTCAACACTTTCAGACATGAATTGGAAGATCTCTGATGTTCCTAAGTATAGTACATCAGAACTCCATAGATTGTGAAATAAACTACTCATGCTTTACAATATGACATCGCAACGAGACTAAAAAATAGTCCTTGAATAAACACACAAAAAGTTAAGTTCAATAATTTAAGTCAATACTGAAGTTTAAAAAAAAATTAATTTCATGTACTGCTTTAATGTCTAGAATAATGAAGAGAAAAACAACAGCAATAAAAAAAGAAATGAGCAACCACAACCACTTGTTAAATACAAATTCTGTTTGCATTAAATTCTAAGAACAATTTTTAAAAATAGGTAGTAGTGTCAGTCCTGGTTTATAGATGTGGAAACTGAGGTACAATGAAGTACCTTTCCCAAGGTCACACCGCTATCAAGTGACGCAGCCAGAATTGGAAGCCTGAGGTTTTGTAAGTTCACTCTTAACCATCATCTATGCCTATCAATAATTCATTCTTCCTTGCATTCTACCAATTAAACATGTGTTTTCTGCTTATCAAAGCCTAAATTTACCTTTAGAGTCTCTTTATCTAATGACCCATATTTACATCAGTCAACTTACATCAAGAACAGTGAGCGCAGGCAGGAGTCGTAGGTCATCTGTAAGTGACTGAAGTTTATTGTTGGATATGATCAGTTTGGTCAAATCCGTCTGGTCCCACCATCGCTCAGTAGCACCAAATGAAAGATTCTGATTAGCTTCCTCAGGAATATCCACATTTATTCTCCAGACACACTGAGGTACTATTTCCATCAACACCACACCAAAAAGAAAACAAGAAGTGAGATACTAAGTGACATACTTTTATAATAACCAGTTTATCTACCGAAAAACATTTTTTGAAACATTAAAAACTTTTTAAAAATTCAAAGAGCAATGAATTATAACTAAAGTTTACTTTATTCAAAAACAGAATATGTATTTTATATATTAAATCTTACTTTTATCTTTTTTTTAAAGATTTTATATATTTATTTGTCTGAGAGAGAAAGAGCACAAGCGAAGGGAGGGGCAGACAGAGGAAGAAGGAGAAGCAGGCTCCCCACTGAGCAAGAAGCATGATGCGGGACTTGATCCCAGGACCCTGAGATCATGACCTGAGCCGAAGGCAGACGTTTAACCATCTGAGCCACCCAGGTGTCCCTTACTTTTATTTTCATTCAACTATATCTACTATACACATACCCTGCACAGGACACTAGTAGATACGTAAGACAATAAAGAAGGGACTTTACCATTATGCTAATACAATAAAAGCATGAAAATCAACATTTATAAGGTGATGTCATAAGTTTTATAATAGGAGCATATACTGTCTGATAAAGCACTAGTAATAATAATAGCTAACATTTATAAATACCAGGCAATTTTCTAACACACTCATTTAAACCTCATAATAATTCTGTGAGGTAGGTGCTATTACTATTCTCATTTTATAGACAAGAAAAATGGGGCACAGAATGTATAATTTACCCAGGGCTATACAGCTAGTAGGTAGCAGAAATGGGATTCAAACACCTGCATAGCTATATTGTCTTGACTCTCATTTGGAAGGTGTAACTAATTCTGGTAGCTGCTATTTTACCTAACATAAAATTTTATTTCTTGCTCCAGCACACAACATTGTGTGAATTCTACTACAGCAAATACACTAACTTCTTAAACATAGCAAATAAGACCATATAAGTTGAACAGGGAGAGTCCAGGTTCCACTATAAAATCTGAAAGTCCAGAAGGTTATTAACTTGCTATAGCATTGTAGCAAAACTATTTTAGAGTCCTTCATTCCAGGGCATCTGGGTGGCTCAGTCGGTTAAGTGTCTGCCTTCGGCTCAGGTCATGATCCCAGAGTCCAGGGATGGAGCTCCACATTGGGCTCCCTGCCCAGTGCAGAGCCTGCTTCTCCCTCACCCTCTACCCTCAGCCCCTGCCCCCACTTGGGCTTTCTCTCAAATACATAAAATCTAAAAAAAAAAAAAAAAAATACTTCATTCCTTCTTAGAAGTAGGACTACATAGAAGTATGATTTAGAACTTTGAGTGGTTATTAATCAAGGCAACAATTAACAATTGGTTATATACTGCAGTCATTGACTAAGATTGCAGAATGAGACTAAATAGAAAGGTGTGGTCAAAGTTTCAAGTTCAGGACACTGAAGTGTAATTCAGGACTACTAATCTGATACAATGGTTTTATAGAAGCAAAGCAAAGCTCCTGCAATCCATGAGATTTACACTCCTTCAAAAAAAATGGGGTACCTATATTCATATTAGAATGATCCCTCTCCTGCCCCTTCTCTCTGGTTAGGTAGTCTCTTCTTTATACTTCTACCAATGAATCCAGCTAATATGAATATTATAGAATATAAGTCCATTCATGTTTAAGTTTGTGGATAGAGGTTTATCTTTAAAGCAAAGAAAAATAAAAAGAATTCATTCTCCCTAACTTTTTCGAGAGCAAAAGCACCATAAAATGTACCATTACTATTACTATTACTACTGCTGCTGCTATTATTATTATTATATTATTATTATTATTATTATTATTATTATATTATTTTGGCATATAGGTATGGAGAATATGAAACACAGATCAACTCAGATTAGCATGTGAATTTATTGACACCAGAAGAGTCCACAGAAACGGGGATGCTCATGTATTTGACTAAATATCAATGTTACTCTTGAGAAATTTTTTTTTTAAGTTACCGATGTGCTATCCAGGTTCAGTCACCAACAAATATTTCCAGAACAAAAAGACAAGGCAAAACAAAACAATACAAAACACACACAAAAAGGTACAGAAGAAACTAGGTGATACGTACAACTGTACTCCAAAGAAAATATATAGAGCATTTGTGTATCTATTTTTCTCTGACACCTATATATAGGTACATTAAGATAATTATAATTAAAAAAGCAATGTAGTAACAAATTTTGGTGGGGACAAAGGCGGGGAGCACAAGAAGTTTATACACAACATAAAATATCTGTTACACATCAAGTACACTAAATGAATGTTACAATTTTATCCATTATTTCAGATTTTTTTGTTAGCAAAATTGTCCTTCTGGGAACTATCAAGGGATGGATAACTGTTGATACTATATTGTTACTGAACATGTATCAATTTGCTTTTCCATAAACCCTGACATACTGCTTGTTCTTTTCCCCATTACTGTTTGTGAGGTATCCCAAGAGCTTATAGCATCAAGATCTATGTCACTTTTCTTCCTCTACCCACAAATACAAAGAACCACTAAAAGTCATAAAAAGTCCTAATTATTGAGGAATTCTATAGAGCCATCCTAAAATAGCTTACCAATGCATGAAACAGATACTATCAGGTAAAAATAAATGTCAACAGGCATTTAAATGTGACAAAAATTACTACGTAGTCAGGTTTGTTTGTTTATTTATTTATTTAGCTCCACACCAGCATGGAGGCCAACACAGGGCTTGAACTTACAACCCTGAGATCAAGACCTGAGCTGAGATCAAGTTTTGGACACGTAACCAACTGAGCCACCCAAGTGCTCCTCATTTGCTTTATGTAATATTTAAAGTATTATATAAAATGTCAAATATATACATAAATTTAAAGAATAGTATAATGAAGTAACACTCCATGTATCCATCACCCACCTATAACAATTATCAACTCATGTCTAGTCTTGCTTCATACATAATCTCATTTTATAATGATCTAAGCTACAATCATAAAGTAGAAAAAGAACAAATTAAACCCAAGTAAACAGAAGCAAAGAAATAAAGAGCAGAAATCAATGAAACGGAATAGATAAAAAACAATGAAACCAATACCTCGTTCTTTGAAAACCGGAGTATCACCTTAGATCCTATAGATGTTAAAAGGATAAGGGAATATTATAAACAACTTTACATCTATAAATTCAACAGCTTAAATAAAATGAACAAATGCCTTGAAAAGGGGAAAAAACCACAACAGCAATATAAAACCGGAGTAGCCTTGCATCTATTAAGGAAATTGAATTTGCTATTTTAAATATTCCCATTTAAATATTGAAAACACACTTAAAACAAAGAAAACTCCAGGCCCAGATGGCTTCATTGGTGAATTCTACCAGACATTTGGAGTAGAAATGATACTAATTCTACATAGTCTCTTTCAGAAAATGGAGGAAAGAACAATCCCCAACTCATTTTATAAAGCCAGCATTACCCTGATACCAAACCAGACAAAGACATTAAAAGAAAAAAAGAAAGAAAGAAAGAAAGAAAAAAAAACTACAAACCAAGCTCCCTAATGATTAGAGGCCCAAAATTCCTTAAGAAATTTATTACCTACATATAAAAAATACATCACAACCAGGTGAGAATTACATAAAGAATGCAAGGCTGTTTTAACATGTGAAGATCAATCAGTGCAATCTATCGTATTAACAGAAAAAAAGACACCAATGGTTCTCAAGAAATGAAAAAAAAAAAAAAAACTGACAAAAATAAACAAGATAAAAGCTCTCAAAAAACTAAGTACTGAAGGGAATTCCTTCGACCTAATAGAGGGTTTCTATGAAAAGCATATAGCTAACATCATATATAATGATAAAGACTAAGTGTTTTCTCTCAGTGCTTTCTTAAGACAAGGATGCCCATTATCACTATTTCAGAATTTTGCTCTGGGTCCTGACCAATGCAGTAAGATAAGGGAAATTAAAATTAAAAATTAAATTTAAATTTAAATTAAAAAATGGCATTCAGATTGGAAAGGAAAAAGTAAAACAGTCTCTATTAGTAGAAAACATGATCATCTATGTAGAAAATCCTAAGGAATCTATAAAAAAAAAATTATATGGAATGGGTTTAGAGATTCCACAGAATTCAAGGTTAATATAAAAAAAATCAACCATGCTTCTGTGTATTAGCAATCAATAAATGAAAATATTTTTTTAAATGCTTAAAGATTTATAAGACACAGCATCTAAAACTATGAAATACTCAGGGCTAAGCTTAACAAATATATGCAAAATCTGTGGTATGAAAATAAAAAATATTGCTGTGAAAATTTGGAGAAGGTCTAGATAAGCAGATAAATATACCACATTACAAACTAATTAGGTTGTCACTTCTCCCCAAGGTGACTTACAGATTCAGCACAATCCTAATCAAAATCTCAGACGGTGTTTCTATAGAAATTAACAAGATGATTCTAGAATGTATTATCAAAACTCAAAAGAACTAAATTAAATAATTTTTGAAACAGTAGAAAAAAGCAGAACTTAACAGTACTTAATTTAAATAGTCTTACCACAAAACTTGTCAAGACAGTGTATTAGTATAAGGATATACAAATCAATAGAAAAGATGAGTTCAGGAAAATTCCATGCAATAATACATTGTCAATTGATTTTCAACAGAAGTGCCAATTTAATAAGAAATAGTCTTTTCAACAAATGGCATTGGAACTGTAAATTCATATGGTTAAAAAAAATGAACCTCATTCTTTACCTTATGATACACTCTAAAATTAACTTAAAATAATCATAAACTTGAATATGGAAGACAAAACTATAAAAATTCTAAAAGAAAGCAGAGGCGAAAATCTTCACAACCCCTGGATGCATAACATTTCTTAATACAGAAAAAGTACAAATCCCAAAAGAAAAGTAATTAATTGGACTTCTTCAAAATTGAAACCATATGTTTTTCTAAAGAAATCATTAATCCTCAGACCGGGAAATTATATTAGATATCAACAGAGACAGAAATCCAGTAAGTACTTCTATCCCCAAAATACAAAAGGTCTTACAACTTAAATACAAATAGCCCAATTTAAAAATGGACCAAAAAATCTGAACACTTGGCGGAAGATATACAAATGGCCAATGAACAGTTGAAAAGGATGCTCAACATCATGAGTCATTAAGGCAATGTAAATAAAACCATAAGGAGGTACTACAACACAAGCACAAGAATGGCTAACGTCAAAAAGACTGACAATACAAAGTGTTGGTAATGACCTGGAGCAACTGAATCTCTCATGTTTACTAGGAGCAAAAAGCTTGGTAAATTCTTAAGAAGTTAAATATATACTTATCACTATATGTCAAGCAATTCTATTCTCAGGTATGTAACTCAACAGGATGGATAACATATGTCTACAAAGACTGTACTTGAAAGCTCATGGCAGTTTTATTCATAATAGCCAAAAACTAGAAGCAAATCAAATGTTGATCAACAGGTGAATGGATAAAAAATTGAGGAATATACATACAATGGACTATTACTCAACAATAAAAAAACTGCTGATATAAACAACATGGATGAACCTCAGAAAACATACTAAGCAAGAGAAGCCTAAAACAAAACAAAAATTCCAAATGTATAATTCCATTTAAATGAAATTCTAGAAGCAGCTAACATATATTGACAAAAAGCAGATTACCAGTTGTGTGGAATTAGCAGTGAGGGGTTGACTGACAAAAAAGGGGCTAAAGGGAACTTTTTGAGTGTTGGAAATATTCTGTATTTTTTATTGTGGTAGTGATTACACAATTGTATGTATGTGTGTATATATATATATGTGTGTACGTGTATATATATATACATATGTCAAAACTTGCTGAATGGTACACTTAAAATGGATGCACACATTGTTTATAAATTATACCCCAATAAGGTTAATTCAAAATAAAATAATGTAATATATCAAGGTAATCTTATGTATGCATATATTCACGTGTGTGTGCGTGTATCTCAAGTGAATGAGTAAACAAATTGAGGTATATATATATGTCCATAAATACACATACATATATATACCTACACACACAGATACATATATTTCTCACAAGATGATAATTGTCTCAAACACTACTACTCAATACAACTTTCTGCAATGATGTAAACATCCTATATGCTGCACTATTCAATATGGTAGCCACTAGCTGCATACAGCTATTAACACTTAAAATGTGGTTAAGGTGAATTTTATTTAATTTTGGTTAATTAACATTTAAATAGCCATACGTGACTAGAGGATTCCACAATGAACAGAATGGCCATTAAAAAAGACTGAGAAAAGATTTCTTTGCATGTTTTGGGGGGCATATTACTCTTTCTTCACTGACGATAGCTAATTATAGAAATGGGGACTACAGATGGGGTGATGGCAAAGAACTGCCTAATTTAGGGAAGATACTTAGAAGTGGGTAAGAGAAGAAACAGAAAAGAAATTTTTTAAAAATGTTTAAAATGGTGTTTACATGGAAGGATAAAAGAATGTGTAGCCAGAAAACCACAGGAGCAACAAATCATGAAATTTAAAAATCTTTTTTGATGGTTTTGAACAGTTTCACAGATATAATGATCACCCATAGTATATATTTCCTTAAAGGAGAAAACCGTAATCATTCCTATTAAGGTCTATATCCTCATATATGTAGATTCCATCTTCCAAAAGGTTGTAAATATATTAAACTATGATACACAGTATGACATCATGGATGTATCACTGACCAAAGAGTCAGAGAACTAAGCCTTGGTTTAAACTGTGAAACTAATCAAACTGGTGAGTAATCCAACATCTCTGGTTACCAATTTCCTTGTTAATTAAATGAGAGGGCCCCACAGTAACTTAAACCCTAGGATGCAGCTATAGTAATACAAAAAGTCTTTTGCTAGGTGCAGAATAATATTTTAATATCAGCTTATCATACAAATGCCATTCACTAAACCCTCTACCCAATTATGAAGATTTTATAAGAATAAACCAGTAAGTCCAGCACTATGTAAAAGATCAGGGAAAGCTCATTGATAAACATTCCAAATTTCTCCACAGTTTATTCATGGCAACCAATGGCCCCTTTACATTAAAGAAAGAATCCCATACTGAGGATCCACAATACTACAGTGTCACTTTCAGACTATCTTTAAAGTTTAATAAGAAACACACACATACACATATACACACACACACCACCAGAGTAAAATTAAACAGTTATATAGAAGGCATTAATTCAGTTTCAGCTTGAGATTGATACAGAGGAATGTATCTTTGTGTTTTAGAACACCTGAGTCATTGTTATGTTAGAATGCATGAAGAGAACTGTTTTCTCTTGAAGTCCAGCAGGACACTGTTAAAAAAAAAAAGAAAAAGAAAAAGAAACAATGTTCAAAAAAGAAAACATTTTTACCATTTCTCTTTAAGAGGACATCTCAACATTTCTCTTTAAGAGAAAAACAAGTTTGAATTTATACTTTAATTTGAGGGTACATTCAGTTTTGTAGTTAAGATAAGCCTCACTGAAACTGTGATTCCATTCTTCCCAATCTGTACTTTTCCTGTGACAATATCTATGACAGATGGCATTCACTTAACTAACGCCCCCTGTCCTCTCCTACTCAAGAAAACATACTAAAATGCAAGTGAGTGAACATATTAATATAGGGATAAGCTTAAGTTTTGCACTAAATAATTAAACAAATTTTGGCACTGATAATAACTTGAGATACACTTCTCAAGAGACTGAAACACTGAAGTTCAAAACTATTTTAACAGACCAAGAAATAGGAATGGCACTTTCAATTAACCATCAAGTTCCTTGCTTCATAATCCAAACAAACAGACTTTCCTGGATTTCAGTGTACTAAAAACTAAATGTTTACCTCAAGATTCTGCCATTATATACAGATTAAAACACTTTCCTTTTGTTTTCATTTCTAAGAATGTTCAAGAATAGCTTGTTTGGATGATCCACTCGATAGTTTCTTTCTGGAATATTTGTTATCAAAATCTGATACTTTGGTTAATTCTTATTAGCTGTTTAGACTATTAAATTCAATTAAGATAACCAGTAGTCAAAATAGAGTTAAGCTAAATAGTACAGCAGAACACAGTTAATATAGATTTAAGAACGGTTATTTAAAACTTGGGAAATATATGGTTTATGTTACCCTTTTTACTGTGTCATAACAAACTGTACATACTGAAAAAGGCAAATTCTAAGTACCTTAGAACAGATGGCCTAGAAGCCCTAGACCTATTTCCTTAATTCCACAAATGGAAACTAACCAAACTGCTCTCTTCAAAATAAGGATAGCCTTATACCCATATATCCCTTTCAAATGGGGTTTCTAAACAAATTTAATTGGTTTGTTTAGTAGAGTATCCACTTACCAATATTCCTGTCAGTTTAACAATGTGGTTTCCTTTAAAATTTATAGCATTCTTTTGTTCCAAACTCTGATACCTTTTACTTCCATTCAATTTTTGATGTATCACCCAAAAACATTTTCTACACCACCATTCTACCAATGTCATGTAACCACAAGGCAACAATCAATATTTCCTTTTCAACTCCATCTTTCTTTTATCTGGTCCAATGAAAAAGCCGCAATATCTATTCTAAACCAAACAATGATATATTTTTGTATACTTGCTCAGAAAAAGAGCTGTCATTCAAAAATTTCCAGAATATTTCTAATATTCTTCTTTGAAGCTGGTTATTAACAGTTATTTTGTTTCAGCACATCTTTGTCAGTAAGTTATAGAACTGACACTCAAGAATAACTTTAAAAATGCCAACAATATTCAAATGTTTAAATAAATTATAGTAGTCATAAGATGATATATTACAGTCATTAAAAATAATCAGATTATTCAAGTGACACCAAACACATGTTCAAACAGATGTCCAGCAGGACTCAGTACAATTCTAAATTTGTTAAAAATAAAAAACAAAAAGCAAATTATACATCATATTCACACAAAAACTTTAGAAACCTTCAAAATGTCAACAGTGACTAAACCTGAATGATTATTTTCCCTTTTTATGCTTTCTATAGATTATACTTTTTCTATAATAGGCACAATGCTTTTATAAAGAAGAAAATAATAAATGGGTATTTTCATAAAAGAACTATGGCCTATCAAAAGAAAGGGTACTAAAAGCCATCAAGAGTACTCATTTCAGTTACAGGTAAAAATTAATGTGTACTGGGTACCAGTTAACACTCTATTAGGTAATAAAATGTCTTACTGCTCTTAGAGCTTCCACTAAGAACAATCAAGTCAAGAAAGCCACCATTTAAGAGAAAGAATAAACAGAATTTTAACTGCTTTGGGTTATATACATCAAAATTAAAGGTAAAGTTCTATTTTTCCAATATAGAAATAATGGACATGAGCAATTTTAAATTGCTGCATAAATATAGAGGGAAGAAAGACCTGAAGTACAACACAAAAATTTGTTATTTGTTTAACATATGCAATTCTTAATAAATAAATTTGAATAAAACTTATATTAAAATGCTTATGTGACTATAAGTTGTTTGAAGTGTTAATTTGCTTCTTCACAATATCTGGAAGAAACATAGATAGCAGATATATAACAAATGCAAATTAAATAAGTATCTGTAACTCCCCACGCATTCAAACACTTCCACATTTATTATCTCATATCTTTCATATAAAATATCTCATGATATCTCATACATATTGATAGCAATCAGAAAGAAGCTATGTTTGATAATCGCTTTTGAACATAATTCATAATTTTAGGTAATAATATTTGGAGATAATAATAAAAATAATGAGAAGACTTTTTTATTTTTATTTATTTATTTGGAGATAGAAAGCAAGGCGGAGTGGGGGGGAGAGAGGGAGAAAGTCATTAAAACTTCTTAAGCAAGCTCCACGCCCAGTGTGGAGCCCAATGTGGGGCTCGATCTCAGGACCTGAGATCATGACCTGAGGAGAAATTAAGAGTCAGATGCTTAACCGACTGAACCACCCGGGCACCCCAATAAGACTTTTTAAAAAATGAGTATATTTTTAAAAGTATAACAACGTGTGGACCAGTAAAAGGGACAAGTTAGTAAAAGTTTCTCAGAAAATAGCAATCATTTTTCTACAATTACTTTATGTCAAAAAACAAAATCACTTACACGGCTTTTATCTATACGTCATATAACACATTTTAAAAAATCCTAACTAACAGGCTACTGGCCTTCTACGTATCGCTTATTCATTGAACCCTAACTTACTGAACAGAGACATGCAGCATAAAAAGACAAAGGACAACCATGTTCAACAGTAGGAAAACAACCCAATTAAAAAAATGAACAAAAGATGTGAACAGGCACCACACCAAAGAAGATATACAGATGGCAAACAAGCTTATGAAAAGATGTTCCACATCATATGTCATTAGGGAATAGGAAACCAAAACAACATTGAGATAGGACTACATACTTATTAGAATGGCTGAACTCCAAAAACCTGATAATACCAAATAGTGGCAAGGATGTGGAACAACAGGAACTTTGATTCATTGCTGTTGAGAATGCAAAATGGTACATCCACTCTGGAAGTCAGTCTGGCAATTTCCTATAAAGCTAAGCGTACTCTTACCATGTGATCTAGCAATGGCACTCCTAGGTTTACACCCAATTAGTCGAAAATTTACGTCCACACCAAAAACCTGAGCACAAATAGCAGCTTCATTCATAACTGCCAAAAACTGTAAGCAACAAAGATGTCCTTCAAAAAGTAAATGGATAAAATGGTACATCCATACCATAGAATAATATTCAGTGGTAAAAAGAAATGAGTTATCAAGCCATAAAAAGACATGGAGGAACCTTAAATGCATGCTGCTTAGTGAAAAAAAAGCCAGTCTGAAAAAGCTACATATTGTGTGATTCCAAATATATGATATTTGGGGAAAGGCAAAACTACAGAAGCAGAAAGACTGGTGGCTTCCAGGCTTGCCAGAATAAATAGGTAGAGCTCAGAGGATTTTTAGGCCAGTAAAACTGTTCTATATGATAACACAATGGTGGATTCAGGACATTATGCATTTGTCAAAACTCATAGAACTGTACGATACTAAGAGTGAACAGTAATGTGAACTATGGACTTTAATTAATAATAATGTATCAATATTAGTTCATCAACTGTAACAAGTACAATACATTAATGTAAAATGTTAACAAAGGGGAAACTATAAGCTGGGGAAGGGTGTATATGGGAACTCTGTACTATCTGTTCAATTTTCTGGAAACCTAAAACTATTCTAAAAAGACTATTGTTCTACAGTCTAAAAGATTGTTTTAAAAGATTAGTTGTTTGGGGAAAAGAATTTTTTATTACTGTCGTTAAAGTATAGGATTCTGAGAAAATATGGGAGGGCCTTGTAAATACTTAAGGGCAGGATTTCAAAAGGTTTTTGCATGTTGCTCTAAGAACTTTATACTGAATCTTGTGATGTATGGGGAGTCATTAAATGTGAGTGACATAATAAGATCCAGGTTTTAGAAAGATAACTCTTGGTAATGACACTGATTTAGAGTGTGAGACTTAGGGAAATCCAGGAAAGCATTTAGGAAGCTATTACGATGTTAATGGCAACAGCAATAAAAATGATAACAATTTTTATTGTGTACCTTTCATGTACCAAATACTTTGTGTGTATTATCTCAATTAAACTTAGTAGGCCCTATTATCACTACCACATTATAAATGAGAAAATAAGGTACAATGAGATTAAACACCTCAAAGTTACATGAGGAAAGATATGCAGATAAGGAGCATGGCTCCATAAGGGGCTATACATGGTTCAGAATTACAGTGGTCTGGGTGTCAAAGATTGAATGATAAGAGATGTTGAAGGCTATAGCTAGATAGACACCTTCTACATTACGGTAACAAGGATTTCTTTTTGATTCATAAGCTACAAATACCATGTGCTTCTTCCATTTATATTTTTCTCCTCTATGAAATACTATACATCCACTCATTCAATGTAATTTATTGAGTACCTAGTATGTGCCAGGTACTGTGGTAGGCTCTGTTAATAATAACCTAAACAGCCCTGATCATGGGATCATGGAGTTAAGAATCAAAATTCATTTGCTTCCTTAAATTTTAATAGACAAAATCATCTGGGTCCAATCAAAAAGTACATTCTAGTACACCACTTAATATTTGGAAATATTCATTCATTCGCTTATTCCTTCCACAAACATTTAATAAGACTCTATCATGAACCAAGCACTATTTTGGTTGTTAGTGATACAACAATGAGTAACACAAAGCTCCTGGATTTCATGAAACTAACATTCTAGTGAGATAGCAGGGAAGACAATAAACAAATACATAATATAAATTCTGATAGTGATAAATGTTATTTAAAAATTAAACAGGTAAAAAAAAAAAAAACCAACGGTAGTGTTAACAATGGTATTTATTGATTAGGGTTGTTAGTTAGGAAGGGCCTGTCTGAGGTGTGACCTTTCAGAAGCGTCCTACAGGAAGCAAAAACCACTAGTCAGGGATCAAGGAAAATGTTCCAGGCTCTGGGAAAAACAAATGTGCATGTCCATCTGTAGTTTTAAAATATTTATGCTTCCATTGATTAAAAGCTTTTCCAGGTAGAGCAGAGATTTTCGGTCACATACCCTTTCATTTGTTCCGAAAGTATTTGCTTGGTCTACTCTATACATGACACAATAAAAAAACAATCATTAAAAGGAAAATGGAAGGTTTCAATCCCAGACAGCCTAAAACCTGAATATAATTAGAGAAAAACATAACAGGAATAATGCTATATTCTCTCTCCCCACTTCCCACTCCCTCCCTTACACAAGAGACAATCTCGAGAGCATTTGGCTATTACTCATTCATGGTATTCAGATGGATGTTTGTTGATCTTTACGAGGTTTCTGAGGATGGTCTCAAATTCACTTTGTGTGGCATCTATCTTGAGCCTCAATTTAGGAAATATGCTCACTATTCCTTGAGGAAAAGTAGGAACCGAACGGGCCTGACCGAACCAGTGGGAATGTGATGGGTGCCTGAATTCGAACCCTGGGGTTCTGGCTAGGAAACTGTGGCAAAGATGGTCAAAAGCAGGCCAAGGAAAGGGAGCCTACCAGGGGCAAGTGCTTTCTAATAGCATAGTCTGGTCGTATCTCTGGATCTTACCTTCACTGAGATTCCGACCCGACAGGTTTAACTGGCCGCTCTTCCTCGCTGCCTTTAACAGCCCCTGCGGTACTGAAGCACCGAAGTCTTTCCTCTCAGCTCTGAAACCCACTCGGGTATCCCGCTCCGCCACACCCTTTAGGCGCGACATGTTCAAACCCTTGAGTCCAGAAGCAGAGCCCGGCGCGTGACGTTTAAAGGTGGCGCCGGCGTGCTACCCCGCCCCAGCGGTGAGCGCGCGCTCCGTGCGCTGTGCTCGTGGCCTTCCGCCGGGCCTTCGCTCTCGGCGGCGCGGCCCCGATGTCGTCACCGCCAGTGCCTGGGCTGGAGGGTAGAGGAGCCCTTCCCGTTGCCGGTGCCGGCCTTGTGTCTTGCAATTACCTCGCTTAAGTAAGTGCGTTTAACAGGCTGAAGAGGGGCTTTAAGGGTTTATTATTTGTACTGTTACTGCGACTCCAACCTTCTCTTCTGGGCTTCCGCCTTGGCGGGGTTGTCAGGGAAGGATAACCTTCTCTCCTCGCCTGGCCTGAACGTGGGCCTTGACTAAAACTTGAGACCTGGGCGCGGTCTGCAGCCTCTCTGGACCCTAGTGTGTGTTCGTCGTTTGCGGCGGTGGCGCCGGATCTTCGTCCGGCGTCACAAATAAAACAGATTTCTGTTCTTCGCGCGTATATCCGGACTCTTAGAATTAGTGCACCTTGCCTGCTGTTGTATTTAGTTTACAGCCCGGCATAGGAGGGAGTGTGAAATGGAAGGGCTGGCATCAGAGGAGAAAAAAGAAAGCTTAATGATAAATGTTCTTTCCACTGGACAGTTTACAGAGACAAGTGGAGGCGCAACCTTTAGTGTAGCGAAAACAGCTTGGACTTTGAAGCCCAGGAAATGTGAGTTCGAATCCCAGCTGCTTCTGTATCTTACCAGCCCTGTAACTAACTTTAGGCAGTTTATTTGACCGTTTTTAAAGCTTACTTCTTTTTCGTGAATTTAGAGATAATTCCTGTCTCATTCGGTTTTGTTGTTGTTGTTGCTGTTGTTGGTGTTGTTTAAATAAGTGAAGATAGAGCTTTAAATATTGAGTGCTTGGTGAAGAAAGGGACTCCAGGATAGAAAATGAAAATTTTGTTCAATATGTCGGTTTTCCTGGATAGTTAGTTTCTGTCTGAAATGTACACCTGTATTGATTCATTCAACAAATAATTAGGAACTCATCATCTTCAGCACTGTGTTGGGTGCTAGACTTTTCTTTTGCCTGAAGTGATTTTGTTTTAAAAGGCGTATAGCGGGAAATATCCTCCTAACCCTCCATTAACTGGGGATCGGTAGGATATTTGAAAGGTAGAATGACGGCCCACTGACAAATTCTGCAGCACACAGAGTTTTGCCTGAGTCCAGGTTCTTGGTACCTGTAAAATTCAGTTTTTAACCCCCCTCTAGCTTTTGTTTCCTGTTTTTTAGAGTTCTTTACACTAAAAATGAATAGCAGAAAAGTCCCCGTAGTTACACTACCAAGCAAGAAGAGTGGATTTTAATTCAACGACCCTAGTTTTTGCAAGGTCACTAATGAGCCTCCTCCCCACCCCAAGTTTATCTTGAGAGTAATGATTATTGTCACCTTACTGAGCCCTAAGTGCCAGGCTCCTTGCTAATACCTCCTTTGCTATCTCTTATTCAGCACAATAACCAGTTTTGCAGGTGAAGAAATTGGGGCTGAAAGGGATTAAAGAACTTGCTGAATGAAGGTCACAAGTTTCTGTAAGTGGTGTAGCCAAGAATACGAACCCAGGTCTCTATCCAGTCTTTCTTGTTAATGTCTAGTGGCTTTTACTTCATCATTTTCAATGCCTTTATCCTAGAACCATTTTAAGGGACACTCAATTATGTTTTAAAAGAGGGTTTTCTTTTTGTGTTATTAGAGAAAAAACTTCCTCTTTTGTAGGATGTAACACCCTACCTTTGGAGGATGAATTGCTCAAGTATAAAAGCTTAGAGTAGCCACCCCTCCCCCATCATAGATTCTTTTTTCAGTTCAATGTTTTTTAAAATCACAGGCAAGGTATAATATTTTAATTTATTGTGCTTTTACTTGAAGTTAAATATTTTGTTATTGACACTTAGAGTAAACATTGCTACATTATGTATAAGAGAAGCATAATTCTGTTTAATGGCAAAGTAATTCTGAAAATCCAAGTGACCATATGCTTGTGGTAAACTTCAACAGATATAAACTGACATATGTAAAAAATTTTACTAGTATGTATCTATAGTACACTGTGTATTATACCTGTGTAGCAAGTACAGATTAAGCAACTTGAATTGAGCTTCTTTAATGATATAGTTATGTATACTTGTATTCCTGGGACTTAATACTTTGTATCAATTGTATTACTTTAAGAAGAATGCATTGCAAACAAAAAACCCAACCCTTTTTCAAGTTGAGCATTTCAGCAAAAGTATTTGCTTTTTAAAAAAATGGATTTTTGAAGTAAAAGGAAATGGATGTCTCCTGTGCAGGGGCTAGAGTCTACTGCATAGCTACCTTTTGTAACAGAATTTGCCTAGCTACAACTTATCATATTCGTTTTGCTAAAGTAATGGAAGGTTTCCCTTGTCAATCTCCTTTGCCAAATGAAAAAAGAAAGTGAAAAAACAAAAAATATACGAGCCTTAGAATTACATCAGCCAGAAAATGCTGTTCTGTTTCATAACGGAAACTATTATCAAAGTAAGATAGAGTGGCTTACCTCTACCATTACAATTCAGTAAGACATTTTCAAACATGTCTATATTACTCTTATGAACATTCCCACGTTAGATTTTTTTCAAAGCTGAAAAGTACAGTTAAGATGGATTTATATAGGCAAATCGAGAAACTGTAGTAAAGCTAGATGGCATTAATTTGTGCAAAATTTTTAAGCACATTTGTTTTTAAAATGTTATCAACTAAGAGCAAAGTGAATTTGCTTTGCAGACATTTCTAGGAAGTTTCTTTTTGTGTTAACAGATTTAGATGTAGCCTATTTTGAATTAGTATTATGTTTCTCTTTCAGAGTGTTGCCTAATTAGTGGGAACTGCTATTTTATGGTAAAGTTATTTATTGAGAGAACATTTCGCTTTTTATCACTGTCATTATTGATTGGCATTGGTGAACCTAACATATATTGCTTATTAAATGTTTCTTGAGTTGAATGTTTTACATTCTCATATATTTATCATTCAAAGTTTTCTCTGTTTGTCCCTCTGTCAATAAGTTGTTTTAAATTATTAAAGTCAAGAGCAAAATTATATAGCACAGGGGCTCTCCATGTTTTAAATATTCAACTTTTCAAGTGTTTGTTTACACATGTCTTTTGGTTTACTTTAAAAATTTCAGTTTGCAGTTTCACATGTTTTCCATTCATGCTATAACTACCAACTTTTAAAAATAGTCAGTAGGAAACATTCTATGCTATTTCGTTGAAGGCAGTACATTGCATTTTTATTCATAGTTTCAAATGTGGCTTTGAATTGTATTTTGTTATTAGTGAGTTGTGTGTGATAATTTTTTCATTGGAGAGAGTGCATTTTATTTTAGAATAGTTATTTGTATATTTTTGTATGTTCCCTGTGCTTCTCTTTTTTACTTTTTTTTAAAGATTTATTTATTTATTTGAGAGAGCGAGAGACACAGAGCACAAGTGGGAGGGGCAGGGAGAGAGGCAGAGAGAATCTCAGGCAGACTCTGCGCTGAGTGGGGAACCCAACTTGGGCTGGATCTCATGACCCTGAGATCATGACCTGAGCTGAAACTGAGAGTTGGGAGCTTAACCGGTGGTGCCCCTCATTTTTACTTTTGAGTCAAAGCGGTGAGCTTGCCCTAGGTGGTTTAATATTTGATTGAAATGTTGGGTCTTAACATTTCTCTGTGCTTTCAATACAAAAGAATTTCAGTCCACCGGCTGCAGGAAAATAATCATTTTCATTTTCCTCTTTTGAAAAGGCTTTTATGGGGTGCCTGGGTGGCACAGTCAGTTGAGCATCTGACTCTTGGTTTTGGCTCAGGTCATGATCTCAGGGTTGTGAGATCAAGCCGAGCGTGGGGCTCCATGCAGAGTCTGATTAAGCCTCTCTTTCCGGAGTGCCTGGATGGCTCAGTCAGTTAAGTGTCTGCGTTGGTCTTAGGTCATAATCCCAAAGTACTGAGATGGGAGCCCCGTGTCAGGCTCTGGGCTCAGTGGGGAGCCTGCTTCTCCCTCTCCCTTTCCTCCTGCCCCTCCCCCCAGCTCATTCTCTCTCTTTCTCTGCTCTCTTTCTCAAATAAATAAAATCTTAAAAAAAAAAAAATCCTCTTTTCCTCTCCCTTCTGTAAAATAAATAAATAAATCTTTTTAAAAATAAAATAAAAAAGCTTCTACATGCTAGTGTTTTTCCTCTGAAGAAAAGTGGAGGAACTAGTTAAAAAAACATTTTTTAAATCCTAATTACTATTAGTTTTATTTTTTGGTTTATTTTCTTTCCATTGCAGAAGAAAAAGCTGAAATGGGTGGTTACAGAGCAGTCTTTTTATGTCATTAAATAAATACTTATTGGCTTTTCTAAAATCAGCTGAGAATGTCTCCCATTATTCCTAGTGATTCCCACCCCTAACCTTTAAAAGCTATTTTCTTGCTCATTTTTCCAAGATTAATGTCTCTCTGACTGAAAATACTAATTTTATAGGCTTTTGGAATTTGCCTGCTTTAAAGTAGTAGAGTAATATGAGAGAAAATTAGGGCACCAAACCCTAGAATGTACTTCGTAACATCGTTCTGTCTTTGTGTTATTTGTATGTATTAACACATAAACCACTGTCAAATAAATCTGTTTAAAAATTGGTTTTAATTAAAATCCACTGTTTTAAAATTTGACTTTATATCACTCTCTGCTGATAAATTTGTTCTTTTGGATACGGCTTACAACTTCATTTGCTCAATACTTCAAAAAGAGAAATCACATGATTATGCATGGCAAATATTTTTCTATAGGAACAAAGCTCCCCAACTGTTTTAATAAGATAATATGATAATCACTGAGACTTTATTCTTAGTGTCAACTTAGGTTGATAAGAGGAGAATATAAGAATAATTTGGTAGTTTGTTGACAATCACATTCAGATCAATAGATTTTTACTTAAAAATTTGATACCCAAATTTCAAGGCAGAATATACTCACAATTGCAATTAAGATAAGTGCCAGTTTAACTTTCAGAATAACTTTAAGACTGTCCACAGTTTTTTTCCACATCAGTTTTTTTTTCCCATCACTCAAAATATCACAGTTACATATACTTAATATGAATGGTACCATCATTGGAATGGTGAAATACTAGTGAACATTTAAAATATGTGGTCCCTACAATGCAAATCTGTGAACCCAGCTTTGTTTTTCATCTCTTTAGAGATACATGTTTTGCTCTCGTCACTGAATTTATTTACTGTTAATACAGCTTTGATTATTTTCCATTTTAGAGATTCTGACGTTTTTGCTTTTAATTCGTTTCCCAGAAATTTACCTTTCTACCATCTCTTCCCTCCAAAGTAATTACTTGATCAACATCTCCAAGTGTTTTAGACTTCAATGTGAGCTAATTCTAGCTCGTAGTTCATAGCTTCAAGTGACTGGGATGGCATTTGGAAAAAAGCATTATGGTTTTAAGCTTTATTGTTTGTCAGGAATTCAGATTGTCAAGTGTTCTTAGTAATACTTTCCTTTTTTTTTTTTTCCCTGTGCTTTGGTCATTCATTTGATGGTCTATTGCTCTGACCCATGTCACAGTACTTTTAAGATTAATCAAGCATATGTGCAATTATGTCTTTTGAAAAAAAGAATAATAATCTTGCTCTAAAAATGTAGAAAAGTAATTGAAGCCTTCCTAGAAAGATTTTTCCTTGGAACATTTGTGTCTTTTTTGTTGTTTTGGGGGAGATTTTTTTGTTTCGTTTGTTTATTTGAGAGAGAGAGAGAAAGAAGTGGGGAAGTGGGTAGAGGGAGAAAGAGCATCTTAAGCAGGCTCCACTCCCAGTGCAGAGCCTGACACGGGCTCCATCTCACTACCCCGAGATCATGACCTGAGCCGAAATCAAGAGTCGGACACCTAACTGACTGAGCCGTCCAGGAGCCCTAAAACATTTGCATTTTATCAAAAAAAAGGATGTTTGGGGGCACCTGGGTGGCTCAGATGATTAAGTATCAGCCTTTGGCTGGGGTTGTGATCTCTAGGTCCTCGGATCAAGCCCCACATCGGGCTCCCTGCTCAGCAGAGAGTCCTCTACTCCTTGTTCTTCTTCCCCTCCCCCCTGCTTGTGCTCTCTTTCTCAAATGAATAAATAAAATGTTTAAAAAAATAAAAAGGAATATTTTGTATAGCTGTCATCTATCTGTGCATGCTGTTGGTAAAGTCCTGCTTTAGGATCAAAATGAATATGAAAATTTGAAATCTGTTGGTGTCAGGTTTCAGTTGCAGCAGCCTCTTGAGGAAAGGGCGTCTAATAAGTGTGTTTTGCATGTTGACTACCACTTAACAGTTTACAAAGTATTTTCATGTTTGACAATAATGCTCTAAGGTAAGACATTGAAAAGATAAGGAAGTTGAACACAGACTTTCCTGTAATGGTATGTACAGTTTTTTAAGTGCCTATGTGCTGGACGCTGTGCTAGGTACTTCATAATGTTTCTGATCTTAAAAACTCACACCTTTGTCCTCATTTTTCACTAAAGGGAATTGGGGCTCACATGGCTAATTATAGGCAGCACCTATTATAGTGGTTGAGAACATGTACAGAGGAGTAGAATGGGGGACTTGCACTTTTTTTGCACTTAGAGTTTGAATATTTAACATTTTGCATTTATTACTTTATAATTTTTAAAATATGCCACAAAGCCTATGTTAAAATGTGAGATCTTAAGAAACTCTTCTCACTGTGTATATTAGTATATTATTCGTCTTTCATGTGAATGATGTCCAGTACCACCCTAAAATAGAGTGATGGTGTAAAATGGAACCCAGTTGAGGTAACCATTCATTTTTCAAAATGAAAAACTTTTAATTTGTACAATAAGAATAATAGTCGAAGCTAATATTTACCTTTTCGAAGCATTTGTTTTAGTATTTTCATCCTCATAACAACCTAGTGAGGTGAACATTACTATCATTCTCATTTTTCAGTAGAGGAATTCAAAGCACAAAGTAATGAACCAAAGGTCACAATTATTTTAATTGGTGGTAGAGCCCCTTCAGTTTTATTCTAGGCCTCCATTTATAATCACTGCAGCACCTTTTAAATATTGTGAGGATTAAAAGTCATTTTAAAAGCATTCAGTTAGTGTAGATCCTCTCATTACTAAGTTGAGTACACTTTCTTTTTTAGCAGTTTTATGAGACTTTAGAAATAATTTTCCTTCATGAAGAGAAAATTAATTTTATACCATAGGGGGAAAAAGGCTCAAATGGCACAAATGTCTAATTCCTTGATTAGGGAAAACTATTTAATGTTAAAATGCTTGAAATTGTTTACTTAAAGATACGTATAACTCTACTGGATTTTTTTTTTTTTTTTTTTTTGTAAAGATTGTGAACAGTTCCTCAAATGGCCTTTTGAGTATTGAGTATTGAGTAGTTAGTATCTGGAGCTTCTCCATCCAAATATTTATTTTGACCCCATTCAATCCAAAAAGCCAAACAAATTTGTACAAATTGTGATTTTCCAAGTAACGCATATGCGTTATAGCTCAGAATACTGTGCATATGTATATAGGAAACAGTATTTTAATGTTCAGACTACCACTTTTTTCCTCTATGTTAATTTTCAAGGTGTTCACAGAGCCTGTGCTGTCAATTTAAAAATATAGATTATCCTGCTATTGGTAGACAATATAAATTAGACAATACAAAACTAGTATTTGGAAATAAATTTAAGGAGACTTTTTTTTCTGGCCTAGTGTGTGTCTATCTGTCTGTCAGCCCCCTAATGCCAACTGATCCTTTAGCCTCTTCCCTTCATTTAGATAGAGGAAAAAAAAGGAGCGTGAGCTTTACAATTTAATATTAAAATAGATATTATTAATACTTATGGAAGTGTCTAATTTATAGAATTAGAAATAGAATGGAAATACAATTATCTAATTTGTAGAATTAGAAATTCAAATTAGTATAGATCTGCAGCTAAGTTTTTTTAAAGTTGAGGATTTGTTTTTGTTTTGTTTTGTTTTGAAGATCTTAATTATTTATTTGACAGAGAGAGAGAGAGGGAGGGATCACAAGTAGGCAGAGCGGCAGGGAGAGGGAGAAGCGGAGTCCCTGCTGAGCAGGAAGCCCCATGCAGGGTTGATCCCAGAACGCTGGGATCATGACCTGAGCTGAAGGCAGATGTTTAACCTACTGAGCCACCCAGGTGCCCCTAAAGTTGAGGATTTATAAGCTGCAGTTTATTTCCTAGTCTTACTGCTTTCTATAGCCATAGAGGAAAAAATGTATAGCCAAATACTCGGAAAGTTTATCTCAACCAGATTTCCTTATAAATCTGATAAATGCATTCCTGTCGTCATTCAGCAAACCTTTGCTGAGTATATTACTTGAGTGAGGCATTTGTGAAGTTTTTAGCACATTGATGATAGTAAGTTTTGTCAAATACTGTCTTTGTACTAGTATATTGTCAGTGATCAGGAAACACAAAGATTAATAATACATTGCCTTCCCTCTCCTCAAAAAAGTGTATTTGCAAGAGAGGAATTGCTGCTTAACAACTAATTTGATTGAAGTCCTATTGCTTTGCAGATTTGCAAAATTGTGTCAATTAGGGGAACTCATTTCTTCTATAAGTGTGCACGAAGGTGGCTGACAATAACAGAGGTGACTTGATTTATCCAATGGGGAACGTGGTATCCAGTGGGTAGAGTGATTATACATATCTGTACCTATTCTATCTTTTAATTGAAGAATTTCCGACTAAATATATGAGATTTTTTTCTTTTGCATTGGAAATATCTTTATTACAAGTATTCTTTTTTTCTCAGTCTTATTTGGATATAAATGGCATACAGCCCTGTCTAAGTTTATGTGTACAGCATAATGATTTGACCTACGTTTATTGTGAATTATCAAATGAGTTTAGTTAATATCCATCATCTCATATAGATAAAAGGAAAAAGTATATTTTTCCTTGTGATAAAAACTCTAAGGATTTACTCTCTTAACTTTCATATATATCGTACAGCTGTGTTACACAGTCATCGTGTTGTGCATTGCATCTTTAGTACATTTATCTTGTAACTGGAAGTTTGTGCCTTTTGACCACCTTATCACCTTCCTCCAATCCCCTCCCTCCCCCCATCCCTGCCTCTAGTAACCACAGATCTGATCTCCTTTTGTATGAGTTTGGGGGTTGTTTGTTTTTGTTTTTTTAATTTCACATGTAAGTGAGATCCTATAATATTAGTCTTTCTCGTCTGACTTATTTCAGTGACCATAATGCCCTCAGGGCCCACCCATGTTGTCAGAAATGGAAGGATTTCCTTGTTTTTTATGACCGAATTATAATATACTGTGTATTATAAATATGGAAGTGGGTTGGAAATATACATACCACAACTTCTTTATCCATTCATTTGTCAGTGGGTACTTAGGTTTTTTCCATGTCTTGGATATTATAAATGCTGCTGCAATGAACATGGGTGCATATATATCTTTGAGATAGTGTTTTTGTTTCCTTGAGATATATTTTCAGAAGATTATTGGATTATATGGGGGTTCTATTTTTAAATTTTGAGGAAACTCTATACTGTTTTCCTTACTAGCTGTACCAATTTACAGTACTATCAAGAGTGTTCAAGGGTTTCCTTTTCTCCACATCCTCCCCAACATTTATCTCTTCTCTTTGTGTTGCTAGTCATTCTGACAGGTGTGAGGTGATATCTTATCATAGTTTTAATTTAATTTCCCTAATCATTAGTGATGCTGAGCATCATTTCATGTACCTGTTGGACAAATTGTTTAGGTCCTTTGCACATTTTTAACTAGATTATTTTTTTTTTTGCTCTTGAGTTGTATGAGTATATTTTGAATATTAATTCCTTATCAGATATATGGGTTTGCAAATATTTTTTGCCCAGTCTGTTCTTTCATCTTGTTGCTATTTTCCTTTGCTATGCGGAAGCTTTTTAGTTTGATGTAATCCCATTTATTTTTTATTTTCTTGTTTGTGCTTTTGGTGCCATATGCAAAAAATTATTGCCAAGCCCCGTGTCAAGGAGCTTTTTTCCTGGTTTTTTTTTTTTTTCCTAGAAGTTTTACAGTGTCAGGTTTTTAATCCATTGAAGTTTTTAATCTATTTTGAGTTAAGTTTTGTGAGATATAAGGTATAAGATAGGGTTCTGGTTTCATTTTTTTAAACATGAGATCTTTTAGAAGCTTGAGATTGGAAAGTACTAAACCTTGTTCATTATGACTAAGAAGGTTGGTTTTGTTTCTGAAGATTTGTGTTAAGTATTACTTTCTAATATTCTTTAACAGAATATCAATATATCCCTGCCAGTATCTCAGCAGTGTGGTAGTGGCAATCCACCTATAAGCAATAGGACTCTATTATGGGGAGCCTATAAGTCATTTTCTATATTACAAAAGCTTTTCAGAAATGATGCACTATAATATGCATATATAGGCCAAAATGACAGGTTACTTTTTGCTTTGGATTAGAAATAACATTAACCCTTAGTAAGACTAGTAATATTTATCATTCAAATATAGCTGGAAGCCTTCCCAGTCCACTTCCAAAGATAAGCTATGACGCTTCCCTTTGCATATTTCTTTCACTTCACTTTCCACATGATACT
Organism: Ursus arctos; assembly: GCF_023065955.2. NCBI lineage: Eukaryota > Metazoa > Chordata > Mammalia > Carnivora > Ursidae > Ursus > Ursus arctos. The sequence goes on along the minus strand of NW_026622786.1, from coordinate 48,573,161 downwards.
GGCAGGATCTCCTTGTAAGTCTCTCTCTGAAATATAAACTGGAAAGCATTCATTCAATAAAGTGGTCTTCCAACTTTTCTTGAAAGTTTCCAACTTATTCTTACCCTCTAGACCTTTTTAATTTGCTATTTCCTCTGTTTGGATCTCTCCCCCAGAAATTCAAATGACTTGCTTCTTCCTTTTACTAAAGTCTCAGCTCAATAACACATTTTCTCTTATCTTTTATCCTGGTTTATTTTCATGACAGAATGTTACTCCTGTACATATTTGTGTGTGTGTTTGAAAGTTTGCCATACTGAAGTTATAGGAGATCAGAGACATTGCCTATCTTTTTTCTGCTTTATTCCTAGTGTCTAGGAAAATCCTGGAACATAACAGGTGCATAATATTTGAAGGAATTTGTAAGTTTTTTAACAACCTCTTGTGACACTGAGGTTAAAGTCAATAAGACAAGTATGATACCCATCTCCAGATCTGTATTTCTTATGGTTATCTTATAGTTAGTTTAATCAGGAGTCTAAACAGTCTGAAGTGATTTAAAACTACTGTAGATTGGATATATTTGTTATTTGCTTTGAAATATTTATTTGTCTTTAGTTATTTCTATGGGCAATGGACAATAATAAGTCAAGATCGTTAATTATTTAATCTATCTGTTAGACCTAGAAAGATTTTCAAAATTATGATTCAGTTCCTGACTGAAGTAGGTTCTTAGAAGTGAAGTGAAATTTCTTCAAATCACACTTAATAAATGACAGGTTAATATTCTAAGCCACTCTCCTGGCTCTAAGTCTAGTATTTTTTCCACCTGCCTGATGACTTGAAAATAAAATATTCAAAAATTCTCCTTATTAGAATAAGACTCTTTTTTGCCACCATTATTTCTGCATTTGGAGGCACCATCTATTGGCATATTCAGTAAGTTATACATAAACTGGTTTCTAATGATTTAAAAGATTTTATCTTATCACAAAACTGTTTCTTGGTTTGAACATGTAATTTTAACTATGAAATATGTCAAATATATGTAGAATAACATAAAAGATTTCTTTGTATCCACCAATAAAGAATAAAAAGATGCTAATGTTAAAAAAAAAAAAAAAGGCAGGAATGAACCCTGCCTTTGTGTTGTCCTTTTATTATAGAACATTGTAGCATCCTTGGCACATGGTAGGCACTTCTAGTAGATGTGGAACTTGTCAAACGACAAAACAAAAAACAATTTAGTAATGAGTTTGATGTCCTTTATTACAGGGAAGACAATCCTTGGATTGGGGGATTACAGTGCCTCACAAGCATTTGAACAGTCGTCCCGAAAGATTTCAGGCAAGAGCATGTTTCAGAGAACATTAGGAGAGGCAACACAGAAATAGGGCATGTTGGCCAGGAGATTGAGGGATTTCTTTATAAAGCTAGCAGGTCTAGGGCTTTTGAGTGACTCAGTGGGTTATATATCTGCCTTCAGCTCAGGTCATGATCCCAGAGTCCTAGGATCAGCCCCGCATGGGGCTCCCTGCCCAGCGGGGAGTCTGCTTCTCTCTCTCCCACTGCCCCCCCTTGTGCCCTCACTCTTGCTCTCTCTCTATCAAATAAATAAATAAATAATCTTAAAAAAAAAATAAAGTTAGCAGGTCCTGTTCTCTAGGTAAGATAAGTTAACTAAAGCTGAGTTAGAGGATTGCGATGAATGTTACGTTAGGTTTCTTGATAGGTGTTTCCCTTAAGTGCAGACTGACTTAGATTTGTGACATGGGCCAGGCCATTAGGGCAGCCTCCCATTTTGTGGGTCCTGATACAAATTAACTTTATCAAATTAAGAATCTGTAATTGGCAGTTACATGTGTTTGATTCAAAATGAGAAGATAAATTATCTGACATTTTTTATATTCACAGATAAACGTTAATGAGTTACATGCCATTTGTTGTAATTTGTAGTTTCCTTGAGGCTTACATTCAACCAACCTATCGCTTGTTTTTATAAAAACTAGCGGAAGTGACTTAGCTGGTAAGTAAACCTAGCTAATTGCCTCTGCATCCGGGTCTCAATAACTTTGTGTTCTAATCTCTCACAAATCACACTGTTGACTTCATTATTCCATAGATGTATTTACCAACGAAAATATTCTGTAAGGCCTCAGGTTTTAGCTTCCAAAAATATTCAGGGGCATGTAAAATATTTAACAACTGTCTTATAATAAATAGCTCTGTCATTAAGGCATATTTATTCATGTGTTTCACATTTATTGGACATTTACTATGTGACAGACATTGCACTAGGTCTTTTTTTTTTTTTTTAAGATTTTATTTATTTATTTGACAGAGATAGAGACAGCCAGCGAGAGAGGGAACAAGCAGGGGGAGTGGGAGAGGAAGAAGCAGGCTCATAGCGGAGGAGCCTGATGTGGGGCTCGATCCCATAACGCCGGGATCACGCCCTGAGCCGAAGGCAGGCCCTTAACCGCTGTGCCACCCAGGCGCCCCTGCACTAGGTCTTAAACTGACCCAGAAAACTCAACCACTTTGGGAGGGGATATGTGTCAACATAACAAGTAGAGTATGTGTATTTTCTGCTGTTGAGTAGAGAAGAAAGAGGAAGCCCTAACTCTGTTTGCAGAAGTTGTGGCAGTGAGGGCAGGCCCCAAACAGAGGATGGTAGTTAGATAAAATGAGGGAGGTCATTAGTAATTTGTATAAGGACACAGTGAAATTAAAGATTTTGTCATGTTTGGAAAACTGCAGGTCTTTGGATAACATTGGACGAAAATGGGAGAGTAGTTCAAATGAGGTTGAAAAATTAAGAGTCTTTATAGTCAAAGCTTCAAAATTATTTTAAGCAAGAATATGCATGTAAATCAAGTTTTTCTGTAGGAATTTCAGATCATATACTTGAATATATTTAGGTAGTGTAAAGCGTGCTTTTGAAAAGTCAACTTGTGAAATAAAATTTGCTTATTAAGCACTAGTAAGTATAACACTAAAATAAATCTTTTTTCAAGGTTTTAGTGACAAAGCAGATTGGTTAAAAAATTAATGTTACCGGGGTACCTGGGTGGCTCAGTCCGTTAAGGGTCTGCCTTCAGCTCAGGAAATGATCTCAGGGTCCTGGGATCAAGCCCCACAGCAGGGAGCCTGCTTTTCCCTCTGCCTGCTGCTCCCCCTGCTTGTACTTTTCTGTCAAATAAATAAAATCTTTAAAAAAAAAAAAAAACTTAATGTTACCAATTGTGTGTAAAGATTCATAAAATTTTATAGTGATGGGGAGGAAAATTTTGGTTGCTAGGGTGGAAATTTCCTTAATAACTGGAAAGATCTGTAGATGATATTGTGTGAAGAAATACATATTGGGGGCATTTCTAATAAGAATAGTTGCTAAAGTGTGCAGTTTTTTTTGCAGAGGAGTGAATGCTTGTTTTTTAAAAAGTTAATGCCTTCCATTTCTTTCTTCAAAAAAGGGGGGGGTGGCGAAAAGGGCTGATGCGAAAAGGGGTGACGACTGCCATTAGACCTCGGTGCCTCTCGCGTTTCTCCGGCTGCAGGCAAGGCTGGCTGGGCCTGCGCGGGGCGGAGCCGACGGTGACGCGCCCGTGCTCCGCAAGGCATTGTGGGGAGCTCGGGCCCGCGAGTGAGGTGGTTGGAAGCGAGGTGGGGGCGGCCGTTTGTTTTCTCGTGGTCTCGAACTCGCGCGTTCTCATCTCCCCCCGCCACCCCTTTCCCGACAAGCGGCGGGGTGGAGGAACGGCGGCGGCGGCAGCAGCGGCTGTAGCATCGGACACCCTCCTGTCTACTCTCCAGCGAATCGGTTCCTCTTCCCCCTCCCTCTCACTGTTTGTTGTGTGTTTGATGTGTTAAAGCAGGAGCGAGAACGCGAGCAGCGCCATGAGCAACACTACCGTCGTCCCCAGTACTGCGGGCCCGGGCCCCAGCGGCGGGCCCGGTGGCGGCGGCGGCGGTGGCGGAGGCGGCGGCACCGAGGTAATCCAGGTGACTAATGTCTCCCCGAGCGCTAGCTCTGAGCAGATGCGGACCCTCTTCGGTTTCCTAGGCAAGATCGACGAACTGCGCCTCTTCCCGCCAGAGTGAGTATCGTCCACCATCACCGTTTTTACTAACTCCTCCCCATTCGGGGCCTAACCTACACCATTTCCTAGGCCCTTGTCGACGCTTCCCTGGACCAGGTTGCTTTAGTTGAGGCTGGCTGTTGCATTTACTTATGAAAAAAACTACTTGCTAGGCCTAATGCGAAGAAGCAGGGCCAGTGTTTTGGGTATTAAATAGACACAGGCTTTTAAAATCTCGGGATTTGGTGGTTTTTTCTTAAATTGTGACAACGTGGTCTTTTTTTTTTTTTGAGCGCTTAGAGCAAGGCAAACTGCACTTTATGTGTTTTGTATATAGTGTAGTCACTTTTTTAAAAAATCAGCTGTTTGAATTCTTTGAAAACAATTATTAATTCTTAACGTTAATTTGATAACGAAGTTTGTTGTCAGTTCACTTAATTTTAAGTATTGCCGTTAACTGATTCTGGCCCAGTGAATATAATTCAAAGTTAGTACTCTGACAGATGATTAATTCAGTAAGCCTGAATACTTAATTTTTATAATTACAAAAATGCGTTGTAGCTGAAACATAAGGTTTTCTTTCGTTTAACGTACACATTTATATTTTCACAGCTGTTCTTGGGAAGGAATTTTATAGAATGTTAAATTTTTTAGAGTGTATGGCTTTTTTTATTCTGTTATCTCACATTCTTACTGAAACAGTATTAAATGAGTGGATTAATTACAAAGAAAAAATAAAGCTTTGAAGCAAGATGTGATAAATATTAGAACAGACATCTGAAATAACAGTGGTGTGCTCTTTGTGAAGAGTGAAAATTCAAGTGTTACTACAAGTAAACACTGAGTACCCACTGTACATTGAGAGTTTTATGATGTCACTTAAGTACTAAATAGGAAATTGGAATTTTCATGGAATGCACTGTTGTGGTGGCTGTAATAAATCACTAATCTAAATACATTTATACTCTAAAATAATAGAAGTTGATCATACTGCAGTTTTAAGTATTTCCCGTATTTCATCACTTTCTACTAAAATGCTTTAGATGGTTCTTAATGTTTTCAAATGGGTGTGTTGTCTTTAATTTTCAGGGGAATATACATGCAGAGAAAGGTTTCAGAGTAACTGATTTTCACAAAGTAGAATTTTGGAAACACATTTTTGTTATTTTGAATGGAAACTTGACTGCTTTTAATAATGAAGGACATAGCTTTCATAATATGAACATACAAAAATATTTGCTGTCACTCCATTTTCCGACAACGTGCCCTATATTAAGTTGTTTGTGAAATTAAGCAGCAAAAAGGCAGAAAATGAGAGTGACACATGTGATTATTATAATCATGTGATTACTCAAAGTGCCTGACATACTGGATTTATGAAATAATTCTTTCCAGCCCAGCATGTTATTAAGAATTTTGTTATAGTTGCTGACTTTAAAGATGCTCTTTTTATGGTGCATTTATGAAAAGGTGACAGAGGTATAGGCTGTTCACTGGTTCCACTTTTACCTAATGAATGATCCATATCTTAGAGTCATGATCCACCAGAGTCTGCCTTTTTTGCTTTGTTGTCAAAGGAGTAGTTCAGTCATCACCAGGATAACTGATATGCATCAGATAACATGGTCTGGGGTGCTGTGCTTTAAGAGGACTCCTTTCCTGGTATTGGGAAGAAGAGATAAAAATTGACACATCTTTGTGCTTTGACTCCTTCATAAGTGTTCCCACATACAGATCTGAAACTGTATAAGGTTACAATTCAGTAGATGCTAATACTACCTTCGTGGTCTTCTAGATTTGAATAGGATGGATGTAGAGTCCTACTTTTGTTCATTTAATGTTTATTTTTTTTTAATGTAAGTTTCAATTGCTAATCCAACCTGCATAATTTGGAACTACTGTGGACAATTTCTTTAAGCTTACTACTGTTTTCAGGAGCAGCTTGCAGGGGGTAATGTGCTATGAAGTCCTAACGAGTGCTCCAAAAAATGTTCATCATTCCAGAAACTGACATTTTTACTTCTAGAATAAGAGTGAATGGTTCAGAATATATAAAATTCTAACTGTCGTAAACATGTTTGCCGCTTGATTTTTTTTATGGGGTGTTTGTATTTTTTCCCCCAAAGGCATTCGTATTTACACTTAGAACTCTTTTCACCTAGATACATGCCTATGACATGCTTACTTCCTTTTGCTACTCAGATGTCACCTAATCAAAGAAACCTTCCTGATCACCCTATGTGAAAATAAAACACCCCTGCTCCTTTCCCTGTTTAATTTAACTGCTTTGTTTTTCTCTAAAGCACTAATCAACTGAAAGGTTAAGTTTAGCTTCCTCTCTCTCTTAGAATATGTGGCCCCGTGGGTCAGTGACATCACCTACAGAGCCTTAACACACACTTACTGAAATGCTACTTTCAGTTATTAATGCCTCTGGGGGGTTGGGGTGGTACAGTGGTGATCCTGGGATCTGGAATTATGCCAGACATTTCAGTGTCAACCTCAAGAAGGATTCTCCCTTTGTTTCATTATTGAATCCCTCTCTTTCTCGGTTTTTTTAAGCCAAAAATCGCTGGCCTATAATTTCACCCAGTGATAACACTGTTTCTCAAGAAATAATGTTCTAATCCTCTCCAGTATGACAGCCCTTAGAGCTATTTGAAAGCCTCTGTCGGTGTTCCCCTCACTTACTCCCTTTCTTTTAAAGGAAAATTATTAACTTTAATTCTAGTTGTTCCTGAAATGGATTTTGGAAATTCAGCATTGATTGTCTGGTATATGCTAGATGCTTTCCTTTTTTATCTTAAACCTATTTTATGAACAGGTGAACTAAAATTCACATAGGTTGTTTTGCACTTCCAAATCACTCTATCAGTGTCAGAATTAGTATTTCAACCCCAGTGTTGTGATTCTCCTTTACTACTTGGTGAAGGATTTCCTTGGTTTACAAGGAACTTACGAGTGGAATCATTCTTTTACAGTAGTAAGTATTCTTTAAATGTTTGGTTTTAGTGTATTTCAGAATGGAGAATATAAATGGAGTGTTTATTGGGTAATGATCCCAGTGAAGCATATGTCAAAGTTATGCATAAAATGAAGGTTCACATCAGTTACTTAAATAACTTATTTAGGTGATTATTTTGGTAACCAAAGATAGATTATTTTTTATAGTAACCAGAAGACTTGCATAGGCAAGGAGACATAAACCCATGACTATAGCAGACTCTATTGTATGTATTTGATATTTCAAATCATTGAAAGTTAATTCACTCACAAACTGACATTGAACTCCTTTGCTCCTCCAACTGAAAAATAAAATTATAATTTTCTTTCACAGAAAAAAAAACAACCTAATACATTACAGTTCTAAGGAAGAGTTTGTAGACATTCTAACAAAAACTATATTAGAAAAAAACTAAAATTAGGGGCGCCTGGGTGGCACAGCGGTTAAGCGTCTACCTTCGGCTCAGGGCGTGATCCCGGCGTTATGGGATCGAGCCCCACATCAGGCTCCTCTGCTATGAGCCTGCTTCTTCCTCTCCCACTCCCCCTGCTTGTGTTCCCTCTCTCGCTGGCTGTCTCTATTTCTGTCAAATAAATAAATAAAATCTTTAAAAAAAAAAACTAAAATTATGGTATGTGTCACAAATTTGAGTGTTATTCTTACACAGGGCCATGCTAATCTTCTCTGTATCATTCCAGTTTCACCATATGTGCTTTGGAAATGAGCAAGAAAAATAGATAATTTAATGATGATAAGTATAAGTAACTACAGTTGTAGTTGGTAAGGTTATCTTCAAAGATTTTTTATTACATGCAAAATTTTACTGTATTTCTTTATAAATGGATAAGAACACATTGAAGGAAAGGACATATTAAGTGAACAGAGTCACGTTTTCAGGTGAACATTGCCTTTGTTTATGCTTATAAGTTCAAAATTCTCCACCCAGAAATGTTTAACACAGTATTAAGGTGGGAGTTGAAAGAGTGTTACCAGTGGTCTAAACAGAAGTTCTCATACTTTAGTTGGCATAAATATCAAGTGTGGATCTTAGGAATCAAAGCCCCTCCTAAAAAGGGATTCTCAAATTCACTGGGCTTGTTGGAGAACAGAAATCTGAATTTTCCATGTGCATCCCAGAAGATTGGGAAACATCCTTTAGAGGACACTTTAATTAAAAAAAAAAAAAAAGTGGAAAAATACTGCCACTCTTTACCTAAAGGCAAAAGCATCATATAGGTCTCGCTCTTTCCTATCTTGCTTCTCATCAACTGCCCTACCTCATCTATATTAATTCTTAAAGGTAAAGAATAAAAACAAATTTTTAGAAGTAGTACTTGCACAAAATTCTAAGGTATGAAAATTTCAGGCATCAGTCTGAAAGTGAAATTAACATGCTATCTTACTGCATGTGTCTTCTATTAGTAAATTCTGAGAACATAAAAGAATGTGACTATCGGTCCAGATAGTAATGGTTTCAAAAAAGGGTTTGAAGTGGGGAGAAATGAATTATTTAACCTTCTGAGTTGTCTAACTGTGACTGTGTTTTTCATGGTATTTAATTATTAATGTTTTTACCTCCCCACCACTTACAGGTTTGATATAACCAAGTAATAGCTGCAAGTAATAGCTATGAGGTGAATGGATAGAAAAAATATGAATCATTTTAATTGCCAAATTAATAGAAATACACTGAGCATGTAGGCAGTATTTCCTAATTTTATTTTAAAAAGAACTGTTCATTGATATTCTTTAAGAACTTAATATTATAGAGTCATTTTCTTCTTTAGTCAGATAACAGTAGTGTTAAAGAAATGGTAGAGGTCACTTTTTTAGAAATTTAAATGTCTGTTACTTCCCATGATGTTAGGTGTTAAAAATGAAAGATAGCATCATTTTTAAAGAGCTTTTTAAATTATGTGGTAAAAATGTAGATATGTAAGAAAGAGATACAAAGTGCTATAGCTTTCATTCTAAGCTTGCTGAAATGGCATTCTTTCCACTGTATGGGTGCAACATTGTTAAATTTTAGACCGGTGGAGCTTCACATTAAAACAACACTATATCCACATTTAAAAAACACTGTATCCTTTCAAAAACTTTTGGAGGTAAGCTTCCTTAACAAGATGGCTTAGATTCCATTTGGATAGACAGTATTGTCAGCTTTACTTTGAACCTGGATTTGGATCTGTGCTTAGTATATGGGCAGGAAACATTAAAAGTTCCGATGGGTTTGAGTTCTTGGGCTATGTAATAACTTCATGTTAGTGCTCAAATTATGAGGAATATTTTCTTTGCAACAACAAATACCTCTGAAATACCAGTGTAACCAAAACTGATGTGATTACATTTTTATATATACATGAAAATCTAATTTATTAGAAGAGTTAGTGGTAAGCCCTTTTGTAAAGCCATTCAAATTTATTATAGGATTTACCTTTTCATTATTGAATCTAAAGATACAGTTGGCTTGTTTTATTATATAATAAAGCAGTTGTTCTTTACCCTGGGTGCATATTAAAATGGTCATAGAGAATTAAAATAAAGAGGAGGCATTCAGTACATTAAAGATTTTGGTTTAGTTGATGTGGAGTAGAGAACCTGGGTGGTTTTTTTTTTTTTTTTTTTTTTACCCCCACTGGTGCTTCTGATATAGCCAGGGATGATGTGATTACTACTGCTGTTAAGGCATTGGTTTTCAGACACTTGGTTTGGAGTTAAGGGAGCAACCTTTGACTTTTATTTAATCTTTCTCTTTCACACAGTTTTGTGGCAGAAATTTGAACCACCCTGTATTTTAAAAAAAACAAAAATCCTGCTCACTTCCTAATCTATCTTACCCTGCCATAGGTTGCATTTTGGCACTTTTTTATCTAGGAAAGCAATTTGCTGAGGGAATTTTTGTATACTAATACTATGGGATACTGTATATCTCCGTGTGTGTACACCTCTTTTGTTTTTTGTTTTTCTGAAGGCAATTATTTATAATGCCTAGGAGTTGTGCTGTAGGTGGAAGAGGACCGCACTTAGTAGGCAGGTCAAGAAAACTCATTGATTGTCAAATAGATGTACTTTCCCACAATATTCTTTTGTCCCTGAAGTAGAAATCTTGTTTTTTACTCTGAATTAATTTACTACTTACCAGTAGTGAAAAGTTTTCTGAACCAAAACTAATTATTTTTACTAGTAATTAAGAATAGCTGGTATTGGTATGGAAAAAATGTTGACACTTTTTTGTGGTCTGCTCAAACTCTGAGATTATAGTTTCAGACTGTTTTTAACTTGATACACTGTTAAGTGTATAAACAGTGATTGTTTTTGTCTACACGCAGTTTGTGAGTTCATTGGGCAGTACCTTATTTGAAATGTCATTTTCTTTTTAAGTGGTGAACTAAAGTAACACATGTGGTATATATTTTTATCTGCCTATCTTACTTTTGGAATGCAAGTGTTGGTTTGTCATACGTTTATGTTTTAGCTGATATTCTTTTTCTCTTTTTTTATGTTATTTGTTTACTTTTCAGTGATTCACCTTTGCCAGTCTCATCCCGTGTCTGCTTTGTTAAGTTCCATGATCCGGATTCAGCAGTTGTGGCACAGCATCTGACAAACACTGTATTCGTTGACAGAGCTTTGATAGTCGTACCATATGCAGAAGGTTTGTGCTTTGTTTAACTACCTATGAGGGCATCCTATGATGACCATCTACCTCAGTATAGTTTTAGAGTGAGCATTAGTAGCATGTTAGACATTTAAGCTATTAACATTTTGAAACCCTTGTTATACTGCAGTCCATATTTTTACTTGCAGATTTTTTTTAATTCTAAAAATTAGAAATCAGACCTGTTTTTATAAGATATTTAACTTTTTGCCTTCTTTTAAAGCATTTTAAGTTCATTAAAACCATATGCCTGATTTTAATTTTTTAAGATATATACACTTAGTTAATTTAATGTTGAGTTCTATGAAAAAGTCCTGAAGGTGAATGGTTCACTCCATAAACATTTACATAGAAACCTTCAAATAAATGCATGATGTTATTTCTGTTTTGAATAAATGACTAGGTTAGTTATATTTACGTAGTGCTTCCTCTCACAGATAACTTTAAAAAAATATCCCACGTTGAATTCCAGTATACCAAGGGTTGCAATGATTTTGGTTTTTATGAAAGTTCAAGATTTCCTGTAGCTTAGGTGCCGGATGGGCACTGGGTGATTTGTTTTTATGCCAGATTTTCTTGTTCATTCTTGCTATATTTTCTAGATATCTCTAAATAATAAATTCTTCTCTCTGTTATTTGTGTGTGTGATTTTTGTAGTGGAGAAGGCAAATGCAAAACTCTTCCAGATGACTGAAAAACAGTGGGTCCTCTGCAGCTACAGGGGATTCTAGACATTAACTAAAGGCCAGCAAGCACTCAAGTCCCCCAAGTGTTTTCCTGGTGTAACCATTTGTTAACTACATTTTCTCTCTTTTTACATTTTAGGCTGTTAAAGTAATTTGACAGAAAAATAATGAGCAGGGTTTTGGGATCTAAAAAAGCCACTGTGACAAGACAGCACTATATTAATTCCACTTTGTAAAATTTTCTGAAACATATTTTATAATTAGTTTGTTCCCAATGTACTGTTACTTTATTTGCTTTTCGGTAACTATAAATTTTGATCAAAGAAATCACTGAAATATAAAATTACTGGATTTTAAGCTAATTAACATATATGCTGACCAGAATTTAAATACTTTCCCCTTAATGAACTGGTCAGTGGAAGCAGAATTTCGATATTGTTAACTTTAGATGCTATCTCAGATCTTTGAATACCAGTGTGAACATTTACACCATGCCTTGTAAAAGTTGTGAAATGTCTAGTCCTTAAAACTTAGAAAAATTGCCTTTGTGGTTTTCTAAAGAAACTAAGTTGCATTCATAGATGGATTAAGGCATGCTATATAATAATAGTACATTTATCTCTGGGATATTAAAGTGTGTGAGCCCTATTTTTAAGGTTTTAAAATATATATGCTGATAAACGTTTGAGTTAGTGTGTTTTGATTAAGCAATTTCTTTTATATCAGTGTGCCTGTTGTAGGATAAGATATATCACCAAGAGAAAATTTACAGAATTCAAATTTAGGCTAAGTAAAATATAGTTTTTGAAACAAAGTTCAGATCATGTGAGTAATGTGCCAAACTTTAGTTAGGCTTTAAATTTAAAGAATTCTTATTGGCTAAGTATCTTAGTTCCCAAGTCCTGAACATAATACAGTATATCATATAACTGGCTTTTATAAGTATTTTTAGACTATAGTAACCATTCTAGATCTGTTTTGTAAATGAAATGTTTAGGAATGTATATAGAATTACAGAAATATTTAGTTCCAGAATCTATTTTTGGTTTATTTAATTATTGGTATGGTATGCTGTATTAATGTTACCACTGCTAAATAACTGATGTACTCAATCCCTTTGTCACCATTCACCCTAGTTTTAGCTCTACACTTTGGTGTTGGCTCTTGGTCAGTGTTTTAGAACAATAGACACAAAGTCTACGGTAAGGCATAGTCTTAATTGGTAAAACTGAGATAGCTGGATTTGGAAGGAACTCTTAATAGTAATGGATTTGGGGGTTATTTAGGTTCCTTGGTTAATGTTTGTTTCTTTTGTCTGTTTCTTTTTCTTTCATTTCTACACATTCATGCAGTATTTCATGGTTCTATCAAAGCAGCAGTAAAAAAAATACTCTTGACGCATGAAAATTAACTGGTGAGGGGCCTCATTGCTATTTTTAAATTGTAGTTTTATTTTTAAATAGTCTTTTTTAAATCAGAGGATCAGATGCATGACTTTTTTTTAATGGATGCAGATCTTCTATCAGGTGTCTCACAATAAATTCAAGAGGATTTTAGTTTGCCAGAAATGTTGCAAATGCACTAATATGAGTAAGATGTTGATACTTAATATTATCCTCTTGAAACATAATTTTGCATGCAAAATTATCCCATAATCTTTGTAGGTTTGTTAATATTGATGCATTAATGCCCTATATCTAAATGATCTTCTCCCCCCACCCCTCCATAACTCTTGGTATCTAAATTGATGACAGCTCTGACACAAGCAAGATAACAGTGCTGTGTAGTATACATTTGTTTATATTATCGGCACTTCTCAGTATAGGTGGAAGGAACCATTACCTTTATTTAACAGTGGTTTTTCTTTTTTGTTGTTGTGTTTTACAGTTCTTTTCCCTGGTTCAGCCTGAACTATATACCAGGCCCTGCTGAAAATACCACCCAACAGTTTTCTTCTGCAGCTTATCCAGTTTCTCTTAAGTGCCCTGTACATATTGTATGTTTTATGATGAGATGCAGTTTCTTAATATGTATTACAGAAATACTACTGGTATTTGCAAATATGTAGTTTAATTGTATTATTGAACTCTCATTTTGGGGGCTTGGGCACATTAACAGATTAATCCATCTGTATAGGGCTTTTGCTGTTGGATAGAATTTAAATTGTCTACATAAATATTTGTTTTAGGGCCCTTAGATTTTATCTGAATACACAGATTAGGCTTTAAAAACAGACATACATGTTGTTTTTGGCTTTAGGAGTTTGGCTAAGTTAGCTTTTGAACTGACACTATGTAGCAGCATTTTTGGTATGGTTAGCATGGCACATGTTGGAACATAAAGCATTTTACTATTCAGGTAAGGAATGTGCCATGTTGTTTTACCTATTCTCTCTCTCTCTTACTCACTTTCACACACACATCCTGTGTGTATTCAGAGACCTTCAGAAACATTCATATTCATTTTCATGAGTCAGCAAAAGCCCTACGCTTGATTCCAACAGAATATTTCCTTTACATACTTTCTTCTCTTAATTTTTACAAAATTTGTATGGTAGGTGTAAAAATCATAGTAACTGTACCATATTATTAACCCCTAAATCAAACTTTTTTTGTCTTGTGTATCTTGATTTTTCTGTGTGCTTTATAGTGAAGCAGCCGACACGAGTCGTTGTTCATAAAACAGCTTTTGAAAGTTGAGAGCACACCCCTGGAGAACCGACTGTGCTTGCTTACGTTTGGTTCATGACTTAAAAATCGAGTACAGGTGATGAAATCTTGGCAGTGTTAACAAAAAAGTAGTGTGTATTGTGCTATTTTTTTTTTACTCTAGAAACTTAACCATTTGTAGAGAAAAAGGAAACAAATTTTCACACATTGAAGTTTCATTCTGACATAAAATTAATGATAAATAATCATAGAAGTCAAGCTTTATATTTTAGCGAACATAAGTACTTTCAACAAACTCAGGTGGTGTATCAGGGAGACTTTTTCTGGGTGTTTTTGTGTGTTTTCTGTCTTGCAAAAAAGTGTGTTCTAATGCAAGGATGTTTCTCTGCAGGAGTTATTCCTGATGAGACTAAGGCTTTGTCTCTGTTGGCACCAGCTAATGCAGTGGCAGGTCTTCTGCCTGGTGGTGGACTCCTGCCTACCCCTAACCCTCTTACCCAGGTACTCCTAGTTCCAATGAATTCGTAAAGGGTACAAAGAAGCACAGAATTGTGGATAAACCTAAACATACTTGAGCTTTTTAAGTGCTGTAATGATTAGAGTTCACACAGTGATACCACGTGTTCACAGGATTGTGAAAGGCTGTTTTGTAATCATAAATACTGAAGAAAACCTCTTGGGAAGTTGCATTTTAAGAACATTCTGAAAATCATAAATCTTTTGTATTTGGTTTGCCACTGATTCTCAGAATAACCTATAAGGAACCATGTGGGTGGGGGGATATAGGGCTGGATTCTCATGAGGCATAAGACTTCTGTTGAACATGCCATTAAAAATAGTATATTCGTTTGGACCCAGAAAGAGAATAAGGGTGAAATTCAGGCTTATTGTTTTTTTCTTTCTCGATGCCCTTTGATCTTTTGCTTTTGAGGTTTCAGTTAAGTACATGGCTTGAAATAAAGATGAATTCTTAATAGAGATTTTTAACATGGGGAAGGTGAAAAAAAGTTGGAGAAATTTTTTGCTTGGTAATGTTTCTAACCCTGATAGGATGCTGTAAAAAGCATATTGTTTTAGAAATAAAAAGCTCTTCAAATTTCATGTATTCTTATTCAGAGAGATTGTAACTGGTCCTTGAGTGGTTTCACAGGTAGTAGCGAACTGCAAGCCTTAACTAGAATTTATAGCAGCATTTCTTTCTGTTCTATCATTTCACCTGTCTGAATAGTTCTGTTAACTGTTAAGTCAGAAAAAAGGATGAAATCAGGAATTCCCGTCTTTTTGAGTATGACTTTATCTCTTAAGTCCGCATTTTTTACTTACATAATAAGGATCTGGGTAATTTATAGATTGATTCCTTCAATATATAAAATTGTGTAATAACTAAGGTAGATATTTCATAGTGACACTGTTTTAATTGTACTCCATATACAGTTAAAGTACGGAAAGTTTGGTATCTTTCATTTACTAAATATTACTAGAAGCTTGAACAACTTTTAGCACAGTTCTCAGAGAGAAGGTCAGACTGCCTCCAATAGGACTTTGCATGGTTTGCATCTCTTGATTATAGTTATGTCAGGCAGGAGACCCAAAAAAAAAAAAAAAAAAACCCACATGGTAATTTGAATAGGGAAAGTTTAATATAAAGAATTACTAACTAGTAACTGGATATTACTTAGTGGGACTCTAATGAATATACAGTAATTGTCAACTAGTACTTCTAGATCTGGGGAAGAAAGAACACGGGAAACACATTAGATGAGGCAAAGTTTGAGACCTCCTTCTAAAAGGATGGATAGTATGGAAGTTCTCTGGGGTGCCCACAGAACTTGTAAGAAGCTGCCCAAGAGGGATGGCTCTGAAACTCACCAAAGAGGTGAAAGCCACTGGGCATCCCACTGCAGTAACAATCAGAAAGTGAACAAAGAAACCGCAGAGGTTAAACTCCTTCCACAGTGTCCTCCTGATTCCCCCTACAGATAAGGCTTAGCATCATGCTAGCTGTCAAGGGGGACATGCTTATAAGGATGCTGCTTTCATTATCACAAAACAGGACGCAAAGAACAGTGGATTTGGAGCTGAGAAGCAACAAATAACAATTGTTGGCACACGAATATATAAATCTTAATGTTTTTCTGATTTCTGGTTTTAGGGATAAATCTAATAAGTGAAAAATGAGGCCATTGTCTATGGCAGGGGTAGTAGGCAAACTATAGCCCTTAGTTCACACCCCCGTTTTTGTTAATTTTGACTTGACAACCATGCCCATTTGTTTATTATCTTTGACTGTTTTCAAGCTGCAGTGGCATATATAGCTGAGTAGTTGCAACAGAGCCCACGTAGCTCGGACTTAAATTAGTTATTATATCGTCCTTTAAACAGGAAAAAATAATGTCACCCTCGTATCAGGAATAGAAATTAAATTTTAAGTAAATAAAATTTGAAATTTTACAGATTGGCGCTGTTCCATTGGCTGCTTTGGGAGCTCCTACTCTAGATCCTGCCCTTGCTGCACTTGGGCTTCCTGGAGCAAACTTGAACTCTCAGGTATAACTTAATACCTTTTAACTTTGAGCTCATTTTTATAATTAAAGAATTTGTTCCATTAACAGTTAAGTTTGCATTTCCAGAATGGGAGATAACTGATTGCTATAGTGTAGTAATAATGTTCTTTTTATGTAAACTTGTTAATGAGAAGTTTAAAAGGTCACTGCATTATTAGCCCCAACATTAAAGAATTTCGTTTTATGGAGTTCAGGGTAGTTTCACAGGAAGCCAATACATCAGTATGTTTGGAGTCAGAGTAAACTCATGAAAGGATGGGAACGTGGGTTCAAAATTTGTTTTCTTGTTACCCATTTGGACATTTTTGTTTTCTCTTATTGTTATTTGGCTAAACTTTTTTCTGAAGTCCTTGCTTTGTGGAAAGATTTTATTATGCTGCCTAAGCACTTGGGAGTTTTGCTTTACACATTTCTTTGAAATGTTACCTCCTCAGGAAGTCTCAAAGTAAGCAGGAGGTAACTGTTGTATAAAACCTAGACTTTTCAGCTGATAATAATCATATTTAACTTACTAAAGCAGCTCAGCTTAATATGATGTGTTTCACTGGCATTATATTTCTGTTGGTCATCAGTGTGCCTAAAATAATGTTACTTTTTGTCAGCTGGCCAGGTTGTCCTAAGGCAATTCAACATAGTGAAAAAATAAAATAGCAGTTGATTTATTTTATATATTCTCACTGTTGTTATATTTTTGTTTTTGCAGTCTCTTGCTGCAGATCAGTTGCTGAAGCTTATGAGTACTGTTGATCCCAAGTAAGGATTTTTTCTGTGTTTCCATTGGGTGATACGGATATAGTATGTGAATGTCTGGAGAAGTTAGTCTTTGATAGTTAAAAAGAAAGTTATTTCAAGTTATACAATACATAATTCTGTTTTCTTGAAACAAGGATAAAAATTCAGAGGTAAGCCCATCTATAAAGGGTTTGTTTCACTGTAAGTTGAGTCTTTCTGAACAGTTGTGAATATCTTCTGCCAGGATGACAGGAAAAGAGCTAAATGTTATCTTTAGTTGAGTCGTTTGAAAATGTATATATACTGAGTACCTACTATAAGCTTGTACCTTTATAGCATTTATACTTCAGAAAGGGAGACATTATTTAAATATAGTAAAGTATGTGCATCCAACAAGAAGTAGTACACAGGGGCTATGGGAACTTACTACAGGGAGAACTTACTAAGATCAGAGAGGCTGAGCCTGGGGCATGAATAGCAGTCAAGGAGACAGAAGTGAAGGAAACACTATCCCAGAGCAAAAGACTAGTAGTACATGTCACATAATACCAACATCTTTTTTTAGGTGCTTTGAAAAGTTCTCTTTGTGCTGTAACTGTTACATTCTCTAGTTGATACATAACAAAGTATAATTTCTTGGTATATTAAATTTGAACTTAATGCTTTTCCTGCTTGGTGAAATTCACTATAAACAAGTGAGAGAACATGGGGGGGAGGGAGAACAGAATCATTTGACTGTAGTAGTTAGTACCTTTTTTCTTAAAAATTAGCTGATAAAATCTTAGCCTGTACCTACTACCCAGCGTGTAACACCAGTACAGTTGAAATTCCCTCTGTACTCATTCTTGTTTACATTGCCCTTTCTCCACAAATAATTAACTATCTTATATTCGTTGTCTATAATTTTTTTCACATGTATAAACCTTTAAAGGTCCATCTTTCCAGTCAGCAATTTCATGAGTAACTTTGGTGTGCCATTGGCCTCTGCCTCATTTTCTGTCCATCTGCAACCTTACAAGTAATACTCTTCCCCAGCAAAATTCTGCTGTAGAAAGTTTTTAAGTCGTATGAAGGAAAGTTCTATTAATCAGAAATCTTCAGCATCTGCATATTCCCAGGTACTAGCATTTCTCAACTTGTGTTTATGGAAAGTTAATGGATGTTCGGCAAAATAAAATAGGTATTTTTCTTATTCCAGGTTATCTCTTAATCTTTAAAATGCAGATTGTAAATATTGAAAAGGATACTGTACTGTATGGTAAAAAATTAACATGAAATCTCCCCTTTTTCAAGTAGCATCTTACTAAAATGATGATAATATGAAACATTTACACATTTATTTGTAATACTGTTGTGCATCTTAAAATACTTCAGATCTCAATTCTTGGTTCTATTTCAGGTTGAATCATGTAGCTGCTGGTCTTGTTTCACCAAGTCTGAAATCAGATACCTCTAGTAAAGAAATAGAGGAAGCCATGAAGAGAGTACGAGAAGCACAGTCCCTAATTTCTGCTGCTATAGAACCAGGTAAAATATAGGCAGTTGTGTTGAATCCTAAGCTATATGATTGTGGACGAAAATGATTATTGCATAAGTTTGGGAATATGTTGAGTAATACTATAATCGTTTTTTAATTTTCCAAATTCTGATAAAAGATCATGTAGGAGAGTGATCCTGGGTGAGGGGAGGGAACATGTCACCTGGACATAATTTGAAAATATCTGGAGATACTTAATTGTCGTGCTGGTACCACGTGCATCTCCAGCAGGTAGAGGATCAGGATGTTAGCTAAACATCCTACACGGCGCCCTACCCCCATCCCGCAAAGAATGATGCATTCCTTAATAGTAGTGCCTGGATGTATGTTTGCCTATGTTGGCATAGCCTAATTGATTTTAGTCTTTTATTTGACCTAGAGAACCTACTAAAGATGCTTCTGTTAAAACACTGTTTAAAGAAAAGGAAATAGTTAAAAATAGTACCTTAGGGGCGCCTGGGTGGCACAGCGGTTAAGCGTCTGCCTTCGGCTCAGGGCGTGATCCCAGCGTTATGGGATCGAGCCCCACATCAGGCTCCTCTGCTATGAGCCTGCTTCTTCCTCTCCCACTCCCCCTGCTTGTGTTCCCTCTCTCGCTGGCTGTCTCTATCCTGTCGAATAAATAAAATCTTTAAAAATAAAAAAAAATTAAAAAAAAATAGTACCTTAGTCTTTGCAGATGGTCTTTTTGAGGTGAAATGAATGGTTATCCTATTGTCTTGACTGTATAGATTGGGTGTTTGGTCCTGGATTATTTTTCCCCCCATTAAATAATCTTTTACTAATTTTTCACTTCTATTTCTTAATAAATGGGAAGGTTTTAGTTATGTATAGTATTAGTATTAGTATAGTATTAATGATTATAAGTATAATGTTGGATAAATTAATACCAAGTGCTTTATGTCTGTTACTTAATCAACAGAATTAATTAGTCCAAGGCCCCAAGGCAAGCAGTAGGAGCTTTAGATACGCAGCTGGATGTATGTGACTCCAAAGCTAGAACACCGTGCTGTAACTTTTTGTTTTCATTGAAAACTAATAACTGGAAATACTAAAACTGGTTTATTTATGAATTCCCCTCCCCCCAAGATTTTTGTTAATTTATTATTAATATTGATATTTGCAATAAATTGAATCCTGTTAGTGAAATGATCTAAATGTGAAAGAAGAACTCATTTTCTCTTTGATTGTAGATCACGCGTGAAGAATGCAACGGCTTTATTTCCCCCTAAATCCCAAGTTAAAGGAATTAACTTACGTATCATTTAAAAAGTAGAAAATGGGAGTCAAATCATCTAGATCTGTCTCCTAACTTACAGAATTGAAAATTGGGAAGAAGAGGAGGTTCAGACAGATTAAGAATGAGAGCTAGCTTACTAAAACTCAGTTCTGTCGCAGAGTATAGTGAGAACAGTGAATGAGTCATGACTTTCTGGAACTGAAGGCCAAATATTGAGCCTGTTTATCAGCCACTTTAACATAAATATACAGGAATTTATTTAGCAGAGGAGCATAGACTTAAGTGGTAAAGAAGGAACATTTTAACAGACCAAGAATTTAAAATGTGTCTATTTCTGTTTGTTATAAATCTGTTAAATATATTTATCTTACAGTTAAGTGCTGGTTGGGGAGATATTAATACATAACACATGAAAATAAAGTTTTAATCTGGGTGAATTATAGCTGTATTTGGGAAAGTAGAACCTGGGAATGGACAAAGGGACTCCTCATTTAGAAACCTATAAAGAATGAAGGATAATCCTTTTCATAGATTGTTATGGACAGCCTTCCAAGTCTGGTACAAATGAAATAGTCAATGGAAACTTTGGCTAGTTGAAAATTAGATGTGTAATTTGGATCTACCGAAAGCCTAGAAAAAAGGACCATATAACATTTAAGGATGATATATAAAATATGAAAATTAAGATGATAAAGAATTTCTTAGAATAACTCCTGAATGGGAGTTATTTGATGATTTCTAAATTGAGATTCATTTTTTTTTAAATCTAGATAAGAAAGAAGAAAAACGAAGGCACTCAAGGTCAAGATCACGTTCTAGGAGGAGGAGGACTCCCTCATCTTCTAGGCACAGGTTAGATTGATTGTTGTTGGTAGTTAATTGTACCTTAGACAAAGGTAATATCTGTATCTCATATCCTTCTTAATTTTCTGTCTGTTAACCTACTTAGCGCTTGGTTAAAGTGTGTTTCAGTGACTGTTGCTATTAGCAGCGTGTGTGAGTTCATGTGTGTATACATGGAGAAAAGGTATGGGCTAAATAGACGATCGGTACTTTAAAACTCCAAAATCCGGGGATGGAAGGAAGGCACTGGGACTGGAGCATTAAATTGAGTTAGTACTACGGAAGAACACTAGACTTGAAACTTTTGACTTGAATTCTCATTCTAACTTTTCACTAGACTCTTGAGACTTAAGTTGGAAGGTCATAATGCAACTTACGGCTTACCCATCTAATAAATGAATATTTGTAAATGACGACTTGCTGTTCTTTTGGTAATATCACCACACATCTTATCTGAAACTCTTTAAGTATTAGGAATCTGTCATGTTCACAGTGGTGGACTCAGGTGTTTTAAAATTTAATTTTCTCTTAAAAGCTCAGATCTTACCGTTGGCAACAAGTTTGTTTTTCTTGAGATGATAGGCTTCGTGCATTTTTTCAAGAAAATGTCTGCCAGTACTGTAGTCTGAACACCCAGTTTGTCATACTTGTTTTTTCAAGTAAAATGTTATTTCATGGGAAAAGCAGTTAGTTAAGCTTGCAACTCAATCACACAATTGTGTTCCTTGATAATGATAGTCACTGAACTTTAATTAATATGAGAAGTGATTTATGCATTCATTGCACAGAACATTGCTTTAAGGGACTAGAGTTAATATTTACTACTCAGTAATACTATGTTAATAGCATTTAAAGAACCAGATTTAATAAAATTAATAATCTTTACTGCTTCATCAAAGACCTCTTTAGTGAAAATGGCATTTTTTTGTTTTTTTTTCTTTTGCTGCAAATGCCAGTGAAGAATACAGGTGACTACTAGGGCAGTTCAGTTCCTGTTACCTTGATCTTTGCTAAGAAGATGCCAATCCTCTGACACCATCATAGCTTTTGCACTATTAGTTCAAATATCAACACAGTGGAAAGGGCAAATAATATCTTGGGTTTTTTTTTTTTTTTGAAAATAATTTTGACATATGGATCCCATGACATTGTCAGGTCACTTCAGTCATTTCATTAGTCAAGTCATTTCATAAGTCGGCTTGGCTGCTATAATAGAATACCATAGGCTCAGTGGCTTACAAACAACAGAAATTAATTTCTCACAGGTCTGGAGGCTGGGAAGTCCAAGCTTGCGGTCTTGGCAGATTAGGTATTTAGTGAGGACCCTTGTTTATAAGTCTTTTCACTATATCCTCACATGGAATGGGTAAGGGGTTTAGATGTCTTTCATAAGGTCATTAATCCCACGAAAGCTGCACTCTCATGACCTAATAACCTCCCAAAGGCGCCACCTCAGTATTATCACATTGGAAATTGGGTTTCACATAAGAATTATGGAAGGGGGACAAAATTCAGTCTATAGCAGAATGTTACAGGGTTGTCCTCCCCCCCCCCCCCGCCTCCCATCTTCCCCCAGCCTGTCTCATTCCTAAAGATGTCTTTCAAAAAACTAAGTCTGAATCTTGTCACAGCCTTGTTAAACTTTGAGGAGCACCCTTATTGGCCTTAACAACATGGTAAATAAAGCCTTAGAATGGCATTCAGGTTTCTTTACTTCTCAACCCAGTTTATTTTTCCACACTGGTCGTTTACCACTCCAAAACAGTAAACTACAGTAGTATTTGCCTGAACATACATATTCTGTACGCTTCCGTGTTTTCGCTCATACTGTTCCTTTCTGCTAATGCTCTTTCCCACATCTTCATCTGCACCCGAGGAACCTCCATTTTGTTTGCTTGCTCAAGATCAGCTAAAATTTTCCTCTTACGTGAGATATTGGTACTACTTATAATCCTGATTTTCCAGGACTATGCTCTTATAGTTTAACACTTAAAAGGTTTGAGAACCCACATCCTTTTTTCTGTATATACCAAGTGGATACTAGTGTTCTCAGATTTTAATTTGAATTACTTTAATACAACCAGTGGGAAATAACAGTGAAACATTTATTTCCTTGAACAAAGTGTTTTTGGACGCTTGTAATAATACATTATAACGGAGAATTATTATGGGTTGTAGTATCTTAAGCATGTTGGCATGTAAAATTACCATTACTTTCAACAAACTTTGAATATACTAATTTCATATATTTTTCTGATTTTTTTAAGAGTTCATATAAACTAAAAAAAAAAAAAGCTCATATAAACTAATAAGTTAAAGTAGCTCTGCAGCACGTTACTCTTAAAAAAATAACTGTTTGAGGACCTTATAGTGAATAGGTGGATGTGGTACCTCTGCTTATGAGATATCTGAAACTATTTTATATTATTTTGTTTAGAAAGAAACTGTAAGAATGTGCTTATGATTTATTGTTTCTATATCTGGTTTTTGTGTATATATTAAAGGTAGGAAAAATGAGTAACTCAGTTTAGCTAAAATGATTGTCCACTTAAAGTTTTCTTTAAGCCAGAATCCTCTAAAGATGAGTAGTGCTTAATTCTAATAACATAAATTTTTATTTTCCAGAATTCTTTTTAACTCTTAAGAAGAAAGTGATGATTCTGATACTTTATATAGAGTCTCTATCACCCAAAATATACTATTAGTACCTTCTTCTGAAGTCAGGCACTGTAGTAATTGCTCAAGAGTGTAGTGTTGAATAAGATGGACAAATTTAATCCCCTTTTTATGAAGCTTACAGAAAGGTTAAGTAAGCATTACATGAACATTTCCTAGGCTATAGACATGTTACTGAGAGGGATTGTTTTAGTAGTTTCCATGTATGGTCAAAAATAGGAAATGAAACATAACATAATAAAAAATTATTATTTAAAAAATAGGAAATGATTAAAATGAAAGTTATTGAATTCAGTAAGATACTAGTGATCGGTTTTGAAACAGTGGTTTTAGAGGAGACAGCAGAAGCCGTATTAGCATATTAGTAAGAGGAAAGAAAGAAGTCAGTAGTTCGTTTATACACCTATACTAAGGCACTGAGCTGAACTTCCTAATTTCATTTTAAATAATAAATATTCGTAATATAGGTGCTGTTATTTTTAAGTAATAGGCTGAAGGAATGCTCTCCATTTGCAGGCTTTTAAGTGAGATTTGGACATAAAACTTTATCATTTCTAAAGTGTCTATCCTTTGGGCACCTTAAATAAGTGAACACAAAAAGTTTTAGACTATATTAGAAGTTTTCCATAGAAACAGGTTGAATGGTCCTTAGAAGTTAAATGATAAAAGTCTTAAGCAGAGGATGCAGTTTATTTTTGATTATTCTTAAAAGAGAATAAAATATAAAAAGAGGATCAGTGACAACATCAAAAAGTTAATTGTGCTTAAGTCCTGGAAGAGGAAGTGTATAGGATTTGGGGGAAGAGGTGAGAAGAGGGCGCAGAGGGAAACACTTCTGTTACATGACAGGAAAGGGATGATCATGTAGAGATAGTGTAAATGTTGAGGGGAAATGAGAGTAAAAGAGGCAGTTCGTGCTGAGTTGTGTATATCTGTGTAGGGCCACATTGCTTGATTTCTCTCAAGTTGTAAATCAAAGAAAATAATATTTCAGAACAATTAGAAATCACAGAGAGCAACAACACACTAAGTGGTTTCCATTTATAAAATGAGAATAATAATAGTGCCTACTTGACAGGCTTATGAGAATAAGTATTTGTAAAGCATGTAGTAAGCAAACGTAAGTATTTGGTAATTGATAAATAGATTTAAACTACAGTAGTGAGGAATCACATAAGACACATGCTGAAATTCTAGATAGTTGTGGAATATGATGCAAATGAATCAGATACTTTTTATTTTCCTTCATTCTCTAGTATGATTTTCAGGTTCAGAGTTGTAGTGTCAGGGCATAGAACTATTTTGACAGGTTGAGATGGAAAGGTGAGAAATTCTAGGTGTTACAAAGTATTAATTTCTAAGGTATCAAAGATGCCTAGGGGCTCCTAGGGTGGCTCAAGTCAGTTGAGAGTCTGATTCTTGGTTTTGGCTCGCATCATGATCTCAGGGTTGTGGGATTAAGCCCTGTATCAGGCTACAGGGTCTCCTTGAGAGTCTCTCTCCGCCCTCCCCCCCCACCCCCGCCCATTTGGTCACTCTCACTCCTTAAGATAATAAAATCTTAAAAAAAAAAAAAAAAAAAACAACAACTTGTATTTATGGACTAAGGAAATAATAGCAGCTGATAGGAAATGACCCCCACTTATTGATAGCTAACCCATATATCTGAATCATTTGTCTGATGCTGAGTGAAACAGTCCACAGAGCTAGTCTTTCTAACTTTATATATGTGTATTGGCTTTCTTTCGCACTATTAGGCGGTCAAGAAGCAGATCAAGAAGGAGATCACATTCTAAGTCAAGGAGTAGGCGACGATCCAAAAGTCCAAGACGGAGAAGATCTCATTCCAGAGAGAGAGGTAGAAGGTCAAGGAGCACATCAAAAACCAGGTATACAGTAGACCATTGACTTTGGGTGGGAAGACAAATTTTAGAGTTCCCAAGACCCTAAGTACAGGCTACT
The DNA here is from genome assembly GCF_023065955.2 of Ursus arctos. Lineage (NCBI taxonomy): Eukaryota > Metazoa > Chordata > Mammalia > Carnivora > Ursidae > Ursus > Ursus arctos. The sequence continues at coordinate 48,547,532 of NW_026622786.1, read as the reverse complement.
TAATGACAAAAGAGGTGATAAAAGGAGATATAGGGCTACATTGGAGAAGGAACTATTTAAAGTTGGAAGAGGCTGGCGTTTGTTTTCTTGGTCTCCCTTGTAAACTTTAGGTTTCTCCTTATAACTGAAAACCAAGATACGATTTCTTTGTAGTAAAAATTCATACCTCTCCTACTATGTTCTTTGTTTCCTTCTTTCCACTCAGCCCTGCTAAGGGTATAGTGCTACCACCATTCCTTATGGTATGCTGAAGAGTTTATGGCAGCCAGCCATGCCTTAATTCACCTTTATAAATCCCATTATCAGCACCTTATAAACATTGATTAAGAATTACTATATGGCAGGGGCGCGTGGGTGGCTCAGTCGTTAAGCGTCTGCCTTCGGCTCAGGGCGTGATCCCAGCGTTATGGGATCGAGCCCCACATCAGGCTCCTCTGCTGGGAGCCTGCTTCTTCCTCTCCCACTCCTCCCCCTGCTTGTGTTCCCTCTCTCATTGGCTGTCTTTCTCTCTGTCAAATAAATACAATCTTTTAAAAAAAAAAATTACTGTACGGCAAACACTGAACCATACTTGGAGAGTCTCCTGTCCTATGATTTGGAATGAGTAGAAGGTTAAAGTTAGTTGAGGATTCACTAAACAAACATCGTACCTTAACATTGTATTTTGGCTTAAACATGCATTCATTCAGTAGTCAGTCTTTTTCATATAGGGCCAAACCCTTTTAAATTAATATGTAGTCTTGAGTAACATTTACCAAGTCATTGTTTTTTCACTTGAACCACCTTTACAGTGACAAGAGAACTATCACTTTTTAAAAGTGCCAGAATTTTATTTTTTTTCTCATTTATAGTTGTCAGAAGCATACAGTTTCACAATGCTTTTTTTTTTTTTTAGCGACTGTCCTTATCTCTTCTTAAAATGTTTGCCTAATTTTCTAGAAGCAGACCTTTTATTTTATACTATTTATTATGCATTTGTGTAAATAACAAGGACAGCTGGAATCCAAAACAGTTTATTCTCGGTGAGCATGTAACTCAACTGGGAACAAAGGTTTGGGGGGTAGCTTTGAGTATTCAGCCTATAAGGAGGTTTTAGTTACTCTATTTTATAGGGGGAGTCATCTTAATCCAGTCGGTCAAACAAACTGGCATATTGAAAAACAAATATAAGCATTCTTTCCCTCAAGGAACTTTTCTTACACAGCAGGGGTTAATTACCAAGGGAGGCTCATTGCTAGTAGTGTTGGAAGAGAATTAATTGAGAAGTGACTGAGTATTAAATTTTGATAGATTTGACTGCACTTAGGAGCATGGTTTGAGGTAGAGAATGTTTACAAAGTTAGCATAAATTCTTGGAATGGCAAGTATTTTGGTCTGGGGGTGCCGAGAAATAAGGTCAAAAAAGTGTAAGGAGACAGGTGACACACAGAGGGCTGTGTTGTTCCCACTAAGTTCGTCCCTGATCCAGGAAGCATTGGGAAGAGATGGAAAAGTTATGGAACAGGGAGTTCCTCTTTTCAGATTTTTACTTTGAAAAGATTCTGTTGGGGATCAATTTGTGGAAACATGACTGAGTCTCCTTGAGGGACTGTTACAGTAATCAGAAATTAGAGAGAAAGACTTGAACGAAGAGGGGGTGACTGATGAAGCAACGTGACCAAAGAAGGGAAGGACAGAAATAGGAACTATAGGGATTAGCTCAGAAAAACAAGAGGAATACTTTAATCTCTCCGATTAGCGTTGAGGATAGGTAGTATGTATATGTTATAGGAGTGAAGGACTCCTCATTCAGCAAATACATTGATTACCTTTCCCCCAGAGTCTTGAGGAGAATGGTAATCTAAGAGGAAAAAATGCTGTAGGAAATAAAAGTAAATTTACAAGAATCTATAAAAGATTTAGAATTGAAATATGTATAGTAATGGTCCATTGTGATGGGGTATTTTTCTGATAGCACTGAATAGCATAGAATATGTAACAGGAAAAAAAGTAGAAGGTTGGCTTGGTCCATGGTAAAGCTTAACCATATGGGGTATGTGCTTTGGAAGAACATGGGTAATACTGATCATTAAATTTGAAAGCAGTTTGTGGGTTCTGGCCTGACAGTAGAGGGCACAGAGTCATGGTGAGTGGGGAAATTGGTAATCAGCTGCGAGAAGGGGTGTTGAAGAGCCTGGAGACAATTATTAAAAGTATTGGTGTGGGGATGCCTGGGTGGCTTAGTCGGTTAAGCATCTGCCTTCGGCTCAGGTCATGATCCCAGAGTCCTCGCATGGGTCCGCATCAGGCTCATTGCTCAGCAGGGAGCCTGCTTCTCCCTCTACCTGCCACTCCCCCTGCTTATGTGTGTGCGCGCTCTCGCTCGCTCTCTGACAAAGAAATAAAATATTTTTAAAAATAAAAAATAAAACTTGGTGTTTATTGCCAGACATATACCAAGAAATTGTACAACATCCTATATTATTTTTCATCACATAGTCTGTTTTGCTCTATTGGAGAGAAGTTTTATGTGGAATAGCAGGAGAATCGTTTTTTTTTTTAAGTAATTTACCACAAATATGCCACTTAAACTATTACTACAGTTTCTATAAGAATATATTTTAAGAATGGGATTAAATCTCACTGTGCTTTTGTTTTTATTTGTAGTTCCTATATTTATATTAGCTGAATCTTGTAATGCATTCGTAAATTGTGTTCATTTATTAGAGACAAAAAGAAGGAAGACAAAGAAAAGAAACGTTCCAAAACACCACCAAAAAGCTATAGCACAGCCAGACGTTCCAGAAGTGCAAGCAGGTAAGTCGCGTTGTGAGCTCTTGGCACCTTTCACAACTTTGTAAGAATAACAGTAGGCCGTGAGCATTGAATGTTTTCCAGTACGTAGGTACATACTTCAGCATTGAAGTTTTTTAAAAGCAATTTGTGAAGAATAATCTAAGTTCTTTTTACTTAATATTTATGGTGTTATATTTGAAATGACATGGAATTCAACAGAGATCAGTTTTTATTTTTGCTGTGTACATTTCATATCCTGATTTGGTTTGTTGGTTAAGTTTTAATGGCTAATATATGCTGAATTACTGCATTAAATTCATTTTGTTATAGTAAGTCATGTTTAAAATATCTGCGTATATAGTCATTTATTGATAAAATGAGAGCCCATATAAGTTCCGCTTTGTGTCATTCTAGTCATTGTGTCTTGAATCTGCCACAGTGAAAATTCGGTATTGCAACTTTACTCCACAGAAAATACGTTTTTCACTCCTAATGTGGAATTCATATGCTAGTAGTAAAGGTGGCTACCTCCGCTTTCTTCCAGTCTCATTTACACATGTCTTGCTTCAGTATTCTTTAATCTTGATGTTCAGATTCACTAGGAGGCTCACACTGTATATAAAAAAAAAATTCAGTGAATGAAAGACCTAAATATAAAAGCTAAAACTAAAACCTGCTAGAAAAACCATAGAATTAAATAAATCTTTATGGCCTTGAATTTGGCAGTGGTTTCCTGAATGACACCAAAAGCATAAGCAACACGAGAAACATGAACTGGAGATCATCAGTAATAAAAACATGTGCTTCAGAGAATACTATCAAGAAAGATAATCCAGAGTGCTAGAAGATATTTGCAAATTATATATAAGCTAAAAAGGAATTTGTTATCTAGAACATAGGAAGAATCATAACCAAGTATAAAAATGAGCAAAGGATCCGAATTGACACTTCATCAAAGATAAGCAAGTGTCCAGTAAGCTCATGAAAAGATGTTCAGCATTAGTCATGAAGGAAATGCAAATCAGAACCACTTCACACCCACTTAGGATGGTTATATTAAAAAAAAAACAGGGGCGCCTGGGTGGCTCAGTCGTTAAGTGTCTGCCTTCGCGAAGCTCACGGTGTGAGATCTAGCCCACATTGGGCTCCATGCTCCGCTGGGAGCCTGCTTCTTCCTCTCCCACTCCCCCTGCCTGTGTTCCCTCTCGCTGGCAGTCTCTCTCTGTCAAATAAATAAATAAAATCTTTTAAAACAAAACAAACAAAAAAACACAAAAAACATGATAATTAGTGATTGGTGAGGATGTGGAGAAATTAGAACTGTGTACATTGCTGGTATTAATGTAAAATGGGGCAGATACTTTGGAAAAAACATTTGGCAATTCCTTAAAAAGTTAGAATTTCTTGACACAGCAGTTTCATTCCTAGGGATATAGCCAAGAGAAGTGAAAACGTGATGTTCACACAAGAACTTCTACGCTCATGTTTATATAGCAGCATTGTTCATGATAATCCAAAAGTCAACCCAAATGTCCATTAACTAACATGGGTAAACAAAGTATATTCATACAGTGGAATATTATTCAGCAGTAAAAAGAAATAAAATGTACTGATAGATGCTGTAATATGGATGAGCCTTGAAAACGTTGTGACGGATGAAAGCCAGTCACAAAGTACCACATATTGTATGATTCCATTTATACGAAATGTCCAGAATAGGTAAATCTATAAAGACAAAATAGGTTAGTGGTTGGTGTGAATAGCTAAAGGGTCTGGGTTTCTTATCAGGGTGACAGTTTCTTAAAAGTAAATATATAAACAAGAAAACAAAACTAGATGTGAGTGCTTCAGGAAATGCCAAACCAGGTCTACAAAATATATAGCTAACAAAGGCGCATAAAAGATGGGATGAGCAGCATATATTTTCTTACCTTGAAAACTAGAGGCATTTTTATTTTTTATTTTTTGCTATTGCTTCACTTAATGTACTTATTTATAAGCACCTTACCTACTTAATTATTGGATTATTCCAAGTTAAGGCATATTCTGTTTTTATTATATACTTACTGTGTTTGCAGTCGTGCTACAATCTATACAGGGACACAGAAATATAAAAAATCTCTTTCACCTAGGGTATTTTGAGTTTGGTTACACAGAGCAGTAGCAAAAAGTAGGAGGTATACAAACTTGAAAAACGTAACATTTGATGAATGAAAAGTTGTGTGTGATATTTCTGGCAGGGGCGGTTCCCTAGGGCTAAGAGTTAAAGAAAAAGCTTTTTTTAAGAAACCAACTGAGAATATGGGGTTTTATTTTTATTTCTTTGTTGCCTAAATTGTAATAATGGTCATCTTGCAAGTCTTAAAATTTTTGAGAACAGTGACAAGCAGATATTTAAAAAAAAAAAGTCACAATTTTAAAGAGAGGAGAAAGACTAAGTTCTAAAATAGTTTACTTCAGACTGTTTCTCCTTCCTGAATTAGAACTTTAACCTTTTTTTTTTTTTAAGATTTTATTTATTCATTTGAGAGAGAGCACAAGTAAGGGGTATAGCGGGGAGAGGGGGAAGCAGCCCCCCGCTGAGCAGGGAGTCCGATGCGGGGCTCGACCCCAGGACCTCGGGATCATGACCTGAGCTGAAGGCAGATACTTAACTGACTGAGCCATCCAGGTGCCCCAGAACTTTTGTCTTTAAGAATTTTCTTGAGGGCATGAAAGGAAAAACATAACAGTTTGTGAAAGAATTATTCATTTGATTCTTCAGCTCAAAATGGGTCTTTCAGGGGCACCTGGCTGGCTCAGTCAGAAGAGCAGGCGACTCTTAATCTCTGGGTTGTAAGTTCAAGTCCCAGGTTGGTTGTAGAGATTACTTAAAAATAAAGTCTTTTAAACAAAAAAAAAGAAAGAAAGAGGAAGGGAGGGAAGGAAGGAAGGAAGGAAATGGATTTTTGATTATCAGATCCTGTTGTAGGAGTTCCTAGTGGTGCTCCTTCAGTAGACATATCTGCTATGATGTGTCTGCATTTTTTAGATAATACTGTATTTTAAAATCTAGTCTGCACATTTGTGGTTCTAGAGAGAGACGACGACGACGAAGTAGGAGTGGCACGAGATCTCCTAAAAAGCCTAGGTCACCTAAAAGAAAATTGTCTCGCTCACCATCTCCTAGGAGGTAAGAACGTCAGAGCTGTGGGTCTATGGATTCTACACTTCAGAAGCTATCAGTTTCTATTTAAAAACTCTCCTAAGCTTTTTGTTCCTTTTCAAGAATTAAAGTGCTCATGCTGATATATTCCCTTTCTGCTTGAGACTCTGTTGTTATGTGTCTAGGATCGGGCATTTTAGACCTGTAACCAAATTACAGTCTTCTTGCCTGTGTCACTAGTGTACAACTTGTAGCTGGCGTTTTGAAATGGGTCTTTGTTGTTCTTCATGTCATGTAAACTTGGGTCAAGCTCACTGTCTGAAGAAATTTAAACTTACTGCTACACTTAAGGGTGAAACTTCTTGAGTGGTTCCTTTAAAGCATTTTTTTTTTTTGAGAATATTTTACTGTCATCCTAGACATAAAAAGGAGAAGAAGAAAGATAAAGACAAAGAAAGAAGCAGAGATGAAAGAGAACGATCAACAAGCAAGAAGAAGAAAAGTAAAGATAAGGAAAAAGATCGGGAAAGAAAATCAGAGAGTGACAAAGATGTAAAAGTATGTTTACAAACTAATTTACTTTGATATTTGGGGTAGTGCTTGTAATCTAAGAAGTGATTTTTTGGGGAAGACGTTTACTTTTTTTATTCTCCTTGGCAAAGCAGGTTACACGGGATTACGATGAAGAGGAACAAGGGTATGACAGCGAGAAAGAGAAAAAAGAGGAGAAGAAGCCAACAGAAGCAAGTTCCCCTAAAGCAAAAGAATGCTCTGTGGAAAAGGGAACTGGTGATTCACTAAGAGAATCCAAAGTGAATGGGGACGACCATCATGAAGAGGACATGGATATGAGTGACTGAGCATTGCCTCCGTGGGAATCCAACTGTATACATGCATCAGTGTCATTCCTTTGTGTGATTTCTTAATGCTGTATTTGTTCATCTCAAACCTAGATGTGTACAGCTCTGAGTTATAAATGGTTATAAAGCTCCTGATATTGATATTAGTTATTTACATCCAAAAGCTTTTTAGAAAATGATATGTGAGTAACCAATTCTTGACATGGTGAAATCTGATTGAGTAACCAAGCAGTTTTACTATTCTGGTGCTGCTTCATAACGAAAATGAAAAGCTGCATGCTTCTACAGCAGGCATGGATTGTTTATGTTGTATGATCTCCTTTATTAAGTAAGTTCACTTATAGTATTTCTAGAATTTGATTCATTGCCGTAATAGAGCCATGTAGGGAATGCACTGATTGCATGTTAATCGTGGCAGGAATATCCTAAATGTCATTAAAATCCTCCAACATGATAGATCTACTTATGGTCTTATTTGTTGACATGACAGATTAACATTCTTATAGTTACATCTGAAAATGAACATTTGAAATAGATAATCCTTTAAGCCTTGTGGCTAAATTTTTGTGGCTTTTGTTTAACTTTGAAAGGTTATATATGCACTAACCTTTTTTGATGGCTGATTAGGCTTTAATTACAGAAACAAGATTTCAAATGAAACTGTCTCTGGCAGTGAGTAAATAGCATATTTTGAAGTAGAGTTGTATACTTTTTCATAAGGTGTTTGGGAATTTTTTTTCCTGAAATAATTTATTCCACGTCTACATCAGTGAAAGCTGCCTATCCTGAGTCCATCTGTAAAAACAAGTTCTCTCTCGTCCTGATCTTCAATTTCCCACTCTTTTATTAATTTGTTTTAATCTCAGTGTTGGAAAAGGGGGTAGTGCATTTTAAATTGACCTTCATATGCTTTTAAAATAAGACAAATCTACTTGATAATGTACTTTTTATTTGATCTCAAGTTGTATAAAACCAATAAATTTGTGTTACTGTTACTGCAGTAGTAATCTTATGCACACAGTGATTCCATGTTAAACGCAGAGTAGTTAGGCAACTGTTTTCTTAGTTACAGGAGTTTCAAGCTTTACTTTTGTGCAGTATAAACAAAAGTAGGCGACAGTCTGTGCCATGTTGATGTACAGTTTCTGAAATTGTTTTACAAGACTTTGATAATAAAACCCTTAAACTTATGTTCATGTTCCTGTAAAACTGTATTTGTATTTATTTACGCTGTTGAATGTATGACCTTTACCTCATTCATTTTACAAATCAAGATCTTTCCCCTTTCAATCCACATATTTAAATATAGTAATAAGATGAAATCCATCACCGTTAGCAGTTAGTTGCCATCAGAATTGTCAGAGTTGGTTTTATTTCTATATAAAGCAGTCTTAGTGTAATTTTATTTCTCATATTCTGGGTGTAGGAATTGGGTTGAGTAAAGCAGTGAACTTTAGGATAAATGATCCCACCTATATCTAGTAAATTTATATTTTCCGTGAAATATAAATATTTGCCTTTTCTGGAATAGTGTAGAAACTGTCAATGGTATGTATCTACTGTACAGTACTAAATAGTATATTTATTCATTTATGAAATACTCTGAATAGTGCTGAGTGGCTGGCATTATGGGGAAAATGAGACTTGGAATTGCAGGTTTTATGCAAGTTTGAGTATAATTTTTTTTAACTTTTAAAATTGAAATGCCATATAGAAAAGCAGCATTGTTTTTACAGTTTGTAGTAAGTAACTTTTTAAAGATTTTATCAAAAGGAATTTTGTCTATAGTGAGTAAGAAGTTCTAGTAACAGTCCTCTATTAATCATTGCATTTTTTAAACACAAAGTTGAACACAGATGACATTTGTTTAAACTTAAAAAAACTTTTTTAGTAGATAAAGGTTGAACCATTTGACACTGCCATTTTTGTAAGTGAAAAAACGAGTAAAAATAGTGGCAGTTTCAGATGGTTTAACCTATTATTAAAGCCTATTCCCTCACTTGTAATCTCTGAATACAAATACACTAACTTTTCAAAAAGTTCAATTTTTGGCTTTAAAATAATGTCACTGACTTAAGATGCTAACAGTGAAGGGAATCCACACTTAGGTTATTTTTCAGTGAACATTTTATGCACAAAGGGTTGCACTGGGACACAAGCCTTTAACACATAATCAGTTAAAATCAAGTGAATACTGCCTCCACACTTGAGTTTTGTTCTGTATTTGGTAGTAAATGATTAAAAAATAAAAGTGGTTTTGTTAGAAAAATGTTTGTCCTATTTATTTACTTAAATTTTTCAGCAGTACATGAGAAGTATGAGAGTCTGGTCATGAATTTTGGCTTCTTTTACAGGTGGGAGACCTGTTTCTTACCTTCATTTTCCTATTTAAAATGGGAGTAGTATCGACCTTGCCACGTGTTTTGGTAGTTAGAAAAAAGATGTAGCCCTGTATGCCTGGGTCAGTAAATGGTACCTGTCATTTGATTATGGAGCTTTTCAAAACTATGTAATAGTTTGGGGAAATGTTTAGCAGAAGCTCAAGATAAATTGTGTGCAGATACGGCTTGGAGAAGGTATGTTTTCCTTTTTGTGAAGGTGGGTTTTGGATAAGCTTCCTGCTAGTGATTATATAGTATGTGGAACATAGAAAAAATGTTAGGTGCTTGGGGGGAAAGGAAAACTGGACTTCCACTGGAACAGTAAAAATTATCTTTAACCTTGGTGTTGCATCTTAGAATTGAGTGAGGTTCTGTTGGTATCAGCGTGGACATGCCAACTTCTCTAGCAAAACTACCAATTTCTCCAGTTGGTACCAGATTTATACTTAGGGAGCTATGCTGTTTGAAGATTGGTAGACATCTTTAAAACTGGAATTGAAATTCTGTTGCTTTTGTCTCAAAATTAAGCTAATGAATCTCAGCCCTGTTCTATTTTTAAATACTTCTCTGTCATCAAGTACATTCACTTGTGTTTATTTTAGCTAAATGTGGACGTGGTAGAAATGTTCCCGATACTTTTAAGAGCATCCAGAATGTCTATTAAGGCTTTATCAGAAGCAGCTTTCTCAATGAGATTATTCTGGGGTTGTAGATTTTTGAGTCTGCTTTATTTTTGTTGCCATTCTCATTTTACAATGTCAAAGTCTGTGCAATGCATTCAGACATTCGTTAGCAAAAGAAGTCAGGTGTGAACCATGCTAACTTATATTCATACGAATATACAAAGTGTATAGTAGATGTAACTGGTAATCAATTCAGAGAAAGGATCTGATAGAACTAATTTGTGTCTAACGATGTCTTTACACAAATAGGGAAGTGACATGTTCTCGTTCATGTAAGTTTTTCCCCCCAGTGCACTGTCACTAAAATGAGTATCACGATCTTTTTTTTTTAAGCTAGTTAATGTATGATTTGTGCATAGAAATTAAAGGTCTAGGGTCATGTTTGGAATGTTCCAAATGATGTTTAATATCACTTTTCAGTTACCTCAAGATACAAGTTTATCGATATACCAAATGTAAAAACTGCCTTTTTTCATTCACTGGGAAAAAGTTAAAATTTGCTTGCTTAAATACCGAGTTTCGGAAGACAAGTATCATGTAGGTTAAGAATGTGTTTTGTTTTTTAAGATTTTATTTATTTATTTGACAGAAAGACAGCCAGCGAGAGAGGGAACACAAGCAGAGTGGGAGAGGAAGAAGCAGGCTCCCAGCAGAGGAGCCTGATGCGGGGCTTGATCCCAGAACGCCGGGATCACACCCTGAGCCGAAGGCAGACGCTTAACGACTGAGCCACCCAGGCGCCCCTAAGAATGTGTTTGTGTTCCAAGGAGCAGAATCACTGGAAACGACCCTTATTACAGAGGTTTGACCTTAATTGTGAGGGCTGGTTAAGTAGTTAGTCTCAAAGGTGTTTATTGTCTTTGTATCCGATGCTAGAGATTGAACCCCACAGGCAGTCTACAAGGGAAGATGGACAGCTGGAGTAGGATGGAACCAAGAACAAGAGCCAGAGCCCAGGAGGATGGGCTGAAACTTGGGTCAGGTCTTGTTTTCATCCTGACCTCGGTGACAGGGGTGTCTAAGGAAGCCAGGAACCTTCGTGGTGAAGGTAAACACACACTGGCCCAATTAGTCTGAGAAGCTGAGGATGTAGGAAAAGGTGAGACAATTGTAGGCCCTGCTACCGCCTCATCATCCCAAAGGGGCCAGCAGAGAAGCCACAATGTGCATAAACTACAAGACACATGCTTCCTTCTGCCCTCCAAAATTCCTACACCACCCACATTCATTATTTAAAACACCTCAGCCAGTCATTGTTGGGCACCATTAGTGACCAAGAACTCTATGGGAGGTACAGATAATATAAGCGGTGGGTTTATTTTTTTGTTTTTATATTACACAAAGTTTCTACTAGTCATTTTCACCTGCAAAACAAATTCAGGAATGATCGTCAATTGCCTTCCTTTAAAACCCTTAGGATATTTTGCTTCACTATTTTTAGGTGCTGTGGCAAATGTGAAATTGTAATTCTGTGTACCACAGGTGCCATTGTGGCTGAAAGCACTATTCTAAACTGAGCTATAAACGTTTTAAAAGTTATCACAGTACTAGAAGGATGGTCACATGATCTGAAAAATGTTAATATGTTAATACTTGAGATGGCGGCCTAGGACAACCTATCGCCCCAGATTCCTGACACAAAATGCTTTGCCAGGGTAGTTTTCGCTAATTGGTAGCATACAAATGATGGGCTTTTAGCAAGTTTAATTTTGTAAGTGGTTTAACGCTTCCTGTGCAATTATCTCTGGGGCAAGTTTCACTGTCAGTCATCTTTGAAACTTTCTATAGTTTCAAAGTAAGGATGCATTTTGTTAATTTTGCAAAACACGGTTAAGGTACCTTTTGCTGAGTTAACAGTAGAGACATATTGTGTTCCATGCTCATCAAGAATTCTCAATTTTAAAGACTAGAATACTAGTAGCAGGACTTCAAATTCACCTAGTTTTCTACTACAAATTTTTCTCAACCGTGTTGCTTGCAAAGAAAAAAAAATGAGCAGCAGGAAGCACTCCTTAATTCAGTATATCCTGAAAATATTTACTCCCCTTCTGTGGACTTGAAACAGGATCTTTGTCTGCCGTAGAATTAGTGAAAAATGGGGAAAAGGCTCACTGAACAATCATTTACCATCATCCCCCCAGGTGTGAAAAAGCAATTGTACATACATAACACTCAGAAAACCCATTCTGTGTCAGTGGGGCTCAACACCAGTCCTAAGCGGGAGAAACAAACTATGGCTGACACCTGAACAACATGGGTTTGAACTGTGCAGCTGCACATACATGCAGATTTTTTCTCTACATGTAATGTATTTTCTCTTGATTCTCTTAACATTTTTCCCTACTGTGAGAATATATAATACATATAATGTACAAAATATGTATTACCTTTATCAGTAAGGCTTCCAGTCAACAGTAGGCTGTTAGTAGTTAAGTTTGGGGGAGATCAAAAGTTACATGGATTCTTGACTGTGCAGGGGGGGCAGGGGTTGGCACCCCAAACCCTATGTTGTTCAAGGGTCAGCTATACATACGTAATTTTTCAGCTTCTGTCGGCTATCAGCTTCTCTGAAATGTGTTATTTCCAGACCATCATATGTACCCGTACTCAAAATAATCACAGCATCTGCTTAATGCTCCTCTTTTATGAAATTTGACAATTCGCTGTAAATGAATGACGACGGACAAAGGTAAACTGTATCTAGGGAACAATTTTCTTGACAGTAAGAATCTTATCTTCTATATATACTGTACTAGTGGCAGGAATTTTGAGCACTTCTGAAGGGCCACTGAAGGTGACCATTTTACAGTCTCCCAAGCTTGAACAGTTTCTTCAATCACAAATGGAAGGTATATAGAATTTTATGGACTTAACATAAAATCTAAATTTTCATGTGGGATTATCAAAATACATGGTGTTTTGATCTACTTACGTGAAACACAGCATACATAGAGCTTCATTCATCAACTGGATTAAAAGGCACATTTTGAAAAGTCTAATATTGTGAAAAGTTTATTTGCATTAATTAACTCCTTGTTTTCACCATCATTAGAGATACATTTGCTGTCCTTTGTGATCAGATAAAAGACATTTTGGAATGGATAATCTACTATTCTTTATGAAAGAAAAAAATAAGAGTTAAAAACAAAATCCAAGTGCAAAAGTTTTCAGTAGTCTTCCTACCTCCAGTGTACCCCAGCAAAATATTCACAGCTTTTAGGAAATTGATAAACACCAAGTTGCAATTTACCATGTTTCTTCTTCACTAAGTTGTCTGTACGTGTGAAAAAAATCTGCACTATATTCCTGAAGTATACCATATTCCCACAAAGTAAGGGAGCGTACAAGCAACAGTGATCACCGCCGTTCAGTGTCTCACACCTCAAATAACCGTAGACAGGATAATTCAATCTCCAAGTCACTTGATCAACAAGCATTCCCAAAATAATAGGGATCAACTTCTATTCAATAAACCTAATCTGGGTTTACCAACTCTTTCCACAAAATTCAACAGACCCACATATGGTAGTAATTGGTCTTTGAATTTTTAACTATGATTACTTCATTATAAAATGTATTTAATAAAATGTCAACATATGCAATGTAGTATGTTTCAGCATGGAAGATGCAGCTTTAAAGATGTTTATTATAAAATTTTCTTATGGTTGATGCTTTGGATTTTTAAATAAATCATCTCTTCAATAAAAGTCTCTAAATTCATTCAAATTATTTAAAATCCTGGAAAAAGTTTAAACTATTGGTCACTCTATAAAATTTGACAGATGCATTCTGACACATTTATCAGGATACATTTAAAAAACATTTCTTTAGCTAAGCTCTTTAATACAACATAACATTTTGTGACTGTTATACATTATTCTCCCTAATTTATTTTCAGTCTTGGACCTTCAAACCATCTTGGAATAAATATGAAAAATTTTAAATGCAAAAATGAGTAATGTATGATTTCACTTTGGAGATTAAAATCAATAAATATTTTCCTGTGACTTAAAAAAATAAACAGTAGGAATTGTCAATCCTGTGTACATTTCTGGAATTTAGCTTGTAACAAATATATTCTGTTAGCATATAAAATGTTTTTACCTTACTTTGAAAGCATTAAATATGTAGGGATGTCCAAAATATGTGGTTTTTTTTTTTTTTTTAAACTGACATGAATGCATCCATGTTCCATTAAAAACAAACAAAATAATCAGAATGATGTGCACTTATTAGGAAGCAAGTTTAAAAATTTGGAGTTTTTTTAAAGTGCTGAGATTTGGAAGAGGAATATCTTTAAGCATGCTAACCATACCTTATCATGAACACAAAAAGGACTTTTAAACTCAAGTTTAGAAAAAAAAAAAATAGAGGTTCTATGAAAGGAAGATTAGTAACAAACATTTTCCATTGAAGAAAGAATTCAGGTAAAAACAAATAGCACCACAATGAATTGCACTAAGGTGCTAAAGGAGGTACCTTATTCCCTGCAGAGTGAACGCTCCTTCTGAAATGTATTGCAACATATAAATGCAATTGTTTAATGGTTACCATTTGGTTCATTCATCTACAGAAAACTGCATTCCTTCTAGTTCATTATATTGAACAAACATTCAAATTACTGAACTATACATAATGTTACATAGTTTACATTTTATGAAAACAAAGCTTGAAGGAATATTTATAAATGTCACCTTGAATATAAGATGACAAGTTTAAAAGGGCTTCATATCTCTTAAGACATTTAACTTATGTTAATGGTCCAGGAGTGTTTTAGATATAGATATAGATATAGATATATTTATATGCATATATATATGTCAAGAAGAAGTGTAAAAATTTTTAAAAACAAATCACAGCACTTATAGCTGTTTTACATAAGAAGTACTCAGGGTCATTAAGGTGTCAAACTATTACACTTATAATATGTATATTTTTAAAAAGACTGAAAATGGCACATCAGGAAACGCTGAATTCTTTTTAAAGGCCCATTTCATTATATCATATTACTGATGTGTCGATTCAGTGTAATTCCCTTTTCTTCTCAGAACATTTGTCCCCTCTATTTGGATTCATTTCTGGGGTCTCTGTATTCTCTTGCTTTCCTTGGTTAGATGACATCATTTTCCATGTCAGTTAAAGATCAGGAAAACGGCTTGGGTCTTCCTTATAGTCATCAGGTATAGTAAAGATGGAGCCATCAAATTCATCATATCGAAACTCCTGAAAAGTCACAGTGGCTGTGATGGTAGGAAACACGGGAATATCTAGAGAGGACAATCAATGACAACATTGTAAAATAAAATGCTTATCTATTTACAGACTATAAATACTATTAGAGATATCCATATTCCTTAAAATGTAAAAAAGCATTATTCAAGGACTCAACAAATCCTAATAATATGTCCAATAGTGAATGTGTCTATTTTGAAGAAGAGTTTTTTATTAGTGAAGAGAGAAAGATACCAAGGCATCAAGAATCACATCAAAAACAAGTTCCCATTGCTTCCCAATCTTAAAACTATAATACCAGACTCCACCAGTCTTTTAATCCTTTTCTTGGGGCAAAGAGACACATGCATTTGTACTTTTTGCATTTTGGCAACTTTTCTATTCATATTATAGCATATATACTGTTCTGACTCTGAGCTGATTTATTTTCATTCTAATGCAAAAGAAATACATTAACCCCTTTTGTTTTAAAATACTAAATACAATCCGTCACTTAAATATATGCGATAAAAAGTCTCATCAGAATTGGGCAACATCATGCCAACACAGCCTAACATTTTTAACATATGCATTTCTCACTGAAATTACAGTGAAATCCGACATTAAAAATGGCCAAATACTTTAATCACTCCCTTAGTTTTATCCTTAATATGAGTTTTTAGAAGGAGCACAAATCATAAAACTTGGGTTCTGATTCCTGTAAATCATTTAATTCATGGTCCTCAGGGAGTTCACCTACAAAATAAACAAACTCCAAAGCTTCCTTTAAAACCCTGGAATGATTCTATGAAAACTAAGGTGAGTGTCTGTCTGAATAACGGCAAAGAGTAACTTAAGTGTTACACGGCTAGTATTGTACTGCAGAAAGTAGTAATTCTTCTGAAAAAAACCCACACAGATCTACATAAACATTACAGAGTTCCCAGTTATTTCTGGGGGGGGGGGGATCATCCATTTGTGCATACTAGTTACAAATGCTATTCTAATTCAGGGGTCAGCAAAGTAAGTCCCACTGCCTGGCCTGTTTTCTTAAGGTCTACAAGCTAACGAAAGATTTTACATTTTTTAACAGTTAAAAAACACACACACACAAAATAGTATTTCATGCTGATAAAATTAAATGAAGTTCAAATTCCAGTGTCCCTAAGTCAAGTTTTTTGGAACACAGGATGCTATTCATTTACTTATTGTCTATGTCTGCTTTAGTTTTCCAAAAAGAATTAAGTAATCGTGACAGAAACCATATGGCCCACAAAGCCTAAAATATTTACTATCCTTCAGAAAGTTAATGACCCATTTTAGGCACTGGAAACAAGGGAACAAAACAAGTGAACAAGAGAAAAAATAATGCACTTATGGAGATTATATTCCGGTTGGGAGACACAGTAAATAAGTAAAAAGTATCTGTGACTACATAGACAAAAGTAAAGCATGGTAGGCTGAAAGGAGTTGCAGTGTTGGGATAAGAGCTCTTGAAGGGTGGTTATAATAAAACCTCAATAAAGTCTCATACCTTTCAGCAAAGGTATGAACCATACAGTTAGTTGTCTACAGCAAAAAAAATCCCAAGTAGAGGGAACAAGTACAAATGCCCTAAAAAAGACAGTGTCTGGTGTATTCTGGGAACAGCTAAGAGACCAGTGTGACTGACTAACAGCCGAGTGAAGAAGGGAAGATGAACAGGAGAAGGGATCGGGGAGAAACAGACACCCAGATCAAGTGGGGTTTAGATCAAAAAGTTTCGCTATTTATTTCTCTGGATGAAGTGGAAAGCCACTGGAAAGTTGTGAGCTTGTTTTTTAATCTGTTTTGCCAATTTCTATCTTTTAAATAGTCTATTTAGACTACTTACATTTAATGGAATTATTTACATATTAAGACTTAAGTCTGACATTTTATTTTTTTATTTGTTGTCTGTTTCTCATTTCTTTGTTTTCTTTTCTTACCTTCCTATAGGTTACTTGACTATTTTACAATTTCATTTTCATTTCATTTGTCTATAGTGTTTTTGAATATACCTCTTTGTATAGCTTCTTTAGCTGTGTGTGTGTGTGGATATATATACATATATATGTCTGTGTGTCTGTATATATATTATATATAACTTATCATATCTTCTAGTGTCATCATTTTAGCAGTTCAAGTAGAAAACTCTGCCTCCCTTTATGTCCCTTTACCTTCTCCCCTTTACAAAAAAATTGTAAATAGAAAGTAACAATGGAGATATAACACTAGACTTTCAAGTAGCCTGGCTATGAAAAACAAAGATTAAAGGCAAGTGCTGGGTAGGGAAGAGTTAAAGGGGTTATTTCACTTATTGGTTGAATTTTAAAAGGAGAAAGACCTGAACAAAGCCTAACAGCTAACAGAAAAAGCAGCAGAGAAGGGAGTCTGAAGATAAAAGAAAAATATGGGGAGACTGATAGAGCAAGGTTTTTAAAAGAAATGTGAGAACAGATCCATAGCTCAAATGAAGAGATTATTCAAGCTAAGAAGAGAGGTACCACTTCCATTGAGATAGGAAAGATAAAGGAAAATATGGAACTTGGGACAAAAAACATCTGTATATGGGGGGGGGGTTGGGAGTAATAGGGAGGTCTCATTTCTGATTGTCTTCTTTCCTAACTAAGGAAGCAAAAATCATCTGCTTAGACTATGCAAAAAGTAGTGGGAGAAGCTGGGGACTGGTAAAAGAGGTTCAAATTTAGCCTTTGAGTCGAATGGGAAGAGAAGCAAAAAGAGAAAAGATCATTCATAACTAGCATTTAAAGCTCTGGCTGATTTTGAAAACAGAATTATCTTAACAACAATTTCTAAATTTTTATAATTTTCCCTTCAATTTTATTTTTAAGCCTGAATACAGAAACAGAAATGGTGGAAGATTAAACAGACCCAGTGCTAGAGTTTTACAGGGCTAATTCAAAAGGACAAAAGACAAAAGAGAGAAAGATAAACAAATTCCCAATAACTTTAGTATGCAAGCAAAAGATTATCAATCCCTTGTTAAGAATGTGGTTCTACATTAGAGAAATGCCTGCAAAAATGTATTGTAGACTTTGTTTTTTCCTTTTCACATAATCAAAATATTTCTTTTGCATATAAATCTATAGTGTATTGTGGGGTCTGAATGGGGTTTAGGACTTAAAGAGATATTTTAGGACTTAAATAGATGTGAATGCTGGGATAGTTTGAAACTCTCATATTTTCAATCCCTGCCCACTGGGATTAAAGTTTGACACTTTAAATACAGTACCTAGAAGAGAGTCCAATGCTTCAACTATTTTCTGGTTATAACAAATTACAATGGGATTTTAGCGTCTGCAGAAATGATCACATAATGATCCCAACCCATAATTCAAACACACATCTCTTGATTGCTTTAGTTTTCAAATCATTTCTGCCTTAAGATCTTATCACTGGTTTCTTCAAGTAGACACTGGTTTCCAGTACTTTTTCACCACAAAGGGAATCTACAGTGACATTATGAAATGTTTTAAAATCTACTTTAACCCACAACATGCTTATTTCCAAGTCTGTAAAGTTGAAAAGGTCATGTTTACTTTTTAGCAACGAAAGCATTATTTCTGTGAGAAAAGCATTTTGGCCTAATTATTCTGAAATGTGGTTTGAGTAATATTAACTAAAAAATAAAATCCATCTGAGGGATTAAATAAAGGTTATATTTACTATATATTTATTTTTCTCTCCCTCTGGAAGGTAAACCCTAAGAGGGCAGAGACTTTAACTGTCTCTCACCCCTGGAAAAGCATCTGGCATACAGCAAGCACTAATTAAATAAATATTTGGTGGCATATTTAATACCATCAAACAGAGTATGGGTGGTAGTAAAGGCTCTCCTGAAGCTTAATGTTAAATCTAAGCCTAAGCGCCTAAAGAGTCTTTTAATAGTCTCTTGTTCCCAGTTTTCTGATATACTTAAATATGCATGAAAATGGGGGCTTACTGTTCTTAAAGATCATTGCTTAAGATGAAGTTAAGTTTAAACATTTAAGACTGAAAAATAAAATGTATGAGTATTACTTTACCCATGAATAGTGACTGTTGATCCCAGAAACATCCCCACTGTTCAGAAACTCAAAAATCTGCTAAAAATTTGGGCTAAAATCCAGTCTCCCTACTTGACATTAGAAAACATTATCACAGTGCATTGTAAGTTCACCCACACTCTCTTATACGAGATATTTGCATATCCCTTACATTTAACTTAAATCCAGTAGAATTAGAACTCTCATTGGGCATTTTACACATTTGATAAAACATGAATCTCAATCCATGTAACCACAGAAAAACTTTATAAAAATGCAAGCAACTAGGAAATCATTTTCCTTCAAAACACATTTCTTATTAAATGTTAGGAAACAGCTCCATATTTCTAATAGACACTGAAATTACACGTAAATTTTCTCTTACCTAGTTTTACAGGAAAGCCTGGAGGAAGCTTCATCTGAACAAATTCTCTAAGCTTGTTAAAGTGCTTGAAGGGAGCTATTACTTCCAAAACATTCAATAACCTGAAAAATGGAAGGAGAAAAAAATGTTATTTCTCAAATTGACTTCTTTGTACCCTTATGTTGTTTTATAACTACATGCACCAAACTCAGACAGTAGTACTGACTTCTAGATGTGAAGGATGAGGAAATGTCACCTCCTTCTTCCTCCTGGTTTTTTGTTTTCTTGCTCTTTTTACTGTGTTCAGGTTTACAACATTTACATTTGATTGTGAAGCCATAATAACACAGTTGTTAGATCCATATTTAAATGAAAAGGCTTACACCCATGTTCTTCCTGAAGTCTACACATCCCTGAGTTCATTAATTAGTCTCACTGGGTGGCTGAATTTCATGGTCAATTTTGCATGTGTGAAGGACTCTTACATTCTTTGTATTCCTCGATTTCTTACAGATTTCATAAAGGAGTGTTTCTTTTTTGCATATTTAAAGGGAAATTGGGCCGGCATAAAATTTCAGTTTATGCTTCTTTCCCTCTGAATTATAATTTCATAATGTCTCCCAGAATTCAGTATTACAAATTAGCCTAACTGTAACTACATCTTTCATATTTTAGTTGAACGGATTTCATTTTCAAATAGTATTATTTTTCTTTCAAAATGGACCCATATGGCTGCTATATTTTTGAATTCTATGTTTTCTTCAATTGCTTGATATCCCTTTTAGCCAGATACACAACCTAATCATATTTTCTTTGTCTCAGAAACATCAAGATGTGAAAAACTGTAAAGCCAGGTTTTTACTGCTTTTTTGCCTAAATGCCTGAGGATTTCTTTATTAACCAGTGAAGTCCAAGAGTTTAATCAGGATAATTATTGTTATTAATCATTCTTAGATTCTTCTTAGAACCTAATGTTATGCTACAGATTCAGTTTTTCCTTACAGAGAAATTATTACCCTACTGTGAATACTATTTTGGTTACATGTTGGACGCTTTCTATGTAAGTGGATAACCAATGATCCTTATGTTGAACACTCTTTGTCCTCCATAAATACTGCTTCTCTAATTCCTGTAATCTTTTTTTATTAAATTCACTATGAGCTATCAAATCTTATTTTTCAGCCACATCTTTTGTGTTCACTGTTGTGTCTAATGTATTTGTTCTGCAACAGTGTTTAGTACTTATTTCCTTAGCTTTATAATCTTTTCATTTCATTCTATTATCCTATCATCTCATCTAGAATACCTAGTTTACTGATTTCACATTCTTTTTACGTTTTTCTACAGTATTTACAAGGAATTTTCTTCTGTCTTTGACCTATGTTTTATTCTAAAATGAATATTTTGTCTGGCTTTTACATACTGTTTCTTGTTTTATTCAGAAGGAATGGTTATAATGGCCACATTTTATAAATTCTAATGTACCCACTTTTTTCACATATTAACTGTGAAATTGGGACAGCTCCTAAAATTGACAGCATCTTACAATTAGCCACATTTTTCTTCTTTATTAGAACATAAAACTGGTGCTCCTTGAGTCAGATGGGTCCAAGATAGGATGAAGTATGCAGATTGGCAGGTATGGCCAAATGCCCTTCCCACATCTTCTCACAACTATCAGTCCCCCTCTCTGATCTGCAGATCGAGAGCTGTATAGCACTCATTTTCCTCACTTTGGTTACTGAGGAGTACGACACATGTATAACTTTTGTAGAAAATATGAGTCCTTCTTTCTTCTATGATAATTATTTTTTAATATACTAGGCCAGATTAGAGGGGGAAGGAACTACGAAGGAAAAATAGCCTGGTGCTTCAATTCATCCCCTACTTTAGAGAGGAGCCTGAAGTTATAGTTCTGTCAGTCAGCTGTCCCAACCCACCACTCCCATTCCACCCATCTCTCCAAATTGTATTTCCTTTTTTTGAGAGAAGGAGGCAGACAGAAAGGGAGGGAGAGAATCTTCTTTTTCTTTTTTTTTTTTTTTTTTGTATTTCATTAATGGGATATTTTATTAAACAGATATTTATTGCATGGATAATATGATATTCTTATAAGATTATAATAGTCTTTATTTTTTTTAACGTTTTTTTATTATATTATGTTAGTCACCATACAGTACATCCCTGGTTTCTGATGTAAAGTTCGATGATTCATTAGTTGCGTATAACACCCAGTGCACCATGCAATACGTGCCCTCCTTACTACCCATAACCAGCCTATCCCATTCCCCCAGTCCCCTCCCTTCTGAAGCCCTCAGTTTGTTTCTCAGAGTCCATAGTCTCTCATGCTTCATTCCCCCTTCTGATCACCCCCCTTCCCTATCCCCCCCTCCCCTACCGATCTTCCTAGTTCTTATGTTCCATAGATGAGAGAAATCATATGATAATTGTCTTTCTCTGCTTGACTTATTTCACTTAGCATTATCTCCGGGAGGGAGAGAATCTTAAGCAGGCTCCACACTCAGCGCAGTCTGACACAATGATGGGCTCAATCTCATGACCCTGAGATCATGACCTGAGCTGAAATCAAGAGTGGATGCTTAACCAACTGAGCCACCGAGGCACCCCACAAATTGGATTTTTTTAAATGAACATCTGATGAGTACAGGTTTGAAAGGATATATTCAAGATGTTCACTGCAGTATTGTTTACAATGATGACAAACTACAATCAAAATGTTTATCATAGGGAGATGACAAAATAAAGGACAGTATATCAATACTAAAAAATAACAAGGAAAGAAGAAAAAGAGAGATAAAAATGTAATTATTGTGAGAACTCCAAGGTATACTCATTTTTAAAAGAAAAAACAAAACTCACAGAACAAAATCTAAACTATTCCTCGATCTTATTTAAAAAAAAAAGGCAAAAACACACAGAAAAATCTAGACAAAAATACCGCAGTTATTCACCTATTAACTATTAGTGAGGTAAAAGTAAACTCATTTTTATTCTATAAACTTCCATGCTGTTAGATTTTTTTATAGTAAGCATGGATTCATTTACTACTCTTATAATTTTAAGAAAATATTAAAAAATTTATCTGGTTAAAATAGTAAAAATGTTAATAATTTGTGAAACAGAAATTGTCTAGAAGGGTGCACAAACTATCAAAGCAATGGCTATTTGCTTTTTCATTTCAAAGAACTCAAACGCAACACTCAGATGCAAATATTATTACAGCCTTTAGGGTTTCTTAGTTTCTTTCATAGACTTGTATATTAGTAACAAACTTACGACTCTATTCCCAAGGGAAATTCCTGGCTCATGGCTATCGTGGCTTTAAATGTTTTCTTACTCTCTTTGCACACCAGTTCTCTACCCAGATGAGGAGCTCTAAAACGGGAAGAAAACAAAAATTAGTAAACATTTTCTACATGCTACCATCTTCCTATGAAGAATCTGTTAATTTTCCTTACTCTGTATAGAAATAAATTTAAATTATGCTACAAGGACTTAAAACATGTTTAAGAAATGAGCCAAGGGTAACAAAAAAAGAAGCTAGCATTAGGTAAAAGTTCAGAAAAAAATGATCAAAGTCAACAAATTTCATATTGAATATAATTTTAATAATCACTATTTTTATAATAATTTTTTATTATGTTATGTTAGTCACCATACAGTCTATCCTTAGCTTTTTTTTTTTTTTTTTTTAAGATTTTATTTATTTATTTGACAGAGAGAGACAGCCAGCGAGAGAGGGAACACAAGCAGGGAGAGTGGGAGAGGAAGAAGCAGGCTCCTAGGGAGAAGCCTGATGTGGGGCTCGACCCCAGAGCACCGGGATCACGCCCTGAGCCGAAGGAAGACGCTTAACAACTGCGCCACCCAGGCGCCCCTATCCTTAGTTTTTGATGTAGTGTTCCATGATTCATTATTTGCGTATAACACCCAGTGCTCCATGCAATATG
The DNA here is from genome assembly GCF_023065955.2 of Ursus arctos. Lineage (NCBI taxonomy): Eukaryota > Metazoa > Chordata > Mammalia > Carnivora > Ursidae > Ursus > Ursus arctos. Next base: position 48,524,075 of record NW_026622786.1, on the reverse strand, counting down.
TGTCCTCCTTAATACCCATCACTGGCCTATCCCAATCCCCCACCCCCTCCCCTCTGAAGCCCTCAGTTTGTTTCCCAGAGTCCATAGTTTCTCATGGTTCATTCCCCCTTCTGTTTACCCCCCCTTCATTCTTCCCTTTCTTCTCCTACTGATCTTCCTATTTCTTATGTTCCATAAATGAGTGAAACCATATGATAATTGTCTTTCTCTGCTTATTTTTAGGAATAAAGCAAACCATTAGAAAAAGTAAACTTTAAAAATATTGTATATCTCTAAAATCACATATTCAATTCAATCTCCTTTACTGTCTATACTTCTTAGCACTGACCAGTAAGAAGTAAAGAATAAAGAATTCTATATTAACTATAGACTACTATAAGCTGGAAACATTTTGGAGAAGTTAGAAAAGTATAATAATAAAACTTAAATATTTTTTTTAAAAAGTCATGACAACTTCTTCCTAATCGTGGAAGTAGGTAATATTTTATTCCCCACCAAAAGGAAAAAATATTTCTACAAACAACTGTACCTTCTTTAACAGGGTTGGCTAGAAAAAAATCTTTTTATTTATTCATTCAAAATAAACCATTTGCTCACTCATCATCCTTTTATTCAATAAATATTTACTACTTACAAATCACGTAATAGGTACTCTAGTAAGGATCAGTAATACAACATTAAGCAAAGTCTTATGTAAGGATGGCGAGGAGAGGCCTGGTACAGGCTGAAACAGATAATGACAGGGTATGAGCTTAGAAAGGCAAAAAGTAGAAAAACAGTGAATGGCTTTACTCGCCATGCTAAAGACTGAGGATAATAACAGAATATAAAAGTTCACATATAATGGAAAAATTCAAATAAGCAACTGCAATGAAAAATTCCTCACATATTTTCTTACAATAATGTGCTGTTAAGTTTTTTGGGTTGTATAAAATGGCAGCAGGGATGTAAAAAGAAGGCTCCACAATTATTCAAATGTAACTGGAATTACTTCTCTCCTTCATCACGCTTAATCCATGTTTTATAAGATAAAAATTGCTTCAGACAAAACTATACTAAAAATTGTTTCTAAAATAATTTTACACCAATTCACATTTTTACAAACTGTTCTAAAAACCAATGAACAAAACAAAATAAAACAAAAATAGCCCTACTTTCCAAAATAAAATAAAACAAAAAAACTTACTTTCCATTTTCAGCAGATATATATTCCTCCCATGTAATAGTGTTCTGAGGAGGAGGGGTAAGGGACTGTCTTCGAACCGGCTGCCAAAAAAGGAAAAGAAAAAGAAAAAGGAAAGAGGAAGAGAGACAGGGAGAAAAAAAGAAAAATGACATATTTTTAAAGATATAAAATAAAAACATGCAATAAACTATGTAAATTACTAATGTACTTAAATTAAATCTCTTCAATATAATGCTTTAAGGAATTACTTCCAAGATAATTCCATGGTGATTTAAGCTCTATCAGAAGATTTATTATCAATTTTTTTTCTAAATCTCAAATCAGACAAGTATCAAAAAAATAAAATCCATTCATTCAATGGTTTAATCATCTAAAATGTTCCTGGTATTATGCCAGATTTTGAACATGGGAAATAAAGAGAAATATAAAAACTAATCCTGACTTCAAGGACTTTACAGTTCAGAGTTGGAAAGAAGAAGAAAAAAAACCAAACCATACAAACATAACCATCAGAAATACAAAGTACTGTATGATTAAAGGCCAAATGAGCTTACAAAAAACTGAACAGAAGTTCAGAAAATAAAGCAATCTTCTTTAGACAATAAACTGAGACTAGGGATTGGGGCTCAGATTTCAACAAAAACAAAATCAAAAGATATATATTTAGACAAGGAGAACTGATGATAAAAAACACAAGCAGACGAATTCATGTGAACTGGAAAAGAAAGCTCAAAAGGGAGATCAACAATAGTGATAAAGGTCATGTCAGATTTTAAAACGTACATGTTGTCTTTGTTAAATAGGCATTTGTACCACCACAGGATGAACTGGCAATAAGGAACTAAGGAAGTGGCACTTCTGAAATTAAAAATTGCTAAGGACAACTACTAAGACAAACTCATGGAGCAAAAGCGCAACAAATGAAGGACGAATATAAAGCACAAACTAAACAGCTAACGCTGGGAGAGGGTCTCATTCCTAGCAGAGTTTTAGATATTATAAGATGTTAGTAGGCAGGATATTAGAACTGTTAAAAATCAAGCATTTTGAAGACAACAAATTGAATTGGAATCCCAGGCCCACTACCTGATAGCTATGGGAATTTGGGCATTACATTCTCTTACGTCAACTTAGCTCACCTGCAAAATGTATGACCCCCTATCTCCTAGCTAAGAATTCAGGGCAATAATGTATAGAAAGAGCATAATGCCTGGCAGAAAATATTCAGTAAATAACAGTCATGATTATATACTGTGAAGTTCCCAGAGGACACTTACAAAAAAGAAAAGGGAAGTCGGAGTTAAAAGACATGGGAATTCTCTGACTAGATTTAAAAAAAAAAAAAAAAAAAAAAAGTGAGAAAGCAGAGGGTTGATAACTAGTTCTAAAAACAACATGCATTAGGGGGAGAAAAAAAGACAGAAAGGAGCCAGATATTAATCAACAAGGAAAAAAGGAAAATCAGATCATCGAGTTGTCATGGAGGCCAAAAGACCGTCATATATCACAATACAAACACTTTAAAGAGAAAGAAGCCTCAAAAAAGGGCCATACTTTTTTTTTTCTTGGTTAGAAATGATTTGAGATCTTTGAATAGCATCAGAAAGATGGGCGGCGGGGAGGACCCTAACAGTGCTGGAGCATCAGGCAGTATGAAAGACAACAATTTCATTCTTGAAAAGTTTACAAAGAGACACACAGAAATTGGGTTATAATCCAGAGTGATGGGGGCTTAAGGGATCTAAAGGATGACATAAAATCACAGAGAAGGGGTCTCTGCCCCAGATTGGGGTAGCCAAAGGTAAGTGCCGGTAATCATGGTTCCTGAGCAGAGGAGTCAAAAAGAAAGAGAACAAAATAACCAGCTAAAGGAGACTGGGGAAAACACAATGGTGAGGAAAGTCATGTGCTGTACAGGAAAACTGCAAGCGTATGGTACCTACTTAGTATGAGTAGTATACATGAAGAGAAAGTAGTAAGATACAGGGGCAAATAAGCAAGTCAGAAACAAGAAAAAGTAGTTTGGATGGGTTTTGTGCATTGAGTAGACTGCATTTTACTCAGGAAGCAATGGACAAATATTTTGAGCAATATAATGTGGTTTTTAAAACACAAATTTTGGAGCCAGACTGATCAAACCCTGTCTTCGTTAATTACTAACCGGCTTTAGATATTCAACCTCTTTTGTCTCATTTTAGTAAGACAACTATATGACCTCACAGGGTTTGTGAAGATAAAAATGAATTGTTAAATATAAAGCACTTAATTTAAAGCGGTGACTGACAAGCAGTAATTATTCTATACATTTTAGCTATTGAGCATAGGCACTACATAGCTCATGTATTTCAGGCAGAGCACTCTGAGAGCAGTGTGTAAGTTACAAACTTAGTAATCCAAATGAGAAATGATAACGGCATGCTGTTTCAAAATGGAAGGAGAAAAACAGATTCAAGAAATCTTCACGATTTTATTACTGACCAGACACAGGATAAGGAAAGCTAAGAAGACTAAGGACAAATTTCAGGTTGCTGGCTTGGGTAATGGTAGTAGATAATGGTGCCACCACTCAAGATAGAGAAGATAGGAAGGAGGAATAAAATTGTTTGATCAGATTTACACATACTAAATTTTATTTTTATTTATTTTTATTTACTTAAGTATGCTCCATGCCCAGCATTTAGCCCAACTTGGGGCTTGAACTCACAACCCTGAGATCAAGACCTGAGCTGAGATCAAGAATCAGATCCTTAACCAACTGAGCCACCCAGAAGCCCCTAAACATACTAAAATTTTAGATACTTATGTTTATCCAAGTGGGGTAAATGAAAGTACTACAGATCTGATGATTAGGAGAAGTCACAACTGAAAGCATATTTTGGGTAAGAGTTACCAGTATTTACATGGTAATAGAAACGACATCAGATATGTATCTAACCAATGAGACATTAGAGACTACTAGTTGTCCACCCAGTGTCTATTCTCCCGTTCTTTATTGGTTAAAAAAAAAAAAAAAAAGCCTCCTATTCAAATTTTTGTCTGGACATATGACTTCATAGACTAAAGACTTAGTTTCTAGCCATTCTCGCAGCTAGCTGAGTGTTACCATGTTCCTGAGTTCTAACCAGTGGGATGTGAGCACAGTGAAGTGTGCAACTTCTGACTGGGTTCTCAAACAAAACAGGCAAGCCCTCTCCTTCCAAATTACTATTAGGAATTACTATTTCTGCTAGCTGGAATACTAAACAGGTAATAAACAATCTTATACCATGTGGATAAGAGTCACATCTAAGAACAGCAGAGAAATAAGACAAAAAAAACTAGGTCTGAGATTAACCCGCAAGGCAGAGAAACCACATGAACTCAGATTTTTATATGGGAAAAAAGTAATCAATACCAGTTTAATACACATAATGGGATACTACACCTAATACTATGGCATGTGGTACTGGCTTACTAGAATGACGAGCAGGCTTCAAAGGTAGTTAGTGACCCTCATAAATACTGTAACAAGATATTAGGTAAAACAGTATCTTGTGATACTACAAAAGGGAAACAGATACATGCTAACAGAACCTGTAATTCTAAGGGAAGAGACTGGAAAAATTTAAGACTGCTGCTCCAACCCAGAACAATAGCAAAGGCTAATCTCGCCTCCATCCAAATCTCTAATTAAGCAGACCAGAGCCAATTTCTTTCAGAACACTGCTTAAAATTTGTTTATTCTTGCTTCCAGTCTAATTGATACTTGCATGTATTTGGCTATAAATGGTTTTATACATTGTGTGTGTGTGTGTGTGTGTGTGTGTGTGTGTGTGTGTGTGTATACACACACACACATATATGTATTATGTATACATACATATTACCATGCATACGTATATATATTATCATAGTAAAGACTCATTTGCCAGGCATGATTAGATAACGTGGTATGTCACTTAAGTATATTTTTTCAGGTAATAAACTTCCCTAAGCAGTTCTGTTTCTAGTAGAATTCTTTTTAAACTGTACATTATACATTACCCATCTTATTAAAAAACTGCAATGAATCTAATTTATAATTTAATGTTTTACTGAGTACTTTATCTTATCACAGTATCAATTATTGTATTTTAATAAAGTCTTTCCTAGTTTGTTTATTCTAACTGACCCTTTGTTATACACTGACACTTGTACCTAAATCCATCAGTGTTCCCTCTACACTGCTACCATAGCTGTCTAATAAAACAGGAAGACATGAAGGGTACCACAGGACATCAGATGGTTTTCTAACGTTATTTTCCCAAGTCAACAGGCTCTGTAACAGAAATGTCATCAAACCTTTCTTCATAATTAAATGCAAAAATTCTAATGCCTATTTTCCTTGAAGCATATAAAAATATATTTTTAATGCATTGCTAAGTTTGCTCCTATTCTATTATATGGCAAAGGTTTCTTGAAGTTGAAGACATTCATGTATTTTGTATCTATGTATTCCTATTTAGATTTTATATATTTGAAAAAATACATAAGCATTAATAGACCTTAACCCAGTACTCTATATATATAGTTGGCACACAATAAATGCTTTTATCAACGACTCTATGTCTAAGGTATAAACAGGGCATTGTTTCCTCCTCCAACAATAACTGGTTAGAACAAAGAGGAAAAAGAACACCAAAAATATAAGAGCAAGTATCGGTGTCTTAAGAATTTCTGAGCACTTAGATTTTATTATAAAAAATATTGTCAAAAATATGTCATAAATATTAAAAACATGTCTGGAAAGGAGGTAAAGGAAGAGGAGGAATGGCAAAACTAGTTAAATGGCAAATAATTCCTCCTAAATGCTACCTGTAAGCTATTTCTTATGGAAATTAGAATAAATATTTGCCTCAAAAAAAAAAAACTCAAAGCTATTCATTTACAATAAAGATTATAAATTCATTCTGAAAAGAATTACACATTTATTTTTAAGAACTGAAATTCTATCAAAATGTGGCTTCAAAATACAATATCGTCATGTTTTTTTGAAAACAATCAGAAGTCATATGTATTTTCTAGGTTCTTGAAATTTTCAATAATGCTCCAAAGTCAAAATATTTATTTTACTAATATGTGTTCTATGCCCATAATTTTAAAAATATCACAATACTTATTTTTTACTACATTTACCAATAGCATCCTTCCCAGAATTGTATCTTAAGGTTCCCCCACTCCTTTTCCAACTTCACCTTCCCAATATTTTGAAGGAATTATTAAGACATGTTAAACATCTGATATACAGGAAGAAGCAACTATAACAAAGGCAGGCTGGAAAGGAATATACTTAGAGCAAAAACATCTTAGGGTAAGGGTCCTAAAATCAAAACCTACCTTAGTTACTTCTAGTGTTGTGACTCCATATAGATTAATTTCTTTAAACCTCAGTTTCCTTTCTATAAAATGGAGCAATGATACTTGTCTCATTAGGCCATTATAATAAATGAAATGATATATGAAATAATATAATGCCTATGCTAAAAACAACTCCAATGTTTTAAGCCAACACAAATAAGAAAAAAAAACTTGTTGAGGTGAATATGGATTCAGTTTTCTACGTAGAAACTGAATTTAGATTTAAGGTACTCCATTCAAATTAGGCCACTGGAGAATCCTTTTTTATTCTACAATATAATGTAACACTTTGTATATGATGGTCACTAATTAAAATATATACATTTGAATAACTAATCTATATTTCACCCTGACTTGAAAGTTAATAAAACATATATTGATTTCCACAATTGATTTGTTTTTGTATTATCAAATGTGACCTAGCAGCCATTAATTTCAATACTATTATATGTTTTTTTAAACTCTGTTAAAATTTTAAACATAGTTCATCATTAAATGTCTCTTGAATTCAATAGATCCCTTCCTTTACTTTTTAATCTCGATTTCTAAACTTCACATGTTAATTTATATATACCTTTCCTAAAAAGCTTATGTAGGTTTAAAAGAACTACATTCCTAAAATTATCTACAAAATGCATTCAAATATTTCTCTTCTCCTTTAATGCCCACTATTGAATATAATTAAACTGGTATCAGTTTCATGTTGCTTTCCATGTGTTAGCAAATTGTCTCTAAGCCAAAAAAAAACCCAACAACACACACACACACGCGCACACACACACCCCGCACAGCTTATTTGTATCTTTTTTATAATTACATTTATCAATTCTATTTTGATGTTCTTTCATCCTGCACCTTACCTGATTCAAACAAATCAAATTATATGTATAGATGAGTATCTGATAGAATTACTATTTTCTTTAAATTTCTTCTAAATATTTATAATTGAACTCCAAAAAGATTCTCAAATGTAATTCTTCAGTTCTTCCCTATCAAAAGTCCAAACAATATATAATGAGACACATATTTTCTTTATTCTAAAACAATAAAAATGTAATCTTACAAGGATTATAGAGTTAACAAATAACAATATAGCCATGGCTCTTACTAATTCTTAAGAAATTATTTATGCCAGATTGAAAATTAGTATAATAATTTCTTAAAATTCACACATATAAAAAAAATCCCTTCTAAGGTCAGGAAAAAGGCATGGCACCTGCTCTCAACACTTTTTTTTTTTGTTTTTGATAATGATTTTTTATTATATTATGTTAGTCACCATACAGTACATCCCCGGTTTTCGATGTAAGGCTCGATGATTCATTAGTTGTGTATAACACCCAGTGCACCATGCAATATGTGCCCTCCTTACTACCCATCAACGGTCTATCCCATTCCCCCACCCCCCTCCCCTCTGTAGCCCTCAGTTTGTTTCTCATAGCCCATAGTCTCTCATGTTTCATTCCCCCTTCTGATTACCCCCCCTTTCTTTATCCCTTTCTTCCCCTACTGATCATTCTAGTTCTTATGTTCCATAGATGTGCTCTCAACACTTTTATTCAACATTATATTGGCACTACTTCCCAGTACAATAAGGTAAGAAAAACAATGAAAGTCTAAAAGACTGGCAAGGAAAAAATAAACCTTTATTACCTGACATGAACATCTGTAGAAAATCCTAAGGAATCTATAAAAACTATATAACTAATATATTAATTTAGCAATATGGACAAATCATATGTATTTCTATACATTATCAAGGAATGACTGGAAAATGAAATCTAAAAACAATACCATTTATGAAAGTCCTAAAAAATACTAAATGCTTGGGAGATAAATTCAGTAAAATATGCGTAAGACTTGTATACTAAAAACTATAAAACACTTGAGATAAACTATAGACGATCTAAATAAATGGAGAGCTATACCATGCTCATGAAACAGAAGATTTAATATTTTTAAGATATCAAGTCCCCTCACTTGAATTTACAAATTCAAACCACCCCAATAAAAATTCCAGCAGGTTATTCAATGGAGGAAGGATAGACCTTTTTTTTAATGGTGCTAAATCAACTGGACATCCACGGCAAAAAATAAACCTTGACTATACATCACACCTTATACAAAATTAACTAATTCATGGACTTAAATGTAAAATGTAGAAATATAAGACTTTGAGGAAAAACATACAGGAGAAAATCTAAGGGACTTGGAGCTAAGCATAGAGGTTTTAGACTTGGTGGAAGTCATAAAACAAAATTTGAAAACTGGACCTCATCAAAATTAAAGACCTTTTCAATAGGTCTTCAAAAGTGAATAGTGCTCTTCAAAAGACCTATTTAATAGGATGAAAAATATTAGCTACAGCACAGGGAAAAAAATATCTGTACACACATCTGACAAAGAACTAGTATCTAGGATATATATAAAGAACTTTAAAAACTCAACAGTAAAGAAACAATCCAGTTAGACAATGGGCAAAAGACATGAAGAGACATTTTATCAGAGGGGATATAAATCTGTATATTTTATGGCAAACAAGCACATGAAAAGATGAGCATTGAAATATCACTATCCACTAGGGAAATGCAAGAATAAAACCACAATAAGACAGCACTATTTACTGTCTAATATGTACTGAATATTTATATGCCCTCAAAATTCATGTGTTAAAACTCTAATCACTAATGTGATGGTATTTGAGGTGGGGCCTTAGGGAGGTAATTAAATTTATTTTGTTTTATATTTGCCTCAGTTTTATTGAGACATAACTGACATATCACATTGTGTGGGTTTATGGAGTACAGCATGTTGATGTGATACATTTATATATTGCAAAATGACTACCACCACAGTATTAGCTAACACCTCCATGCAGTCACAGAAACTACGTATCTCTGAAGGACAGTTGTATCTCTTCCTTTCATGCAATGCACTGTATTATTCCCTGTATTGCCAGTTTTTCCTTAGCTAGGACAAAATTTAGAACTAAATACAACACTCAGTTGTGACAATCACCTTGTGCCACAGCCCCTGCCATTTCTGCTTATTCCTCAGCACTTCGAGCTTTCCGTTTTTACTTTCAAACATCTCTCTAAACATGATCTTCATTATAGGTCTCCTCACCTCATGGAAATTAGATAGGCATATATTATAAACAAGCACCAAGGCCTTCCTTTGACTATCAGCCTCTAAAGTAGTAAAAAGAATAAAATGCTCTGCAGAGGGCCTTCCTCTGAGCCACTGGGAGCTATTCTGCCATCTCCTCAGCCAAGTGTATGCTTGTGGACTGGTATCATCCAATTTCCTAGGCCACATTTCTCCAAGATGGTAGGGAACACAAGACAGTGGTGGCTGAGAAGTGTGACTCAGTATCACAACACCTACCCCCCCTCACAGGGCTTCGAACCAAAGCAAAGCAAAACGAAACAAAACAAACCAAGCAAAATCGTGTCTGTCCTAAGGAATTCAAGAGAACTGACCAACACAGAGGAGCAGCAAAAGCAGCTCCTACAAGGTGCCAAGGGCTATCCCCAACATTCTCACTGGCAGGATCTCCCGACTACTCTTCCAGCAAACATTTTTTTTAATTTAAATTCAGTTAATTAACATATAATATATTATTAGTTTCAGAGGTAGAGTTCAGTGATTTATCAGTCTGTTTCCTATGATTAAGAGTCTCTTATGGTTTATTTCCCTAATTTAATCTTATTTTTACCTCCCTTCCCCTATGATCCTGCTTTGTTTCTTAAATTCCACGTATGAGTAAGGTCATATGATAATTGTCTTTCTCTGTCTTTTCTCTTATTTTGCTTAGCATAATACCCTCTAGTGCCATCCACGCCGTTGCAAATGGCAAGATTTCATTTTTTTGATGGCTGAGTAGTATTCCATTGTATATGTATACCACATCGTCTTTATCCATTCATCTCTCAATGGACATCTGGCTCTTTCCACAGTTTGGCTCTTGTGGACATTGCTGCTATGAACACTGGGGTGCAGGTCCCCTTCGGATCACTACATTTGTATCTCTGGGGTAAATCCCAAGTAGTGCAATTGCTAGGTTGCAGGGTATCTCTATTTTCAACTTTTTGAGGAACCTCCATACTGTTTTCCAAAGTGGCTACACCAGCTTGCATTCCCACCAACAGTGTAAGAGGGTTCCCCTTTCTCCACACCCTCGCCAACATCTGTCATTTCCTGACTTGTTAATTTTAGCCATTCTGACAGGTGTGAAGTGGGATTTAACTGTGGTTTTATTTCCCTGATGCCAAATGATACGGAGCATTTTTTCATGTGTCCGTTGGGCATTTGTACATCGTCTTTAGAGAAATGTCCGTTCATGTCTTCTGCCCATTTCTTGACTGGATTCTTTTGCTTTTTAGGTGTTGAGATTGGTAAATTTTTTACAGGTTTTGGATACTAACCCTTTATCTGATATGTCATTTGCAAATATCTTCTCCCATTCTATCAGTTGTGTTTTGGTTTTGTCAACTATTTCCTTTGCCGTGCAGAAGGTTTTTATCTTGATCAAGTCCCAATAGTTCATTGTTGCCTTTGTTTCCCTTGCCTTTGGAGACATGTCTAGCAAGAAGTAGTGCGGCTGAGATCACAGAAGTTCCTGTGTTCTCCTCTAGCATTTTGATGGATTTCTATCTCACATTTAGGTCTTTAATCCATTTTGAATCTATTTTTGTGGGAAGTAATTAGATTTAGATGAGGTCATAATGGTGGGACCCACATGATGGGATTACTGTTCTTATAAGATAAGGAGGGACCAGTGTCCCCCGCCTAAGAACACATCAAGAAGTCAGCCATCTGTTAAGTCTGTAAGAAAACCCTTATCTGGGAAGCAAATAGGCCAGCATCATCTTGGTCTTCCCAGCCTCTAGAACTGTGAAAAATAAATTCTTATGGTTTAAGCCATCCAGTCTATGGTATTTTGTTATGCATCATGAGCTAATAAGGAAGACACTATCAGAATGGGGAAAATAAATAATAAAAAAATAATAGTAATAAAATAAAAAAGAACAAAGAAAGAAAAGGTAAAATAAAAACTGTGACAGTATCAAATACTGGAAAGGATGCAAAGAAACAATCATTCATATGCTGCTAAAAATGGAAAATGGAAAACATTTTGACAGTTTTTCACAAAACTAAACATGTAACTACCATACAACCCAGTAATTGTACTTTTAATTGCACTTGAGTACAGAATTCCCCCACCCCCATAATGAAGAGATAATGAAGAGATGTGAACTCTTCATTATGGAGGGACTTCTGAATGGACCAGAGCAAAGACAGGATCTGGTCATTCTAGAGATGAGTGTTGAAAAAGGACCTCAGCTACCTCCATTTGACCTCAGTCTGTACTTTATAATTTAAGTTCTTCTTTCCAGTTATCTTTTAACTCAGGCAAAAAAACCCTACAGGCAAAGGATTCCTTGATGGAAACCTAAGCTACTCTTTCAAGCAATAAGAACTGCCCCAACACCAGCAAGACCCTGCATGACTGACCCAAAGGCAATGATCAACCTGACCCTTTACTGTCCAGCAGCACGTACCCACGTACCTTTGTCCCACATTTTCCTTACATAAACCCAAAAGTATTTTCAGCACTTTGGATAGTCTTTGAGACATCAGTTAGCTGCCTTCCTGGAGTTGACCTCACCAAAATAAAGTCCTTTCTTACTTCACCACCACTCGTCTATCTGCCTTTGGATCTTGCCAGTGGCAAGTGACTGGCTGAACCTCATCTGTTTGGGACCCCCCCAGAACCAGGTGCTCTTGCTTGGGCCCTCGTTACAGTATGAACAGTACACAGAGTAGACAAATCAGACAACTGGCATGAACCGTCCTCTACAGCCACCAGGGCAGTGGGGCACAGAGGACCCTACAGCCCACTCCCCAAGGGTCCCTTTGCCCATTTACCCCTCAAGCACACACACAAGCAGCCAGCTTCCTGCATTCCCAAAGAGAGCATTTATCCCAGAGAAATTAAGACTTATTATGTTCACACAAAAACCTGTAATGTGAATGTTTATGGCAGCTTTATTCATAATGGCCAAAAACTAGAAACAACTCAAATGTCCTTCAACAGGTAACTAGTTAAGCAAATTATGGTACATTCATACCATGGACTACTGCTCAGCAGTAAAAGCAACAAACTACTGATTTACAGCTGGGAAAAATTACCAGGGAATTAAGCTGAGTGGGGGGGGGGGGGGAAGCACCAATCTCAAAAGGTTATATATATAATATTCTTGAAATGACAAAATTTAAAAACTTGGAGAAAGAGATTAATGGTTGCCAGGGATAAAGGACGGGGAAGGCACAAAAAAGGTAAAAGGTGTTCCTATACAAGGGAAATAGGAAGAATCTTGTGGTGATGGACATGTTTTATATCTTGACTATAAATTCAAATACCTGGTTATGATATTATATTACTGTTTTGCAAAATGTTATCGTTTGAGGAAACTGAGTGAGGTGTATATAGATTCTCTCTGTATTACTTCTTGTGACTATGGATGTGTATAATTATCTCAAAGTAAAAAGCTGAATTCAGAAAAATCAGGCAGACCTTTATATAAAAATTGATTGATCTATATATCCAACATCCTTCTAACAAAAGCCCACCAAGTTTTTTATCTTCTGTGGAAACTGACAAGTTGATTTTAAATATTTGTCAAGAACTATACAGTTCAAGGGATTATGCTTCACACAGGAAATGTTTCCTTTGATTTCTGAGCAGAAGTCAAAAGCTTAATTTATTTCATATTATTTTGTTCCATTATATACCCGTTTGGAATTAAAGTATGTTTAAGTTCAGAGTTCAAAACTACTGCTGATTAAAATGCCATTTGAAGGCCCCTTTAACAACTCAGGTGCATGAGGTTATAATCTCTGCCCTAAAGAAAATCATGTTGTGTACTGTTAAGCTTAAATGTAGACAAATCAGACAACTGAAGGCAATTGGCCCATGAAACTCAATTCTATAAAGTTTTGTTTCTAAGTATTCATCCCAAAATAGTTTATTGCCAAACTTAAACAAAGGTAGCAATAACTACCACAACAAAATCATTTTTTAAAAAACAAGTCCAATAAAATTTAAATCACAATGCAAGTCCAAAGAAATGGCCTTTTGTCTGGTCAACAATGGGAGAGGGCAGCAGCTTTGTCGGAGACTGAGCTCAGCATTCCCTCTCTCAGTCCATCTGCATTTCTATTTCCTGAGCATATCGTGTCCTATATCTCTTACTGATCATGAGATCAGTAAATACCAGAAGGCTTCCAGAAAATGAAGTCCTGTGAAGCTCTATCCCAAGGACAAAAGAAAAAGGTGTACAAAGACGATATGGCAGGAGGCGACAGGATCACACTACACTGGCATAATCACAACTTTAACATTTAATGAGAATTCTTAGACATTTTATATCTTCTACTTATTTAACTAAACTATAGCTGATTCACTAAACACATGAACTTTCGAAACATTAAAATGTTTTCCAGGCACGTACAGCCATTACCATGAATTAGCTGGAACCTGCCGTACTGTTCTGAAAAGTTTATCTATCCCTAAAATATAATCTGGCACAATACTATAGGAGAGAAACTAAACATTCAAGGGATTCAAGCCTCCTCATAGTAACCTTTAATCTTTTTACAACTGTGACTCATATTTGACATTTCAAACCAGCACTCATACATATGCATATTTATATAACACATACACCCCTGAAAGTAGTATTTCATAAAGTAATGACCCATACTGGGTCATGTGTTCTGGTTTTACTCTAACATCTTTATTTAGGTTCTAATTTTTTCTCTTTTAAAAAGGGTGGTCACAGCCCACTAAATTAATTTCATAACCTACTAAGGGGTCCCTATGCCACCTTCGATTTGAAAAACACTGCTATACAACTGTAGTAAAATGTTAACATTTGGGGAATCTTGATGAAGAGTATTGTGGAATTCTTTGCACTATTTTCTTTGTACTTTTTTTGTTAATCTAAAATTTTCAAAATAAAAAGTAAATTTAAGACCCCATCAAATTCATTTTATTACGGAATAAGATTGCAGAGGCAATGATGATGTCTCATATACCTTTGTATTTCCTCTCCCTCCCCTTTCCCTACTGTCCCACAATTCTTTGCATATAGCATGCTCTCAATATACACATGCTAAATAAAACTTATGAGAAGGTATAGATTAGAAATGACCTCATAAGGGAGGTAAATCTTTAGCTGGGCCTTTAAAGCAGCACAAGATTTCAGTTGGTGAAGTAGGAAAAAGAAGATATGTAAAGGGACACAGATTAAAAATTAACACTGGGTTTCATGCTTTTAAAACTATTTTAATCTATTAGCAAAGACTCAAAGACAAAGAATACATTCACAAAAAATCACCAAAGCCCCTATCAAAGAAAAATAAGAGGTGATATATAGTAAATAAATAAATAAATAACCCTATGCGTGTACGTATATAAATTCACCGAGTACCAGGAATGAAGCCTACCCTCTCTCTCCTTAGAACATTATAAATTAGAAATAAACATTATACCTCAAAATTCTGTTCCATTATGTTTCCACCTTTACTCAAACTCTCCATAATGGCCTTATTTCGAAGAATATCTTCTTCACTAAGATGTTCTCTTCTTTTTCTTGATTCTAAAACAAGTCCATTCACCAGATAAAAGTCTGCCAAAAAGTTTCCTACTCTCTCCTAAAACGAAATTAAATAATCAAAATAATAAAATATTCAAATATTTAAAATAATAAAATGAATTAAGTTTATCTTAGATTAAAAAGAAAGTTTCAAAGTAACATACATGTTCTTCCATAAACATGTAACATTTAGGTGAAAATAAATGTCCTTTGGTAACTGAGCTTATCAAATTGTCTTACAGATTCTATTAAATTGAAAAATATCTAAATCATATATTTCACATTTGTAAAGGAAAATTTAAAACACACAAGATGTATGGAAGTTAATCTGCAAATGAATTAAATCTAAATCAAAATGCCACATAGTATTCCTTTAGAATCTACTCCCAAGTAGCACAAAGCTATCTGAAAACTTTATTTAGCTGACAATCAAACATCATGAGTAACAAGGAGGGGTCAGTGATAATTACTGTTCCCATTTTAAAAATTAAAAAAAAAAATGGAATAAAAAATATTCTAATTCACATAGGAATCTCTAGCACAACTAGTATTAATTACCTGCTCCAATACTCTATTCTCTAACAAAATCTAACTTCAAGTTACAGTTGCTTGCTGCTTTCAATAAAGAAGAGAGAACAACAGAATAGTCTTGCTCACCAATACAATTACAATTAAGTGTTTACATTATGGATTCGGGATAAGGAAACTCAAGTGATATAAATGATATCAAGGAAAGAGTTTTTATTTTCTTTCAAAGAAGAACTCCTTCAACATTAACCTTCACCTTTTTCAGACCCATGGGTGGTTAAACACCTTACTACAAAAACCATGATCAATAACTTACTGAAAACAAGCTTCCCATTTCTACATGCATGCAAATCACTTGGTCTCCATCTTACTGATGTTTTCTGGCATTCCAAAACTACAAGTTTAGAGTGGTTTCCATGTCCACCTTGCTTTTGGTGGCCTTACTAGTCACCAAAAAGTAAAGCATTCTGCATCTGTTTCTACCTACAAAATGGGAACCATAAGTATTACTGACTCCCTCCTTACCTGTCAAAGATTTAAGAAGATCACCTAGACGCTGTTCAAGAGCTTTGAGCTGCTTAGCAGTAGCACTAGATGAATAGCAGCTTCAATTTTTATCTTCTCTTGAGGTGATCCTTCTAATGCTGTCCAGAGAACACAGGACAAACAAATAAGACTTCAAGCCAACAAACGGACTGCAGTGTGGGAGCTCACAACTGGGAATCCTATAATACTATCTGTTGTCAAATAGGCTTAGAAAATAAAGTTGATGAGCCTCCATCTAATAGTGAGAATTCATCTGTGGTTGAGAAATACTCAGGAGATAATTCTCAGTTTTTGAAATCTTATAATGAAAAAGCATTTATTAAAAGTAAATCATATTAATAAAAATTTTAAGTATATATTCTTCATAATCCAGCCATTCCATTTTTTGCTATCTATAACAGATAATGCAAGGGCGTGTAAATGGATAGTAAATGCAACATCATTTGTAACAGAAAACTGGACACAAATGTGTGTCATTCATCAAAATGTCCAAAAATAAAAGACTAGATAAATAAACCACAATATATCCATACTACGGAATACTATGCAGTTGCTAAAAAGAATGAAGTGGTACTACTGATAAGAAAAAGCTTTCTAAACATACTATGCAAAACAATAGACACAATATAACACTAGAAAAAATAAACAACAATTAAAGCTACATATTACTATGGATACATATTTATGTATGCAGAGAATAAAAAATATCTAAAGCATATACAAATGCATAATCCTCTACCAAAGCACTCTAGGGACTGAGTAGTAACAAAGGGGTAATTGTCAGGTTTATGTATAAGGTTATAAGGTGATTAATTTTGTGTCAACTTGGCTTGACTATGGTGCTCAGCTGTCTGGTCTAACATCTGCCTAGATGTCGCTGTAGAGGTATTTTTTTGGGTGTAATTAACAGTTATAAGTAGATTTGGAATAAAGCAGATTACTCTCCATAATGTGGGTAAGCTTCATCCAAACAAATGCAGGCCTAAGAGCAAAGACTGAAGTTTCCCAAAGGAAAAGCAATCAATCCTGCCTCAAGGCTACAACATAGAAACCCTGTCTGAGATTCCAGCCTACAGATTTTAGACTCAAGACCACATCAACTCTTCCCTGAATTTCCAACCTGGTAGACTGCTCTAAAGATTTCAGACTGGCCAGTGCCTATATTCATATAAGCCACTTCCTTTAAATAAATCAATTTCTCCCACACCCCTCCCCCTTTCTCTCTCTATATCCATATCTTTAGATATACATATATCTACATGTGGATATATAGAGATACAGAAAGAGAGAGATCTCCTATTGAGTTCTTCATCAGAGAACCGTAATACCACCTGTTTTTGTTTTTCCAGTAAGAATGTATTCATTTCTATTGTATGTAATAAAACATAATTTTTAAAACCTAATTGTTAAAAGAAATAAATCTTGGCCCTCACCTATGTGATGATTTATTCTTCTTTTTTTTAAGATTTTATTTTTAAGTAATCTCTACACCCAACGTGGGACTCGAACTCACAAGCCCAAGATCAAGAGTTGCATGCTCCACTGACCTAGCCAGCCAGTCACCTCTGTGATGACTTAATCTTAATTTTATTTAAAACTTTATAAAATGTTTCTTCATATCTCTAATTAAACATTTTTAAATATATTTTGAATAGTCTTATATAACCTCTTGCTGACAGATGAAATGGGAATTATGGAAAGAATTTATAATTCATTAATGAGGGAACCTCCATGGAAATTTAATTTAATGACAGTGTTATAGAAATGAAAACATAATTTTTTTTTTAGAAATGTAAGCTTATTTAATTTTAGTCATATATAAGCAATACTGAGAAACAGATACTGAGTGAGTAAATAGTTCAGAAGTCTAAAAGTAGGAAGAGAAAAAAAGATCCAGGGGAACGAATTCAAAAGTGTATCCCTCTTTGTGGTCTTAGGAATAAAAGCATTAGAAATGTAATGGAACCATGTGAAGACACTGTTCCCTGTATTTAACAAAGCAGCCAACAGCAAGGATCTTTCTCAACAAAATTCAAAAGAGCTAAACTTTCTCTCCTGGCTTCTGTAAGAATATCTTCCAACTCTGTAAACAACCATTATAATTCACTATCTGGATTTAGGAGGAGGGAATAAAAGCACTGGAATAAAGCACTTACTGCACAATTCAGTAAGCTACTACTTCCTGCATTTTCACCACATTATCTTGGCAACATTAAATACTGAACAATCTTTAAAGCTGAAAAATCAAGATTTACACATACTGTTTTAACTTCCCGAAAGAGCCATCCTGTTTGGGCACGCGTGAAAGAAATTGATTTGGTTGATAAAGTTGCAGAGTAAATATCACTACTCATTAAAATGTCAACCTCTTCTTCTGTTTCCATCTCTGATTCCTGCAGTGGGGGTAAAAGTTAAATATAAGAATCTAGGCTTTCAAAGGTTATTAGTACTACATATGAAAATATCAACAATTAAAATGTTAAAGATTTCAAAAATCAAAAAGGACAGATTCTAAAAAATGTGAGGTGCTACTTATTCTAAAAACCAATTACAGAAGTTTTAGCTCCATATCTCTAAATGAGTTAGAATTATGACTAATTATAAATCTATAAATATGGGGCACATGAAATACAGTACTCTTCTGTTACAGATAGGCCATGGAAACAACACTGGATTACCGATTACAGAAATATAGAGTATGTAGAGCAATTTTAAAAGATTAAGAATAAAGTTGAGAGGTCTGAGACAAAATTCCCACATCAAGGTTTTCTTTAAATATAGATCATTCTTACTTTAATTCTTTTTCCTTCAAAGACCCACCACCATCATTTGAGCCTTTCTTTCCCAATAAGTGGAAGGAAGGGAAGGAGAAAGGGAGGGAAGGAGAGGAGAGAAGGAAAAAAAGAGATCTTCCTCTCTATACTCCTTATAGAAAGATAGGGAATCCAAAAATATCAACCCATGGTTTCGAAACTTAATAATTCGTCTTGTTTCAGGTTTATCCTCTCCATATTCCCTAGTGCTGGTATATAATAATTGATTAATAATTTTTTAAATGAGAAAAAAAAAGGTTTGTGCTTGCTTCAGGGACAGAGACTAAAGGATCAGGCATAGAAGGGTAAATGAGTAGGTATAAAATGAGGTTCTCTTCCATAATAGGCCAAGAACAGAATCTCTGATACTTAGGCCTACAGGGTCCCAAGGGGGGAAAAAGGAGAAAAAAGGCAGAAACTAGAGAGGTGACTGGGGAATAAAAATTGTCCGTAGGGTTTTAGGATGACTAGACGCTCTATTTCCCATACCTCCTGATTTCTAGCTTCCCAAGAGGCCCATTTTCTATTCTTCACCACCAAACTTCACCCAGATATAGTCCATTTCTGAATCTATGAGTCTATAGAAAAAAACCTTGGGACTGGGACAGTGCCATTTCCTTCACCCTCAAAAGTGAAAAATGAAAAATCTTGACATTAATGCTGAAGCTGTAAGAGGTGAAAATGTAGTCCTGCTAACCAAACTAGTTCTGAACACAGTTCTCCAAAGAAAAACTTTGGCTGGCATAGGTATAGAACTGTTAGGCATTATATGTTTCAAATATACTATAAATCAATTAGGATTTCATGTATTAGCTTGGGAATAATCCTATATACAACACTGTTGATGAAGAAATTTGCCTTAAGTTTCAAAAATCCTCTTTTCAAATAAACTTTTGGAACAGAACTCTTCCATAAATCATAGACTGACCATCCCCCAACCACAACATTGAAGAAGATCAATTGTTAATTACATTTGTCCAACAAACATTTATTGAACAGTTATTATTTATGTATGTATATTAGGAAAAACAAAAACTATTCCCTGCTTTGAGGATTAATGTTCAAAATCTAGCTTTTCTATATTTTTTTAGTCATAAAATAAACACACACATACCCTAAATACCAATCCTTTGGTGACCTCATTGATACCTAAACATTAACTAATACTTATACCAGTAGCCTTAATCTCTGGCTTCTATTGCAATACCATGCTTCTAGCTCTCTTATTGCCTAGTTAGCTATCCTGTTGTCTTTAATACACAAGAGGTTAAATTTATTTAATAAATTATCCGAGAGTCCAGAATAAAGGCTGGTAAACTATGGCCAGTAGGCCAAATCCAGTGTACCACCTGTGTTTATAAATTAAATTTATAATATTTAATAAATTATCCGAGAGTCTAGAATAAAGGCTGGTAAACTATGGCCAGTAGGCCAAATCCAGTGTACCACCTGTGTTTATAAATTAAATTTTATTGGAGTACAGCCACACTCATTCATTTAAATACTATCTATACCTATGTTTAGGTTACTAAAAGCAGAGTTGAGTAGTTGTGACAGAGACCATCTGGCCCAAAAATATATCTAAATATCTAAAATATTTACTATTTCTCCCTTTAGAGAAAGAGTTTGCCAAACTCTAGCCTGGAATGTACTGATGCACTCTATTAGGTACCAGAGAACACAATTAAAGGTACCACGGGGACCAGAGGAAGAAAGCCATATAAATGAATATAGCATTAGAAGCTCTATGGTACCAGAGTTAGTGGGAGCATAAACAAAATAATGGTCACCTGGCAAAGGAGGAAGTAACACTAACTAGGTGCCCCAGAAGTACGGAAGTGAAAGAAGAGCATTCCAGGAAGTGGAAACAATGTGAACAAAGGAATGAAGCACTAAATAGCACGGCATATCTGAAAAACTGCAAAGAGCTCAGTGTGAGGGTATCTAAGATAGTAAGGTAAAAACAGGCTGGAAAAGTGAGCAAAAGCCAGGTCACAGAAGGTTCCATGTCATGTTAAGGAATTTGGATTTCATTCTTTAGGAAACAGGATCTTCTGAAGTATCTTTAAAGAAGGCAGGTTTCATGAATTTTCAATGTTCAGTCTATCTCTGATATGTGAGATAATTTAGAACCCAACAAGAAGGGGACCAGGATGATCATTTATGAGACTTCTGCAACGTTCCAGTTGAGAGATAATATCTGAATTGTGGCAGTAATGGTACGATTAAAAAGAGATAATTATAAGACATTAGGGAGACAGAAAGTACCACACCCGTTCTCTAACTAGGAAACACGGAATACAAGAAAATATTTCAAAAATAACTCACAGTTTTCTGGATGAATAGAGAATGTTGTCATTCATCAAAGGAAAGACAATGGAAGAGAGGGCAGATTTGGAGTTTGGAGGGGAAAAAAAAGAATTAAGTTTTAGATGAGCTGAATTTTGAGGTGCCTAGGAGACAATGATATCCATTAGGAACTTAAGTAGACAAAGAAGACATACGAATGGCTAACAGACACATGAAAAAATGTTCATCATCATTAGCCATCAGGGAAATTCAAATCAAAACCACATTGAGATACCACCTCACACCAGTTAGAATGGCAAATACTGACAAGGCAAGAAACAACAAATGTTGGAGAGGGTGTGGAGAAAGGGGAACCCTCTTACACTGCTGGTGGGAATGCAAGTTGGTACAGCCACTTCGGAAAACAATATGGAGGTTCCTCAAAAAGTTAAAAATAGAGCTACCCTATGACCCGCAACTGCACTACTGACTATTTACCCCAAAGATACAGATGTAGTGAGAAGAAGGGACACATGCACCCCAATGTTCATAGCAGCAATGTCCACAATAGCCACACTGTGGAAGGAGCCGGGATGCCCTTCAACAAATGAATGGATAAAGAAGATGTAGTCCATATATACAACGGAATATTACTCAGCCATCAGAAAGGATGAATACCCACCATTTGCATTAACATGGATAGAACTGGAGGGTATTATGCTAAATGAAATAAGTCAATCGGAGAAAGACAATTATCATATGGTTTCACTTTTATGTGGAACATAAGGAATAGCATGGAGGACATTAGGAGAAGGAAGGGAAAAAATGAATGGGGGAAATCTGAGAGGGAGACAAACCATGAGAGACTATGGACTCTGGGAAACAAACTGAAGGTTTCAGAGGGGAGGGGGGTTGGGAGGAGATAGGTTAGCCCAGTGATGGATATTAAGGAGGGCACATATTGCAGGCAGCACTGGGTGTTATATGTAAACAATGAATCATGGAACACTGCATTAAAAACTAATGATGTACTGTACGGTGACCAGCATAACATAATAATAAATAAATAAATACTATGATGAGGATAAAAAAAAGGAACTGAAGCAGATAGGTCTCCATTCAGAGATCTATCTAGGATAGAAATATATACTTATTAATCATCAACCTATAGTAGGTTGTTCGAGAGTAGGAATGGAAGAGATTATTCTGACAGTTTGTAAAAATGAGAACTACATTGAGGATACATCAATGTTCAAGATATGGCAGAGAAAAAGGAACAGGCAAAGAAGAATAAGAAGAGAAGGGAAAAGAACAATTGAGCAAAATCAAATCCTAAGGAAATGATAATTTTAAGAACTGAGTTACCAATAACAGACCAAGAAGTCTGATAAAGACAGGGTTGAAGCAAATACACTGATTTTAGCAAATGACTCAAAACTAACATCATCTAAAACCCCAAACCTATACATTTCTAGATCTTCCATTCCAATTCTATCATTGGCACCACCATCATTCTACTTTTCAAGGTAGAAACACTACACTTACCCTTAAATCTTTCTAATTCTTAATTCACTACACTCAAACTATCAGCAAATCACAATCTTTCATTCTTAGAAAGTCATAGTTTCTTTAGGTATTCATTGCACCATCCCAGTCAAGAGCCTTATCACTTCTCAACTGTAGAACTGTAAAAAATAAAAACTCCTTCCATAAGTTCCCTGCCTCTAATCTTTCCCTTTTCCCAATCCATCTTACATACTAGTTGTGTGATCTTGGAGATGTCACTTTACATTTATAAGCCTCAGTTTACTAATCTATAAAATGGAGATAGCAAAACTATTTGCTCTGACAGATTATTTTGAAGATTTAATGAGAAAAGCTGTAAAGCACTTAAATTACTTGTGGATCAAATCAATACCTTATTTAAGAATCTATGATTCTCTGTTGCCAACTACAGCAGATCCCGTTATCTCATCTGGCTTTTAAAGCCTTCCATAAACCACATTCCCATGCTCAGTAACAGAAACCTTCACCACAGTCAGATCTCTTTTCTGTTTCTCAAACAAACCGTTCTCACTCCCACTTTCCTGACTTTATTCATCCTGTTTCCTCCACAAGGAATACCTTCTTTTTCTTCTCCTCTTCCAATCTAAATCTTCATTGCTCACTGCCAGTTAGGAAACTATTTAATAATACACATACAACGTAATTAAGGTCTCATCAATAGGCATCTCGATAAGAAGTTCTAAACTAAGAGATATTAAGGATGGAGCCACAGGATGTGGTGAATGACGATGTAGGGAAATGAAGTGTTTGAAAAATAAAGCCAAAAGAAAAGCGGGGTGTGTGGGTGGCTCAGTCAGTTAAGCATCTGACTCTTGATCTCAGCTCAGGTCTCGATCTCTGGGATGTGAGTTCAAGCCCTGTGTTGGGCACCAAGAAAGGAAAGGAAAGGAAAGGAGAAGAGAGGAGAGGAGAGGAGAGGAGAGGAGAGGAGAGGAGAGGAGAGGAGAGGAGAGGAGAGGGGAGGGGAGGGGAGGGGAGGGGAGGGGAGGGGAGGGGAGGGGAGGGGGGAGGGGAGGGGAGGGGAGGGGAGGGGAGAGGAGAGGAGAGGAGAGGAGAGGAGAGGAGAGGAGAGGAGAGGAGAGGAGAGGAGAGGAGAGGAGAGAAAAGAAAAGCAACAGTGGCAAAATAAAATGCTGATTTAAAAACATTTCTAAGGCTATCAATGATATATAGATACAGGAAACATTTTCTTTGGTTCATAGCAGGGAAAGGGACATTCAGGGAACAAAGGATAAAGATAATATGCATATGATTTTTCAATGGTGGTTGCAGAGGCAATACCAACAGGGAGATATGATGTGACAAAACGAAGATACTTTTGTATACCAAGAGGGAAAAGATAGAGAAAAGGAGCCAAAGAGTTAAGGACAGTAAAATAGTATTAAAAAAAGTACAGACAGACAGCCAAAAGAGATGTTGCTATTAAGGAGACAGAGATGGTCAGCAACATTAAAAGAAGCTAAGGTAGCAAGATAAAAAATGGTAAAAGGGCCAGCACAGGTTCAACAAATCAGAGCTACAAATGAGAACTAAACGAAGGTGGAGTTCATTTAATTAGGAGATCGTCAGTGAATTATGAGGAAATGGTCTCAATGGAATGGTCAGGATGAAGACCAGAATATTAAAAAAAAACAAAACAAAAACAAAAACAAACAAAAAACTTAAAGCTAGTAGTAAAGAAATGAAAGCACTGGGAATGAACTATCTCACCTATATTTTATGCCTTTTAAAGCAATTACACTGAGGCTTGGTTGCATACATAGACATTTTTAAAGAACCATTTAGAAAAATACCAATAAGACAACATGCTCACCTCATGGTGTATTCGCTGATAAACTTTTTGTTCATTGTCTAATACTACAAAAGATTCAGAGGGTGCCGCATCCCCATTGAAAATGAAGCTTAAATCCCCTCGTTGGCACTTCATGTCAGTAAAGTCTATGAGAGTAGTGTCAAGCCTGTGAAAGATGGGAAGATGAGAAATCCTGACAAATAAAATTTTTATAAAACACCACAATAATTAAACAAGTGTTGCTTCTAAACTCAAACCAAGATGCTAACACCATATTTCAAAGTCAAACTTACAGTAAAAGCTATTTTATTTAAAAACACTGAAAGAATATTTAAATGTATATTCCATTTTCCTATATTTCATTTCCTGAATATATACTTTATTAATCCAACAAGAAAAAGATTGTTTCCACATTGTTCAAATATTTCCCTAACTATAGCTCATTCCCTACCTTTGCTCTTGCTGCAGATACTCCATAAATTTACTTCAACTGTGACGGGCATTAAAGGAAAGCAGAGCTGTCTTAACATTCTTTGATCCCAATAAGACCATGTTGCTAGCTCAGCCGAGTACGCAAGGAGGGTACAGCAATGGATGGACCACATTCTTAGATTAAGGACTATGTGTCCAGTCTTGTTCTTTTGGTCTACATCTATGTCTTAGGCCTAGCCACTTGATACCAAACCTTGCTTTGTACTTCAACTAGATAAATCATTTAACTTATTCCAAATTCTTATCCTTTCTGTTTGACTTCCCTGGTGCAGATTACCAGTCTCTTTCCCATCATCTCCATAGCCTAAAAACCTTATGGATCATTCATGTGCCAAAGATTCATGGACTCACACACTTAATGTGTTTATCGTACTCTTTGGTAACCAAGACATGGCATGGCCTAGCCCAGCGAATTGGTCTCTAATAAATTCCACAAACCACTGCTTGCTGAAATTAGGGAATATACTAGAATGGAAAAGTTCACAAGCACCCCAAAATGCTTCAATCTTTCACTAAGCTTTGTAGGAGATCACATCAGGATCTCTCTTATTGGCTGCTCAAAACACAGTACTTAATCTAAAAAATGGGTTGACACCGCTGTTAAGAGCAGCTGATCACACCCTAGCTACTGAGTTTCTAAGAATTCATAACTACATGAATTATTCAATTCTCATCCCAGACGAGGCAAAGGGAATGAGCATTCTTGGTATCCCTACACAGAAAAATCTGAGAACTAGAATTATATCTTTTATGCTGCATCAAAAGAGTAGCTGGGGTTACATATAATTTATCAACAAAACCAGTACCTTTTAAAAGTGAAGGTGATACTATTAATAATTTTGCCAGGACAGTAGGAGGAATCAAGAGCAAACAGGGAAGTATGGTTACTTTATGTACAAGCGCCTCCTCTCTGAGCCATATAAAATGTATACACCCCCACAGAATGATATCAAGAAGCCCTAAAAAAGCAAGTCACCAACTCCTGTAGGGGTGAATGCTGACTGCTGCTTTATAGCTGAATTCTAGCTCCTGGTCCACTTCCAGAGGCCTGCTACTGTACTACTAGTGCCTGTACTACTCAGTATACCCTGTTACTACCCGTATATGTGGCATAAGAAAAAATAATTCCAGCAAAAGAGGCTCATCCCCTACCTCTGTAAGATGTAGGCTACTGAGATCAAAAAGGAACAGATCATTTTATATAAGTGGTCTATTTGGACTTCAAGCTTCAACTACCAGGGAAGTCCACACCCCCCATAAAGAGGGAATGAAACAGAACAATCTCCTGCCTCCATTTCCTTCTTGCCTATCCTGGATGAAAGTGGTAATGGGTTGGAAGGGATGGAGATAAGAGGAAGGGGTGGAGATAAGGATAGTGAGGGAGAGATGCAGAAAGAGAGACAGAAAGACAAAGACAGACTGACATGACATTTGAACCCCTAGATCTAGCTATACCTAAAAACACTCAATAGTCAATTTTTATTTCATTTGTGTTTTTGTAATTTGCAAATGAAAGGAGACTGCCCAGTACATTTTCTGGAATATGCCTGACATATTAGACGGCCTACTGTATTACACATGCCTCAAAATGATCTAATTTATCATGATGGTATTTTAATGTATTAACCAGTCCTTGCTTTAAGCCTCTGAGTTTAAATATTTTTAATTTTTTGCCATGTAGTTAGCCATGAAAAACAAAAAAAAAAATTTTATATAACCACAAAAATCTGAATAGAAAATGTTCAAAAAAAAAAGAAAAAACAGAAAACGTTCTTTTTGAGATAAAAGCTTGAAAAATGCCAAGTAACAATGAAAAAGAATATAGACCCTTCCCATGAGACAGGAAAAGCCTGAAATGAAGTAGCTTGCACTGATTATTTCAGTAAGTGGTTATAGATTACTTCATAATTATTAACAGTGAAAATATTTACTAATATTCTCAACAACAAAGTTACTCATACTTTCCTATTTCCACTAAAGTATTCATTTCTCTTTCACACCAGAAACATATTTTAAATGATCACATGCCTGTCATGAAATACAAATAAACTTAAAAGATTTCTTTGAACATATTTTAAAATTCAGTTTCATTTGAAGTGATTTAAAAAAAAAAAAACTGTCTCACAATGTTTACATTTGAAAGTTATTTAATGTTAATGGATTTTTTTCATTAGATTCTTCTTATCTATGCAAAAAAAAACCCTTTGCCATCTATTCTAAAACCCAGCCTCTCCACTAATCTGGTAAACTTTGGTAACAAGAGTTTTAGAACCTATCACATTTCTCCTTTATCTTCAGCTCCTTGTAAGCTCCAGGTCTGAGTGTCTTGCTGAATTATAGTAGCTTTCTCTTACTCTATATTCTCTGACACAATTATTTTCCCTCAGGCTCTTATTCTTATGTCTCTATTTTAACCATTTTGTGGTTTTTATTATCTATACTTATTATGTAATACGCATCATATCTTTTACTTTTAAAAGTCATTTATAAATGTGAAATAATTTTTTTAAAGAAGCTCCTTTTTTCCTAACCCTAAGACTCAAACAGAACTAAAACTACCCTTTTTTAAAGTAGCATATGAAAAATAATATTCTCCCAAATTACGTACTACCTTTGGCAAGCACCTTTACATTGTTAAATTGATGAATAATTTTTGATGAAACCATAATATAATGTTAATAGGCTGCTGAAATAAATCTACATCATTATCAAATTCTTTCCTAGTTTTTCTTCTATATTTTTCTGTATTTTGCAACGTTTCTATAATGACCATGGAATTTAATGTACATAAGCACTTCCATAATTAGAAACACCTGAAGAGGTTATTTTTTTATTTTTTATTTATTTATTTTTTTAATATTTTATTTATTTATTTAACAGAGAGAGACAGCCAGTGAGAGAGGGAACACAAGCAGGGGAAGTGGGAGAGGAAGAAGCAGGCTCCAGCAGAACAGGGAGCCTGATGCAGGGCTCGATCCCAGGACCCTGGGATCACGCCCTGAGCCAAAGGCAGATGCTCAACAACTAAGCCACCCAGGCGCCCCTGAAGAGGTTATTTTTTTAAAAACAAAAACCAGAAACTTCTACCTTAATCAAATTCTACTGCTTGAGAACAATTACCCTAGAACTTACTTTCAACTAAAGATTATCTCTTCACTATAATTCAACATAACTCATAATAAATCTCAGAGTTAACTTTCTAAAATTTCTGCTTTGTGACATGGTGAGAATGAACAGGAAGTCAGAGGTCCTGACCCAGCCATTAATTCACAATACGCTCTTATAAAAATCACTTCACCTCTCTAAATTTTCTCATCTATAAAATTAAGAGTTTTTATGAGATAATCTCAAGATACTTCCAGTTCTAGACCCTTACACGTCCAAATTAATATTCTGGAGATAATGATATAGATTTACAAAATTACTGATATATATACATATATATATATATAATTTATAAACACACTAATATATATATAAAAGTTGGCATATTCACCAGTATTATATATATCTTACATATGTATAACTTATAAATACACCTATATTAATATAAAGTTTAAGATATAAAGAATGATAGAAGTAAAATTTTGAAATGAGTAAAATAAATACCCATCAAATCCAAAAATCAATCTTAATTTTAAAGAGAAAAAGAAGAATATTAAAATTCGCCTTAAAGTGTTCACTAGAAGGAACAGATGATTAGATAGATGCATGGTTGGACAGAGAAAGGAGGGGTATGAAAGGGATGGAGAGAAAAGGACAAGAGCTGGGTCTTCCTTGTGTGTGTCCCTATTCCTTAAAAAGTCAGGATCAGAGAGATAACCACCTTAAATCTTCTCATTTTAAGATCTTTGTGATCTTCACTCTGTTTGCCTTCTAGTCTGCAGTTGAATAAGAATTAATAGATTTAGTCAAGATTTTATCTTCGGTTCCTTCTCTATAGGATGTCTCAAATAAGATAAAATATTGTGAAGTATTATAAAATACTACATCAAAATGTAACCTATTAATACAGAAAGAAAAGCTTCCTCTAAATCTCAATTTCCTGTTACTCAGAAAAAAATCAAATCACCTTACCTGATATTGATACCTTGTTTGTATATTTTACATGCATCAGAAGGCAGAATTCGGGAAAGTAAAGGCACTGTATTTTTAAAAAGAAAAGATAAAAAATAACTACCTAGAGTTCTGAGACATTATAAATTTCTTAGTTAAAAAAAGAGTAACTTAAACATTTTATAATTTTAATAATTCCCTTTAAAATAGTATTTTTCCACTTAAAAAATATATATAAAGCAATTCTGAGCAACTTCAAATATCTACTATTTAACTGTAATTGCTATATAGTTCATCACTCTGCCCACTCACGCACCCACAAACACATACATGAATATCAGAGTCAATACAGTGCCACTCTTGGGTACATATTGTAGGACGTTATTATAAATGAGAAAACAGTGCCCTATGACAACTAACCCATTCTGAATGGGTAACCCGATGAAGTTGGATCCTTTCTGATCCTTTAAATATAACCTCATAAAATAGTAGGAAAGTAATGAGTATTAAAGAAAAAACAGGCATTTTTGGAGTTAAATAGTCTAATTTGAGTTTGAATTCCAAATATGTGACCTTGGTTACTTAAGCTTACTATACCTCAGTTTCAAAATCTGTAAAATGGAACCATACTATTTACCTACAGATTTCTACATCCAGTGTTGTTCACATTCAGATCACAAGCATATTCTGATATTTTTTATTATTTATTATCTGTTACATTTTGGGAAATACAAGTTATTCTATGGATGAATAAATATGCATACAGGCTATAATAAGCTACCACACACAAAAGAAGAAGAAGAAAAAATGTGAAGCCCAAAATACTTGAAATCAAGATAACATCACATATACATATGTATATAAGAATACATGTGTGTTATACACAAACAATGAATTGTGGAACACTACATCAAAAACATAATAAAAAATTTTAAAAAAAGAATGTGGTGTGTGTATAAGATATACTACATGCCTATTTTATAAAACTCAGTGTTTTAAAAATGAGTGATAAATCAACCTCAGTTAGAAAGAAACAAAAACTTTAGAGAAAATCAAGGCTAGTTTTTTAGTTAACTTTTTAAGAAGCATCAGTATTTTCTAATTAACATAAAAGGTATATTACTATATCAATGTCTTTTTTAAATTCTTAGAGGTCACATAATCCAAAATGATTTTCAGCATTAAAAACAGTTTTCTAGACATTTTATTGTACAAAAATAAGAAAAGTTACTGCCCAAAGGGAATGTCAACTAAGAGTTACCCTAGTCAAAGAATATAAGAAGTCATTTTCTTTTTTTTCCCATTAGTTTCAGAGGGTGAATTTAGTCATTTATTAGTTGAATATATACAGTGCTCATTACATCAAGTGCCCTCCTTAATGCCCATCACCCAATTATCCCTTCCCTATACCCAACTCCCCTCCAGCAACCCTCAATTTGTTTCCTAGAGGTCAGTGTCTCTTATGATTTGCCTCCCTCTCAATTTTCATCTTATTTTTCCTTCCCTTCCCCTATGTTCATCTGTTTTGTTTCTTAAATTCCACATATGAGTGAAATCATATGGTATTTGTCTTTCTCTAACAGACTTGTTTCGCTTAGCATAATATCCTCCAGTTCCATCCATGTTGTTGCAAATGCCAAGGTTTCATTCCTTTTGATGGCTCAGTAGTCATTATCTGATAAAAATTTTTTCCTTATATGAAACAACAGAAGTTGAGAAGCACAATTACAGCATTTATTTTATATAAATGATCAAAACTCTTCTTTAATGCTCTTTAATCAAGATCCAGTTTTCCTGTCCTTAAGCATCTAGTCAAGCATGAAAAAGATAATTAAAAGATAGCACTCTAATTTGTTAACTTAATTTACTGCATCTTTTGAAGTAGTATGGTAACCTACAATAACAAAATTTAGAATTATGTATCAATACTTATTTATCAAAAATCAGAAATGCAGGAACAGAGGAATACAGAGAGAAAATAAGAAATTTAGGGATTGAGAAGCAAAAGCTAATAAAAAGGAAAAAAGGAAGATCATGGACAAAAAAAAAGAGATTCCTGCTAGATTTTAATACAGTCCAAAAATGGAGCAATTTCCATTTTCCCAATTCTGTGATTTTTTCCTCCCTCATATAAACTGAATAATCAAGTTCTCTATATCTTATCTCAGCATAATCTGAGAGTTTAACACAGCACTCCAAAGGTAGCATAATTCACTGAACTGAAAAAAGAAGAGTCTCTACATTTTAATTTTGGTTTTGCTGTCATTTACACCTTGATCTTAAGAACAGTGTGTAAACCTACTGTTTTCCATCTAAAATACACAAATAATAGTCTCATATACAGAATGGATATTCTGTAGATTATGAGATAAAGAAACTTTAAAAACTATTAGTTTTTCTGTTTAAATGTGCTATATACACAAAGCTAAATCTGAAGTCACGATTATTATAATAGTATAAATTATTTAATGCTTTTACAGTAAGTATATAAAGGGCTTCCTTCAAAACATAGTTTCATTTATCCACACCAAAACGAAAGTTTGCAATATCTGGGGCAGTTATTATCCGCCATTTAAAAATGAAGACACTGAGGCTCAGGAAAGACATGTAATTTGCCACATCAGATAGGAGCCAGTACTTCTAATTCCAATTTAAAGCTTTTCTATATCTAAAAACCCAAGCTGGAATAGTTTGGTTTACTTGCTATTAACCAAGTCTGAGGCTATTTTCAGCCACACACTAAATATAACACTATGAGAAAGACTGAATTATCCTTTTCATGCTCCACTACCTCTAATTAAACCTAATCCTGGATCTCAGTATTTCCTAACTTCCCCTTATTTCTGGATTGCCCTTTTATGTTTTAATATCAGGGTTTTTCTTAATAAAAATCAAAGTGTCACGTTTATTTAGCATTTTATGTTTGCAAAGGGAATTTATAAGTTGTTCCTTTTTCATTCTTTTTTTTTTTTAAGTAGCTCCATGCCCAACATGGAGCTTGAACTCACAACCCTGAGATCAAGAGTTGTATGTTCTACCAACTGAGCCAGCCAGGTGCCCCAATATTAGGGAAAGAAAGAAACATGCCTAAACTCTAGAAAAAAGCTTACTAATCAAATCTAACAATAGGGATTATCCTGCATTTTTTAAGTCCAAAGTGTCTAAATTAAATCTAGCCAAAGAGCTAAGTTTTTAGAATTACACATGACATCTAACCATCAGGTGCTAGTAGTCTTGACATGAAATCAGTAAAATCCTTAATCAACAATGAAACAGATGTGCTGACTTTTTTGCATCAAAGTCAAGTTCCCAAAGAAGCAATACTTTCAACAAATACCGCAGTAGTTATGTCATGAATTTGATTATGCAACATCTATAACGTTTATAACTATAGATATATGTACAATTTCAGCAGTGATTACTTCCATTTCTGTCTCTTCATATAATTGAAATGTTACTTTTAAAATATTCTAAAACATTTGCTCAGGAAGATAAATGGACTATTTCAGAATTTAAACCACTAACAATTTATTGAGAATCAGTTAAAGAGCCAATATACTCAAGGGACTACCTTGAATATAAGATTACCAAGCAGTCCTGGGGTTTTTACAGATGGAAAAAAAAAAATGGGTAAAAAAAAATAGTATTCAGGCTTTACACCAATCTGACTTGGAGTTCTTTTATTTTACAAAGCTACTACAAACCTCTTTTTCTCTCAGTGTTCTAAAACAGCGGGACTCTGAATGATATATAAAGCATAAAGGCAAGGTAGGCCTACAGAGTAACAAAATCATGTGTGATTTTGATGGAACCAAAATTGACCTAACAAGCTAGAGTTGTAACAATGTTGGAAAGAACGGATTACATTAGAAATCAAAACTTTACATTTAGAGATTAAACACACTACAAAAATCTTAATCATTCATGCTATACATTATTATGTACTTGTTAAAGTACTTCCTCATGAAAAAATATGGAAAGATGCCTATGATACATTATGTAAAAATGGCAAATTGCATAATGATATAATGGTATGATCCCATTAAAAAATAATTCTGAAGATATATACACATATATGTATTTGTGTATATACATGCACACATACACTTGTATAATCTTTGAAAAGCGTTTGAAAGCATTCACATGAACAGTAACAGTGATTTTTATAGTTGTCAATATCTGATTAGTTTGATGATTATTTTGGGGATAAATATCACTGAGCATTCAAATATCTTTATATCACAGAAACTAATTCAAATGCTTTAAAAACACATGTAAGCTCATTATATCCAAACCTATATACAGATTACATTGTTTTTAAATCTTAAAAAAAAAAAACCCAAATTTAGTTGTTTTAGTAGTTGCTTCATTAGTAAAGGTCACTAGGATCAAAGGCCTATTTAGACATGAAGGTTTTCTCCCTAAATGGACTGAGGTTTAAAATAGGGAGGAGGGAAACTTACCTAGCCAAGATAAATCATTAAATTATTACAAAATATCTAGGGATTAAGGTTTTATAAATAATTGAAACAGTGTGCAACCAAACACTATGCTAAGAAAGCAGCTGGAAAGTATACAATAAAAGTGGCAAAAATGATTGAAAGATGACAAAATATACAAAATCAAATAACGTTAACTGAATTCTTCTCATCCAGGGATCTAAGTACTATATTTCAAACCTCCTTAAATTCAGTAATCTAATAATCTTATAATTATTCTCTTCCCTTTGAGAATTCCTTATATTTATTACAATATTCAAACCTTCATTTTGTTAAAAAAAATAATTTTCAATCTTAAAAATAAAACTTTTGGAAGTTACTAATTAGGTTGGGATAATTAAGTATTACTACAGGGCTTTATTAACATTACATTCAATGTGATAAAAAATATTTAATTTTCCTTAGGGTAAGTATCAAATTTGTTAACATTTCTATATAATAACTTTTTCTAACTTGCATTTCTGCATGTGTACATATTTTACAGTAAAACATAGCACACTCTTACCCCAGCTTTGAAAATCCCAGTGAAGTTCCAGATAAAAGTCACCTAGCTAAGAAACAAAATACAAATAATTACTAAATGCACCTTAGTTTAACAGCTCTTATATCTATTGAATATTTTGCTTTTTTTAAAAAAAAATCTATTATCGCTAACGGTCTATAGACAGGAATAGAAAGTAGTTTCAATTTTTGGAACTGGAGGAAAAAAATATGGTTAAATTACTTAAAATGTTACAATAGCACACATTATTATATTTATCTACAAAGGAAAATATGCACCAACTACAGATTTTACAAGAATATCTTAACTACATTGAAACATATCTGAAACTGACAGGCATTTAAATTGGTATCAATAAATAGTCCATTTCTCAGCCATAACCAAAATAACAATAACTGTAAAACTAGCTAATAACTTTAGATGTGTTATAAAATATGACTTCCAAAATGACTATTTGTGCAGCCTCATAATGAACTAAGAAAATGACACTCTGAAATAGAAACTTTTTCTACAAACTGTTAACACAAGTTTACGAGATGAAAGTTTGTATTTCACAAATTAGAAGCTAGACAGCAAAGCCTATAACTGTTAAGGAAACTACTGTGATCAAATATTCTAAACAAATTTATCTCTAGAGATAAAAAACCAAAAAAAGCATACTTCAGAGGAGACACAGTTAACATGATGGGTCTATCTCCCACAGTTCTTTCAGATATCAAAAATACAGTGGACAAAAATAAAAGAGAACAAAGCTCTCTTCCTTTCTGTGCCAGCACACCCAGCTCTTACCATCATGATGTAGGATAGACAAAAAGAGTTTTGCTATATAGAGAAAATGCTGTTCCTGGAGCAGATAGTGGCTTCAGCTCTTAGGGAATCTTCTAAACCAAAGTACAAAGGAAAATTACTGCCATTAATTATGATCTACCTCCTTTTTTCTTAGAGTTCTTATCTAATTAGTTGAAAACAGTAATTCTTTATCTACTTTCCTAGTTCAAAGTAAACAGTGCTTCCATAGGATGAAATTTATCCATTATAATCAGGGTATTTTGTTTTATCATCATTGCTTAATTCAAACAGGATTTTTACCATTTCTTGACTCTTAATAATCAAGCGATTAAGACTGCATTTAAAAAATGCTTAAAAGTATACTTTAATTACTCTTTAGGTGCAAGATCAGTAAAGAGATATAGCCTACCTCTTTTAGGGCTTTTAATAATCGAGGTCGTTTTTCTTCAACACTTTCCCTGGATTGCTGCTTAAGCTTCCTTAAAAGAGCCGTAACTAAAGTTTAAATTAAAAAATTGTTTTTAATTTAAAATGAATTTCACCATGCTAAATTGTCAATTATAGCTCAATTAAAAAAAATTTATACAAAAAACTTTTTCGTCATGTTAGAAAACACCACTAGTTTATTATACAAAGACATATATACAGACATTATAAATAAGTCAATAAGTTTAATAAAACTGTTATGAACCCCAAGGAAAATTGAGAAGAGATACCTCAACATGAACTTATATTCACACTAGTTTTCCTAGTTTTTAATTATCAGTGAGTATTTAGATTACCCAGTCTCAGTCAGATGATGCAACTGAAATAAGGGAAAATATTAGACTTAAATGAAATAAGCCTAACAAAAGATAAGAAGATAGAAAATATGCACTGGGGGAAAAATATGTACATCACTACATGCTGACTTCCTCCTAGTCCTGACATATTTTTCATATATATATATATATATTCATATACATTAAAATACTATTATTTTTACTATTTTACAATATGCATTCTTACAACCTACTTAAAGCCTTATGTGGAATACAGAAGCAAAAGATAAAAAGAAAACAAAAAGGAAAGAAGAAAAGAAGATGGCAGTGAAAGCTTAGACCAGATTTGTTTTGTGTACAATGCTCAAATTAGGAAAAGCCCAGAAAATAATCTGAAAAACAGTGGAATCTATTCTTACTTTGAACCACAGTTTTAACCATCACCCCACTGTATTTTAAAAAGTCAAAAATCAAAGAGCAAATTTAAATCACTCATGGTCTTTTGGAACAACAGAAGAGGCTGAGATGAGACCTAGAAGTCAAGGTGTGGGACCTCATCTCATCATACTGTCCTACAACTAGCTTTGTGACCTAGGTCAGTAGTTTCCAAATACAAGTCTATATTTCAGTGCCCAACTGTTCAAGTTCCCAGTGATATGCAGTAAAATGAAAAAATTGGGAACCAGGCTGGAGTAGTTGGTTTTTTTAAATTTATGAATTATATACTTTTTTCAATTTAAGGACTATTCTTTCTGGTATTTTTGGTTTCAAAATGTCTTTTTTTTTAATGAAATGGTGATCGTAGAAGAAAGTAATTATCCTTTTTTAAAGTTTTTACATGCTAAAATGAAACGTTAGCTACTCCACATCAATCCTCAAATACAATTTTTTTCTGGTCTGTGAAATCCAAATAGTCTGAGAACCAATGACCTGGATAATCATTAAAGTTCCTTCCAGATTCAAATTTATATGAATCTGGCTAACTTCATGTTTGTTATAATTTAACTTTAATATCAAAGCTACATTACCCAAATGTAGTAGGATTCTTTTTATAGTTCTTCTCCACTATAAGCTCAAGTATTTTAATAAATCTTTCTTGCCTTCAAACTCAAATAAACCTCTGTGAATGTAAGGAATGGAAAGAAGTCAATTCATAAACAGAAAAGATATCTTAATGTAAAGCAGAAGTCCTATATTTTTCACCAGGTAAATATACTGAAACTGACTGAACACATGCAGTAAATTAACAATTACATTAAAATGGCCAAACATTATTAAAAAGATAGTGACAAAGAAATTTACATTACATTAAAAAACAACATCAACTCAAACTTTCTTATGGAAACAGAACCAAACATTCAGAATGCAATTATACAAAATTAGCAATATGTTTTTGTGGGATCAGGATTTGTACTCCCATATTGTAAGAATCACATTAATGACTGATAATAAGGATAAAATTACCTTTAGAGGACTTGGATGGTATCAGAATTCATACAAAGACTCAAATGAAGAACTCCAATAAACCACAACTTATTTAACTTTCTCTTTCCTTCTTTTCCCATACAAAGCACTTTTAAAGTATTCAGTTGGTTGTGCCTAAAGCCTTTGGAACTATGCCCTCCTGCTCCAAGAATCATTCAGATCTGTATCGTCTGCCCTCCACTTCCTTTTATGCTCCAGAAATTATTTCACACTTCTTATTTAGATAGTTCTATGGACATACCATAGATAACTCAAACTCAACAAATCTAACATCAAAGTAATTAAATTCCAGACTGATATCTCTCTGATACTGACCTGGGCTGATCACTGTTCACCACGTAACCACCATAAGGAAGAAAAGCAACATAATCTTGAAATTTTATTAACTCTAAAGTGAAATAGTTCTTTAAGTTTTTTTAGTAATCTCTACACACAACTTGGGGCTCAAACTCACGACCCTGAGATCAAGAGCTACATGCACTTCCGACTAAGCCAACCAGGCGCCCCCTCCCAAGTGAAATAATTCTAGATAGTCTCCAAAAAATATCATATCATCTAGCTGTTCTGTAGCACAAAAACATCAGCAAAAATCAGACCAAAAAAGAAACAGGTCACAGCTTTTGCTAGTAATTTATAATATCAGATTATATTTTGTTAACAAGATAATATTTCAGTAATAATTATATTAGATTAGCTCTGATTTTTCAAATAATGTAATCTTCTATGCCTAGAAATTTTTAATGTAACACAAGCTAAGTAATTAAAAACTTAAATCATAGTATTTAAAACAATTTCAAAGTACAGACCCATTTAATACTATTGTAAATACATCCATATATTTCTTTTTTTTTTAAGATTTTATTTATTTATTTGACAGAAAGAGAGACAGCCAGCAAGAGAGGGAACACAAGCAGGGGGAGTGGGAGAGGAAGAAGAAGCTCCCAGCGGAGCAGGGAGCCCGATGCGGGGCTTGATCCCAGGACTCTGGGATCACACCCTGAGCCGAAGCCAGACACTTAATGACTGAGTCACCCAGGCGCCCCACATCCATATATTTCTAAATATGCAGCTTAAGAGTTGTTAAATTTACTATTCTTTAAGTTAGCAGTTAAATATTTCCATTTCATGTGATGGGAAATAATTTTTGAAAGCACTGAATAATTATGTATATACAATGATTGGCAATGGAATACTATTCAGAACGTGTATCTAAGACATCACTCTACAGAAGAAAATCACTTTAAAAGCAGATCTCAACTACTATGGGCCTCAATCTTTTACATTAAAATCCGGTAACTGATTTTCCAAGAAAACTGTTTCTTGGACTTCTCAATAGGTTATAAGCTCCTAAAGGGCAGAGACCATGTGTTCATTCTCCACATCTTACTATATATACATGCCGTATAGTCAGAACTCAGTAAATATTCACTGACTCTAAATAAAAGTTATGTGAAAGCCACATAAGTCTCAGTGTAAGTCAGAAACCCAGGAGTCCATCTGGTTTCCTCTCCATTCTGTTAATGGGTTAGAAACATCAGAGAAAGTTCCTTTAGACTGGTTGCTGCAAATTTTACTTTATTCTCAGTATGCTAGATCTGTACATTTTTTGGTCTTTTCCCTGACATAATTCTAGGATTAGTATCGTTTCTTACTCTCGTAAGAGTCTCTTGATTTTGCCCAGAAAGGACAATTGTCAATGAATAACAAATATATATACTCATATAACTGTTACATCATCACAATTTTATCTCATTAAATCCTAAGCCCAAATATAACTTCACCATCAAAAGCTTCACCATCAAAATGTGCAGAAAGTCCACAAAGATGTAATACATGGATTACATATAAAGCTTAAACATAAGAGCCCAAAACGTGGCATCAAACAGAACTAAATCGACGTAACAGCCTAAGAGCGTTCAATCTTAATGCACTTCTTTAATAAAACTGCCCAATTTTTTTATTGTTTCTTCCACAAGTAGAGATTTATATTATTTTCAACCTCAAATTGTAAAAAGATATTACCAGAAAGACAATATTCTCGTTCATCCAGATTTAAATTTTATAAAATTTTCAACTATTGAGATGTGCTTGACAAAAATAAAATCTGTATATGAAGTTGGAAAAAAAAAGAAAACTTAGGAATAGAAGATAGAGTAACTGAACACTTTGTATACTGTGAGAAAACATGTGACTTTTTGAAATTCTCAAAAACTAAAACAAAGACACTTGCTTCTCGCTTTCAGCAAAGCCTATTCCCACCAATTAAAGCAAAAAGATAACTGTTATAACACACTGTGATTACTTTCAGTTGCAGTTAATGTTCCATATAATTAAGTAGGTGCCAGAAAGGACAATCAGGTCTCAGTGCTTTTAAAAATCCTTCGTATTAAATAAGTAAAACAATGGAAGAATATCAGTAGAGCAGAATACTGTAAAAGAAAAAAATAATAAACAATATACTTTTAAACATGATTCCTCAGTTCTTTTTGTGTACTACCTGATATCCAAGTTCCTAAGTCATGAATAATTCACATATAAGTTTATAAATAATGACAAACATTTCATACTATGGAAAATTACACTAAATGAAAATTACATCAAATGCATCAACTTTATATTTTGAGAGTTTATATCAAAAACAATAATTTATATTGCTTACTCATCTGTCTATCTCCATAGCTGATAGCTTCCGCCAGCGGGCTCCATCCCTGAGCATTTTTCACCTTTACTGGAGCATTGTGAGCCAAAAGTAAATGGGCACATTCTGAAACATAAAGCGGTAATAATATCAAACATCATGCAATTTTTAGAATCTCTAAATATAAAAATTATTTAGAAATTAAAGAAATGTATATATACATTTGTATGTATAAATGTATACCATGTAATATAAATAGATCTATAATATAAACACTGTACCATAAAGAAAAATAATTTTAAAAGCCCTATATATCTAAACAAGGTTATTTCAGATCCTTAGATTCAAGAAGTATCCATTCTATTACTTAAAAATAAATTGTATCTCTCCAAGGAAGTACTATGCTCCTTAATAATTATCCCTAAGAGTATTTTCAGAATATTTCCATAGTCTAAAAGATAACCCAGGATCCCCAAGAGTAATTTACATCAAAATTCCACTAATAAAACTCAAAAGAGGATCTGTACGTATGTAATGTCAAGTGAAAAGTTCCTAATTTATTTCAGTTAAAAAAAAAGGGGGGGCTTTCCAAAAGGACCAGTAATGTTTCCATAAACCCTTATTTTTCAAATGTTATAATTATTTTACTTCAGGGAAACAGTCAAAAGAGGAAAAAATCTGTTTATGATTCCAAGGACAAATCTGGAAAGTCTTTTTAGTAATCAAAAGAAGTCTAAGGTATAGACCCTTCTATAGGTTGAAGATACTCTTCTTAAAAATTAGAAATAAAAGGTATATTAATAGGCAAAAAATTCAAAACTGAGGCTCATGGAAATTTAGGATGGCTATCCATTAGTAAATTTCCTAAATGAATACTTCATTCATTCAATCAGTCATTCAGCAAATATGCTATTTCTAAGCACTAAGTCCTTGATAAAAGCAGTGAGAAGAAAGATAAGGTCTTGCTATCAGAGAGCTTACATCCTGTGTTAGAAGAAAATAAGTAAACTAATAAGTAAAAAAAAAAAAGTCAGATAATGGTAAGTGCTTTGAAGGAAATAACGGTGTAATGACAATGTCATGTAGTTAAGCACAAGTGGAAGAAGAATGTGATTCCTAGTTATAAAACGAATAACTATACCAACATATAGCACTAGGAATAACTATGCTAAGTTTTATTAAAATGAAATAAAATAAATAGAGAAATTTCACAAAGGTACTTAAGAAAGTCTACAGCAGTATACAAGAACATAGGTACAAGAGGGGCTCCTAGGTAGCTCAGTCAGTTAAGCATCCGACTCTTGATTTCATGAGATCAAGCCCCACATTGGGCTCTGTGTTAGTGTGGTCTGCTTAAGATTCTCTCTCCCTCTGCCCTTCCCCCACCTTCTCTCCCTCCCCCCCCCAAAAAAAGAGAGAGAGAGAGAGAGAAAAAGAGAGAATATATGTACAAGAATGTATATTCTAGCAGTTTATAATGGCAAATATACTGGAAACTAAATGAATATCCATCATGGGGGACTGACTGACTGATAGGATGCATCTATACCACTAGAGTAATATACAGCCATTTTTAAAGAATAGTGTCATATCAAAAGGACATATGAACCAGGCTGAATGCTCAGGTACTGGCCAAATTTGGGAAACTGCACATTAAAAAGAATAATGATTAGTTATAACACATTAAACTAAAAACAATCAATTACAGAAAAATGCCAGCTAATAAACGTAGAAGAAATGGTAGAATTTGAAAATCAGTGTATTACAACACCAAAGTAATAACTGATTTAGGCAAATGTCCTCAATGAATGCTAAAGCCACTATATAAAATGCTACAGTGCTGGAAAATAGGACATTCACATGATACCAAAGTATTATCCCAAGATCACTTACAAATTATAAAGAGAAAAATGCTCCTTTCCAGTGAAGATATCTGGAGATCATCAGCTTAAACAAGTGACCAAACATGGTGGCATTAATAGTGGCATAGCTTGACATTATATGTTTCTAATGTGATGTGACATAAAGTTCACAACATCACCTATGCAGTATTCTTTCTAGAAATATTTAACTTGAATCAAATCAAGCCTTGATACCTAATTTTCAATTTGCAGAAAATACACAAGATAAGAAACAAGTTAAATTATATCATAAGAAAATAAT
Source organism: Ursus arctos (assembly GCF_023065955.2). Taxonomy (NCBI): domain Eukaryota; kingdom Metazoa; phylum Chordata; class Mammalia; order Carnivora; family Ursidae; genus Ursus; species Ursus arctos. Next base: position 48,481,931 of record NW_026622786.1, on the reverse strand, counting down.
TAGGCAAATTTGAGATGGGAGACATTCTACAAATTGATTGGGCACACTATTCAAAAAGTGAAGTAGAAAGGAAGAAGAAAAAGCAGGCAAACTTTTCTAGATTAAAATAAAGTAACATAACCACCAAATGCAATGAGTAAATCTTAATTGGCTCTTGATTCAATATAAAGCACATATAGAAGAAATTTTTGGAACAACTGGAAAAATTAAAATATGGATTAGATATTAGAGATTATAATAATATTATTAATTTTCCTAAGTGTGATAATGGTAGGGGCACTTGGGTGGCTCAGTCAGTTAAGCATCTGCCTTCAGTTCAGGTCATGATCCCAGAGTCCCCCATGTTGGGTTCTCTGCTTAGCAGGGAGCCTGCTTCTCCCTCTCCCTCTGCCTGCTGCTCCCCCTGTTTGTGCTCTCTCCCTCCCTCTCTCTCTCTGTCAAATAAGTAAATAAAATCTTTTTTTAAAAAGTGTGATAATGATATTGTGGTTATGAAAGAGAATGTCCTTATTCTTAGAGATGCATGCTAAAGTATTTGGTGGTAAAATGTCATGTCTACATCGAACTTTCAAATGATACAGCAAAAATAATATATGTAACACTAAGAGAAAAACAAAGCAAATATGATAAAATGTTAACTATTGAACCTAGGTAGAGAGTATTAAAATGTTCGTTGTGATCATCAAATCATTCTGAATACCCAAGAATTCAACCTGAGGACTGACAGAACAAACTCCACAACTAGGGGGAGAAAAAAGGCCACATCAAGGAAGGTGGAAAGTGCAGTGAAGTGGTTTGAGAGAGAAAAGGACTGTGGGTGCTGGGGAGGGGAGAAAGCCCTGGTTACAGAGAAAGGCGAGAGAGTGGAGCACACAGGGATAAGCACAAGAACACTTCCCCAAAGTCATTGACTGCGAAAATGAGAGGGGCTGATTCTCATGAGGTTTTGCAACCAGCAGGGTTCAAAGACAGGAGTTTTGGAGGTCTCTGGCCTTGGCAGCCATAGTGACCTGAGGGTACTGCCCTACTGCTGGAGAGAAGGCAGGCAAGCAACCCCTGGGAAGACAGCACAATCTGAGGACCACCTAGGGTACATGGAGGGAGTCTGTTCACTCTTCCTGGAATGCATCTGTGACAGCATTGTCTCTCCATGGACAAAGGAGCCCGCGGGCACCATTTCATTTCCCCCGCCCCTCAGCATAAGTGCAGAGGCACCTGCTGAGGGCGGCGAACCCGGACACTGGACACCGGCTATTTAGCCTGCTTTGTTCCAAATACCATGCCCCTGCATGCTGGCACCACTGCCCTTCTGGGTGAAACCTGTGTCAGTCCCAAGGCAGCAAAACCCTTACCCAGAAAACTAGCACAGGTTCCCGCCACACTGGGTCCCTAAAGGTTGAAGTTTTAAAAGTAAGCAGGCATGGGGGCACCTGGGTGGTTCAGTTGGTTAAATATCCAACTTGTGGTTTCAGCTTAGGTCATGATCTCCGGGTCCTGAGACTGAGCCCTGCATCAGGTTTGCACTCAGAGAGAGTTTGCTTGAGATTCTCTACTTCTCCCTTTCCCTCTGCGCGTGCTTTCTAAATAAATAAATAAACAAATAAATAAATATACAAACAATCTTAAAAGTCAGCGGGCTTGGTTGTAATAAAGCCCTAAGTGCATAGCCCTGCTCCAGGCAGGCAAGCAACCTGAAGACAGGCAATGTGAAAACAGGGATCCCAAAAACGGCTCGGACACATGAGGGGAAATTATTCGCTTTTCTGCAAGGCTTCCCTGAGAGCAGCAGGCAAGGACTCCCCTCTCCAGGGACAAAGGAGTTGGCTGGAGCCATTTCCCTCCCCGCCCCTCAAAAGAAACCAACTTCAGTAAACAGCACAGTGCCAACACTGGCTGTTTAACCTACTTACACCAGGTCCTGCCCTGCCACGCTCTGCTGGTGCGCTTCTCTCAGGCAAGTGTGCCTAATGACCAGCATAGCAAGCTCCTCCCCCCAGAAGACCAGCACAAACCCCCACATATGCCACGTCTACTGACCATAGAGTTCTGCAAAGCTTCAACTCTAGTGGAAATAGCATCAGGTCTCATTTAACAAGCAGACCAGAGCACACCTAGTTAAAACTCACCACACTCTGGCCAAGGTCCAAACACTGTCCACGGCAGGCAAGGAGAGCCTCTGTAGAGGACTGACCTGAGAGAAAGGGCAGAGAAAACACAGCAGCAGAGTGCAGGCAGCACACACCAGAGGCACTTCCTGAAGGGCCAGACCCTGGACATTATATGAACTCTCCTTCATAAAGCCATTACTCACGGGAGCAGGAAACATAACAGGATTTTCTAACACAGAGAAGACAGAGACCTATACAAAACGCCAAGATGGAGGAATTCATCCCAAAAGAAAAAACAAGAAAAGGTCACAGCCAGAGATCTAATCAAAACAAGTAAGTAATAGGCCTGATACAGAATTTAAAGCAACAATCATAAGAATACTCTCCAGTCTTGAGAAAAACTCATAGAAAACATCAGGAAGACCCTTACCAAAGAAATAAAAGAACTAAAAAACAATTGGCCAGAAAAGAAAAACCAATATCTGAGATTCAAAAGTAATGACAAGGATGGAAGAAGCAGAGTAATGAATAAGTGAAATAGAAGATAGAATTATGGAAAATTGGGCGCCTGGGTAGCTCAGTTGGTTAAGTGTCCACCTTCAGCTCAGGTCATGAGCCCAGGGTCCTGGGATTAAGTCCCACATGGGGCTCCCTGCTCAGTGGGGAGCCTGCTTCCCCTCTCCCTCTGCCCCTTCCCTGGCTTGTGCTCTCTCTTGCTCTCTCTCAAATAAATAAATAAAATCTTAAAAAAAAAGAATTATGAAAAATAATAAAGCTGAAAAAAAAGAAAGAGCAATGGAACACGAGAGCAGACTTAGGGAACTCAATGACTCCACTAAATGTAATAACACTTGTTATCACAGGAGTCTCAGAAGAAGAAGAGAGAGAAAGGGGAGCAGACGGTTTATTTGAGGAAATAATAGCTGAAAACTTCTCTAACCTGTGGAAAAAAACAGATATCCAAATCCAGGAGGCACAGAGAACTCCTATCAAAATCAACAAAAGCAGGCCAACACCAAGACAAATTATAGTTAAATTTGCAAAATACAGTGATAAAGAAAAAATCCTAAAAGACAAAGAAGTCCTTAACTTACAAGGGAAGACCCATAAATTAGCAACAGATCTATCCACAGAAACTTGAGAAGCCAGAAGCCAAGGGCATGATATATTTAACAGGCTGAATGGGAAAAATCTGCAATGAAAAATACTCTATCCAGCAAGGTTATCATTCAGAATAGGAGAGATAAAGAGTTCCCTAGATGAACAAAAGCTAAAGAACTTTGTGAACACTAAACCAGCCCTGCAAAAAATATTACAGGGGACTCTTCGAGTGGGAAGGAAAGACCAAAATGACAAAGACTAGAAAGGAACAGAGAAAATCTCTAGGAACAATGACAAAACAAGTAATAAAATGGCACTAATATGTACCAATAATTATCTGAATGTAATTGGACTAAATGCTCTGATCAAAAGACACAGGGTGTTGGAATGGATAAAAAAACAAGATCCATCTATATGCTGCATGCAAGAGACTCATTTTGGACCAAAGACACCTGCAGATTGAAAGTGGGAGGATAGAGAAACATTTGTCATGTAAATGGATATCAAAAGAAAGCCAGAGTAGCCATACTTATATCAGACAAACTAGATTTTAAACCAAAGACTATAACAAGAGATGAAGAAGGGCACTCTATCATAATAAAGGGGACTATCCAACAAGAAGACCTAACAATTGTAAATATTTATGCCACTAACGTAGGAGCACCCAAATATATAAAACAATAACAAACATAAAAGAATTCACTGATAATAATATAATAATAGTAGGGGACTTTAACACTCCACTTACATCAATGGACAGATCATCTAAGCAGAAAATCAACAAGGAAACACTGGCTTTGAATGGCACACTGGACCAGATAGACAACAGATATATTCAGAAAATTTCATTCTAAAGTAGCAAAATATTATGTTCTTTTCAAGTGTACATGGGACATTCTCCAGAAGAGATCACACACCAGGTCACAAATCAGGCCTCAATAAATAAGAAAAGACTGAGATCATACCATTCATCTTTTCTGACCACAACGCTATGAAACTTCACGTCAACCACAAGTAAAAATTTGGAAAGACCACAAATACATGGAGGTTAAAGAATATGGTACTACAGAATGAATGGGTCAATCAGAAAATTAAAGGAGAAATAAAAGAAACACAAGGGAACAAATAAAAATGAAAACACAATAGTCCAAAACATTTGGAACACAGCAAAAGCAGTCATAAGAGGGAAGTACATAGCAATACAGGCCTACCTCAAGAGGCAAGAAAAACCTCAAATAAACAACCTAACCTTATACCTAAAGGAGCTAGAAAAAGAACAACAAACAAAGCCTAGAGCCATCAGAGGAAGGGAAATAATAAAGATTAGAGTGGAAAAATGATACAGAAACTAAAAAAGCAGAACAGATCAATGAAACCAGGAGCCGGTTCTTTGAAAAAATTAATAAAATTGATAAACTCCTAGCCAGACTTATCAAAAAGAAAAGAGAAAGGATCCAAATAAATAAAATCATGAATGAGAAAGGAGAAATAACAACACCACAGAAATACAAGCAATTATAATAGAATATTATGAAAAATTATATGCCAACAAATCAGACAATCTGGAAGAAATAAATTCCGAGAAACATAAACTACCAAAACGAAAGCAATGAGAAACAGAAAACTTGAACAGACCAATAACCAGCAAAGAAATTGAATCAGTAATCAAAAGTCTCCCAACAAACCAAAGTCCAGGACCAGATGGCTTCCCAGGGGAGTTCTACCAAACAATTAAAGAAGAGTTAATACCTATTCTTCTCAAACTATTCCAAAAACAGAAATGGAAGGAAAACTCCCAAACTCATTCTATGAGGCCAGCATTAGCCCAATTCCAAAACCAGATAAAGATTCCATTAAAAAAGAGAACTACAGGCCAATATCCCTGATGAACATGGAAGCAAAAATTCTCAACAAAATACTAGTAAATCAAATCCAATAGTACATTAAAAGAATCATTCACCATGATCAAGTGGGATTTATTCCTAGGCTGCAAGGGTGGTTTAATATTTACAAATCATTCAATGTGCTACACCACATTAATAAAAGAAAGGATAAGAACCATATGATCCTCTCAATAGATGCAGAAAAGACATCTGACAAAGTACAACATCCATTCATGATGAAAACCCTCAACAAAGTAGGGATAGAGGGAACATACCTCAACATGATAAAGGCCATATATGGAAAACCACAGCCAATTATCCTCAATGGGGAAAAACTGAAAGCTTTCCCTCTACTGTCAGAACAAGACAGGGATATCCACTCTCACCACTGTTATTTAACATAGTACTGGAAGTCTTAGCCTCAGCAATCAGACAACAAAAAGAAATAAAAGGCATCCAAAATCAGCAAGAAGAAGTCAAACTTTCACTATTCACAGATGACATGATACTCTACGTAGAAAACCCAAAAGACTCCACCAAAAAACTGCTAGAACTGCTATATGAACTCAGTAAAGCCTAGGATACAAATTCAATGTACAGAAATCTGTTGCATTTCTATACACCAATAATGAAGCAACAAAAAGAGAAATCAAGGCATCAATCCCATTTATCAATGCACCAAAAACCATACAATATAGGAATAAACCTACCAAAGAGGTAAAAGATCTATACTTTGAATACTGTAAAACACTTATGAAAGAAATTGAAGATGAAATAAAGAAATAGAAAGACATTCCACGTTCATGGATGGGAAGAACACATATTGTTAAAATATCTATACCACCCAAAGCAATCTACACATTTAATGCAATCCCTATCAAAATATCAATAGCATTTTTCATAGAGCTAGAACAAACAATCCTAAAATCTGTATGGAGCCACAGAAGACCCCACATAGCCAAAACAACACTGAAAAAGAAAAGCAAAGCTGAAGCATCAAAATTCTGGACTTCAAGTTATATTGCAAAGCTGCAGTGATCAAGATAATATGGTACTAATACAAAAACAGACACACAGATGGAACCGAATATAAAACCCAGAAATAGACCCACAACTATATGATCAACTAATCTTCAACAAAGCAGGAAAGAATATCCAATGAAAAAAAAGATAGTCCTTTCAACAAATGGTGTTGGGAAAACTGGACAGCAACATGCAGAAGAATGAAACTGGACCACCTTCTTACACCATATACAAAAATAAATTCAAAATGGATGAAAGACCTAAATGTGAGACCTGAAACCATCAACATCCTAGAGGAGAACACAGGCAGCAACCTCCTTAACATAGGCTAGAAACTTCTTTCTAGATACGTCTCCTGAGGCAAGGCAAACAAAAGCAAAACATGAACTATTGGGACTTCAAGATAAAAAGCTTTTATAAAGCAAAGGAAACAATCCACAAAACTCAAAGGCAATCTCTGGAAGGGGAGAAGATATTTGCCAATTACATATCTGATAAAGGGTTAGTATCCAAAATATATAAAGAATGTATAAAATTCAACAGCCAAAAAACAAGCCAGATAACAAATGGGCAAAATTCGTGAGTAGACATTTTTCCAAAGACGACATCCAGATGGCCAACAGACACATGAAAAGATGCTCAACATCACTCACCATCAGGGAGATACAAATCAAAACTACAATGAGATATGGCCTCACACCTGTCAGAATGGCTAAAATTAACGACAAAGGAAACAACAGGTATTGTTGGATGTGGAGAAAAGGGAACCCTCTCACACTGTTGGTGAGAATGCAAACTGGTGCAGCCACTCTGGGAAACAGTATGGAGGTTCCTCAAAAAGTTAAAAATAGAACTACCCTATGATCCAGCAATTGAACTACTAGGTATTTACCCAAAGGATACAAAAATACTGATTCAAAGGAGCACATGTACCCTGATGTTTATAGCAGCATTACCAACAATAGCCAAATTATAAAGAGCCCAAATGCCCATTGGCTGATGAAAGGATAAAGAAGAGGTGCCATACACACACACACACACACACTCACACACACACATTAATGGGATATTACTCAGCCATCAAAAGAATGAAATCTTGCCATTTTGCAGTGACGTGGATGGAGCTAGAGAGTATTATGCTCAGCGAAGTCAGTCAGTCAGAAAGACAAGTACCACAGGATTTCACTCATGCAGAATTCAAAAAGAAAAAGAGATGAACATGGGGAGTGGGCAGGGTGAGGCAAAGCAGATAAGAGACTCTCAACTATCGATAACAAACTGACGGTTACTAGAAGGGAGGTGGGCAGTGGGATGGTTTATATGGGTGATGGGTATTAAGGAGGGCACTTGTGATGAGTACTGGGTGTTGTATGTAAGTGATCAATCACTAAATTCTGCAACTAAACCTAGTATTACACTGTATGTTAACTAACTGGAATTTAAATAAAAACTTTAAAAAAAAAAAAAAGAAAGAAGGAGGTTAACAAGGAAAGAGGATGACAGCCCAGCTAAAAAGAATTCTTTTAAATAAATAAAATTGATTCTCCAAGAAACCTACCATCATGGGGTTTTATGCAAGTTAAGTGTGTATGTGTGTACATATAAAGAAGTTAGGGGAACATAAACATGGATAGATATCTACGGACTTACAGAACTATTTCATAATAAACTTTTCAGTAAAAAGAAAAATATAGCAAAGTACTGTGTATGGTGATTCAACTTCAGTAAAAACAAACTAAGCCCCTGCGTTATATAAGTAAGGAGAAAGGGGTGCAAGGATACCCACAAGGCTATTAATGTTAATTACATCAGGAGAAAAAGTAGAAGAGACAATATTTTTATATGTTTTTCTACTGTATTATTTCAATTGTTTCAATAGTTATATATTAATAGCCTAAAATAAAGCAAGATGGACAACAATCTAAAGCAATATCCCAATTATATAAACTAAGGTATAAGACTGGTATGACTTATATATATGTTAGACATGTCAGCTATGTTTTCTGATATGCCATAAATCCTGCTGAATGGCTGCCCTTGACTCACCCTCCACTCACAATTCAAGTGATGTAGAAACGAGCAACTAAAAAATACGTCAGATCATCATAAATATGTCAGTCACCTATAACATATTCTGAGACATGAAAAAAAAAAAGCAGGATCAATCAAATGCCTCTCCCAGCAATTTTAACAATGAGTAATAAAAAAACAAGACAGTTAACAACCAGGCACTAAGGCTTAAAAAATGCATAAGTGTGCCACAAAGAAGTTAGGACTTGAGGAGTCTGGATAAAATGAAATTATGAGGAGTAGAAATCACATACAAATAAGCAAGAGCTATAAAGATAATAAAATACAAAGAGAATAAGATAAATAGGACAGTGCAAAGGAAAAAGAACATCCAGACAGAGACTTATGAGAGTAAGAAATCATACTAACTCTAGAGTCATTTCAGGGAAAATATTATACAAAAACTGCAGACCCAGAAGAATGAATTAAAAGGTGCAGCAACTGGTTCGATGAACCTTTCTCTCATGTCCAACCAAAAGGATAAGAAATAAAGATTACTTTTCTATTTCACATCTTCTAAAGATTCCTGAAATCTTCTTTAAGTATAACGTTCTTTCCATTTCAACTCAAATCCATAATTCAACAACTTCCCAGCCTAGAAGGCCAACATGGTTAACAGTCCCAGAAATTCAGAAAAAAAATCAGACTTCAATGGTAAAAAAATAAGGTTGTTAAGATGAATGAGAAAAGTAAATAACAGTGTAAAAGTCCTAGGATATCCCTCTTTAAGTCAATCAACAAATATTATTTGAGCACCCTGGGTATTTTTACCGTGTTTACAGACAAGTATACAAACAGCAAGTTTTCATTCAACAATGAAATCAGTAAAAAAAGTATATTTATCTCTAAGGAAGAAGATAAAAGAGAATGGAGTGCCATAGACTGAAGAGTGGTACAATGCAAAATTAATTTACAGAATTAATAAGGTAGAAGTTTTATCTTCCACTACACATTTCAATATTGCTCCTATGTAACCAAATCTCAAAAATATGAAAAGGCCATAAAGAAAAAAGCGAAAAAGAGTATGTAACTAAAAAAATGTAAATATATCAGTATACTAACTGTTGTACCTACTCTACATGAAAAGGACTCAGAAAAAGTGAATATTGATATTATTTGCAGATCCTGAATCATCTAACCAAGTGTTCCCCAAAAATACATTCCACAGAACTCTAGTCTCTCAAGATACATGTGGGAAAAAGCAAATCAAAAAACTCTGGAGAACAACGACTGTATATCCAACACCTGCCCCAACTTAGAAGGTCACAATGCATATCAGCATATTAAAGTTCTAACAAAGATCACAATAAAAAACTGTTTAATACGTACTGACCCACTATTTTCCAAATAGATTTGACCTGGAAATACTATTTTCTCCTAAACTTTTATCAGTATGCCATAACACTAATGTTCTGTGAAACATAAACAGGCTAATTAATGTAAACCTATGATAAAGCATAACAATACCATTTCTGTTTTTCTTTCAATACTTTATTATAAAAAATTCCAAATATTCAAGAAAAGCAGAAAGATGATCACAATGAACATTCAAATACTCTATACCAAGGTTTAACAGTTGTTAACATTTTATCACATTCGCTTTGTCTTCCCCTTAGTGTTATATATAATGATGTAATTTACATATATATAAAGAACAGCAGACACACCGTAAGAGATAGACAGATGGTAGGTAAGCAGGTAGGTAGAGAGAGATTGTGGGGTGGAGGGAGAAGAATGGCTGATTCCTCATATAGTCTTTGTTATTTCTCTTCCTGAGATATAGCTAGTCCTCATTTCTTGAGTTTCTATAATATGTAGCCTCTTAATAAATCTCTTTACTTAGAAGTTACATGAGTATTCCTTGCAAGAAGGTATTTTTTTAAAAAGCATAACTAAATAAAAAAAGAACTAAAAAAATATTTGAGTCAGCATATTATACAGAATTAAAATCAAAATTAAATTAGTCTGCAGATCATATCCTTAAGCATATAAACTTAAAAACCTAACTAAGGAAAGAATTTTGTTTCTCAACAAAGCAAGTTCTGGTCACACCCCTGGGATCTGCATACATTCAGTTCAAATGTTTACACCAACGGTATTATACTATGTATCAGTAATCGATGTTCCAAAATTATACTCCTAGATCACCAGAAAGAAAAGCGTTAACAAAAATTTATTACCCTGTTTAAAAATGTAAACCTACGTTTTAAAAGATTTTTATCAAACACATCTAAAATTTAAAAATCTAGCATAAAAATGTTGCCAATATGCTATCTGAAATCCTCACTTTCCAGGATTACTGGGAAGATTTTATTACTTCTAGGAATAGCCTTAAAAAGTAAATCTTTTAGGGGCACCTGGGTGGCTCAGTCAGCTAACCATCTGCCTTCAGCTGGGGACATGATCCTCAGGGTCCTAGAATCAGGCCCGCATGGGGGCTCCCTGCTCAGTGGGTCTGCTTCTCTCTCCCTTTGTCTCTGCCCCTCCCCCCGGCTCATGCTCTTCTCTCTCTCAAATAAATAAAATCTTTTTTTTTTTAAAGTAAATCTTTTAAACCATCTATGAAGGTTTTTTTAAAGAACAAGTTCTTACAATCATCTAACACACAAAACGTTAGCCTTCTGAGTTTAGATATACAAAACAATCCCTATTAAAGAATCTTATAAACTCTCTGAATATTAAAAGGATTATAATAAACAAATCTTAATAGTTGGAAATTATAAATACTTGATAAAATAACAATAAGAAAAAAAAAACACCATTTCAAAAAGTGTAAAATTAGTACAGGATTTCCATTAACTCTTAAGATGAACTATGGAAAATGAGAAAATATTTTTAATATACTGAATCCTAACTCAATTAGCAAATAAAATAATCAGGTAAATTTTGAAAAACTCAAAAAACAAAATTCATTTTAAAAATTTATAACTACATTTGATATTACATTAGTGAAGTTAAACATAAGAAAGGAAATATTTACTAACCTTTATTCCCTAACATCACAGCAAGATGTAAAGGAGTGTTTCCTAAAATTAAAAAAAAATAAATAAATTAGTATAAAAACATAGGAAATTTTATTTAAAAGTGGTTTTATTTCCTTCAGAAATCTCACTGACAGATTTTAAGCAAAAATAATGTGACTGCAAAATGATCTTCTTTATATGGCAAATTCAAAGTTAGAGGTTTCTAAATACAACGTATTCTACTCCCCACCCTTCAATGCCCACCAAAAAAAAGGATACCCCAGTTTGCTTTTGAGATTTCTTCTCCAATAGATTTCACAGATTCCTTTGCTACTAATTTCTCTATCATATCATTCTTTGTTCATTCAGCAAACAATTTAAATACCTATTATATACTCATCTTTGGGGACAGATATCAAAAAGACCCAATCCCAGTCCTCAAGTTGTTCAGAAGTCTTCTGTTAGAGATTGATATGAAAATAAATAATTGCTATTATTATTTATTAGAATAGAAGAGAGTACAGCATGATAATGGAACACAAAACAGAGCTCCTAATTCTGCCCGTGCAAACAGAATTAACTATTGAAGAGGAACCAGACTGAAATGAGTCTTGAAGAATGGGTTAGAAATTTATAGGCAGGGGCGCCTGGGTGGCACAGCGGTTAAGCGTCTGCCTTCGGCTCAGGGCGTGATCCCGGCATTATGGGATCGAGCCCCACATCAGGCTCCTCCGCTGGGAGCCTGCTTCTTCCTCTCCCACTCCCCCTGCTTGTGTTCCCTCTCTCGCTGGCTGTCTCTATCTCTGTCGAATAAATAAATAAAATCTTAAAAAAAAAAAAATTTATAGGCAAACAATGCAATACTGACTAGTATTCCATATTAAAAACAATTCCCCCAAATTACATTCAAATGCAAGAACAGTTTATATTTAGGAAACAAACAAATGTTTATGACTAGTCGGGGTAAAGAGAATAGTAAATAATGAAATTGGCAAAATGAGCAAAATGGCCTATGCTATGAAGTTTGGACTATATCCCATTAGTTGATGTCATATAATGATTAATTTAATTTCAAAATGATACCCTAAGCCACACTAGTAGCCTAAAAGCATCTTGATTATAAAAGAAAGCAAACCTATAGTAATATTTTTTTAAAAAGTCACTGAATAAATTTATATATACTAATTTTCAGATATTAGCATTTTTACAGAAGGCACCACATGAACAATTTTTGCCAATAAAATGAGCTGCACGCTTATCAAAAAACCATATACAGGATAAAACAAGATTTGACTACTTTTTTAAAAAAACCTTATATATGATCTACCTCAATCTCTTAGCTTGACAAAAATGCCAAAATGGTCAAAATACACACACAAAATCTGCTAATAAAAGCACAATGGAATATGAATTATTGGCTGTAAATATAGCAAGATAGTATTTTGTGCAAAATTTAGAAGTTCAATAAATTCACTAAACTTAAACTTTCTCTGTAAGTAATTTTATAAAACAAAAAACCTGGACCAACAATAAATTCCTTCATCCTATCAGGAACAACAACAAAAAGACAGATTTGGGCACATAATTCACATTATGTTATTCCAAAATAAAATTTCCCTTAGCAACTAGGCAATATACTCCCCAGTTTTCACATTCATAACAAATTCCAGTTGAGATATGCAAACTTTGCTAATAATCATACATTGAAGCATGTCCCCAGAAAAGAGGTTTTGCTTACAATACTACTAAACTTTACTAGTTGCCAAATTATTGGTATAAACTATTTTCCAAAAGACAAACTTCAATTCTCCAAATATTTCAGATTCTTTAGGGAGCTAGGTATCTTCTTTTATGCTGTTATCTATTCTTACAAGTTTGTATTTTTATCTTATAGAGTCAATATTCATTTAGATTTACTTACCATTTTTGTTGCTCTTCATTCCTTCCTTCATTTCTAACCTTCCATCAGAATCATTTTTCTTCTACCCAAAACATATCCTTCAAGATTACCTTGTGTGAAGGTGTGATAAGTGAATTCCCTCAGGTTTTTGTTTGTAACTGTGTATTCAAATTCAATCTTGAAGAACACTGTACTGAGTATATAAATTATTGATTGGCTATTATTTTTCCCCTGCACTCTATGTGGTCTTTTGGTCTCCTTTTTTGCTGAGAAGGCAGCCATAGGACTTTCTATCCCTCCTTTGAAAGTAACATGACATTTCTGGCTAAATTTGTTTTGTTTTGTTTTGTTTAAATTATCAGCCATTTCACTCCAATGTGGATTCCTGTTTTTATTCTGCTAGGGTTGGACTTCTTGAATCTCTGAATCAGTGTCTTTCCACAATTTTGTAAAACTCTCAGCAAGTATCTCTCCAAATATTGCCTTAGCTCCATTTCCTCTCTTCTCTCCCAGGGTTCAATTAAAGTAGAACTTGTCACCCTTCCTATTTTTTTTTAAACTTCTTTCCCTTTCCAATTTCATTACAGATACATTCTTTTAACCTATTTCCAAGATCATGAATTCTGTCTTTTTCAGGGTCTAAGCCTATTTATTTAGTTTGGAATTTCAGCTATTATATTTTTCCATTTGAGAATTTCTATTTGGTTCATTTTCAAATACATGACTTCAATTTTTATAATTGCCTGTTCTCCACTAAAATATTCAGACTTGTCTCTTATCCCTCAAGAACATAATAAACATTCTTATTTAAAGCCTCTAAAAATAATTATAATAAATGAAGCTCTGATGAGTTTATTTTTTTCCCCCTGGTTCTCACTTATGTTGTTCAGTTTCCTTAAAGTGTTGGTCATCTTTAATTATATACTGGATATAGTATTTAAGAAGCTCTCCATATAAAAATTTTGAAGCCTAAGAACCAAATCCTCCAGATACTTTCATTTGCTTTTGACATGTGGCTGGGGGTACTAGACTTCATTAATTCAGGAACTGACATTTTTTTCTAGCCCTCACGAAAGACTCAAAGCTGTGCTCCAGCCTTCATCAGCAATGATTTACTTTTTGTTCACTCTTATTCCTAAGGTGTAGCTCTTCAAGCTACCAGTCCAAACAGCAGAGTTGTTTAAGAGATATCCCACACTTGGTAGGCCCTGACCTTCATCTCTTGTCCTCTTAGCTCAGTGAGGCTGTCAAAAGTGCTACTCAGCCTCTTAACTACTTCTTTTGGCTTTGCAAAAGCTACTGGGGCAAAATAACCTAAAATGCAAGGCTCAAATCTTTGGATTTCCATCTTCTGCCAGATCTTGGCCCAGTAATTCCTTCCTACCTCATTAGATCTCCAATACCCTTAAGTTGAATATTTTATTCTTATCTGCTTCTAAGGAAGACTAGTCCTAATAATCTAGTCTATCATTACTACAGGCAGAAATTCTACTTCGATTTTATTTGTTAACTTTTCTCCATATCTGTAATAATGTGCCTTCTATTCTTTGGTATTGTTAATACATAAAGATGAGATAATTTTATAGGCACTAATGACCATAACTTCTATCGAAATATAATTACTCTCTCAGTGCTTTTAAATCATTCTTACCTAAAGTTCAATTTTATCAGTAATTAATCTTGCCATTCATATTTTTTTATCAACAAAAAATTCTCCATTTTTTCCAATCTCCTTTAGATGTGTCTCATAAAAGTCCTGTTCTTCTCTTTTAGCAGATGTCATAGGGGGTTTTTTTGTTTTGTTTAATTTTTTTCCCTACTCCTTTTTCTGTGTAACAAACCTCATACATTAAGTACATGAACCAGGGAGAGCACATGACTCAAACCTAACCAGTCTGACACCCAACTAGAAACTGTTTCAGGAAAGGGAACAATTCCCACCTGGGTCAAGGTGCTTTTCCGCAACTTTCTTTTCTTTCTTTCTTTCTTTCTTTCTTTCTTTCTTTCCTTCCTTCCTTCCTTCCTTTTTTTTTTTTTTTTTTAAACTAGAACTGGTTGGGAAGACTGTCTTTTGCCCTTGGAACTACAGTGCTTTAAGGTGCGTATGGGACCACATATTCTCTACAACATAGGTTAGTACTTCTCAATCAAGGACAATTTTATACCAAGGGAACAGCTAGCTATGTCTAGCAAATTTTTGGTTATAAAAACTGACCAGTGGGGGTGCTAATGGCATATAGAAGGTATAGGCCAAGGATACTGCTAAATACCTTACAATGCACAGGACAATTTCCTCCCACAAAGAATTTTCCAGCACAAAATGTCAAGTATAGAGGTTGAAAAGCTGAAATAGATAAAGCCCAATTGCAAGAGAAAAGAAGGAAGTTCTACCTAATAGCAAAGTAAAGAGGTTATTTTTTTTAAAGAAGTCCTGACAACACTGCAGGAGGTCTAGATACATACATGCCCAATACTAGCTCCTACCCTATCACTTTCAGTATATGAATCAATAAATGCCTTTGGGCTTAAGCTAGTTGGCAGTAAGTTTCACTTATATGGCAAGAATCATTAGTAATACAACACAGGAATAGAAAGCCTTATTTGCCATAATCAACTTCGAGAGACTTTTATTTTTTAGGTGTTTTTTCTATTCTTTTTTATTTGGACTTTTAAAATGTAATTTATCTTCTGTAATAACACAGAATATAGGCTGATACTTTTTAAAATTCTATTTGTAGCAAAATTAACACCTTTTTCAAAAATGTTTTTAAACTTACATTTATCTAACAAAGTAAAAAAATAAACCATACATTTGATTCCCTTTTTCTTTCTTTCTTTCTTTTTTTTTTTTTTTTTTTTTTTTTTTTTTTTTAGTTTTTATTTATTCGACAGAGATAGAGACAGCCAGCGAGAGAGGGAACACAAGCAGGGGAAGTGGGAGAGGAAGAAGCAGGCTCATAGCGGAGGAGCCTGATGTGGGGCTCGATTCCATAATGCCGGGATCACGCCCTGAGCCGAAGGCAGACGCTTAACCGCTGTGCCACCCAGGCGCCCCCTTTCTTTCTTTTTTTTTTTAAAGATTTTATTTGAGAGAGAGAACATGAGCAGGGGGAGGGGCATGAAGGAGAGGGAGAGAGAGAGAATCTCCAGCAGACTCTGCTCTGAGCACAGAGCCCAATGTGGGGCTCGATCTAATGACCCTGAGATCATGACTTGAGCCAAAATCAAGAGTCAGACACTTAACTGACTGAGCCACCCAGGTACCCCGATTCCCTTTAACAAAAAATGAGAAAGCCCATACTTTTATTTCTCCTCATCTCCATTTTTGCTTCACTAATTTAATCAGTAGTCATACACCTTTTTCTTACCCTTTATAGAACACATGTCTTTTAAATTTTGAAGCAAAAGATTTTTTTGGAAATTTACTCTCAAGATTGTAATCGTATTTGCTATGATTATTAGACTTCAGCTATGGTATATTTAACTGGTTTTAATGTTCATTATCAACCCTTTTCTGACACAACTTCTCTTTTCTTGGGTTAATCATGTAAATTCATATCTTATGATCTGGGATACTACTTTGAATAATACTTTTCAGGAATGATAGCATGGTGGTTACTCTCTTTTCTAGAATGTTATTGTTTTCACAAATGAACACCTGCCTAGAAAGATTTCTACAATTGGAGGATATCAACTAATCAATTATGTTCTAATATTGGAGAGGTCCGAGGCCAAATTGATACTCATTTGTCCAATAGCAATCTGTGCTCTTTACTTGTATATGTATAGAATTCTCCATTAAATTTCAAAATATCACCAACATATGCAGAATCTCCTTTCATTAACTTTCCCTGGAATACATTATGTGCTGACTTTGGCATCTGAACCAATTTTGGATCAAATATGTTTTCTTCTGTGGGATACCCGGGTGGCTCAGTCGGTTAAGCCGCTGCCTTCAGCTCAGGTCATGATCCCAGGGTCCTGGGGTCGAGCCCCACATCGGGCTCTCCGCTCAGCAGAGAGTCTGCTACTCCCTCTCACTCTCCCTCTGTGCTCTCTTCTCTCTCTCAATTAAATAAATCTCTCTCAATTAAATAAAATCTCTTTCTTTACTTATAGCTTTGAGTACTGCCTCTGATCCATTTATTCTGTTTTATTCTCTGGAAATACATATTACTCATAAAATAAAATCTATAGCAGTGTTAACTCCATGTTTATAGCTTATCCCTCATTCTTTAAATTTTTCTCCTTTTCCTCTAGTCTTTGTTTTCAAATGAATTTTTTACATCTTTCATTCAGTTTTCTATACTGTCAAGACTTTATTTAACAGTATCTTCAGGATACTTATAATGACACTTTTTTTATAATGAATATTTTTCAAAGACCATCAAATGACTTTTTTTCTGCTCATCCATCCTGAAATGAAGATTTATTCAAATCTAGTATGGGAAAGGACAATCAGACTGCCCCCACTTTCCTCTCAATTCATACACAAAATGAACAGCGAAACATCTTCTAAACTCTGAAGCTGAAAGAACAAGCTGATATTTAAGCATTTTCCTGTGCGACTCTGGATAAAACAAAGAGAATCAAATAGTTGAGAGACAGTTGCTGCATGGGAATCAAAGATAAGGAAAATGGTGTAAGACATACTCCTAAAACTACAAAACATTGTTGAAAGAAATTAAATAATCCTAAATACATGGAAAGACATCCTGAGTTCATGGATTAAATATTGGTAAGATGATATAATGGTCTGTAATTTCAAAATGATCTCCATCAAAATCCCAACTGGCTTTTTTGAAGAAACTGACAAGCTGAGCCTAAAATTCAAAGTTCCCAGACTATCTAAAACAATCTTGAAAAAGAATATCAAAGTCGGAAGATTTACACATCCCAATTTCAAAACTTACTACAAAACCACAGTAATCAACACAGTATGCACTTGTGTAAAAAGAGACCTATGTATCAATGGATCAATCATATTACACACAAAAATTAATTCAAAATAAATCATGGACCTAAATGTATGAGCTAAAACTATAAAACTCTTGGGAAAAAAAACAAATGAGGAAATCTTTGTGACCCTGGATTAGATAATGATTTCTCAGATACACCAAAAGCACAGAAGCAAAAATAAACTGGTCTTCATCAAAATTAAAATGCACTGCAAAGAATGACATGAGGAAAGTAAAAAGATAACTCAGAGGGGAAAATATTTTGCAAGGTATATGTTTGATACTATCCAGAATATATAAAGAACTCTTACAACAAAATAATTTTAAAAATCCCAATTTAAAAATAGGAAAGAATCTGAATAGCTTTTTCTCTAAAGAAGATATAAAAACGGCCAGTAAGTACATGAAAAGATGCTCAAAATCATTAGCCATTAGGAAATACAAGTCAAAACCACAATGAGATACCACTTCATGCTCACTAAGATGGCTATAATAAAAAAGACAGAACACAAGTGTTGGCAAGGAACAGAAACCGAAATAAATCCTCATACAAAGTAAAATACTGTGGCCACACTGGAAAACAGAATGTCAGTTCCTCAAAATGGTAAACACAGAGTTACCACATGACCCAGCAAAAGGTATATACCCAAGAAAATGAAAACACGTCCACACAAAAACTTACATACAAATGTTCACAGCAGTATTCATAATCGTCAAAAAGTAGAAACAACTCAAATGTCCATTAATTGATGAATATATAAATAAAATGAGGTGCACCTGTGCAATGGAATATTATTTGGCAACAGAAACGAATAAAATTCTGATATATGTTACAACATGGATGAACCCTGAAAGCAATGTGCTAAGTAAAAGAAGCCAGTCATAAAGGTCACATACTGTTTGATTCCACTTACATGAAATGTCTAGAATAATCAAATCTATAGAGAAAGCAGATTAGTAGCTATTTAGGGCTAAGGGAAATGGGGGGAGGGGTTGGAAATGAAAGGTAAAGGGTACAGGATTTATATTTTATATTTTTAAATTGTGGTGATGGCTACACAACTTTGAATATACCAAAAGCCATTTGACCGTACAGTTTAAATGGATCAATGCATGGTACATGAATTATATCACAATAAAGCTGTTTAAAATAAATAAATAGAAGTGGGGGATAAGTAAAATTTGCTAGAACTGCAGCTAATATTTATTCATGCCCCTAATAATTTCTTCCTTAAAAAAGCCTTTGTACTGGACATCTTATTTTGCCCTAATAATCATCACCCAGGGGTGCCTGGGTGGCTCAGTTGGTTAAGCATGTGCCTTTGGCTCAGGTCATGATCCCAGGATCCTGGGATCAAGCCCCACATCGGGTTCTCTGCTCAGCAGAGAGCCTGCTTCCCCCTCTCCCTCTGCCTGCTATTCCCTCTGTTTGTGCTCTCTCTTTCTCTCTGTCAAATAAATAAATAAAATCTAAAAAAAAAAAAAAAAAAATCACCCAGGTAGGGGCTCCTGGCTGGCTCAGTCAGAAGAGGATGTGACTCTTGATCTTAGGGTTGTGAGTTCAAGCCCTACACTGGGTATAGAGATTACTAAAAAACAAATAAACTTAAAAAAAAAAAAAATCATCACCCAGGTTAGTCCAGCTGTGGACTAAAATGGGCTTTCTTGCCCACTTGCTTCTTTGGTATGAATTTTTCTATTCAATAAGGTACTAGAAATACCTTCATTTTTTTTGCTACTGCTATAATCCGAAGGACAGTAACAAATGATGGCAAAAGGAAGGGGTAGGCTTGCTGTAGGGCACAAACTTGTTCCTGCCATCTGTTTCCCATATATATCTTTGGGGGAGGGGGTGAAAGGAGCGGGGAGGGTCAGGGGGAGAGAGAATCCCAAGCAAGCTCCACACCCAGTGCAGAGCCTGATGCAGGGCTCAATCCTACCATCCCAACATCATGACCCAAGCTGAAACCAAGAGTCTGATGCCCAACCAACTAAACCACCCAGTCACCCATCTGTTTCCCATATTAGACACATTCTCATCCTCTAATTCAGGGACATTTCATAAATTAAGTTTTACTAGAACATAACCACATGCCAATTGATTATCAATTGTTGATGGTTATTTTCATGCAACAGATGGTACAACCTGCAAGCCTATATTTACTATCTTGCCCTTTTTAAAAAAAATTTTTTTAATTGAAGTACAATTAACACACAATGTTACATTAGTTTCAGGTGTATAACATAGTGATTCAACAACTCTGTAACTATCTCACCTTTTAATTATGTTCGTAGACCCCTGCTGTAATCAGCAAGGGTTTCATGTCATACTGCATTGCTTACACGATAGAACACCTGTCAGTCAATATAATTTCTATATATAATCACATATCACTGTTATTGAAATCTTCTCTCATAATCTAGTTTACTTGATTCTAGAGTCATTGTTGTGTTTTAATGTTTAATAAAATTTGAAGAAAAGTTCAAAGTTTCCATTATCTTCCCAAAATTTTACCTGGAGGTAAAATCCATTCACTCTCACTTAATACTTACTAAGCATTACTATGTTTTAGGCATAGTGCTAGATATGAAAGATTCAACCATTAACAAGCTAGAAATAATTCTTGTCCTCACAGAGCTTACAGTCACAAAAAAGAAAAAAACAGAATGAAACAAAATAGATTGTGATAGGTGGACCAAAAATAATAATAGCTAAGACCAAAAATAATAATGAAAGACATCACCTTCTGATTCTTCAGGCAGGAAAATCTCTGTGAGACAATGCTTAAAATGAACTCTTAAAGAGGAGTAGGAACTAAGAAATCAAAGAATGAGAAAAGCATTACAGTGAGAGACCAAAAATAACGTGACAGATTCAAGGAACGGAAAGAAAACAAGTATGGCCAAAAAATAGAAAAAAGAGAGATTTGTACAAGATTATATCAGAGAAGCAGGCTAGGGCCAGATCATGCTGGGCTCTATAACTATAGTAAGAAATATGAATTTAGGGACGCCTGGGTGGCTCAGTCGGTTAAGCGTCTGCCTTCAGCTCAGGTCATGGATCGAGTCCCACATCAGGCTCCTTGTTCAGGGGGAAGCCTGCTTCTCCCTCTGCCTGCTGCTCCCCCTGCTGGTGCGTGCGAGCCCGCACGCACTTGTGCACACACACTCTTTCTCTCTCTCTCTCAGATAAATAAAATATTTTTTAAAAAAGAAATATAAACTTACTTTCAAGTAGAGAAGGCATTAAAGGATCTTGAACAGGGATATGACATGATACAAATTATATTTCAAGATCACCCTTGTTACCATATAGAGAATGGTAACCATCCAATCCCTCTCATCTTACAGGTAAGTACATAATCAGAAATACACATTATAATTAAGGATACCAAATATAAAGCTTTGATTTCAATATTTTAAATGCAAATCATCATTATTTTCTTCATCCTCATCCTCCTCACCCTCTTGCCAACACTGGATTTACTTTACTGGCCATGTATACCATGAAACTAAGTGCTCAAATGTCCCAGTTAAACCTCTTCTATTCCTTCAGTTTTCTAAGACGTCGACCTGCTGCTTCAGCTAATTTGTTACATAAAAGATACTAAAAACTTAAAATAACCTTCTACCAACTTTCCACAATGTAATTGTTAAATCTGAAATCAGATGCCTTGGTTCTAATGTGGTAAATAAACTGAATTCTGTTCTGTCAAATGAATAAAAAATATTCCAGTAATATTAAGACCACTGCAGTGCTAAAGTATGCAAATTATCAACCAAAAGGCTAGATTTACAGGGCATCTATTATATGCGCCCAGCTATGCTATATACTTTATAAACATTATCTTACCCAGACACCCTGTGAGACAAATATTATTCCTATTTCACAGGTAAGAAAAATAAAGCTAACAACAGTTAGGTAATTTCCTAAGACAATATATCTAGAAATGTGTGAGTCATGACTCTAAAATCTGTATGCTTTTTTACTAGACCAATAGTTTTCAAACTTTTTGGTCTCAAGACCCTTTTCATACTCTTAAGAATTATTAAAGATCTTTTACATGGATTAATTATTTATATGGACAAATCTATTGATATGTACCATATTAGTAATTAAAATTAAATGTTGTAAAACTTTATTAATTTTGCATTTACAATAACTCCACTATATATCAATATAAATTTTTTATGAAAAAATAACTTTTCTAAAATAAAAATAAATGACAGGAGTGTGCTATTTTAAACTTTAAAAATTAAAATAAATTTCTTTAATGTCAGCTTTATAGACAGCTAGATTTGTATACTTATTTCTGCACTGAATCGTGTAAACTTTGCTTTGGTTTGAAGTATATGAAGAAAATCTAGATTCAGAAGATACACATTCGAAAAAAAGGAAGAGTATTGAAATAGCCTTTTTAAATAATTGTATGTTCTTTGCTACTACATCAAAACTCAGTAAGTGGTGACTTCTTAAAGGTTGGCAGCAATGTTAAATCTAAAACCATATCAATAATTTTTTTCTATTGAATTACATTGAAATCCATTGGTTTCTCTTGTACTTTAAATGGATCTTTTATTGATGCATGATTTTGAAACATCATGCACTGATCATCTGAAAAATACAAGCTGAGTTATACAGATCTTCCAAATGTCAACATATTTCATTATACAAAAAAAAAAAAAAATCACATTTGGTAATATCACCAATCTGACCAGAGAAGTCTTTAAATATTGGGAAGCTGTCAAACTTAGTGAGAGAAGCTGTCAACCTTAGTGCAACGAAAACGATTTTCCCAAATTCTAATTTTTAATTCAAGACTTGAATTTTTTTAATTGGCAACAAATACTACCAATTATTTTCTGTGAAGTCACAGGCTCACTTCATTCTTTTTCCAGAAAATTTCTGCCAAGTACCTAAATTGGAATAACCATAGTTTGTCTGTAAGCTGTTCTTTCAAGTAAAAATGGTGTTCCATGACAAAAGCTGCTAGTCTGGCTTACCACTCAAACAACTATACCAATGTTTTCCCTTATTTTCCCTTCAGAATGCAGAAGAACATTATGCAAAATCTACATTATGTCACAAAGAATATCAAAAAGATAAGTACTCAAGATTAAGACAATAAAATTAATCATTTCTACAGCTTCATCAAAGACATTAAGTAAAACTGGCTTTTTTTTTTTTCTTTTAACTACAAGTATGTGGCAGTGACTACGCAATGAATACTAGTAGTTGCAGTGCATTGATTCATACTCAGGTTCCAACAATTTTACCCCCCATTGCTTCTGTACCATTGGCAAAAATGTGAGCATAGTGAAAAAGGCAAGCAATGACTTTATATTATTACAAAAATAGTTTTGATTTCACCTGCCCCCTAACTAGTGAGAAAACAGTAAATTCTAAGTAGTAGAACCAAAAGAGCTCCAGCTTCTACAGACACCTTCAAGCCCCATCCAAGCAGGCTGTAAAAAGGGAGAATTTTTGTATTTTCTCTCATAAACAGTATTATACTACTAAAACTCACATACACACATAATATTACATCCATCAGACTCCTAACCAGCTCTACCTTCTCATTATTTTGAAAGCTATCCCCACTTTTAATAGCATGTTAAACTGACCTTTGCCCATCCAAGTTTCTGCTTCATATAGCAGCCAGACTGAGTCTTTTAAAATTAGATCATGTCACTCCTCTGCTCAAAATCCTCACTTCCCATTTTGCTCAGAGTAAAAGCCAAAATCCTTTAACAATGGTCTACAAAAGTTACACATGCTCATACCCACAGCTACCTCTCAAATCTCCTATCACTCTCCCCCTTGGACCAGCCACACTTGGCCTTCCTTCTACCCCTTGAACATGGTACCTTTACATTTGTTATTCTCTATCTGAAACTCTGTTCTGCCAGATATCTGCTCCTTAATTTTCTTTAGGTAACTTTAAATTTCTCTTATCCCTGATGTCTTCCCTGACCCTGACCTCAATGAAATACTTACTACTTCCCCTCGCCTGTACACCCAGCACATTCTATTCTCCTTACCTGCTTTATTTCACTCCATGATATTTCTCATTATCAGTCATACCACATATCTATTAGTTTATTTT
The DNA here is from genome assembly GCF_023065955.2 of Ursus arctos. Taxonomy (NCBI): domain Eukaryota; kingdom Metazoa; phylum Chordata; class Mammalia; order Carnivora; family Ursidae; genus Ursus; species Ursus arctos. Next base: position 48,457,818 of record NW_026622786.1, on the reverse strand, counting down.
TTATCTTCCCCCATTAGAATGTAGGCTCCATGAGAGCAGGGACTTTGGCCACTTTGTTCACTGCTATAACCCCAGCATCTAAAACACTGTCACATATTAGGAGTTCAGCATTTATCTGTTAAATGAAGGAATGAATGAACAAAGAAAAAATTACTATAAAGAACCATTGAATAGTGTTAAAATTTGTTTTTACTCCAAAAAGCATTCCATCCCAAAACAACGCAGGTCTCCACATGATTCTCTATGAAAGCCAACCAAAGGGTATATACGCTTAAGAGGATATTCAACACAGCATAGGTGGTTTTATAGAATTCAGTATAGTGCTGAGTAAGAGAACACAAGCATTAACATGCCTGATAAATATCTACAGCCAAAAATTCAAATACACTAAACCAAGTTACACCAGTAGATTAAAGATGACTTGTAGGAGAGTCAAATAAACCTAACCATTAAAGGTTAGGCAGTATACATTGAAGTACCAGATAAAACTTCAACAGAAGTACTATCTAAACCTCAAGAACAAGAATGTCTTCTGCTGAAAGGTACTTACACCACAAGTGAGAGTAAGATACTGGTATCAATGGGTATTACTATTATATGAGCCTTTGGAGTTAAAATAGTTCAATGGCAGTCTCCCAATCGAGATTATAATGCCTCATGAGGTAGATATTATTATATCTACTTATTTCACTAGTTAAGTAAATAGTATAATTTCATAAAAACCAGTTTGTAGAGAAGCATGGTCTCAAAGTTAGATCTAATTCCAAATACAGAGATGGTCTTCCAGTTTTACAGATAATCTCTGGGATTTGAACAAGAGTAACAGGCTCAAGAATAGGTGGAAGTTCAACTAAGCTATACAGTTAAACGTCAAATATCCTGATAACATACACCATTCATAATTTTCAGACAGGAAAAAGGCCTTTTCTCTTTTCCCTACCCCATTTTACATGCTTCAGTATTGCTCTAAAACTGGTCTTCCATCTATCCCCCAATGAAATAAATAGCATGTGAACAAGAACACACTGCTTGGTCTGCCCAGCCCCTACTAATTTTTGAGGAACTATGCTCATTTTCTAGAACCCAAAGCATCCTATTACACTGTACATTGTACTCTGCATTAGAGTTCTATGACTCAATTAACTTGGGACAGACTGCCTAGAATTCTATTATTCATCAAGGAGTCCTCCAGAATTCTCCTGCCTTATTGAGGATGCAAAGAATGCAACATGGTCAATAACTGCTCATTTCTGCTTTCTTTTTTGCCAAAGTTGAAAGGTCAGAATTCCTGCTCCTATTAGAGCTCAGTACAGGAAAAGAGAGGATTCCCCCCACCTCTTATGAGGCAGCTCTGCAGATGTGTTCACATCACAATTCTAAGCGTGAAGAAACATTCTAATACTTATAGTGATGCCATCATGAAACATATTCACTTAACCCAAGGACAGTCCTACTCTGTTAGGAGATGAACATGGAGGAAAAGGTGAGAGGAAGGTCATATCCACCTTGTCATAAAAATTAACTGAATCAACCCTGATAGATCAGTGAAGTGACAGATTTCACTGCCAAACCATCCTCATACCAAGTGAAGGTACAGTAGACTTTAATGCATTATCCTGAGCCTCCAGAAACTACTTCGTTTTTTTCTGAGACAAACTGAGGTCTCCCTTTCAAAAACAAAGTCCAGAAAAGACCACAAAACACGAGGAGAAAAATACAAAACTATTACTGTTTTTTTAAAGATGTGCCATCATTTTAACCTTCCTGGCTAAAATAGTTCACCTAAGGCTTAACTTAAGATTCTTTTTTTTTTTGCCATAACTTTATAGTAACTTCTCAAACAGACATAAAATGCATTATTTTCTTGCATCACCCATCATAAAGATTTTAGTGACAAACACAAAGCAGAGAAAACATCAGAAGGAAATTTAAAGATGTATATAGAATAAGACAAAATAAACCTACCACATAGGCACTGAACAGATTATCCTATTGCCTCAATTCTCAAACATAAATTTTTAATCATTCTGAAATTATGATGTTTTAAAATCCCTGTCTGAAGAAATCTGCCAGCCACCAGGCAGAGGCTATACATATTAACCATTTCATTATCATTCCCTTGAGTTACCAACATCGGCAGCAATATTCTCAACTGAAATTTAAGTTACATTTGAAATTTCTAATCACTTTGTGAAACAGCTACACAAAGATTATGCTACAACTCAGTAAAAATAAAAATTAACTGTATGGAGAAGATGGCTTGTCTCATGCCAGGCACTGTAATTAAAGAGAGTAGAAACTGCCAAATCTCTCAGAATACATCAGAAATTTCTCACATCTAGGAAAGGCTGGTTTAAGCAATTCATACATCAAGGATTTTCATCACTCTGGTACCTAAAAGTTTCTGATGAATGTCCAAGGGAAAGTACTTTACGTCTAAGGATATTTAACTCAAGGGAAAAAACAAAATTACAAGTTTAACAAATACTAAGCACAGTCAAAATCAAGAAAGTGTTCTATATGCTTCATAAGCACTCTCAATTCTAAAGGTGCTAAAGAAGTAAAATTCATTACCATGAATTATTAAAAAAAAAAAAACAGAATGTCACCACGATACTTTACCAATGGCAAAAAGTGACTCAGAAAAATTTTTACAATGTGAAAAAAGGCTTAACTTAAACTTTAATTTTATACTAAAGAAAGAAATAACATTAACTAAAAATACACTAAAGATATAAAGTTTAATAAATTTGTGTATATTTAATGTACCTTTTCCCCCACCCAAAAAAATGCTTTTACTAAATATACAATGAGTCATAATCATTTCACGTATCTGAACACAGTATATTCTGATGTTATACCTCTTACTGTATTTAACTTACATTTCAAAGATATGTTTGGATCCAAATACAGTATTCCTCAAATTAACTCAGATAAAGCAATTCATACTCAACCAACATTTTACCACAAAAGAAAAGGCTCGATCCTTGCTCCTATTCAAGTCAGTAATTTGTAAACACACATTACATATGCACTCCAAAAAAAGTTTATCAAATTAGAGATCACAGGAAACTCAAAGGGCTAATGAATACTGAGCTAAACAGTGACCAAATTAAGGTTCAATAAGCTTTCCAGCTATGTAGAATAAAGGATCAAAACTACCGAGATAAAATTTAATAAATGTAAACCCCTGTTAAAAAAAAAAAAAAAAAAAAAAAAAACTGCAAGAAGAGACAGAATGGAGAGACAGCCAATCACTTGAGAAAAAGCAGTATTAAAAACTTAACATACTCTGGCATTGTACTATTTAATGTGTGCTTTTTAGTAATATAACGTATATTGCTTAGAGCAACAGAATCTCCTTTTTGTCTTTACATCTAAGGTTAGTCTTGAGCGCCAACCTCAAAAGGAAGAATTAACAAACTGAGTTTCATTAAAAGAAGTTGATTAAAATTTTCATTTACTTATTTAACATAAGTCTATAGCATTTACTATTTCAGGGGCCATCTTAGCACTTTATAAACCAAGCCCTATGAGGAATGGATACAGAAGTTAGGAATGTTTAACCTAAAGATAAGAACATGATTTAGCTCTTATCAAATATCTAAAGGGCTATCACATGGATGAGGTAGCCCACTTATTTGTGCCATTACATAAAAAAGAAACAGAACAAAGAAGAGTGAGAGATTTGTGCTCCTCAGAAAAACTGTGAAAGCTGTCCAATGGCAAAATCTCTCCATAAGGCGGGCGCCTGGGTGGCTCAGTCAGTTAAGCATCTGCCTTTGGCTCGGGTCATGATTCCAGGGTCCTGGGATAGAGCCCCACATCAGGCTCCCTGCTCTGTGGACAGCCTGCTTCTCCCCTCTTCCTGCTGCTCCCCCCGCTTGTGCTCTCTGTCAAATAAATAAATAAAATCTTAAAAAAAAAAAAAAGGGCTACTATAAGGACTAAATGAGAAAATATAAAAGAACTTTGTTGTAAATTACCACACTACACATTATTAGAATTTATTTCTGTGCAGTACAGTGGGTCCTAATCAATGGAAATATTTACAGAAGTTGACCACTGACTTCAGTCCCAGCTATTATTTCAGTCCCCAGCTTTGCAACTTATACCAAGTATGCAACTTTAGCAAAGTTTCCTTGCATCTCTAGGTTTCACTTTCCTCACCTTTAAAATAAGGATAAAACAATCTGCTTTGCAAGGTTATTGAGAATTAAATGTGATAATGTAGGTAACATTTAGCGTAGTGCTGACACACTCAGTAAATTGTGTTTATGATGATAATAATCATCATCATCACGTTGCAGAAGGAATCTCTCTGCTGAATATAAAACTATGTGGTATGATGTGGTATGACTGTACAGCTTTGCTATGCACCTGTATGAGTACGTGAATCTGCTATGCACTTATCATGTTATAACAATCCAAATATAATATATAGCTTATATTTGTTTGGTGACTTAAAAAGCATTTATCTTTTGTAATGTGAAGGAAAAAATATTCTTAAAATCTAAATAAAGTATCCAGGTTAGTAAAAATATCAGGATTAAAAATAATGCAATGGGGAAATTATGCGGCTACAGAAAAAAAGGGACTAAAGAAGTAGCACATTAAATATAAGCTATTCTTCCTAGGAGACTTCACAGGAGATGAGAAAAAAACCATTACACTTTCCAGAGGTATATGAACCACTGGTTACAATCATCAGAAATACCAACAATACGAAGGCAGCTAAGTACAATGCAAACATTTGGTATATCAAGGCAATTTAAAAAGTGAAGTTGAGTGGACGAAGGACAAGAATTTAAGAGATTTAGGATTCTATTTACTTTGAAGAGAATTTGTATTTTAACAAACCAACTCCTAAATGTTGGATTACAGAATATGGAAGCCGAATAATCCTATAACTCAGTACCTTGTGTGATTAACCAAGAGGATCAATTGTAAAATACCATCCTATCGTACTTTGTCAGTCATATTCATCTATCTCTTTTTTCAAAGGAAATTACCTCTCAAAAAGAAATTTCTGTTTTCACAGATATTTCAAGGTAAGTATTTTAAAGGTAATGGCCCTATGGAAAAAAAAAAAAATATATATATATATATATATATATACATACACACACACTCACTTTGAAGGTCAACTCTGAAATACTTCCTAACAAATGATGATTAACCTGAAACTACAACACATCTCCTAATACAAACTGTTTCCCGAAGGGTTAGAATATAATTACCATCAACAAGCAATATTATGCTTGTTGCAACAACAGTAAAATGATAAATAAGTGTAGGAATGAAAAACTGGGTGCAGCTTTCAGGTACTTTTTTGGGGATTTGAAATACGATAAATGCCAGTGATATTATTACAATATTGTAAATTCAGATACAAGTGCAGCTGTTAGAGAATTATACAGCCAAAAGAAATCTTATTCTCATTTTTTCAATCTCAATTTTTGCCCTAATTTTAGATAAGAAGCCTAGAGTCCAATGGAATTAAGGGAGCTTATTCCTCAGGCAAGCATTTCATTAATATGTTATATATTATTTTGAACACAGAGTTAAGTGTGTTCCAATTGAATGTATACAATTGTCATGTTCAGTTCAAAGCAGAGCTACCAACAATATTTGTTAACTACTCAATTTAAAATGACTTATTAAATGTTGAAAATATCAGTGTTTACATTAGTTTTTATTAATAACTGTACTGTTGCTTATAAGTCAACTCAATCACATATTTTTAAAACTAAAGGGAAAAAATTCAGCTAATGAGTTAAGGCAGAAAGTAGAAATACAGTCCTTGAATAATAAATGATACTCTACTTTGTCATATAGGCTATGATGAAGTTACTATGAAAAATCACAGTACTATTTTTAGTCAGAGTCATCAAGATGAAACATTATTATTAGCAATTATGTAAAACAAGCAAAACACTAAAAACTCTACTCCAACAAAATTTTAGCTACTCAAGTCACTTTTTACTTGCTCTAGGTATCAAATGCCAACAAATTTCTATCGTGTGGCTTTCAGAAACCAAAGCATTCTATATTCCATCTTAAATGCCAAGTGTAGACACTTTGTATCAAACTAAGTTTCGAAAGCAGAGAAAAACCGACAACCTGATGGCAGGTAGAAATCACAACCAGTTGCAGTCAAGTTGGGATCTATACCTGAGTAATGAAGGGAGGTGGGCTATTTATATGCTCAAGATTCGACATTCCAAGGTGGGAGAGGGGGAGAGAAAGGAAAGAGAACAGTTTCATAAACAAAGGAAGAAGGCCAGGTTGGATGAGAGGCACTTTAAAATTTCTCTGTCAAAAATCAGTATATTGAAGGCCTGTCTCAAAGATAAACAAAATAGCTTCTCAGAGGAAACTCTGAAGTGGGCAAGGAGGAAACATTCCTTTGCACCCACAAGAACCAATCCCCTGACCACTGGCATGCTATTACTGAAACGGTCATGATTTACAGGCATTTGGCCCGGATGATGGGCAAAGGAGAGGAAAGAAAGGTCTGTTGGAGAGAAGCCTAGGATTCCATTGGCCTGGGGAGGCACACCCTAGGTTCGGGAAAGAAGAGGTGGAGAGGGACGAGCACTCCTCACCGTGATTATCTTTCTGTCCGATATTGTGCGTGCGGATGAGAGACGACAGTCTCCTCACATCCCCCTTGAAGACGCACTCGTGTACCGGATAGTGTGCGGGGCAACTGCCTCCATCTGCGACGACAGCAATGGGATTGGTGCCCGCTAGAAGAGCTGGGGACTGAGAGGTGGTAGTCACGGAGGAACTGTGCAGCGGCAAGGCCGGGACGCCAGGGGGATTGGAGGAGGCCGGAGCTGTCTTCAGCTGCAGCCGGTGGTGATGGTTACTGAAGATCTTATGACAGGCTTTGCCGCCCTTGCCGCTGCCGCCCGTCCCAATCCTGCCTCCCGTAAAGGTGCCGCCGAGGGTTGCCGCCGCTTCCTCATCCCCGGGCTCCAGCAGGTCCCCCTCTTCTTTGCTGGGCTTGTGGTCTCTCCGCAGTGAGCGGATCTTCTCCCCGGTCATCGCCGCCAGAGGCAGAGAGGAGATCCGGGAGGCTCACCGCCCGCGACGGAGCTGGCGCTGCGGCGGCGCAAGGCGATTAGAGCGGTGGCCAGGCGCCTCCAGCGCAGCATGAACTCTCAGAGCGCCCCCGAGCCCGGGACAAACGCATCTCCTGGAGGAAGAAGAGCCGGCTCTCGCCTAGGCACTAAGGGACGCGCGCTCGCTGGGGGGAGCTAGAGCTCAGGTGCCCACGACACCAGGATCCCTGTCCCCGCTGCCGCAGCCGCCAGCCTCACACCGAAAAACAGGGCACGGCCATCTTACCCCGACTCCTCTCGCGAGAGCTCCTTCGGGAGGAGGGAGGAAACACCGCGATAAGTGAGCTGCCTGCTCCCTCCCTTGTACCTTCCACTCCCAGAGAGCAGCCCAGCGCCAGCGGCTGCCGGGCAGCGTGTTTCCGCCCCAAGCTAATGACCTGATACCCGCGGTGGCCGAGCTTCTTCTGTGCAGTCTGAAACCTTTAACCTGTGCTTGAGATACTCGATGCACGTTATAAACGATGACTTAAACCCTCTGACCTCTGGGCCTCCTGCAGACTATTGCAAACTGACGCCACTGCACACAGGATATGATGTCAGTGAGATGATGCACAAGACACTCGTTCAATAAACATTTACTAAGCATCTACTTTGTGCCATACACTGAGCTAGTAAAATTTATAAAACGCCACTCGTGACTCCAAAGAGCTCGGCAGGGGAGGAAAGACAAACAATTGGGTACAATATTTCACTGCGCGACGAATGTGGGGAGCTGCATTGCACAAAAAAAATAGGGAAATTTTTATTTTTGGGGTGTCAGAAAAGTCACCGTAGTTTAGGGGCTGACCTTGGAAAACAGGCTATTCAGCAAACGGGAGGAAAGGAGGTCACTCTAATTTTTGTTAGATAAATGAATTTCAAGCAGGTGTTGTTTCAAGCCGGGGAATGGACGCTAAAGGATGGCAAATAATAATTATGTAACTGGGATATCACTGGGCTAGTTCCTGGCCAAACTCGACCCACCGTCAAATTCTAAGCCTAAATCTAACATCCCTGAAGTCTGGACCAAATAACTAAAGCTGTGGGAAACTAGAAGGGAGGAGAGTTAGCTAGATATCGTAAAGGTTTTCCTTCACCCATTTATCTCTCCAAAGTCCCATTTACACTGACAGTTGCTTCTCTCAAATCTCTTCTTTCTTAAACTTCATTGCCACCTCCATTCCCCCACAAATAAATAAATAACTTGTAGGAACTGGCCTCTCTTTATCCTTCCCTGCCACTCAGGTTTTCACTTCCCATGTTCTTTCAAATCTGTTCAAATCAAATTATTTCTGCTGTTCTTTTCTTTCTTTCTTTGGTGGGTTTTTTTTTTGTTGTTGTTGTTGTTGTTTTTGTTTTTGTGAAGGGTGAGGGTTGTTCCAATTCTGTTCAAGCATTACCTAACACCTCAAAGAATCCTACTCAGAAAGCAAGAGAGACTGAACACATACATACAAAAACATTTGTTCTTCTTTCACAAGAGCCCATATTTATTAACTCTAAGGCAAGCAGTATGCTTGGCACTTTATATGCTGTTATCTCCATGTGATATTATTCTTAATCTTCACTCGACAGTTGAAAAACCAGCACAATTCTTCAAAGCTGGAATGTAGCACAATCCAGCCTGATTCCAGAGCTAGAAAGACAGGAAAGGGCCAGATCATGCAGGATTTTCGTGTCTTCTTAAAAGGTCAGAATTTATCCCACAAGAAATGGATAGCCTTTTGGGGATGTTGAATAGGGGAATAGCATGATGAGATTTGCCTTTTAGAAAAGTCACTCACTCTCCCGTACTTGAGAAAAGTATGTATCAAGAATAAATTACAGAGGGGCTATTCTAGAGACAAGGAAATGACAGACTACTGCATAAATCAAAAAATAAGTGTGTTAGTATATGCATGTAAAAGTCTGGCAAAATATATACATCACACGGAGTCAACAGTGGATATCTTTGGAAGATGAGATTGCTAAATCACATATTTCTTACATTGCTTGAATATTTTTTGCAAAGAAAAAGTATTCGTTTTTATTAATCAGAAAAAAATTATTTTTAAAGAAGTATGCAGTAATTCAGATGATGAGAAATTAGGAGAGCCATGGTGATACTAGAGGAGGTAAGAGTTAAAAAAAAATTAGTTCAATTTTGGCATATTGAATTGAAGCCTCTTGTTGCTCACCCAGAAGTAGTTAGATGGTATATATTTTGAATATTTTGAAATGACCGTAGGAGGCAGAGATCTGGGTTAAAATTCTGGAGTAATTCATACCATAGAAGTGAGTTCCCCAAGGAAAAATGTGTAGTGTGAGAAATTAAGGTCCAGTTTAGCATAAAACACCAACATAAAAGGAGGTGTATAAACAGAGTGGCCAGTACCCTGTTCTGATTAAAACCTACACCAAATATTCTACCATTATATCTGAGAAGTATACTATCACTGGATCCAGAATTTAAAAGTACCTTATTAGTGGCTGCCACCTGTGGATAGATGTGAAACCTCCTAAGTGTTCCCCTAGTAAAGTCAAACACTGTGGACATCAAAAAATAATATTCTGCCCTTATTTTTAAGGGTTCAACAGTATAATTAGTGAAAAATGATATAGAAATATAAGACTATAATACATCATGAAAAATACAAGAATTGAAATTATATGAGATCCTGACATGATACAGAAGAGGAAGTTATTAATTCTTTCTGGAAGAAATGAAAGTCAGGTGATCAGAAGTCTTTCTGAAGGAGCTAATTGTCTGAATTGAAAGAATGTATGACTTTTGGGTCATTGGACTAATTGGGCACAGGGGAAAAGTTAGGTAATAATAATAATTACAATAATAATAATTATCATTTACTGAGAGCTTATGATGTATTAGGCATTGCTTCAAGCAAGTTTCAGTAACTATTTTATTTAATCTCACAACAACTCTATGAGGTACTTACTGTCCCCATTTTACAGATGAGGCAACTGAGGCACAGGAAGTGATCATCCAGCTGATGAGTAGAGGTAAAAAGAATAGTATTTATAAATGCAGCATTATATTTGACAATCATTGGAGCATAGCACGTGACAGGAAAAGTGGTGGCAAATAAGACTAGAAAGGAAAGCTGGTAAGACATTTGGACAATATATGCTAGGCAGTGGAGAGTTTGTAAAGGATTTCAAACACAGTAAAGACAGGATCACATTTAATCGCCGTAATGTATAATCAACCCACATTCCAAAGATAGAAGACTCCGCCAAACTTTCCAGCTTTGCCTCCTACCGCGTTGCCAAACTCATTCCTCATTCTAACCAAAACAATCTGCTGAAGTCCCTCATCCTCTCTCATGTTTCCATGCCTGTGCACACAATGTCCCATATGTCCCAAGCCTATTTCAATTTCATTCACCTAGATATCTCCTTCGGCCTGTCAAAAATTAGTTTAGATTCTCTTTCTTCTTAGCACAAGTTGGTTTTTTTTTTTAAGATTTTATTTATTTATTTGACAGAGAGAGACAGTGAGAGAGGGAACACAAGCAAGGGGAGTGGGAGAGAGAGAAGCAGTCTTCCTGCCAAGCAGGGAGCCCAATGTGGTGCTCGATGTGGGGCTCGATGTGGGCTCGATGCGGGGCTTGATCCCAGGACCCTGGGATCATAGTCTGAGCGGAAGTCAGATGCTTAACGGCTGAGCCACCCAGGCGCTCCCTTTTTTTTTTTTTTTTAACTTGGCATAGAATCCAGGGGTCCAGGAAATTACATCAAACTAAACCTCTGAATAAAATTTAGCATGTCTTTCTATTATGAATGTAGGTCACAAACCACCAAAGTGTTAGCAGTACTTGTGCCTTTACAATCACAAGAAAACACAGATATTTCTGTATCACATTACAATTGCTACAGATATCTGAAAATATCATTTACACTCATCACTACCTCAAACTTATTTTAATAATTATTTCCATTACTGGATCTTATTCTTTAATGAGTTAATAAAGAATCACATACAGTTACTATATCAAATTTTTATTTTAAAAAATATTTTAATAGTTATTTCCTTTGCAATCTGAAGTATTTTATGCACTTAAAAACATCATTCTGAAAATGGGTCATACTGCCAAAGAGGTCCATAGCACAAAAAGAAAAGTTAGTACAAACTTCTAGTTATAAAATAAATAAGTCACAGAGATGAAAAGTACAGCATGGGAATATAATAAAAAGACATTATAATAATGTATGACAAATGGTTACTACACTTAGGGTGAGCACTCAGTAAAACTGTTGTATAGAACTGTTGAATCACTATGCTGTACACCTGAAATTAATATAACATTGCATGTCATCTACACTTCAATAATAATTTTTTTTTTAAATGCAACTTCTTCTTAGGAGTCTTTAATGACACCTTCCCTCTCCTTCTTTCCTATCCAACACCCCACCATTCTGAATTAGGAGTCCCGCCTTAGGCTTCTTTCTGATTTCCCATTTTAACTTTTGCATGCCTCTCTGATACATCTGGTCTGCTTCCTCAATCAGTCCTCTGAGCTCTCTGAGTACTAAAACTATGTTTATCACTGCTGTATGCACAGTGCCTTTCAGATAGTTAAATAGTGAATGTTTAATAGTAATAATAAACAGCTGTTGAATTAATCTATCAATTAGACTATAAAACCCCAAAGTATCTACAAGGTACCAAGACAATTGTAAATTAAGTGATGAGATGCTAAATAAATAAATAATCCCAATCTGACAACACCGAAGTTGACCACTACTCTCTTGGATTCTTATGTGAGACCCAAGAGTAAATATTTCATTTTGGATTGTTTTTTCACTTACAAATAACAGTAAATTCAATGGAAACTGGCTTAAATTAAATGGATTTATTGACTTACATAACAGAAAGGGGCAGAGATACGTCTTCAAGAGTGGCCTGGTCTAAACTACATGTCAGTTTCTAGGTGACTCTCAGCGTGCCTCTTCCTGTTTGGAGTGTCCTCCAAAGGCCAGCTTCCCTCAAGGAACAAGATGCCTGCCTGCAGCAACAGAGACAAGTGCTCCCTCCTTCAGGTCTGGAGGGAGGGCCCACAACCACAGACATCTGGCCCCTGACATTCCTAAAAGGACCCTATTCAATCCCTGTATCCAGGAGAGTGTTGATTGGCTCAGGCCTGGGTTACCTAAACAACTCCCTGCAGGGGATGTGGTTACTCTGATCAGTTTTGCCCAATCAGCACTCATCTCTGAATCCAGCAAGTTGGGGATAAACCCTCCCAAACTGCAAAAACTATTTCATAATGGGAAATAGGTGGAAAAGATCTTAAGGAGACAAAGACGAGCAGTCAGCAAAAGTACTACACTCAGACTTAAAGTGAGATTTTACTTGGAAAAAAAAATACTTGCCTCTTGTCACAGTATCTTGGACTAAATATGATGAAATACATTGTGATTAGCAATAATATCAATAGGTAATGAGTGAATAACTTCAACAACAAATATCAAACAATAAATTTACTTTTTATTTAAATGTTACCAAGATAGAATTCAATCCAACAGTTCAAATTTGTAACTCAACTATCCAGTTTACTAGATAATACTCTGGTCCTACAGACTACCCCTTCTTAATTTCCCTCCTGGTGTGGCTAAGACTCCAAATAGTGGTCGATTCACTGGCACCCAATGATGACTAGAGGATTAAGCCTTATTCTCAGAATGAATATTTCTGAATTTTAGCAGAAATGTATGTATTTGTATTAGCTTTAGACAAAGCACCTAATCCCCATCATGGTATCTTCATTTAATAAAAATCATATCACAGTATGAAATACAGAATGCCCAGTACACAATAATAAAATCTCACTGGTTATATTTTATAAATGCATCAACAGACCTACAACTAAGATTGGTAATTAACTAATCTTACTGAATCCTCCTTACTTTGTATGCTAATATATTTTAAATGTAAACATTAAAGGAAGTTCGGTCTACATCTTTTTTCCCCCTCCTTCTCTGAAGGCTTGTATTTCATATTTTCACAATAATCTAAAATATGATTTCCTACACTCCATATTGGTTGAGGTAGGTCTAGGAGAATTTTGGTTGGATGGATGATACAGCTGCCTGGCTAATGAGGTTCTCGTCTTGAGCATCCCCTAACAACATTCCTAACAGTGCACTGAAAATGAAAATAACAAAACATGTAGATCAATACCTTCTTCGCACATTCTACATACATCTCTCTCGGTCTCAGTATTTTCCTGTTTCCTCTAAATCTTCCCACTTCCTTTCTCTGAGGCAATGTTGGGCACCTTCCTTTTTTTCCCTACTCTTTCTGATCAGCGAATATTAGTGATTTAGTCAGATTTCTCTTAAATAATCAGAAAAAAATCAGAGAGGCAGAGGTTGCCAAGGAAACCAGAGCCAATAGCTGTGGAAGTTCCAGAAGGAAGGAAGGAATTCCTCTGAGACAGATTAAACACACAGGCTTATGCAGGGGAGAGAGGAAAGATGCCAAGAGCATAATGAGAAAACAAGTCAATATGAGATGAATATGAAAAGATACATTGCAACATTTATAAGTGAAATTATTTTTAGATCACCAACAAAGGCTTGGAACAAGAGACAGAACAGGGATAGGAGTGGGTTTTTCAGTGAAAGAGGTTAAGATAAAATAAGTAGATATGTAAGAGATTAAATGGAATAGATGGATAAGGGTCAGTATTTGTGTCCATGGCTTCCTGGTTCTGTTTTATTGCCTAGAATACATCCAACTACATACTGTATCAATTAACCTAAATATGCCTCAAGAGTGCATCCAACTCAACTTGTCCAATGTAGACCTTATTTCCATCAGTGATTCCACTGCCCAAACCTGTATACTGCTTCCATTACCCTTAATTCCTCCCTCTCCCTAAGCCCCTCATTCAACCAGTTACTAAATCTTGACCTTTCTACCTTTCACATAGCTTTAAAATTGAACCACTTCTCTTGATTTTACAGTGGCCATCCTTGAGTTCAGGCCACTTAAAACTGCTTCCAAACTGTTGTGTCTCTGGCTCCCATTTCCCACTCATGCGTGCATACACAGAAACCCACATCCGTTCACCCCTTGGATTGCCAGATTTATAAGTAAAATTACAAGACATCCAGTTAAACTCAAATTTCAGATAAACAATTTTTGATAAAAGTATGTCCCAAATATTGCATGGGACAATATTGCAAGCATTGCAAATATCTATTCAGTATTTGAAACACACTTATACTAAAAGATTATTTATTTTTATCTGAAACTCAAATTTAACTGGTTATCTTGTATTTTATATGGCAAACTTACCTCTCATTTGTTTGTGTTATTTACAGTTACATATGGAGTTAAAGTACAAATCCGAAAGTATCAGAATAATAACACCAAATTCAGGATAATGGTTTCTACGGAGCATGAAGGAAAAAAGTGTCTTCAGTTAAGTATCCATATGGAAATTCCATCATAGCTGTATTTGTATTAAGCATGTATTTTTAATTTTTGCTTTTAGATTCCCCCCCCCCTTTTAAAGGCTAGTGATGTTCCATTTCTTAAGCTTAGTGGTGTATATACAGATTTTTTACATTACTATGCTTTTTGTGTGTGTTGAATGCTTATAATAAATATTTTAAAAATATTTAATAGCCCTTTAGATAAAGTCCAAAGAACTGAACGTTGATTATAAACATCGTCATGGGTTCATTGGCTCTGTTTACCTCTCTTAGCTTGTCACTTTCAGTTTGTACACAACAGTCTGTTTGTCCTGAACAATTTTCCTCAAAAGATTGTCCATACTACTCCCTCTTGTCCTTAAATCTCAAATTAGTTGGCAGGACTTCACCGGCACCTTATCTATATCTGGGTTAGGTACTTCTCCTATGTGCTGCCAGGGAATTCAGCACCTTTACCACTACCTACATTTGTTTTCACCAAGTGTAATTGCTGACTTACTTGTCTGTATTTCCCATTAGAATACAAAATCTAAAAGTATAGAGACTAAGTTGTATTCACCATAAAGTCTCCAGCCCCCACCAAGTGCCTGGCACCAATGGACCCTCAATAAATATTTGTTGTAGGAATTGATTAGTTAATGAATGATAGGCTGGTTTATTTAACATTCCTGAGGTATTTTATAATTTTACTTTTAACATGAACCCTATTTTATAATCAGTATCTAGGTGAAATCATAAATCGTACCACCTCGTAGTGTGTAGATTAGAAATCATTACCTGGAGGGGCGCCTGGGTGGCACAGCGGTTAAGCATCTGCCTTCAGCTCGGGGCGTGATCCCGGCGTTCTGGGATCGAGCCCCACATCAGGCTCCTCCGCTATGAGCCTGCTTCTTCCTCTCCCACTCCCCCTGCTTGTGATCCCTCTCTCGCTGGCTGTCTCTATCTCTGTCGAATAAATAAATAAAATCTTTAAAAAAAAAAAATCATTACCTGGAATAAAGGTCTCTTCTTTACCTGATTTTAAGATGCTTCTTAGAGTCTGCTTCTTAGCATTTCCTCATCCTCATTAACAGAAGAAAAGACAGATACTGGTGAAGAGTTGAGTCTAGAACATGTTGAACAGGGTAAAACAGTATGTGAAACTATATCATAAGTATGGTATCATAAGGATGCCATCTTTACTCCAACTGTACCCTCTTTATTTATTTCCATTTCTCAAACTTTCTAATTCAGCACTTAGGGAACTCTTATCCTCACATTCTACCTTTGCAGCTTCTAAAATAGTATTGTCTATATCTGGGTTAGGTACTTCTTCTATGTACTGCCTCTAGACTCTACTCTTCAAGAGTAGAAAAATAAGAAAAATAAGTCAAGCAATTATATGATTATTGAGGACCCCTATTGCTAAAATCTAAACCTACTATGGTTCCTTGACTGTTAGGAGCATTTGGCCCAGGGAATGCAAAAAGCTATTGTTTGCAGAATGTTGGCTGGCAGTCAAGAGCTTTCTTTAGTGGCACTTATGATGATGAATTCACCATAGTCTGTGAGCTTGTAATCAGTGTGACAAGTAAAGAAATCTAATTTTGTCAGCTCCCTGTGAGTGAGTCCATTTTCCAGGGATGGACTTGAAATAGCCAAGGATAGAGGACTAATATATCAGAATTCCAATCTAAAATTAATGATTGAGTGTACTAGAATTACCCATCAGCACACCCCCCTGTAGACAAACTGTTTACAAAGCCAAATAAGCAGAAGGCTGCTTGGTGAGTATGGAATCAGAATAAGAGGAGTCAGGTATTTGATTCTAATGTTTAATGGCATTGCATTTTGAGAGCCTGATGTGCACTCTTCCACAAGAACAATTCTGTCCGTGAGGCAGATGGAGACTCACAAGACTGGAGGAGTAATAACCCACTCCTCACCAGCACACCATGCTTTGATGGTCAGGGCCAACCTGTGCTTCTATGACTCATTTTTCTTTGCATTCTTGGATGACTAACTCTTCCATCCCCAAATCTCATGTACATCTACTTGTTGCTTTTTAAAAAATCTTTAGATTTATTAAAACATTCCATGAGACCTCAAACCATAAAATTCCTAGAAGAAAACCCAGGGAGTAATCTCTTGGACATGGCCTTAGCAACATATTTCTGGACGTATCTCCTAAGCCAAGGGAAACAAAAGCAAAATTAAAGTATAGGGACTACGCCAAAATAAAAAGCTTTTGTACAGTAAAGAAACCATTGACAAAATGAAAGGCAACCTACTGAATGGGAGAAGATATTTGTAAATGATATATCCAATAAGGGGTTAACGTCCAAAATATATAAGAATTTATACAACTCAAAACCAAAGAAAAAAAATCTGATTAAAAAATGGACAGGGAACCAAATTAGACATATTTCTAAAGAAGACATACAGATGGCCTACAGGGACATGAAAACATGCTAAACATTTCTAATCGTCAGAAAAATGTAAATCAAAGCCACAATGAGATGCCATCTTACACCCGTCATGATGGCTAGTATCAAAAAGACAAGAAATATCAAGCTTTGGTGAGGATGTGGAGAAAAAGAAATCCATGTGTAGTACTGATGGGAATGTAAATTGCACAGCCATGTGGAAAATAGGATGGAGATCCTTCAAAAAATTAAAAAAGGAAATACCACACAATCCAATAATTCCACTACTGTTTATTCAAAGAAAACAAAAACATTAATTCAAAAAGATATGTGCACCCCTACGTTTATTGCATTATTTTTATAGTAGGTAAGATATAGAAGGAACCTGTGTCCATCAATAAATGAATGAATAAAGATGTGATACACACACACACACACACACACACACACACCACACAAAGAGGGATATTATTCAGCCATAAAAAAGAGTGAGATCTTGCCATTTGCAGCAACATGAATGGACCTAGAGGGTATTAAGTGTAATAAGTTAGACAGAAAAAGACAAATACCATATGATTTCACCTATATGGGGAACCTAAAAAAACAAAACAAATGAACAACCAACAAAAAAAGCAGAAACAGACCCATAATACCAGAGAACAAACTGGTAGTTGTCAGAGGGGACGTGTCGAAGGTATAAGCAAAATGGGCAAAGGGGACTGGGAGACACAGAATCTTTATTATTATGATTTTGCTAACTAAAACAAGTTAAGTATAAAAAGCCCATGAATTTGGTAATGATATTGAAAAAAAAAGGTTAATACGCTATGTGCAAAACAGTATTTTTAATATAAAAGAATGACTATAATGGATGTACAAGTTTTAGTGATTTTATTATAAATAAGGGACATTAATATAGAGGTTCATTTTATTAATTCCAGAAGTATGTGTCTGTAAAATATAGATAGGTACTTTTTTTTCTATCTGTATAAGCAAGATATACAGAGAGAATTCTAATTGAGCCAAATGCTTCCAGAAAAAAATAGGTACTGAGCCAGAATTGAATGGGCTAACCAATCCTTTTGGTAATATAGAATAGCCAAGCAGAAGATGCATCCAGCAATTGATTAGCACCAGTGGTCATATATAATAAGCACTTTAAAAAGGATTCAACAATGTGTTTCACAATAATAAAATAACCAGCTATCCCAAATGTAAGAATTAACTAAAAAGTTGATCCCTCATCCTCTGATAAATAAAATTAAAAATACTTTAAATGACCCTACTCAGGGAATTATAAATAAGATTCTTATATGACTTACAAAGTGACCAATATTTGTATCAGATCAGATCCAGGAATATCACATGACATCATCTCAGATAGGTGGTTTATTGGTTATGAATAGGAACCCTGAGCCAGTCTGCTTGAGCTCACATTACTTTAGGCAAGTTATTTGATCTTTCTGTGCCTCAGTTTCCTTATCTATAAAATGAGAGTTATAATAGTTTCCATCTCAATTGTTATTATGAGGATTAAAGAGTGAATACATGTGAAACACTTAGAAGAGTGCCTTGAACATAATAATTGCTCAGTAAATGTTAATTATTATAATTTCTGGGAAAAAACTCATTTTACAAAAAACTAAAATCGGCATGAAAGATGTGTATGTGCAAGTTCCATTAAGGTGATACATGGAACTTTGTTTTTAAAAAGGGCTTCAGCCTACTATTCAAGTATTAGGCATGAGTTCCCTTGAGCTATACAATGAAATTTCATATCCTGACCGAGAATCAATTCATCAACAAATCATCTGACCTCAACTAGTAGGTTTTTGAAGGAAGGGAGTTTGGCAGTGCAGGGAGAAAGGAGGAATGTGGTAAGGTTATTGCAAACTTAGACAGTATCTGGTAAACAAAGACCAGACCTTATAGAATAAATTCCAGTTTTGACTCAGTGGATAGCAAACTGCCATCCCTAATTCTGATACTAGTGATTAACTAAGGTTAAGTGTCCTTTTTAAAGCCATTGATATGCCCTTCAAAGATTTCCCCTTTAGGGGGTCTTTCTCCATCTTGGAGAAATAGCAACCTTATTTGTTCAAAGCAATTCTTCATTTATGTTGGTCTTCATACCGACATTTTTATTTTATTGCTTTTTGGCATATTTATTATTCCCTAAGTAGCCTCTAGACATATTGAGCTGCCTGACTAGGCTGTACAAAGTTTCTTCTGAAGTACCAATTATTTTCTTGATAGCTTTTTGGCCATAGAATTGCATAGGTTTTGAGTGGTCTGCCTCAATCCAATGTCATCATTTTTATTGCATTATTTTGCAGATTGTGAGGGTTACAGTGGCATATATGATACATAAGGTTATAGCATCAACCTAAATATCCTGAATTAATCATTACCCCAAAATTATTGTTATTATCCTATGTTTAGCATTTTCATCATCATAAACATTTATGCATTCACAGCACTAGACCAGTTGTTTGGAATAAAAGGTGATATGAAAGCTATCAAAAAAGTGGTTTCTATCAATAAGATGCTTAAAATCACTGAGGGAGAGATAATATATACATTAAAAAAGACAATTAACAAGATTGTTTAAGGTTCCTAAATATGACAGCTAAGCAAATTGTATGGTACCTTTATGATAGTATAGAAGGAACACTAAACCTATAATTGGACAACTTAGGTTTAAATCTAGACTCTACCACTTGCTTTGTTACCTTTAAAGCAGGAATAATAATACCCATCTTAAAGAATTGTACAAGAATTAAATGAATAATATATATCAAAGTACCTGACAAGTAGCAGACACTGAATGAATGTTAATTTCTTTCTTTGCTCAAACAGTGCATAAAGATTCAGATGTCTAAGCATTTGTTTCTAAAGGCTATAAATAAATTTTGCTGGAGCATTATTTTGTAGTAATTAAGATTATATTTTCAAAACTGTGCCTTGTAATAACTGAAGGAAGATCAATACTGAGGTCACTGCAAAGTCAGAGTTGGGTTTTGATCACTGGAATCAAGGTTTTATCTTCTTAACTCTGTCCCATCCTTCTTTTTATTTTTTTCCCACTCTTCTTTTTAAAATAACACCCGTATTGAGATAATTCACATATCATACAATTCATGCATCTGAAGTACACAACTCAATGTTTTTAGTATATTTACAGAATTGTGCTACCATCACCAAAATCAATTTTAGAATATTTCATCACCCCAAAAAGAAACCCTGTACCCATTAGCAATCATTCCTCTTTATATTCCAATGCCCTGATGAATTAGGCTAGATAACTGTAAAGGACCTCTGAATGTCTTAGCATCCCTTCAGTTTAGCCCAAGGATCTGCCACTTTTTTAAAAGTGTGGCCCTTTATTTCTAGTATGTTTTGAATAAAGATGGAAACAGATCAAAGGTCTTATGCCAATCACTGATTACTGACTAAAGTGCTGAAGAAAATGAGAAAGTAAAAAGGGAGTATTGGTCTGTAGTTCCGTTTCTAGACTGGAGAGAGGCCAACTTCTGTTGGGCAATCACTCAACATATAACTGGAAAGGAATAAGGTGAACAGCTATTCCAGTGACCAATGAAATTGACTCACAAGTGATTTGCAACAGGTATAATTCCCTACTAACTCCTAGTACAAACAAGTAGGAGATAAACACTAAGGAATCCATTTCTTAACACAAAGCCTCTAGACCCTACCCTGGCCCCTCTGATTTTCTAAATATTCTTTGGCATCCTGGTTTATACTTACTTTTTTTTTTTCTTTTCTTTTTTTTTTTTTTTTTTGCCGAAGTTCTTGTATTAGTTATCTATTGCTGTATAATAAATTGTCCCTGAACGTAGTGACTTAAACTAAGTGGGTCAGGAATTGGGGAGCATTTTGGCTGAGACATTTTCAGTCAGGGTCTTTCATGTCATAGTAGTCGAGATGTTGGCTGGGGCTGCAATCATCTGAAGGCTTGACTGGGCTGGAGGATCTCTTTCCAAGATTCTGGCAAATTAGTGTTAGTTATTGGCTGTGGCCCTAAGTTCCTTACCGTGTGAACTTCTACCTAGAATTCCAAAGTATTCTCACAATGTGGTAGCTGATTTCTCCCAGAGTGACAGATACAAGAGGAAGAGCAAGTAGGAAGACTTAATACTCTTATGACTTAATTTCTGAAGTTATACACCATTATTCTATTCATTAGAAGAGAGTTATTAAATCTAGCCCACACACAAGGGGATGAGAATTAGGCTTCAACTCTTGAGGAGAGGAGTATAAAATAATTTGTAGACATAGTTTAAGCCACCACTCTCTTGCTCCTTCCACCCACCCATTCTCTTCTGATGTCTTCATCTAAGGTAGAAAAAAGATGGAAATATCTACTTTCCACCTATATATCAGATTAGAATGTTTTTCTTCTTTAGCCTTTTAATTTTTCTATAATTTTTATAGATAAATCTGGTGTAAAGCAGCCTTATCTATAGTAGCCAAATAATGGAAAAAGCTCAAATGTCCATCCACTAATGAATGGATAAAGAGGATATGGTATATATATTTATAGGTCATAGGTAATCAGGTATGAGTAAGTATTAGAATTTAGAATGAGAAGACCCAAGCTTGAAGGTAGGCACATCAATTTATATATTGGTTGTATAAATTCAAGCAAGTTTATTAATGCTCTGAACCTTAGCTATCTCATCTATATAATGGGATCATGATAATACCAACCTCAAAAATAAGTGTAAGAATTACATAACATATTGTGTATAAGAATATTTTTGGAAATTGAAAATACTATTCAAATGAATAGGTTTTAAAAATTATTAATATTGTTATTAGTATTTTTAAAAACTATACCTATTTCAGTAGAACACCAGCACCATCTTTTTCTAGGTTGATAACACACACTTTTCTCAAATGAATTAACTACTCATCTCTACTGATTCATTTAGCAAGAACAATATGTTCTGCAATGGGCCAAATTATTTCTCCATTGAAAAATATGAAATTCCCCATTGTATTTTCATGCTAGTAAGTTTCAAGAAAGATAAATTCCACCCCCCCTTCTTTTTTGATGTTGAGGTACATGGGCCAGAGATAGCAAGGATGAACAATTGAAATATTTAATTTATTTATTTAATTAATTTATTTATTAAAGATTTGTTTAGTTATTAGAGAGAGAGAGAAAGAGAGAGAGACTGTTGGGGAGGGGCAGAGGGAGAAGGAGAGAAATCCTAAGCAGACTCCATGCAGAGCTCTGAGCCTGATGCCGGACTCAATGCGGGGCCTAATTCCAGGACTGTGAGATCACCACCTGAGCTGAAACAAAGAGTCGGCCACCCAACCAACTGCACCATCCAGGCACCCTTAATTGAACTATTTTAAATGAACTTGCCTTCTAACTGCAGTCCACCTCTACTGTGACTTTTTCTTCAGACTAGAAATTGATGAACATTTGGAATTTATATGAAGCTCAAAGTTTAATATGCTTCAATTTTTTAATTTGAGAAAGAAAATTTTAAGAAATAGATTTAAGGATGACATGGTCCTTGAAAAAATCATCAAATTATTAAAAAGTATGTACACATATAAAAGCTAATTGCTTTCTTACATACCAGTAATGAACAGGTGGAATTTTAAATTGAAAACACAACATCATTTATTTTAACATTCCTCAAAATGAAATACTTAGGTATAATTTAACAAAATATGTACAAGATCTATATAAGGACAACTGTAAAACTCCGATGAAAGATATCAAAGAAGAATGAGATAAATGGAGGGATATTCTATGTTAATGGATAGGAAAACTCAATATTGTTAAGATACAGGTTCCTTCCAACTTGATCTATAGATTTAATAGAATCCTAATTAAACTTCCAGCAGGTTATTTTGTGGATATGGATGAATTGATTTTAAATTTTATATACAGAGGCAAAAGACCCAGAACATATAACACATTATTAAAGGAGAAGAGCAAAGTTGGAGGACTGACACTGTCTGACTTCAAGGCTTACTACAATGCTACAATAACCAAGACAGTATGGTATTGACAAAAAAATTAAACAAATAGATCAGTAGAACAGAATACAGAGCCCATAAATAGACCCCCATCAATGTAGCCAACTGATCTTTGACAAAAGAGCAAAGACAATAAAATGGAGCAAAGACAATCTTTTCAACAAACAGTACTGGGGCAATCTGATATCCACACGCAAAAAAAAAAAAAAAAAAAAAAAAAGAGTCTAGATATAGATCTTACACCCTTTACAAAAACTAACTTAAAATAAATCATAGACCTAAACATAAAACACAAAAACTGTACAGCTCCTAGAAGATTACATAAGTGAAAATTTATATGACCTTGAGTATGGCAATGACTTTTTAAATATTACACCAAAGGCATGATCCATGAAAGAAATAATTGATAAGCTGGATTTTACTGAAATTTAAAACTTTTATTCTGTGAAGGACAATGTCAATGAGAAGACAAGCCACAGACTGAGAAAATATTTGCAAAAGTCACATCTGATAAAGGACTGTTATCCAAAATATACAAAGAACTCTTTTTTCCCCCAGATATTGATTGATTGATTGATTGATTGATTGATTGATTCGAGAGAGAGAGAGAGACAGAGCATGAGCAGGGGGAGGGGCAGAGGGAGAGGGAGAAGCAGACTCCCTGCTGAGGAGGGAGCCCAACACGGGGCCTGATTCCAGGACCCCGGGATCATGACGTGAGCCTAAGGCAGACGCTTAACTGACTGAGCCACCCAGGTGCCCCTAAAATATACAAAGAACTCTTAAAACTCAAAACAAGAAAACAAATAACCTAATTAAGAAACAGGCCAAAGATCTCAACAGATATTTCACCAAAGGAGGTATACAGATGGAAAATAAGCACACCATATGTTACCAGAAAAATGCAAATTAAAACAACAGGATACCACTATATGCCTTTTAGAATGGCCAAAATCCAGAACATTGACAACACCAAATGCTGACGAGAATTTGGAGCAATTTTCAATCATTGCTTGTGGGAATGTAAAATGGTACAGTTACTTTGGAAGACAGTTTGGCGATTTCTTACAAAAACAAACATAGTCTTACCATACAATACTGCAATCACTCCCCTTGGTATTTATCCAAAAGAGCTGTAATCTTATGTCCACATAAAAATCTGTACACGGATGTTTATAGCAGCTTTATTAATAATGCCAAAACCTGGAAGCAACCTATGATGTCCTTCAGTAGTTGAATGGATAAACTGTGATACATCCAGACAACGCAATATTATTGAGTGCTAAAAAGAAATGAGCTATCAAGCCATAAAAAGACATGGTAGAAACTTAAAATGCATATTACTAAGTGAAAGAAATCAATTGGAAAAGGCTGTATACTGTATGATTCCAACTATATGACATTCCGGAAAGGCAAAAGCAATGGAGACAGTAAAAAGATCAGTGGTTGCCAGGGTGAGGGACGAATGAATAAGTGAAGCACAGAGAATCTTTAGGGAAATAAAACTACTCTATGATACTAAAATGAATACACATCATTATACATTTGTCCAAACCCAAAGTATGCACAACATCAAGAGTGAACCCTAATGTAAACTATGAACTTTGGTTGATTATGATGTGTCAATGCAGATTCATCAAACATAAAAATGTAACACTGGTGAGGGATGTTGATAATGGGTGAAGCTATGCATGAATGAGGGCAGGGGGTATATGAAAATCTCTGTATCTTCCACTTAGTTTTGCTATAAACCTAAAACTGCTCTAAAAAATAAAGTCTATTAAAAATATGTATACATATATGGACATAATTTTATGTAAATGCAATTATAAAATATTTTTTCAGGTATATATATTAACTCACTTAATCATTCTAACAACTGTATGATGTCCTTACTAGAATCATCTCCATTTTGTAGATAAATAAATTAAGGAACAAAGAGGGTAAGTAACTAGTCTAAAGTAACAGTCAATTTAGTGATACATCTCAAGTTTGAGCTTATAAAATTTGACTCTAAACTGAAATTCCTAACCATTATTTTATAATGACTGTTTATAGCTTTCTTTTTTTCTTTTCTCCAGGCTTCTAATGATTCTATCATATACACACATACATATAAAGCTTTTGTCAGTCAATTTTATAAGTATGGGATTATATTATATATACAATTATTTTCATCTTGCTTTTCTCATTCAACAATACCTTAAAGAAATTTTTAGTCAGTCGTTGCAGCTCTAATTCATTCTTTTTTGCTGTGATCATAGTATTCCATTCTCTGGGTATATCATTACCTAATTCATCATTCCCCATAAACATCCTTATACATTTATCTTTATATGCTGGTTGTTTTATTTATATGGGCTAGATTCCCAGGTATGGAATTATAGATTCAATGGCCATATATGTATTTACATTTGCTTTTAATGGATGTTGTCAGATGGTTTTCCAAAAAGGCTGTCATCATATAATCAATAATATGAGGGGTGCCCTTTCCCACATTTCAGAGAGATGAATAGTATAGTGGGAAGCAGGGTTCATACTGGAGTTATCTGCTGGAGTGTGAAACTTTGCTCTGCTATTTACTACCTGGGTAAGCAATATCAATTTCTTTCAATTCTCTGTGCCTAGATTATCTTATTCATAAGGATAATACTAGTACCTTCATCACAGGGTTGTACTGAGGATTACATGAGCCAGTTCATACAAATCATATAGAGTAGTGCCTAAATAAAATAAGTAATCAATATCCTCAGCAGTTATCTCCTGTTAGTTTTTGACAGCTTGATAAAATGATATTTGTTGTCACGGCAACTCCAAATTTCCTGACAATCAGTGAATCTGAACATCTTTCCATACACTTGTTCCTCTTTTGGATTTGCTTTTCTGTGACTTATATATTCATTATCTAATCCTTTTCCAAATTTTTTTAGAGGGGAGAATTTTTTTTTGTCTTTAAAAAAAATAAATTTGTAAGACTTCTTTGTAGATTACATACAGATAATTAAGCCTCTGTCAGCATATTTCCAAACCCTTTTTTACCTATTGGGGTTTCTTTTCTCATACCAAAGTCTTTTATCTTTAAAATCAAATTTGTTTTTTGTTTCTGAGTTTCAAGGCTAAGGGTGGAGAGCTCTCCAACTCCGAGTCTGTCCTTGCGGTCTCCTAGATTATACTCCAGCAAAATTTACTAAATGATCTTTCATTTTACTGCGGATCTAATTTTGTACTCTCACTTTTGTTCACTGCTCCTTTTACTCCTATTCTAATACCATATTGATACAATCATGTAAGCAGTTACCTAAATGAACTAGAATTAAAAGCAAGAAATTTTATTCTCATCTCTGCACCTTTTTTTTTTTAAAGATTTTATGTATTTATTTTGGAGAGATAGAGAGAGCACAAGCAGGGGGAGGGACAGAGGGAGAGGAGAGAGAGAATTTCAAGCAGACTCTGTGCTAAGGGAGCAGAGTCCAATGCAGGGCTTGATCTCATGACCCTGAGATCATGACCTGAATCGAAATCAAGAGTCAGCCACTGACACAACTGAGCCACCCAGGCATCCCTCATTTCTGCACCTTTAAACCTGTTTTGTTTTGTCAAATGGTTTTCCCATCCCCTAGCTCCAACTGCATGAAGTCTCAGTCAGATATAATAAGACCAGATTATTTTGCCACTTTCATTCAAATATTAATAAATATTAAAGCTCCAACCATTTATCTAATATAAAACCTCCTGCTTATCCCAAGCCTATGCCTGACTCAGGCTTGGAACTGAGAAGGTAGGGAGCAGCGTGGTCAGTCTTTATCATCATTCCTCTGGTCCTGCACTTGTGTCTCTTTCACTTCCTACTTCCAGTTTCTCTTGGGTGGCAGAACATAAGCATCAGAGTCTTCAGGGATATTGAAGGGCTTACGTAACTGGTGCCATCTTTAGTTCTCTCTTGGCTGTCAAATGTACTCCGTCTTGGTAGTCGTCCAAATGCTAACTCTCTTGCAGGGATCTTTCATGACCACCCCTGACACACACATCACTAAAGGTCCCTGATATAGATACTCCTCTGGCTGTCACTTGTAATTTCTTAGCTGGCTGATTCTGGTGGTATACTCTGCACATAGACTCTTTCTCATCCCTCCAGATAGGTTTCTTGGGTGGATTTCTTATTGCAGCTCCTTTTTGTGAGGACCAGGTCATCATGCTCTGAGAAATAGTTATCTTTGCCCAACTACTGCAGAATTTCAGCTTGCTTCAACCATTGCTCTTTCTTTGCCCTGCCATCAAGCCCAGTATCAACCATCTACTCTCTTACACATTTTTTCAGGTATTAAGAGGTAATTGTTACATACCTTAAAATTCCAGGAGATCCATGATAAATCAGTGGTCTTCCGACATCCCAATTTTTTGACTCACGTATGGGAGATGGAAAAAATACCTGTCTCCTCTTCCCCTTAGGGAGGAGATGGATGATAAATATACAACACATTGGAATTTGTTAAACAAAATCCTTGCTACCTGAATCTTGATCAATTTCTTCACCTCCTCTTACAAGAAGACAGATGGACAATGGGTTGTAAAACCTGTTTTTATGATCTCTTATGCTGTCCTATGTAAATAGGTTTAGAATCTATCATTTTAAACCTTTCAGACACAGAGGTTTAAATTAGTCAAATTTAACCCTCTGTTCCATTTATGGAAGATTTATGGTGTGTTCTGGTATCTAATAAATAAGTGTTCCCTTATTGCCCTTTTTCATGATTTTCTTGGCTCTTTTCAGGCATTCATTCTTCTGAAAGTATTTCAGCCACCACCCCTCTCATTCTTCTAAAAGTACTTCAGCCACCACCCCTCAACCCCAATCCTATTGGGATTCTAATTGGAATTGTATTAAAACACTAATTCTAATTTTGTGACAATATGTTTATGTAATCGAATCTCCCCATCGAAGAACGTGGCATGTTTTTTCCAATAATTTTATGTTTTCTTCCTGTTCTTTTCTTGTTACATTTTATATTTTATGGTTGTTGTTCATATTGTGAATAGAATATCTTTTTCCACATCTCCTGTAGGTACTTATGCAGGTAATAAGGTATTGATTTTTGTGTATTTTCTTCTATTTGGCCATCTTGTTAAATTACCTTATTAATTCCAGAAGATTGTTTTTGTTTTTAACTAGTCTTAGGTGTTTTTAGGAATACTATCAAACCATCAGCTTTTTTCTTCTGATGTTTATGTTAGCTATTTAATTCTCTTTTTTTGTTTGTTTCCTTATCTTGATTTCATGAAAACTACCAAAACAAATTTTAATAAAATGATTTTAAGGCTTTTAACCATGTAGGATAATAAGATAAGTTTTAATAAGACAATTTAAAGGTTTAATCATTTAAAATAATAATTGAATATAGTTTTGGATATAATTTTTATTACATTTAAGTAGTTCCCTTATATTAAAATTTTACTTAGAGGTTTTATTAAAAATAATGACTGTATTTTATCAAATGCATTTTTATCACGTGTTGTTATAATCATATGAATTTTTCTCCCTCTAATTTGCTGTTTTAATGGATTAGGTTGCTAGATCTCCTAATCTTAAACCACACTCCTCTCTTGGTCACATACCTTCCTTTAGATACGTTGCTGGAGCCTATTTTCAATTAAGCGACATTGTTTTGTAGCTTTATTTCTCCTTCCTTCCCCTATTTTTCCCTCTCTCCCTTGTTTCCTTCCTTCTTTTTATATTATCATTGCCATGTTTTCATATTAAAATTATATTAACATCGTAAAATGAACCAAAGAAACTTCCACTGTTTGCTATGACTGCATTAGTTTAAATCCGTGCTACTCAAAGTGTGGGCTATGAACCAGCAGTATTAGCATCACAGGAAGCTTGTTGGAAATTTATAATCTTAGGCATAACATTATATCTACTTTATTAGTAGCCACATTTAAAACTAACTAGATCCTCAGGAGTTTCCTATGAACATTAACACTGAAATTCTCTGAGATGTTGAGGCACCTGGGTGGCTCACTTGGTTGAATGCCCAGCTCTTGATTGCGGTTCAGGTCATGATCTTGGGGTCCTGGGATCAAGCCCCTCATTGAGCCCACCAGCTCCCTCCACTCTCAGTGGTTAGTCTACTTAAGGTTCTCTCTCTCCCTCTGCCCCTCCCCCACCTCTCAAAGATAAATAAATCTTTAAAAAACAACAAAAAAAGAAATTCTCTGAGCTGCATGTAATCACTTTTCAATGGTTGAAATTTCCTCACTTTTCTCATCTCTGTTCTTTGGTCTCTTCAAATTTTTCCTCCTTCTTAAGTCAATTTTGGTAATGCTTATTTTGCTAGGATATTACCCACTTCTGACTTGTCAAATCTGTTGCCATAGCTACTATTAGTATTCTCTTACAATTATTTTAGCCTCTCTTACATTTAAGGTTATATCTCTGTCACTTAAGGTGACGTCTAGTTCCTCTAGCAGTTCTCTTTCACTGAATGTTTATCCTATTTGACCAGATGGATTTCACTCTCTTTAGCTCCCAGGACTTGGGTGGATGGCGTAGTGTGCCACTCAGATCCCCTATAGGACACACTCATTCTCCCAGCTGCTTTGAATGTTGATGACTGATGACTCACTGCTGAGTCTCTCTCTAGGAATTGTCCTTAGCTGAAGAGAGCTACCTTACCCAACAATGTACCCCCTTCCTGGGGATAGCCCATATCTAGTGACTGGTGCATGGGAGGGCAAGTCCATCCCCCTTGCCTCAAGCCAGAACAATGCTGAGAGGCCATTCCAGGTGCTGAGCACCCCATAGTTACTGCTGGAGCCTCTGTTGCAATGGCATGGCAGTTCATCTTTTCCTTCTGCCTGGTTCTCTTTACTTCACCCATCACAACTGTTGTTCCCAATAACACTCCCTAATAAATCCCCTACACACAAATCTTACAGTTGCAGAGACTGTTTCTAGGGGAACCTGACATACCATGCATGGTCCCTGGAATGAATTGTAATTTTCTTTGTCAGCTTTGAGTTTTAAGTCTGGTTGTAAAGGTAGCCTGAGATACGCAGTACTGCAGGTGGGTGAAAGCAATTCTATTTTTCTCCGCATGGACTGGTGGTAATCTGCCAGTCCCTGGTGAGGCATTGCTGCCTCTATGTCTCCTTTTCTTCCCATATTCTCCCAGCCACAGGACTGGAAGTTCGGGAGGACCAGGCACTCCCACTGGGGGGCTGATGTTGACTCCTGTCTTGCTTCTAGCTTCCTATAGGCCTTATGTCACCATTTGGCAAAGAAGGATGAAAATTGGAGGTCAAAAAACTTCATTCAGGGCATCAGAATTCCAGGATCCTACTCTTTTCATTTTTTACGTTTATTTTATTTTAAAGTAAACTCTACCAATGTGGGGCTTGAACTCACAACCCCAAGATCAAGAGTTGCATGCTCTACTGATTGGGCCAGCCAGGTGCCCCAACTCTTTTAATTTTTTAAATCTTCTCAACAAAAGTAATCAAAAAATTTCAGATGTCAGATATTTTAATTAGATTATATCTTTTAATTTTTATTGTCAAATTTTCTTACAGAAGTTCACTGAAATTCAAAAGAGAAGGCAAAAGATGCATAGCAAGAGGGGAAGGTGAGATAAGCATTCGAAGAGGTAATTTTTTAATTTTTAATTTTGTGTGTCTTTGTGTGTTTACATTTAAATTTTAGTAAGTTAACACACAATGCAATATTGGTTTCTGGAGTAGAATTCAGTGACTTATGACTTACACACAACACCCAGTGCTCATAACAAGTTCCCTCTTTAATATTTGTCACCCATCTAGCCCATCCCCCCACCCACCTCCCTTCATCAACCTTCAGTTTGTTCTCTATTGTTAAGAATCTCTTATGGCTTGTTTCCCTCTCTCCTTTTTTTCTTTTTCCCCTTCCCATATGTTCATGTGTTTTCTTTCTTAAATTCCACATGAGTGAGATCATATGGTATTCATCTTTCTCTGTCTTACTTATTTCACTTAGCATAATACACTTAGCATAATGCACAATACACTTAGCATAATGCACATAATTGTTGCAAATGGCAAGATGTCATTCTTTTTGAAGGCTCAGTAATATTCCATTATATATATATATCACATCTTCTTCATTCACTCATTCATCAGTCATTGGACATTTGGGATCTCTCCATAGTTTGGCTATTGTTGATAATGCTGCTATAAACATTGGGGTTCATGTACCCCTTCGAATCTGTAGTTTTGTATCCTTTGGGTAAATACCTAGTAGTGCAACTGCTGGATTGTAGGGCAGTTCTATTTTTAACTTTTTGAGGGACCTCCAAACTGTTCTGCACAGTGGCTGCACTAGTTTGCATTTCCACCAACAGTGCACCAGTGCTCCCCTTTCTCTGCATCCTCACCAACACCTGTTGTTTCTTGTGTTGTTAATTTTGAGAAGCGAATTTTTTAAAAAACATGCATGTACTTTTTATTGTAGTTTTTGTTTTGTCATTGTTTTAACTGCTGCCCCAGCATATTAATTCTTACAATATCTTGACACAGATTTCTAGGCTATCTCCCTAAGGATCTGTGGAGAAATCAGGAATAGAATATGAAACTAATAATAATTTATAAACACAGGACAAAGGATAGGGCCTGTATATAGTAGGTACTCAATAAATATTTTTGTTTTGATTTGGTTTTAAAAATCAGAGTGAATCAACACGTGAGATTTCTTTACAGCACTTTGAATGGGCTTGTTAGCATTTTTCTACCTCTTTTGGAGTGCATTTTCTGGGTAACAGATTATGCATGATTATAATAAATAACATTTGTTGAACGTTTACTACATGCAGTTAGTGTTCTAAAAACTTGTATTAATTCATTTAATATTCAAAATAAATAGATGTAAAAGCAGAGTATTACATGCCACATATTCCAATTGTTAAAAATGCATACATCGTTAGCCATCAGGGAAATTCAAATCAAAACCACACTAAGATACCACCTTACTTCTCTAAAGAGCTTTGCTTATTGACTTGCCTATTTCACTTGTTAACTGGTTGTTTCCAGTAATAGTATTCAGATGAACATCTCTGATTTCTAAAAGAATAAACACTGATCCTCTTGGGTTTTAGACAGAAAGCTTAGAATATGTCTGTTTCCTTTTGTGCATTAAAGTAAAGGAAATCTACAGCTTTGACAGGTTCTTTATTTTAAATTGAAGTGTAAGAATCTTTGTTATAGCATCTATTGTGTCAAGATAAGTAATAATAGTGCTTATGTTTTATAATTGGAGATATTCCATCATATCCCCAACTGCACAGAACTATCAAGGAGTAGAATTAGAATTTTAATCCAAGCATGTTAATTCTAGACCTTGGTAACTCAACCACTATTTTATACCTCCAGCCTCCTTAAGAGCAAGATTCCTACTACCCCTCACAAACAGCCATACAATGAATGAATTTATTATGAGCTGAAAATCTCTCTGCATCCTATGAGAATCTCCAAAAATTAGCTACTCTGACTTCTGTTTTCCTATGGTATCCTCTATTATGATACTTAACCCAACAAAATGAAATTATGTGTCTCTCCCACTAGTATGTATATGAATACTTGCAGGGAGAAAAAAATCTGGTTCTATTCATCTTCATCTTCTACTTAGAGTGTCTAAATCATGACTTATGCTTAATAAATTTGGCTGAATAAATATACAAGCAAACACAAGCCTGCCTTTTGCCCAACTGGAATGTAGTAGTTTTTCTATATTTATTTATTTAATAAATATTTATTGCATACCTACTATCTACCAGACACTGTCCTAGGTGCTAATACATGTAAGTAATCAAGATAAAAAGTATTGTCCCAAAGACTTTAATTCTAGTGAGAAGACAGATAATATCTAATAAGCATAATAAATAAGGCATTTATAGAGTCTGCTAGAAGCTGACAAATGCTAAAATTAGGGCAAAATAAGGGAGATCAGAGTTTGGGGAGAAAATGAGACTTGTAATAGTGTGGTCAGGGCAATCTTATTGAGGAGGAGGTGACATTTGAGCAAAGACTTGAAGATGGTGAAGGAATCATCCATAGACTATTTGGAGGAAGGGTCTTCCTGGTAGAGGGAAGGAGGAAACAGATGGTGCAAAGGCCCTGAGGCAGGAGCACACCTGGCTTGTTCCAGGAACAGCAAGGAGACCATTGTGAATGGAGGGCAGAAGAGTAGGAGATGAGAGCAAGTTAAGGTCCTGAAGGACAATTTAAGGACTTTCAGCTTTTACTCTGAGTGTTAAGAGTAAAAGTATTAAGGCGGAGTGGCATGTTTTGAATTACATATTAAAATAATCACACGGGCTGCTGTGTTGCGTGGAGTGTAACGTGGAAAAGGGAGGCCAAGACAGTAATCCAGGAGAAAGACAGTGGTGAAAGGCAGTGGAAGTACTTGTGTCTTTCACAGTTAAAGTGAAAGGATCATGCATAATGTCAGTTGGATGATCACAAAACAAATAAGGATGCCTTTTAAAAGTGACTTTCTATGTGTTAAGGTTATTATCTCAGGGGTCTCAGGGTCTCTCACTTATGTATCAGGGGATCTATCTTGTCATAAAAAATTTTTCTGCAAAGGTTAAAGGAATTTTTAATAAATAACTATGGAATTATAAAGGGGGAACATGACTTTCAGGTCTATTTATAATAAAAACTACTGTATTAGGAACTCAACAGTGCTCCAATGTAATTGCATAAAATTACTCAATGGTCTTTAAGGTTGAATAATTTGTTTTGTTAATGATTAGATAAAACAGTCATGTAGAAGACAAAGTATTTCTGGTTAATGAGTGATAATCTGATGACAGAAGACTTAAGAGCAACAGCAAATATTATGCATATCTTTTCTCCTCTTTTTCTTGAACTGAAGCTATAGGAAGAACAGTTTAATTTGCTAGCTGACTTTTCCTATTCTCCCATTTTCCCTTGCTTCTTAACAATTATCCCTATATTTTCACATTTATGTCTTTCTTTTTATGTATGTATGTATGTATGTATGTATTTATTTAAATTCAATTAGCCAACATATAATACAGCATTAGTTTCAGATGCAGTGTTCAATAATTTATCAGTTGCAACTAACACCCAATACTCATCACAACCCGTGCCCTCCTTAATGCCCATCACCCAGTTACCCCATCCCTGTACCCACCTCCCCTTCAGTAACCCTCAGTTTGTTTCCTATAGTTAAAGAGTTCCTCATGGTTTGTCTCCCTGATTTCTTCCCATTCAGTTTTCCCTCCCTTCCCTTATGATCCTCTGTCCTGTTTCTTATATTCCACATATGAGTGAAACCATATGATAATTGTTTTTCTCTGATTGACTTATTTCACTTAGCCTAATACCCTCCAGTTCCATCCATGTTGATGTAAATCATAAGTATTCATCATTTCTGATGGCTGAGTAATATTCCATTGTATTATATATACCACTTCTTGATCCATTCATCTGTCATCTGTTGAAGGACATCTCAGCTCTTTCTACAGTTTGGCTATTGTGGACATTGCTGCGATGAACATAGGGGTGCAGGTGCCCCTTCATTTCACTGCATCTGTATCTTTGGGGTAAATACTCAGTAGTGGAATTGCTGGGTCATAGGGTAGCTCTATTGTTAACTTCTTGAGGAATCTTCATACTGTTTTCCAGAGTGGCTGTACCAGCTTGGATTCCCACCAACAGTGCAAGAGGGTTCCTCTTTCTCCACATCCTTCCCAACATTTGTTGTTTCCTGTCTTGTTAATTTTAGCCATTCTGACTGGTGTGAGGCGGTACCTAATTGTAGTTTTGATTTGTATTTCCCTGATGCCGAGTGATGTGGAGCATTTTTTCATGTGTCTGTTGGCCATTTGTATGTCTTCTTTGGAGAAATGTCTATTCATGTCTTCTGCCTATTTCTTGACTAGGTTCTTCATTTCTTGGATGTTGAGTTTGATAAGTTCTTTATAGATCTTGGATACTAGTCCTTTATCTGACACATCATTTGCAGATATCTTCTCCCATTCCATACGTTGCCTTTTAGTTTTGTTGACTGTCTCCTTTGCTGTGCAGAAGCTTTTTATCTTAATGAAGCCCCAAGAGTTCATTTTTGCTTTTGTTTCCTTTGCCTTTGGAGACATGTCTAGCAAGAAGTTGCTGCAGTCAAGGTCAAAAAGGTTGCTGCGTGGGTTCTCCTCTAGGAATTTGATGCACTCTTATCTCACATTTAGGTCTTTCATTCATTTTGAGTTTATCTTTGTGTATGGTATAAGACAATGGTCCAGTTTCATCCTTCTGCATGTGGCTGTCCAATTTTCCCAGCACCATTTATTGAAGAGATTGTTCTTTTTCCATTGGATATTCTTTCCTGCTTTGTCGAAGATTAGTTGACCATAGAGTTGAGGGTCCTTTTCTGGGCTCTCTATTTTGTTCCATCAATCAATGTGTCTATTTTTGTGCCAGTACCGTGCTGTCTTGAGATCACAGCTTTGTAATATAGCTTGAAGTCGGGCATTGTGATGCCGCCAGCACTGGCTTTCTTTTTCAACATTCCTCTGGCTATTCGGTGTCTTTTCTGGTTCAATACAAATTTTAGGATTATTTGTTCCAGCTCTGTGAAAAACGTCAATGGTGTTTATAGGGATTGCATTGAATGTGTAGATTGCTGTGGGTAGCATAGACATTTTAACAATATTTATTCTTCTAATCCATGAACTTGGAATGTTTTTCCATGTCTTTGTGTCTTCCTCAATTTCTTTCATAAGTGTTCTGTAGTTTTTAGAGTACAGATCCTTTACCACTTTGGTTAGGTTTATTCCTGGGTATCATGGTTTTTGGTGCAATTATAAGTGGGATCGATTCCTTGATTTCTCTTTCCCCAGTCTCATTGTTAGTGTACAGAAATACAACTGATTTCTGTGCATTGATTTTCTATCTTGCCATGTTGCTGAATTGCTGTATGAGTTCTAGCAATTTTGGGATGGAGTCTTTTGGGTTTTCCACATAAAGTATCATGTCATCTGAGAGGAGTTTGTGAGAGTTTGACTTGTGAGAGTTTGACTTGTTATTTGCCAATTTGAATGCCTTTTATTTCTTTTTGTTGTCTGCTGAGGCTAGGACTTGTAGTACGATGTTGAACAACAGTGGTGAGAATGGGCACCCCTGTCGTGTTCCTGATCCCTAAGGGGAAAAGATCTCAGTTTTCCCCCATATTCACTGTGGGCTTTTCATAGATAGCTTCTATGATATTGTAGTATGTTCCCTCTACCCACACACTTTGAAGTGTTTTAATCAAGAAAGGATGTTGTAATTTGTCAAATGCTTTTTCTGCATCAGTTGAGAGGATCATATGATTCTTGTCCTTTCTTTCATTAATGTGATGTATCATGTTGATTGTTTTATGAATGTTGAACCACCCTTGCAGCCCAGGAATAAATCCCACTTGGTTGTGGTGAAGAATCCTTTTAATGTACTGTTGGATCCTATTGGCTAGTGTCTTGGTGAGAATTTTTGCATCCATGCTCATCAGGGATATTGGTCTGTAATTCTCCTTTTTGATGGGGTCTTTGTCTGGTTTTGGGATCAAGGTAATGCTGGCCTCATAGAATGAGTTTGGAAGTTTTTCTTCCATTTCTATTTTTTGAAACACCTTCAGTAGAATAGGTATTATTTCTTCTTTAACTCTTTGGTAGAATTCCCCTGGGAAGCCATCCAGCCCTGGACTCCTATTTTCTGGGAGGTTTTTGATTACTGCTTCAATTTCCTTGCCCGTTATGGGTCTGTTCAGTTTTCTTCTATTTCTTCGTGTTTCAGTTTTGGTAATTTATAAGTTTCTAGGAGTGGATCCATTTCTTCCAAATTACTTAATTTGTTGGCATACAATTGCTCTTAATATGTTCTTAAAATTGTTTGTATTTACTTGGTGTTGATCATGATCTCTCTTCTTTTGTTCGTGATTGTATTAATTTGGGTCCTCTCTCTTTTCCTTTTGATAAGTCTGGCTCAGGGTTTATTGATCTTATTAATTCCTTCAAAGAACCAGCTCCTAGTTTTGTTGATCTATTCTAGTGTTCTTTTGGTTTCTAGTTCATTGATTTCTGCTCTAATCTCTATTACTTCTCTTCTCTTGCTTGGTTTAGGCTTTATTTGCTGTTCTTTCTCCAACTCCTTTAGATATAAGTTTAGCTTGTGTATTTAAGATTTTTCTAATTTTTTGGAACAGGCTTGTATTGCAATGTACTTCCCTCTGAGGACCGCCTTTGCTGTATCCCAAAGGTTTTGAACAGTCGTGTTTTCATTTTCATTAGTTTCCATGAATTTTTAAAATTCTTCTTTAATTTCCTGGTTAACCCATTCATTCTTTAGTAGGATGCTCTTTAGCCTTCAAGTATTTGAGTTCCTTCCAAATTTCCTCTTGTGATTGAGCTCAAGTTTCACAGCCTTGTGGTCAGAAAATATGCAGGGAATAATCCCAGTCTTTTGGTATCAGTTGAGACCTGATTTGTGACCCAATATGTGATCTGTTCTGGAGAAAGTTCCATGTGCAGTTGTGAAGAATGTGTATTCTGTTGCTTTAGGGTGGAATGCTCTGTATATATCTGTGAAGTCCATCTGGTCCAATGTTTCATTCAAAGCCCTTATTTCCTTGTCGACTTCTGCTTAGATGATCTGTCCATTGCTGTGAGTGGGGAATTGAAGTCCTCTACTATTATTGTATTATTATCTATGTGTTTCTTTAATTCGGTTATTAATTGGTTGATATAATTGGCTGCTCTCAAATTAGGGGCATAAATATTTATAATTGTTATATCTACTTGTTGGGTAGACACTTTAAGTATGAAATAGTGTCCTTCTTCATCTCTTACTACAGGCTTCGTTTTAAAATCTAATTTGTCTGATATGAGGATTGCTACCCTAACTTTCTTTTGAGGTCCATTAGCATGATAAATGGTTCTCCACCCCCTCATTTTCAGTCTGGAGATGTCTTTAGGTCTAAAGTGAGTCCCTTGTAGACAGCATATGGATGGGTCTTGCTTTTTTATCCAACCTAATACCCTGCACCTTTTGATTGAAGCACTTAGCCCATTTACATTCAAAGTAACTATTGAAAGATATGAATTAAATGCCATTGTATTACATGTAAAGTCCCTGTTTCTGTAGATTGTCTCTGTTTCTTTCTGGTTTATGTTATTCTTGGGTTCTCTCTTTGCTTACAAGATTTCCCCTTAATATTTCTTGCAGGGCTGGCTTGGTGGTCACATATTCTTTTAGTTTCTGTCTGTCCTGGAAGCTCTTTAACTGTCCTTCCATTCTGAATGACAGCTTTGTTGGATAAAGTATTCTTGGCTGCAGGTTTTTCTCATTTAGTACCCTGAATATATCATGGTAGCCTTTTATGGCCTGTCTGGTCTCTGTGGATAGGTCTGATATAAGACTAATTAATGTTCCTACCTCTGTAGGTTAGGAACCTCTTATCTCAAGCTGCTTTCAGGATTTTCTCTTTATTTCTGAAATTTGCAAGCTTCACTATTACATGTTGGGGTGTTGATCTATTTTTATTAATTTGGGGTCATCCTGTTACTGTTCTTTACAGGGCCCCTACCCTGAGAGCTGTTGCCATGGTTGTACATGTACCTGCTCCGCCCCTCCCAAGGGAAGGCGGAGGGGCCCATGTTCCCATCCTTTGTACGGTCCCCACGCTGAGAGCAGTCACCTGATCAAGCTGTGGCTTGCAGTTTATGCAAACTGAGCTGAGAGCACCCTCCCAGGATCACTGACTGTAACCAGTTTCCTTGTTCCAATGCTTGGGAATTCTACTGGTTCAAGCACCCCCGCTATTTCTGTGACTCTGGGGATCCTGATGCCACACTGCTCCACCTAGAATTTTGCCCCTTTTCACCATGTAAACACCTTTCAGGCAGGGCTGTCTCTCACTGGAGCAGGGTTCTAAGGGTTCTGATTTTTATCCTCCAGGGCTATATCACTTTCCAGTAGCCAGCTTATGGAGTCTCCCTCCCTCCTGCTGTTTATCTTCTGATAGCTCCCCTTAGATTCACTTCTCCACACCTCCTCCCTTGCAGAAAGTGATCGCTTTTCTACTAGCGATTAGAGTTTCAGATATTCTTTTCTTACATCTCAGGTTGAATTCATGGGTGTTCAGAATGATTTGATAGTTACCTAGCTAAATTCAAGGGACCAGATGAAATGAGGTCCCCTACTCTTCTACCATCCTGCCTCCCTCATCCATATTCATTTCTTGCTATGGACTTCTTTGTATTTCAGAAAAATCACTCCAACAGACAACAAAAGATTTATGGATATACCTAAAGATTTCTTATAATCGATAGTTTATAATTCATTTGGGAACAAAGTTCCTTTGTAAAGAAGTTAGTTTCAACAACACGGTAAGTAGTGTGGCAATACTGGTATGTTTCCACTATTTACTTTGTAGACTTTTTGTGGACAAAGATTGAGTGCTTCTATTCCCTCGATTGCCTAGTATTTATTTAGTTATTTAACAAATATTTATTAAGCATTTTCTGTATGCCAGAAACAGAGTTAGGTGCTGGTGATATTAAGATAAGATATTGCTGCCTTCCTTCCAGGAACATATAATTTAGCAAAAGACATTTAAACAAGCAATTTCGGGGCACCTGGGTGGCTCAGTCGGTTAAGCATCTGCCTTTGGCTCAGGTCATGATCCCGGGGTCCTGGAATTGAGCCGTGCATTGGGCTCTCTGCTCAGCAGGGAGCCTGCTACTCCATCTCCCTCTGCCTGCTGCTCTGCCCACTTGTGCTCTCTCTCTCTGTCAAATGAATGAATGAATGAATGAATGAATGAATAAATAAATAAATAAATAAAATCTTAAAAAAATTAATAAGCAAGCAATTTCAATTAAAAACAATAAGAACTGTTATGGAACCCATGTCTGTGGGAAGGAAATTAACTCAGGATAGAAACTTCAGATAGATTTTGCCAGAAGAGGAAAAGGAAATTCATATATATATGAATTAGCTCATCTGGTGAGGAAGGGGGAAGAAAGTCCCAGGATAACAATATGTATAAAGGCCCATAATCATGAAAGGACAGTGGCATATTTCAGGAACTAGATGTAGTTGGTATGGCTGGAGAGGGGTAGGGATGTGTTGGTTTGCAATCTTCTTGGAAGCTTCCCTGGTGTAATCTGAAACTGGCCCCTATACTCAAAGGACAGGGAGAGACCAGAAGAAAGAAGCAGACCGCTATAGGTTGGTAGTAGCAGTTTTAATAAGCAAAGGGAACTTACATATGAGGATTGCCTTGGGTGGCAGCAAGATGATTGGATCCCCGCACACACCCACCAAATCTTAAAAGTTTATAGAAGCCTTAACTGGGTTTAGTCACATATACTGTGTAGGTGCTCTCAATACCACATCACTACCTCAAGGCTATATTCTTAGAGCAACCTCTGGGAGTGGGAAAGACAAGTGGAACCCAAATTCCAAGGACAGGGCAGGGGATGAGAAACCTCCAAGTGCTGGGGTCCAACTCAGAGATCAACCAGCAGTCATATCTTTTTAGTGACATTGAATGACATATCTTGATGGGCAAGATAACCAAGGGTTTGGGATGCCAGTTAAAGGAATTTAAAATTTTTGTAGACAGGGCATACCATGATCAGTATTGCACCTTAATTTTCAACATTCTTTCTGGTAGCATGGAGGGATTATGGATAGTCCAGGTGACAGGTAACTTGAGGTAACAAGGTGACTTGAGACAAGACAAAGCATCATGATTGCACATAAATAACTTGAAGAGCTGTTTGTTGAATGAATAAATTAATGAAGAATGAATATAGCTTCATATTGGTAGCTGGCCACACACATATATAAAGCTGTAGGTACAAAGTCCTTTCTTGAGAGGAGGGACTTGAAAGCTGACATGATCAAAACTACACTTTAGAAAAATGATTCTGCCCATAATGTGCAAGGTCAGCTGAAGAGGGAACAGACTGAAGTACGTAGTAGCACCTGATCAAGGAGGCTACAATGGGCATGAAGAAGTAAGGCTATATTTAAAAGATATATTGATTATGAAAAGATTAAGAGAATTAGCATTGTTCCTAGAGAAGAATGAAGGGGTTCAGGAATTTATTTTTTTAAACAGGAGGAGCCTGGTCATGGTTGCATCCTGAGGGAAAGGAGTTGGACAGAAGGATATAATAAAAATGTAGAAGGTAGAGAATAGGATCTGGAATTTTAGAGTCTTCATCCACTGACTCTGTGATTGGAGCAAGTTATGTAAACTCTTTGAACTTCAGTTTACTCACTTATAAAATCAAGGTAATCCCTACCTTCTGGAATTGCTCTAAGCATTAGAAAGTACAGTTGACCCTTGAATGACATGGGTTCGAACTGCATGAGTTTACTTATATGTGGCTTTTGTATACTGCAGTAATATAAATACATTTTCTCTTCCTTATGATTTTCTTGATAACAGTTTCTCTTCTCTAGCTTACTTTATTGTAGCAATAGAGTATACAGTACCTATACGAAATATGTATTCATCAACTGTTTATGTTATCAGAAAGGCTTTGGGTTAACAGTAGGCTATTGGTAGTTTAGTATTGGGGAAGTCAAAAGTTATATGTAGATTTTTGACAGCACATTTTAATAGCATGGGGTGGGGCTATCAGCCCCCTAACCCCTGCATTTTTCAAAGGTCAATCGTAATTATGTAGAACCCTTAGACTAAGTAGCCATTCAACAAAAGGTAGTTGTTATAACTATTATTATTGTTAAGAGTGTGACTTTCAGATAAGACAAAAGACAATAAAAGAGCGATAGAAGTTGGGGAGCAGAAGGAAAAATTAAGTGAGTTCACACCTATTTTTCTGTGAAGTTGCCAAGAAGAGAAGAAGGAAGAGAGTCCTGGTGTTGGGGTTTGAAAGAGCTATAGTGGCCCTTTAGAAAAGAAACTGACCAATTGTGGACATCCAAGGGAATTTGTGATTGGTTTAAAGGATTAGAAGAGAGAATCTTAATCTGACATTCCTTTTTCATAAAAAAAATAGTGGAAGAGATGGAATTTCTCTACTAACTTCTTGACCTATCTTCTCTTATTATTTTATACCTTTCCTTAAATATTTTAAACCTGTGCAGAGAAGCTCAATTTAAATTGTTAACAGAACTGTTAGAGCAGAAATGGGAAAAGGGCCATAGGAAGAAAACATATTAAGAGATATATGGGGAAAAGAATTTTCCCTTTTGAAATATTTCATACTTGGTTTCTTACTGTAGGACTTCTCTGACCGTTTATCATGCTAATAGTGGGCATTAGGAATCTAAATATGACTGAATATGTGGTGTTTTCCAAACATTTTTTGGCCACAGAACCATTTGTTTTGTATAAATATTCCTTGGGGCACAATTTGGGGAGGTTTGGTCTAGTATGTGTTATATATCTGTCTTTCCTTTTCCTAGATACCACAATCTTCAAGATAATAAGTCATTTTCTCCCAAAGTTCTCCATGTCTCCATTACCAATCCATTCTCCTTGTCGGAAAGACTAAATTCAGAATGATCCTTCAGTTCCTCTAGCCATGGTTCTCAACTGGGGTTGGTGGAAATATGTGGGGGTATGCCACTGGCCACTAGGAAAGTTAACTGCTCTGCAGTAAGTCAGACAGTCCTAAAACATGGATAATTACTTCCTTTAAAATGTTTTCTCTATGATATAAAATCGTCAGCAACAAAGTCAAGAGCTTTTCAATTGTTATATTACCAGTTGAAAAAGGCTTCTGCGTGTCTGGATAGTTCAAGTCACCTTATCTTATATCTTATATCTTATATCTTATCTCTGTGGTGGTTTATGAACTGTGCAAAAAGACCTCACCCACTTTCTCCATTAGACCACATGGCCTAAGTACAGTATACCTTTGCAAAGATACTGAAATAGCACACATATAAAAAAAAAAAGTAGCTTTCTGACCTAAGTGCTATTCATTCAGTCTACTTGCCCCTTACCCTATCTCTGGCCTGCCATGAGCTTCTAAGACTTATTTTTTTGAGAACTGTCAATTATTCTATTTTCCTCATTTTACAGAGGAGAAAACAGAGACTTACAGAGGTTAAGTTAATTGACTGCTCAAGGTCACAGAGATAGCAGGTGCTAGGGTTGAGTTTCAAAACCAAGCATTCTGACTCCAAAACTCAGCTGCTTTACTGTTAGTCAAAAGTGCCTGAGTCAGTACTTCATTATGTTTTCCAGTCATATTTGGCTCCTTTTATATCATTGTGGAATGCATTCTAGTGATTTCTGTTTTTTTTTTTTCCTCATCCCAAATGCCTGAAACTCTGTTCTATTCTCAGACTAGATACTTACTATATATGCTAGCATGAGCATGTCACTTCTATTTTCTGCATCTCATCACTAAAACAAAGCAACTGTGCTAGAAACTTGCTCTCCAATGTCTCTTTCGATATTAAATTTAATTTAATTCCATCAACAGTGTTAAGACTTTTATTCTCAAGATATGTCACTTTTAATTATGTCATATCAAAACCAGATTGTTTCTTTTTGTTGTTATTTTTAAAAGTTGTTTCCACTGGCAAGTGAAAGTGTGTGTCATAAGTGATGTCTGGAGGGCTTTGGCCCACTGCAGTGATCTACAAACCCACAAATTAAGGACTTATACACCGCTCCTTAGGACTTCTTCCTGTGCCCCAAATTCCCTTCTCATAATTTCATTGGCAAAAGCCTAAGGAAGAGCAAGACCTTTTTTCCTTTGAGGTAAAATAAAATGGATCTAATAATTTCCTATATGAATCCTGACAATAATAACATAGTATATGGACATCCCTCCCAAGTTCTTACTGTGTTGTTTTTGCTATGCAGTCACAATATAATTATCCACAGCCTGCCTTTAATGAGAGTAGTTTTAGTCTTTGCATACATATGCAAGAAGTACACTGACATTTTCATAGTTTTAAAAAGTATATATTATGAAAGTAATAATGAACTTTGTGTTGTATAAAAGGATTAAGGAATAAAGAAATGTAAAAATGAGAAATCTCTCATTTCCTCTAAAATATACGCCCTGCTGAATCCCAGTCTCGAGAGGAATTAATAGTTTTTCAGTAGGTATTATGATGCTATGTTGTTGTTACAAGCTAATTTGCATAAACATCCCAAACTGTATAGCATTTACTACAAAGTGGTTATCTTTTTTTTTTTAAGTTTTTTGTTAAATAACTTGCTTAACTACAATTTCTAAATTAGGACTTTTGGTATTATTATTGTTGAAAAGGTAAAATATGCCTATGGTATAAAACTTGAACACAAAAGCAAATAAATATAAAGAAAGTTAACTTTTTACTACAGATCTATGGTCTCTACTACCCGAATGATTTCTATATCTATTTAATCATATACCTGTCTAAAAATAATGCAATTTGGTACATTCTTGAAAAAAGTGGAAGCACTGACATATACTTTGCTTTGCACGTTGCTTTACTGTCTCAGAAATTAGAGATCATGACATACCAGCCCATATCAATGTCTTCCTGCTCTTCTGCCATACTGTAGCCACCACTTAACTATTCCATAACTGACTGACCAGTCTCCTACGAGGGATAGTTAAGCCATT
Source organism: Ursus arctos (assembly GCF_023065955.2). Lineage (NCBI taxonomy): Eukaryota > Metazoa > Chordata > Mammalia > Carnivora > Ursidae > Ursus > Ursus arctos. Next base: position 48,413,199 of record NW_026622786.1, on the reverse strand, counting down.
ATCCATTCTTTTGACATTAAAAATGGCAAAAATAGATAGAAAGAACATCCTGGGAGCACCTGGGTGGCTCAGTCGGTTAAGCGTCTGTCTTTGGCTCAGGTCATGATGGATCGAGCCTGGCATTGGCCTCCCTGCTCAGCAAGGAGTCTGCTTCTCCCTTTCCCTGTGTGCTGGTCAGTCGCCCTGCTTGTGCACTCTCTCTCTATATCAAATAAGTAAATAAAGTCTTAAAAAAAAAAAAAGCCAGCCAAACAACAACAAAAAAGAACATCCTGTCTCATCTTTGCACACATGTAGGAATACATGTGAAAAATAAATTCCTACAAGTAAAATTGCTGAGTCATAGGAATCCTCAATACATAATACTAAGCCACCATCTAATAAAGTCTCCTCAAATTATATTAGTAAAAAAGGGTATAATTTAGAGCATTTATATTGGTGCTATCTTTTAAAGAATCCTTATTACAATAACACTAAATAAAATATCCGTATTTATACAACTCAGGTTTTGCTCACAAATATTAGGAGGTACTGTTTTAGACCCTCATGGTCCCTAAACATATCACATAAAAACATACCTATGTACAGTTACATATACCTCTTGAGATGAGTTGCAGTTGACATGTTATATTTTAAATAGAAAAAAATGAATGTATATTAATATCTATCAGTGTTTTGGAGTCTAACCATTTCTTCCCCCAGGCATACAAATCTTGCTCTGCCTCTAAAAGCTAACAGGCCCTCAGGCACTACTTCTCTAGTGCTTAATGGCTAGGTGTCCCTGAAGCTAATCTGAAAAGTAAATGCCACAGTCCTTAAAATTTTAAGAACTGTTCATTCCCTATTCTCTTAATTCGTTCAATAGTTTCGGATCTTTAGCTAATACTTTGCAGGAACAGAAATATTCCTGAATTCCCTAGTCCTAGAAAATAGTCACAATAGTAAGTAGGTCAAATCTGTATTGTTTAGGAACAAGGAGATTTTCGTTGTTTGTTTTACATTAGTGATCCTTGAAAGCAGGGCTCTGGGTGCAGGTGAGTGGTAAATCGTCACACGAACTGCTTCCCTTTTCCTACAAAAATGTTGCTGTCAATTGTGCAACAATGAAGGCATTTTGTATAAGGATTTGAGGCTCCAATAAGGTTTTTTGTGTTTTAAGTCATACAATCTTTTTCATCAGGGAGAGCTTCTCCGGCTACTTCAAAAGAAGATAATGTTGCTTGAAAAAAACTCAAATTTGAATGGCTCTTACGCTGCCAGAGTTCTGATTAGAGATCTTCACTACAGTTGCTTCACCATTACTTAAGAAAAATATGACCCTCACTCAGGTTTCAATTATCGCAAGTACTGGGTCATTACAGAGTTCAGTGTACCTTAAAAGGCAGACCGCCGTAGTTAATGAGAATCCAAGCTGCAGATTTGGCAGGTCGTGTCACGGTTTTCGTACGAATCTCCGCTTCGTTGCTTGCGTCGGTCAGCACCGCCCTCTGAACAAAGGGGGCTGAGGGTAGGGGTCAGGGACACTGGCTACAGTAGGAGGAGGCTATTTGTGTGGCCTGTTTACAAGGTTACTCGGTTTCAACACCAAGCCCGCCTTTCTCCACCTTTCAGGCAAACCTCCGGCGTGAGGTCACACAGACGCCCGAGGGGCTCACTGGAGCCAGCATGGCAGCCTCCCCCCCACCACCGCCAGGACTCAGGAATTTTGCCCGCAGGGACCTACACCACGTGGACACACAGACTCCCGCTTCACTCCACTTTCTGCACCGGGAAGGGCGGTCCCAGCGACGCTCCAGGCAACGCCTCCGCTTCCGGCCAATGAGGAACGAGGGTCGCGTCGGGGCCTTCGCTCATTGGGTCTCGCTCGTTCCGCCTGCGGTGAACGCGAACCACCGGCCGGCTACTAAAGTCTGAGCCACTGAGTCCCGGAGCCTGGCTTTTGTCCGCTCGGTGTCGTCAGCCCGGCGTGTCTTTAGCTCCCTTTCTCCTGATTCTTGTGTCTCTTTCAGGCCCTGTCACACTAGTTTTCTAGTTTTATCTTCCTCGCTCTTTTTCTCTTTCCCTCCTTCGCAGCTCAGCATGCAGGAAAAAGACGCCTCCCTGTATGGTTTCCAGCCTCGCTTCCAACATTTCGCCACGCAGGCCATCCATGTGGGCCAGGAACCGGAGCAGTGGACCTCCCACGCTGTAGTGCCCCCCATCTCACTGGCCACCACGTTCAAGCAAGAGGCTCCCGGCCAGCACTCGGTGAGCTGGGGCTGGCTGGGAAGGTGGGGGGTGGGGCTGGTTTTGGGCGGGTAAAGAGAGATGGCTTATGCATAAAAAGGCGTGCAAGAAATTTATAAGATGGTTTATACATCAGGAAGGCACTCCAAAGGGAGGTTTGCTACACCCGTGATCTTCCTAGTACTAAATCTTTGTATTCGCTGGTCCAATGATCACATTTCTTTTGATAAGCAGGACTGGAAGGAACAGTTCGTCCAACTTGCCATATAGATTTGAACTGAAATTCATGTAATGTTGGCAAATTTGCGGTTCAGAACTGAGGGTCATAACTTTGTTGAATTACCTTCAGCAGAAAAAATTATAAAGACACGTAGGGAGTCAACCAAACAACAACAGCCGCAACAACCAGACTCTTCAGGGTCTGATAACTCACTTAGAATCAAGATCATGCCCAATGGCTGTATTGTTGTTATTAATAGTGATTTACTTGCTATGGGCTAGATACAGACTTACATGTAGTATGTCAGATGTATTACAAGTATGGTCTGGGATAATCCTCACAACCACCCTAGTCTGAACTAGGTTCTCATTTTTCTTATGAAAAAAACAAATGAACAAATTTAGGAATACTAAGTAACTAGCCTGGAGCCACATGGCTGGTAAATGGTGTATGCACACTGGGATTCCAACCCTGTTCTAGAACCCTTCTCTTAGGCATTTGGCTACACTCTGCTATACTCCAATAATACTAGTAATAATCTAACCCATTGCATCATTTAAGCAGTGTGGCTTAGTGATTAAGAGCACAAATCACCTAGTCAGAGGGGCTAGGTTTGAATTCCGACAGCACCTCCTCTGATCTGGGTGACCTTGAGCAAGTTGCCTAACCTATCCAAGCCTCAGGTTAATCCTGAGTAAAGGGGGTTAATCAGTACCTCCTACATAAATTATTGATATAGATGTTAAGCTTTATGTTACATTATAATTGCTCAGTAGTTCGGTATTTCACAGTGTTCACATTTATACTTTTTCCATTTGATCCTCTCAACAAGCAGGCCAGAGGGCAGGACAAATATTACACACTTTTTATACAAAAGGAACTGACCTACAGTTATAGATAAATGACTTGTAAGGTTTTGATGGAGCAGTCTTTGTTAATCCCTTTTGGCAACACACTGATGGGAATTTGAAGTATTTAAAAGTTGCAGAGCTTTTAAGGAAATCAGTTCAATAAACTTTGTAGGTCCAAAGCTTTGGTTATACTTCAAAGACCTCTTTAGTGTGTTGTTATGTAAGTCTAGGAAAATTCTTTTAAACATAGCCCTTTGTTTTGTGAGGTACAGTTTTAAAGGGCATTTCTACAACTGGTTTAGGATGCTTCTAGCTACTGTATTTTGGAATCAGAACGTGTACACAACCTGTTTTCCAAGCTTGTAGTCTGTTGCTGGTGTAGGGTTTTGTGAACGTGTGACTGTCCAAGCTTTAGCTCTTGGTACAAAAGTTAACCATTTAACCAGATATTAGTAATTAAATATTTTCAGAGAGCCAATAGGGGTGGTAAAATCTACAAATACCAGACACCTCTTAGTACCTTTAAAAACTCAGTGAAGAGCACTAAAGAGAACCTGAGGAGCTGAAGAGAACCATCTATTTCTCCTATTCCACTTGGAAAGCCATTGAATGGGTGAGAGGGTGGGAATTTGCCACTAAAATATGCCTCGCCCCCACCCCAGAGTTAAATCTCTGCAGTGAATAATTATGGAAACACGGGTGCCTTTCTGTGGCAGAAGCCACATGAATCCAAATTTTTTCTGTCTGGGGAGTACAAGTCACATCAAGGAGGTGATGGTGAGGGAGGGATGAGGATATCCCTGAACTGTATAAAATATATCTGCTCAGTTTGTCTAAAACAAGAAAACAAACAACCAAACTTAAAATATATAGATTTTAGTAATATATTACTAATACTAGGAGCTTCCGAATCAGAAACAATGTGTAAAAAATGGTTGTTGTGTTTTATTATGTGCTGTATGAGGCATGGGGAAAATATAGCATTTTCAGTCAGTGTTTAAATCCTAGGTTTGAATACTGGTTCTGATGTTCCCTATAACCTTTGGCTTCACTTTCCTAAAAGCCGACCATGAGTATTAAATAAAATGACTGAATGAATACTCCTAGTATGCTAAATGTAAAAAGAGCGAATTTTTAAAAATTGTGTGTAGCCACTTTGCCAAGAACTACTGTCTATTTTTTGAGTTGCTTTTGTAGCGCCAAGATCTGAACTCTGAGCATTTGTAGGATCTGTTCATAGTTTCCTGCAGGATGCTAAACAGGACTTGTATCACTTATTTCTTAGGAAATGAAATACAGGTTAGAAGTAAGTTTACTCTGTAGGCTCTGGTGATTCCCTTTTCCTGAATTCCCCAAGTTAATGGGTAAAGGTGAGTCTAACATCATAATAATGCTAATGGTAAAAACAACCCTTTCTCTAGTAGTTAGCACGTGTGAAGCACCATGTAGAGAACTTATTATACATTGTGTAATTTTATCATCACAACAGTTTTACAAATTAGTTTTTTGTATTTTATTCCCATTTTATAGGTACTGAGATTGACTTTAGGAAACATTAAGTAACTTATCTATTTGGCATACAGCTCATAAGGGGCAGCTATAGAATTCTAATCCAGTTTGGTAGACTTCAGAGCCTTTTCACACCATTGCCCCCAGAATATTGTTAAGCTCCTATTTATTTGTTTATTTTAAAGATTTTATTTATTTATTTGGGAGAGAGAGAGTGCATGCAAAGAGAGAGCAGGAGCAGGGGGGCAGGAGCAGAGGGAGAGGGAGCAGCAGACTCCCCGCTGAGCAGGGAGCACGATGATGCCATGCCAGGATGGTGGACTCGATGTGGGACTGGAACCCAGGACCCTGGGATCATGACCTGAGCCGAAGGCAGATGTGTTAAACTCCTGTTTAGTGGCAAGACATGTCATAACTAAATAATAGAAGATCATTATCATTGGATGAACCTCTAGTTGTGGAGGTGTCTATGTTAGGACTCTGATAAATAAACCTAAATCTCCTAGGATAAACTCTAACTTCTTTTCTTCAGGGTTTTGAATATAGCCGTTCTGGAAACCCCACCAGGAATTGCTTGGAAAAAGCAGTGGCAGCACTGGATGGGGCCAAGTACAGTAAGCGGTTTTCCATTTCAAAGTTTGTGAAGTCTAAAACCCATTCTTATATGTATAGACAAAGTCATAGAGGCACAGAATTTAGAATTGGAAAGGAATAAGGATTAGCTAATTCAAAACTTTTATTTTTACCAGGACATTGAATTTTTTTTGTCTAAGGTCCCACAGATGGCGTAATATGCATATGTGTAATTATTAGGTAAAAACAAATATGAATAGAGGAAAATGGCTGAATTTGCCATTTAGTATTCATGTAAATGCACTCTTCATCTGAAGGTGTCAGTATAAATAGATAAATATTAACAGAGTTTTGTAACACTACCTCTGAGAATATAAGCTTTCTGATACTCTGGTTCATTCACCTGATAATGCTTGAGAACAACACCAGGGAACATTTACCTGGTGCCCTTGATAATATGCTCTCAGAGATTAAGGATTAACTCTTTGTATCTTTTTTCGTGAAGGGGTGGATTACTGTTAAATCATTTTCATATTTTTTATATAAATGATACTGAATGAGGATAGAATAGTGAAGAGAAAATGAATCTTATGAGTTTTCTCATAGCAAGAGTGCCGGGGTTAGAAATGTTAATGTGGGTTTTTGGGGGTTTGGGGAGTTTTGTCTTTTGTTTTGGTTGAGGGGAGTTCTTTTTGAACACTAAACTTCTGTAATTTAGTCCTATAGAGGGAACATTATTTACTGCAGGGGGTGTAAAGGCTGAGTAGTCTTGTGGCAGACATTTTTTTTTCAAGTGGGCTCCAGAAAACATGGTTGTTTTTAACTGGGTTTAAAGTTTAGCTTTCTGTATGAATTGGACTACAGATGTTCTGAGTAGAGAACTGTAATTCTAACCTAAACTTTTCTGAGAAGATTTTATAGGAATTACATTTTTCAAGTTAATTGAATTATCCCTTCTACCAGTCACAGGTGATTTTTATCATTAAGGTGATGCACTGATATTTAGTCAGGATATTTTCTTTTATAGTGTTTAATGTGCACAATGCCGGGTGGTTTTCTTTTTTTAATTGTTTTCATTATTTTTGTTCTATACGAGATTTCAGGATCGTATTTGTTTAAAGGAAATTCCACACTTAAAAAATTTTAAAAACAAAAATTTTCAAATTTGCCAGGCGCATCTCAGGTCTGATTTTGAGTTTTGTTAAAATATTTGCTCAGTTGGATATCCATATAGTTAATGAGTGAATCTTACCTTAGCTCTGTTCCTCAGGTTTGAAATTTTTTTTAGAGTTTGTCGTTTTTAAACTGTAATTTAATTGGCAATTGGCCTTTAATCTCAGAACTTTGTAAAGAATTATTTCTTTGAAGTGTTTCAGAGAAATGCTACCACCAAAGCAGAATTACTTATTTTTTCTCTTAAAGATATTTTAGTTTTGAAATAGAAAGGGCGAGTTGGCAATTGTATTTTCATCAGGAGACTTCTTGTGTCTCAGTGGTGATGGCTGTCCTATCAGCAGAGAGAAGATCATAAAGTAATGCAAGGAAATACTGTAGGTGTTTTTCAACTGAGAGGTTTGACTTTTTTGACTTACTCTAACTTGGCTTTTATTTTAGGTTTGGCCTTTGCTTCAGGCTTAGCTGCCACTGTGACTATTACCCATCTCTTAAAAGCAGGAGACCAAATTATTTGCATGGATGATGTGTATGGAGGTAGGTGACCTTTCTCATGCATGTTGTGTCAGCTGATATTTTAAAGACGATAAAGTGGGTCCTGAATTATATTACCAATGTTACCAGGATTATTGATCATTTATTATCTTTTAAGGGTGTGACGGACCCTTCTGTCTTGGCCCAGACTTGGAAGAGCATAAACATTTAGGGTCTATGTTCTGAACTGCTTGTAAGAGAGATTGTTTAATAATAATTTTATTTAAACTGCTGGATGAGGATGTTGGACCTGATCAACTTTCAGATATATTCTGTTCCAGAGAAGGTAGTATTTAAAGAGAGAGGGTGTTCTAGTGTTATTTAAAATTTTTGCCTGCAGTGAAGATGAACTATAACCCAGGCCACTCCCAAAGAGCTTGCCTCTACCCGACCCTTAATCTCCCCTACATACTTAGGCTTTTGGTTTTAGGGAACCTTTGGAAAATTGTTGAAAATGTGCACCCCTTCCCCACAAAACTGGAAAAGTGTGCTTAAGACTGCACCCAATGTTTATTATTTTAATTTTAGGATCAAGGGGTCTCACCCCTTGAAGTCCATTATGGATCCAAATTTAAGAGCATCCATTCCAAACAGTTTAAATGCAAGTTACTTAAAGTGGTGAGTGGGAAGGTAAGGAAGACAGGTTGCCCTTACCTTTAAGCAAGACTGATTTTAAACTAAAGTTTAAAGAGTCAAATAAAACACACCTGATTTGACTCTTTAACCTTTAATTTAAAATCCAAGCCTTATATTCTTTACTATACAAGATAGCCAAATGATTTAACCCAGGTACAATTGCTGTTAGTTGTATTTTTATTGGTAATTGATACTTCCTTATATTTTTAAAGTATTTATACCGATAAGGAATGAACATTTCTCAGTACAATGTCCTTTCCATTTTGTCTGATTCTTTTCTGCCTCAGGTACAAACAGGTACTTCAGGCAGGTGGCAACTGAATTTGGATTAAAGATTTCTTTTGTTGATTGTTCCAAAACGAAATTGCTAGAGGCAGCCATTACACCAGAAACCAAGGTAACCCGGTTTTCAGTTTTGTCTGTTTTCTGTGTGCTGTTTTGTTTTTATCATTTTATTTACTAGAGGACATAATTTAAATTTGAATAACAAATTTTATTAGAAGGCATTGGAAACCATCAACAAGATTAGGATAGGTCTGGCTTCTCTGGAATATTACTGCATAATGGTTAGGTACATGAATTCCATAGCAAGATCCAAGTTCTAATTCTGTGTCATGGTGTATTATCATGGGCAAATTATTTAACTAAAGACTCAGTTTCTTCATCTGCAAGATGGGGATAATTGCACCTGCTTTATAGAAAGATGGTTGTGTAAATTAGATGAGATAAGGAATACGAAATGCTCAGTACAGTATGCAACACATAATAATTTAAAAAATTTGTTAGCAAAAGCATACAATTCTATACTGCATTACCAAGCTGCTTTGGTAACAGAAGTCATTACAGAGATTGGGTTGCAGAGAAGGAAGCTTGCCAAGACCCCAGACCCTAAGCACACTGGCCTTTTAAGAATTCTAAGCGGTACTTCAACAAAGTAATAGTTACAAGTAGAGAATGGGCCACGGGCAATCTTTAGCCTCCATCCTGGGAAGCTTGCATGCCACCGGAAGGTGTTTTGTGCCTGAGTGAATGGCATATGTGATATTCTTTCTTGGGGCCTCATTTAAATTCTGCATGGGTAAAAGAAGGACCAGTGTCTTTTATAAGTCAGCCCTTTCCAACTTTTTGCTAATGATTAAAAGGTTTGAATTGTACTCAAGATTATGTTGCAGTGAGTGCTAAAAAATGAAAACCTTTTCTCACACAAATAATTACTTTGAAGATTAACACAGGGGTGAGCTTTGAGTGATTAAGGTTTGTTTTCAAAGGAACTTGTTTTTTATCTTGCTTAGGAGAAAAGATACTTATTAAAATAGCTGGTCTGAGTCTTTCTAAGGGAGGAAAGCGAATTGTGAGTATGTTAATTCTTGTCAACAGAACTTTATGTAGTGGCTCTTACTGACTTGAATTAGTACGTTTTTTCCCCCTGAAGTATCTGCCTCATCATATGAAGTAGATTTTTTAAGTCCCTATAAAATCAACTTTGCATTTATTATTTTAATTATTTTTATTATAAATATAAGTAATAGATTCTTACCCAGAAATAATTTTTTATTGATTTTTAAAATAATTCATTTCTTGTAGAATACGCATTATTTTAATTACCTTATCTTTCCACAGTAAGACTCTAGAGTAGGAAGAATATTAAACTAGTTATCTTGCTCATTTATATAGTAATAAAGAATCATTAACCCTTTTAAAAAGAAAGCTGAGGTAATGTCATTCAATACAGTGGCATCTTGTTTAACAAACAGAATTCTGTTCTTTTCTTTGGTCTTTTCAGTCACTGTCAAGCATCTACTGTGTGCCTGAATTGTGCTAGGCTTTGGGGTATGATGCTATCTCTTTCTTAAATGAGCTGTGACCAGGTTTTCTATTGTGTGTAACTTCTCTCCTGCACTTTAAAACCCATGCTCTTCTAGTTCTGGGTACTTATTTTATAGTTTCTAATGCATCTGGCATTTTTTAAGTTAATATTTAGCATGTGTTTGGCATTGTAGGAATAGTTCTCTTTAATGAAAATTCTAGGCTGTGGTCTTAATGTTCTGTATTATTTACCTTTGAGAACAAAATTCCTAGACACTGAATTTTGTCTTTGAAATCCTTCCTCTTCTTAATGGAATGGAATTACAATAATTAACTTGAGCACTTTTCTTCTTATATGTAACATTATCTCATTTGATCTTTGTAACAACGCTATGAAATATTATCAACCCTATTGTACAGATGTAAAATTTGAGGAATATGGAGGGTAAGTTACTTAACTAAGACCTCTCAGAAATTAATGGCGGCTAGGATTCAGATTCAGCCCTTGCAACTTCATCACCCACATTCTTCCAGTGTAGTCTGCCAGATGGTTACAATATATAAGACATATATTGGCGCAGTATATTTTTATAAACTATTGTCATCTATTGAATTGTTTTAGCTTGTTTGGATTGAAACCCCCACAAACCCTAACCTGAAGATGATTGACATTGAAGCCTGTGCACATACGGTCCATAAACATGGCGACATCATTTTGGTCATTGATAACACTTTTATGTCAGCCTATTTCCAGGTAAATGAAAGTTATATTTTTGGCATAAATTGTAGACTACAGATACTTGTAACTAGGAAAGGAAAGACTTGTTTACATTAAAATCATTACCAAACTCATGGAATCTAATCATAGTTATTGATTAGACAGAGAATTAAAATTGGACCTTTTCTACCATTAGCTAATATCTTTTCAGCCAATCCTAGGTTCATATCCGGTATGGGGCTTTGTGTGTTTTAAATGTCTTAATTAAAGCTTTGAAGTTCTCTCAGGATGTGTAAACTCTCTGAAGAGCTGGCCTTATTATGTGATTTTATCTATCAGTGCTTTATAAACAGTAGGGACTTTAATGTTTATGTGCTGGTTATAAATCAGTTATGTTTTTTTATATATATATGGTGTGACTGAAAAACATGTTATATATTTAATATATATGTTTATTTTTAACTATATTAATATATAATTAAATTATTAAAATACATAATTAAATCTTAAGCTATATAATTTAAGATGTATTTAAATGTATTACATAATATATGTAATATATACGTTATCTAATTAAACCTGGCTAACCTTCTAAATGAAACGAAAACGAAAGCTATACTGCATGACATCTCAGTGGATGTCACACATATTATTTCTCCACTTTCCTCCTTTCTAGTTTCTCTTCCCTCAGTGCCCCATGCACTATGCCCAGCTCTCTATAGCTTTACCTTGTTTGTATTAGGAATTTCTACTCCCTGTTTCACATTGTAGCTGTAAGTACCAAGTCCTTTACAGTGCTCCTTTTAAACTATCTCTTTTCCTACCTACCCCTCTACATACATCTCTTCCCACCTCAAACCCTCCCATTCATCCTCCATTCCTTTTCTTTTTTCTCTTACTTTTTTTCCAGATGTTTCTTTCTGTTTTGTTCCTTTTGGTAGATCATCTAAGGATCTCTCTATAATTGATTAGTTGTCTGCCCTTTCCCCACGTGTTCTCTCTCTCTTTCCTCTGAACAGCCCAATCTGTTTCCTTTCCTTGTTAGGAGCTTACCTTCCCCTCGATGTTTCCTTCCTGCTTGTACCTTCTGATCATTCTTATTACACTTCCTGTACTTGGCCTTTATTCTGCAGAATTCCTGAAAACCCAGCTCATTTTCTGCTACTCTTAAATTAGGGCAGATGTTTATAGCTCAGTTGTTTATATTTCCCCCGCTTTCGTTTTGGGTCCCTGGAGTTGGCACAGGCTGCTGCCTTAGTTTGTATAAATCTGCTCTTCACCTTCTTCCATTTTATTGAGAAGGCACTACCAGGTTTATTTTGTATTCCTCACATTTCCTGGCTATGTTGGATTCACACAGCTTCATGGGCCACCTACCTTTGGCTCACGATATATCTTTGGCTGCTTCTTATATCCAGTAAAGCAGTCTATTTCCAAGTGAAAATCTCCTGGCATCATCTATTTGTCCCAGGTGATTTTCTGTCTTGGATTTGTTATCCCAACTCCTTATCCCATCTACCACTTACACTAAAGGCCACTTGACACAGCATAGGTTGCTCTAGCTGAGTCACAGTGAGTCCTGTATATTCCCAAAGAGATGACATGAATTGTTTTAGCCTGGGCCTGCCCAGATTACTCATCGGGCCCGGCCCTTTTATTCCCCCTGTTGCTGTCGCTAAAATAGGTCCAGTTTTTCTACCTTTCTGAAGCCCACATCACATTTCCGCATGCCAGGGACTGCAGTTTGCTTCCTTTCAATCTGGATTCATTCCAGTTGAGTTAATCAGAATCATGTTGTCCCTAAGTGGCTACATGTTTTAGTTGCATACAGTAGATCTTCTGAAAAGGTCCTCTCATTATTTTATCCTCATGAAAACTGGATATGTTCTCTTTCTTCCCTGCCTTTTGTCTTCTCGGTCTTCTATAGATGTCACAAAAGGCAAAATGGGCATACCATCATAAAGTTTCATAGTTTGAGAGTGGAACCTCTGGATTTACATAATCTAGATGTGGCTGCTAGCTCTACCAGCTTCTTCATCTGAATGATCTGTTTTGTTTTTCTTTCTTTTTCTTTCTTTTCTTTCTTTTTTTTTTTTTTAAGAGAGGGCAAGCTGGGGGAGGGGGCACACAGGGAGAGGGTGAGAGAGAATCTTAAGCAGGCTCCATGCCCAGTGCAGAGCCTGACATGGGGCTCGATCTCACCACCCTGAGATCAAGACCTGAGCTGAAATCAAGAGTCAGATGTTTAACTGCCTGAGCCACCCAATCACCACCGTTTTGTTTTTCTTAGTTCCTTTTCTTCATCTGTACAATAAGAATCTTAAAGTACTGATTTTATTGAGTTAGGTAAAATATTTTGTGTAGTAATTCACTGGGATATGTCAAATATTTAACATGGTTCTCCGCACTTAATGATATCAACAAATGTTATTTGTTTTCATTTTTCCTTTTCTCTTGACCACAGAGTTTACAGAATGTTAGCATTGGAAGAGACCATCATCTAGTTCGACTCCATCACTTTGGAGATGTGCAGACACCTATGTAGAGAGTGCTTTGAGTAATACCTGACTTAAAACATCCAATTTTTGAAACACCCCAAATGAAAAGTCCTATAGCCCCTTACACTAACACCTTCCAATGACTAAACAACGGTGAGATTAAAACACACACACACACACACACACACACACACACACTATCTTTTAAAGAAAAGGTAAATAGGCTCCTGGCTGGCTATCAGTAGAGCACTGACTCTTGATCTCAGGGATGTGATTTCAAGCCCTGTGATGGGCATAGGGCTTACTTTAAAAAAAAGAAAATGTAAATAGAAAGATATAGATAATATATTTTTTAGTGAATAAGTTGATTATAACTTTAATTCTCACTATAAACAAAGACATTTTAAGACTAAAGGATTGATTTGCAGGAAAATGGAGTGAGGGAAAACAATCCAAAGAAATTTCTTTCTAAGTGACTTCACGCGTGGCAAAACTAGTAAAATAAAAGAGTAATTAGGAGTCAAGATCATGGCACATCAAGTGAATAATCACAGCATACATTATCAGGTTTTAATGATCAAAAATCTAAGCATATTATATACTCACTTGACATAATAATTGCTAAATGTTTATGTCTATTACTTTATGTGTTTACTGAGTCATAAAATACCAGCATCCCTGCATTGTAAAATTTAGTAATACGCTTAGGACCAGCCAGCAACTGCTCTAAAGAAACAAGGTCAGGAGACCTGTTGACCTGAGTTTACCTGCTATTTCCAGAAAATTTGTGGTTTTGGACTGAGTACTGGGTTGAGTGCTTTGTATTTTTATTTGGTGGGAAAGATGAAGGGGAAAGATACCATCAGAGATCCTGGAAAATTTTAAGATGCATGTATTTTTGAAAAGGTAGAATAGGAATGAAATTTACAATAGCAAATAGGCATGTAATGAAGCATATTTTCAGGTGATTTACTATCTAAAATGAAACTCTTTTTTTTTTCCTTTCAGCGGCCTTTGGCTCTGGGAGCTGATATTTGTATGTATTCAGCAACAAAATATATGAATGGTAAGACATACATAGTCTACACTTTGAGTGTTCCTTTCCATGGATAGGTGAAAATACCATAGCGCTTGATACTTTGATCCTTTTCTTGTATTATTCATGTGACTCATGTAAAAAGTAAAAAATTTATGCTTTGGTTAAATATGCGATTTATTTATAGCAGACAAAACTATGCTCATGACTTATGAACAGAGGAGTAAAATTTACTTTAAAAAGTTACAGTTTTATTCTACTGACAGCTTAAAGAGAAACATTTAATTTTTATATGATTTTTATTTCATTTTTTATAGGTACAGCTTTTGGTACTATCAAATTGAATACAGTTTATTTAAACTAATTTTACAGGGCTTTTTCCCAGAGAGTTTTTTTTCAAGTGAAAGTTACATTTTAGAAATTGTAGAATGAAGAATAAACACACGTTGTTTTTAACTTAAAGGTTTTTGTTTTTTTAGGCCACAGTGATGTCGTAATGGGCTTAGTGTCTCTTAATTCTGAGAGCCTCCATAATAGGCTCCGTTTCTTACAAAATTGTAAGTATTAAAAAGTCCCAGAATTCCCCTTATCCTCTCACAGGGACTACATTTGATATTTTAGTCCCACTAAATGTTGTGAAGTGATAGCATTCTACTAATTAGGAAGAAATGAGAAATGGAGGAGAAAGATTCTGGTTTTTAAAGGAAAGCAGAAAAATTAGGATATAAAAATATAGTTAGAGCATAACAGGGCTTTACAACGTGACTCAAGGGATGAGTTTTGTTATTTTTCAAATCCATGTTAATTTTGACCATAATTAGGTAAAGCCCAAGTGAATTTTTAGTTTTCAGACTTATTAGATTTTTTTTCTTTAGATAAAGCATTTGAAATGATGGCTTTCTTATACTCTGTCTTTTATATCTGGAATGGTGGTTAACTTTAAATAGCACTTAATATATAAACTTGTATTTTTCAATAGATGTCTATTGAAACCATTTCCTATTTAGATGGTTTAGTTACGTCAAGTATGGGTAAGGGTTTATTTGAAGATGTTTAGTTTAAACCGTTCTGATTTGACAGATGCAAACATATTTAGGAATAAAGTAAATAAATATTAAATAAATAAAGGAAATAAGCATTAAAGTAAAAAAAACGCAAAAAAACACCAAGGAGGAAAACCAAAACTTACTGCTTGATTTATAAAACGTTGAGGCGAGGTACATACCTTGGAGGCATAGTAACTCCTAGGCTGCTTTAGACAAAAGCTAAATAGAATGTTGGTAGAACTTTCAGGAACAAAAGGAGCTGAATGCTGTTTTTTTCTGCTTATTCAAAGAAATGTAAGATTCAACGATGTGCAGTATGTCATTGAATGGAAATCATAGGACTATTTATGTTCATATTTGAAAAGTTCATATTTATTCATGTTTAGTTTGCAGGATCTTCATTTCCCCTCTCATTTTAAAGCCCATTTCTTTGAGTGTACTTTAGGCTTCATTCTTATGCTTCTGATTTGATACATTAATTTCCCCCCTAAAACTCAAATATTGGCCTTCGTAGCTCGTTTCTCAGAGTCACTATAAAGAAAAAGAGAGTGAGAGAATCTCCTGGGTCCCTCCCCGCCTTTCAGATTAACCCAGCATATGTTCATTTTACAGCTCTTGGAGCAGTTCCATCCCCTGTTGACTGTTACCTCTGCAATCGAGGTCTGAAGACTCTACAGGTCCGAATGGAGAAGCATTTCGAAAATGGAATGGCAGTTGCTCAGTTTCTGGAATCTAATCCTCGGGTAGAAAAGGTTATTTATCCTGGTATGTTGATAATGATTTCTTTTTTCTTTCTTTCTTTCTTTCTTTCTTTCTTTCTTTCTTTCTTTCTTTCTTTTTCTTATTTACTTATTTGAGAGGGAGTGTATGCAAGTGGGGGGAAGGGGCAAAGGGAAAGGGGAGAGAATCTCAAGAGGTAGATTCCCCGCTGGGCATGGAACCAACACAGAGCTCAGTCTCTCAACCCTGAGATCATGGTCTGAACTGAAATCAAGAGTCGACGCTCGACTGACTGAGCCACCCAGGTGCCCCAGTGTTGATATGATTTGTAAGCACAAAAGCTTACACTAGGATTTTATGGGTTATCCTAAGTATCCTGTGTATGACAGCTGTGGTAAGGTAGCTGCTTTCATGTATTTTAACGCTGTTCATCTATTATTGGACGCTGCTGTATGTCAGGCTCTGTAGGGGGTCTGGGGGGTGAAGATACACGTGGTCTGTGTCCTTGTGTTGCCTATAATCTAGTGGCTGCTTGGATGTTAGGAAATTGATTTTATGCATTGGATGCTCCTGCCATGGTCTTTAGCTTGAAGGCTTGTGTTTACTTGTCCCAAGATTGCAACATTGTACTTTCCAGTTGATTTACTTCCAGTCTTTCAGTCTGCCATTCTGCCTTAGCTCTTTTATCTGATTTAGGTTGGGACTTGCTCCTTACGCATCAAAATTCCCCTGAAGCTCTCTTACTTCCTTTTCAGATTTTTTCACCTCTGCCAACTCATGTGCAGTTAGCAGACTTATATATAACTCTCTGAATTTATTTTGCCAGTCTATTAAATTGTGCTGTGGTCTTAAGTAAATAGTTACTTTGAACCCTTTGAGGTGTTAGCCATGTGGTCTTGGATGGACAGGAGAATTGAGCTTGATTCCTGTCCTCAAGGAACTTAGATAAGCCAAGGCAGAACTACATATGAGATTAAATGCCGTATATGCCCTGGTTAAAGAGCTGTTGACTGGTGTGTATTTTGAATGGAGGGAGGGAGAAAAGTTTTCGCCTGTGCTTTGAAGAATGAGAAGCATTTGTTAGATGGGCATGGACAGACATTCCGATTCATTCAACAAATGTTGATTAATTGCCCACGATGGAGCAAGCTTTGAACTAGGGCCTGGGATCCAATTATTAACAAAAGAAATGGATTTCTCCACATAGAGCTAGTCTGGTGGATAAGACAGATGTTGAACAAGAAATTGCAGAATGATATAATTAATAGAAGGGCAGGGGCAGTCAGCAGGGAGAATGTTCCGGGTTAAAGGGACAGCTTGTACAAAGGTCCTGAGATGAAAAAAGTGCAGTACTGCTGGTGTAAGGAAAGTCAATGTAGCTCGAGCATGGAGAGGATAGAAAAGATAGGTCAGAATGAAGCTGGAGACCCAGAAACGGAGGCCAGAGTACAATCGTCAGATGTGGACATGGCGTAAAGCTCATCATTATTAGGCTTACTTGCAGTTTGCTTCGGCAAACGGTGAATTTATTTGTTCTGAAATTACATGTCTGACTCTAAAATAAGACTTTTATTATGCCTCATGATCACAGGGCTGCCCTCTCATCCTCAGCATGAGCTGGCAAAGCGTCAGTGCACAGGCTGCCCGGGGATGATCACCTTTTATATTAAAGGCACTCTTCAGCATGCTCAGACGTTTCTCAAGAACCTCAAGGTAAACTTTCAAAAGAGGTTTTTAAATCGTCGAGGTAAATTAACAGCAGTTCATGATCTCTCCTTTCCATCCAGCTCAGATTCATGTCTTTGTACCTGCAGGTCGCACCCACAGACCTCTGTATCATGAAATGCTTTAGGTTGGAAAATGACTTTGGTGCAGTGGCAGACATCTGAGTATGTTCCAGACAGGGCCATCAATTTGAGAGAGATGGAACGTCCTGATGCACTGGTTTTCAGATTTATTGAAAATTGAACCCCTTTTCCAAATGAAATATTATGTGAAACTTGAAAGCAATGTGCGGCTGGTGCACTGCACAAAGGCTGCTCTGAAGTCCAGCCTAGGAATGACTTTCCAAACCCTGTGCCTTCCAGGCTGCATCTGCCTGCGGTGAAGGAAGAGAGGCCTTTGTTTGAGTCTCACGCTGGCAGGAGGCTCTCGGGGCCCCTGGGAGAGAGGCCTCTGTAACTCCATACACTGGGCTTGCAGAGTTCATGCAGCAGATTGAGTGTTAAATACTGAGGTCGAACGCAGAGGCCGCTGCCAGATTAGTTATCTTGTACTGGTATCTAAAAGTTGTACTAAAAGCAGAAAGAGCGTGTATATTTAATTAAATACAGTTGTGAGAGTAATTTTAAAATACTTGTAAAATTATGACACTATAACACTAAATACAAAAACGGGTTTGGTTTTTTTCCCTACTCCAGGAGGGAGTTAAATGGATGTATTAATTTAGGAAGTGTTTTATTTTAACAAGTAAGTGTGTATAACTTGGTAGACTTGTCGAGATTTTTATTTAAAGGGTAACCACGGAGGTAGGTCTCAAATGTAATAATTCTGAGGTTTTAGGACTTATGTTAATGAAGTGTCTATCACTTTAGAGGGCCAAATCCGGAAGGTATGAGAGATTCACCTTCCTCAACTTGTAATGTTTTAAAAGTTTGCACATCATATGTCTAATCGGTGACATCAGTGTTACGGATTTTATTTTCATTTTTTCTCTGGGTTTCTTGCCCAACTTGTACTTTCTTTCATAACCACCATTTCTTAACCCGTGTCCGGGGCCATTTTATTAAAAACATTTAGTTTTGTATTTTTTTATTTTTACTTTAATTAAAGATCTAAATGAATGTTTTCTTTGCCATAGTTATTTACTCTGGCTGAGAGCTTGGGAGGATACGAAAGTCTTGCTGAACTTCCGTGAGTATATTTCTGTTTTTCTCAGTGTTTTAACGTTGACGTCAGCTTTAACAGTTGTTTGAAAAGGAATATGGTAAAATCAGGAGTAATTCAAGACATTTGACAAGAATAGCATCATGCTAGTTAATCAGAATGGACTCTTAACCCAGTAGAATGGAGACCCCAACAAAATCTCAGTGAGCTCTGTGTGTCCTCCCCAGTTTTGCTTCCTTCCGTTCTGCCTGAAGGCCATTCCCGTGGACTGTTATTTTAGGATCTCTGACCTCTGACCAAGAGCTGCTTGTTCTATCCCACTCTGCTCTGGGAGGGAGGTCAGAGACATTTATGAGAAGGGCTGATTTCAAGGCTCCTTGGAAGTGGGGATTGTGTCTCTGTTGAAATACTGCCATGCCCCTGATGGTCAGAAGAGGACCCTACTAGATGCCACCGAATCCCATTTATTTTCTGTTCTGTGGATAAACCTTGAATGACTTCATGTTTTCTGCAAGATAAACCCAAAATCTAACTTGGTATTCCCGATCCAATCAATTCATCTAATTTTATCAAAGCACCATAGGATATAGAAACATGCAGCCAGAGATCAGGTGCTCCAACAGCTTGTTTTATAGATAAGGAAACAAAGATTCAGAAAGTTTTGCTGGTTACTCAAATGTCACATAGGAATATGTTAGCAACTTCTCTCCTGAGGGTTTGCGTAGAGATAAGGAGAGGAGGTAAAAGCAGCCTGGATCTGGATTTGACACCTGCTCCACCAGTTACTCACCACTGAGCTTTAGTTTTTTCATCCATAAAATGGGATTAATAATTAAAATGACAATTACCATTTATTGATTACCTATCCCCCAAGCATTCCAGAGCTATCCTGATTTTATTGGATGGTACTCTACCCATGTTTTGTAAATATTGCAGTGGTAATAAACATCATTAGCTAATAATTTTCAAGAGCACTAAATGCACCTGGCATGTTTCTGTGTTTTAATTTGCATAATAACTATGTTCTGGAAGCACGATGTTGAGGGGTGTCAGGGATTACCAGAATTTAGGCACATTTGCTGTCCTCGCACAGTAGCTTGCGGCTTCTTGGAAGGAAGAGTCAGGCAATTCCACATAAAGTTTAAAAAAAATGTATGATACCCAAATAATTATTCAAATAACTAAGGTAACACAAATAGGTTTTTGTGAGTCTTTCAGAAGATGCCTGCTAGTAAGTCTGAATGCACAAGAGGGCACACTCAGCATATGAAATTGGGTTATTTTTCATAGTCATGAAATGTGTATTACTTTAAAGCTCTCTTAAAAATTGGCACCTCCTAATTTCTTCAGGGATTTGGTTTAAAGTTGCTTGGCCCTCAGATGTACCAGCCAGCGAGGCCATCACCCCGATGCCTGCTATTGGACGAGTGAATTAGGTCAGGGCTTGTCTGTTCTGTCACCCCTCATTCTGTGACTCCCAGCTGCGGCAACGGGTGCAGCATTGCAATAGGGGCGGGAGGAGGCAGAGCCAATGTGTGCTCGATTAGTCTTCCAGCCTGACAGGCACATTAACTCCGCAACCTCAGAAAAGTGACTTACATTGTCTCAGTCTGTTTCCTCGGCTGTAACATGTGCATAACCCTGCGCTCAGCTCTTAGGGTTGTTAGGGGAACATGGGGGGAAAATATCCCTAAGTCGATGCCTTGGTTCATACTAAGGGCCGAATAAATGTTAATTATTATTAGGAATTTTTGTTTTATTAGGCATCTGATACACTCCAGGTGGTTGCAAATGCTTTATATGTGTTCCTTCCATTAATGACTGTGATAAACTCTTGGGATAGGAGTTACATCCAACTTCTGTTCATTTAAAAAAAAATGAAGTAATGCACACAAATGACCTAGTAGAGTACCTGCCTCATGGTAAACCTATAATAAGTGATAGCTATTGTTATGATTTTAGATAAAGAAATTGATTGTGAGGACAGGTAACTTTTACAAGCCTACTCAGTGTGTAAAGGAGCTGATTCATGTGGAGGTCTATTGGGCTCAGAGGCCTAAGTTCTTATTTTTATGTGTACACTCTTTTTTGAGGAATTAAAAGCCTGAAAAGAGAGAACGTTTTTTATTTATTTAATTTTTTAAAAAGATTTTTAAAATTTATTTGAGAGAGAGCACACGTGGGCTAAGGAGGAGAGGGAGAAGCAGACTCGAGCGGGGCGAGGGGCAGAGAGAGAGGGAGAAGCAGCCTCTCTGCCGAGCAGAGAGCCTGACCTGGAGCTCGATTCCGGGACTCTGGGACCACGACCTGAGCCGAAGACAGATGCCCAACTGACTGACCCACCCAGGCACCCAAGACAGAACATTTTAAGGACGTTTGCATGTACAACTTCAGTAGAGTGATAAAAGAAGATACTCATTTGTGTTGACCGCATCTGAGATTTTCTGTCCCTGGATCTGAAGTGAGATAGGACGGAGCAACTTAGGCATTGATCTTCGGGTAGTGTGCCCGGAAAGGATGAGTGTTGGTGGCAGGGTTCACTAAGACTACTAGCCTCTCCTCCATGATGCCTCGGCCTCAGCCTCAGCCCAGAGTTTTCTGCCTCCTCTCAACTCTGGCGGTCCTTGCTGTCCACTCTTGTTTGGCATGTGCTGTAGACTATTCGGTTCTGTGAATTGTCACAGTGTTTGGCTTCTGCTTTGTTAGGTAGGGTCAAGAAAAATACCTCGTTTTTCTTGGTTTCCCAATTCTTACTGTGGTACTTGACCCACAGTAGGTGCTTTACCTTTATACACGTTAATGATGATGATGAGTTACTGGCTGGTTTTGAAAATCCTTCCAGGCCTCTACCTCCATTCATGGATTATGTGCTGAAATTCCTAATGCTCACTGGTTGCCACTGGTGTTGGTCCTGGGTTGTCTTTCCCTGATCTGCCTCACAAGGTGCCATTGACCGGGAGGGAATTAATTCTGGCTGGCTCTTGGTCCAACAAGTCTTTTTTAAGTTCAGCTGGGTGGTCATGGGGTATATGACTTCTGGCCAAGGCTTCATTCAGGCAGATGTTAAAATCCACAGCTGGAGGCTATCTTTTTCCCTCCTGCGTGGGAGTGCTTGATTGGCACCTTCAGTGTTTGGATTGAGTTTATTGATGATATAAAAAAGGATAAAAGATCTTAGTTTTCACTTACAATAGTGACTAGAAAAGATCATTTTCACAGTTCCTTATTTTTTTGCCTGTGAAAAATTATAGGCATATGAAGAATTTGGTATTTAGAATAGAAAAAAAACTGAAGATAATTGCAACTTATAAGACAGATACAATATGTTGATCAAAAATTTGCTCATTCTTTCTTTCAGGGCCATCATGACCCATGCATCAGTGCCTAAGAGTGACCGAGATGTCCTTGGAATTAGTGACACACTGATTCGACTGTCTGTGGGCTTAGAGGATAAAAAAGACCTACTCGAAGATCTAGATCAAGCTTTGAAGGCAGCAGTAAGTTTAATTATTTGGTGTGTTTGTGTGTTTAATCTTGGGGGGGTGGCCGCTCTCTTATTTTTTTTAAAGATTATTTATTTATTTGAGAGAGAGAGTGCGGAGGGAAGGGGCAGAGGCAGATGGAGAGAAAGAATCTCATGCAGACTCCCTACCAACCGCAGAGCCTGACATGGGGCTTGATCCCATGACCCTGAGATCATGAGCTGAACCTAAATCAAAAGTCAGACACTCAGCCGACTGAGCCACCCTGGCGCCCCGGTGGTCACTGTTCGGCCTCCCTGAATTCTGAAGGTTTCTTCTTCTCTTCTTATAATAGACAGGATATATAAATCTGCAAGGAACTCAGCTGAAGTGCAGATTTAAAAAACTGGTAGTATTCAGAAAAGAGTCCTTGGAAGAAGTGAAGTCTTTGCCTGCAGTTTTAATAACCTATTTTTCTTGTGCACTTTTGATGCAGCACCCTCCAAATGCAGGTCGTAACTAGCATTCCAGAACTGCTGGTAGAAGTTGCTTCCTGAGAAGATCAACTCTGTGTAATTGAACGGACCATGAATGAGCCTTTGCAGAATTTTCAAGTGAAAATTTTAAGGCACCTCATTACTTGTCAGAGTTGTAACCTTCCAGGGATCCTCCTTATTAAAAACTGTTTCCTCTTTCCCTTATTGTAACTGACAGGTCAATTCTGTTAATATCTTTTTGTTAATTTTAGTATACATTTGCCTCTGAAGGAGGTGGGATTTGTGCTGCTTTTGGGGATTGTGACCTTTTTTCATAGCTTACGATTTATATTGATCATGTTTACAATATAATAATTCATTTTTTTATGTTTTTCTGAAGAATTTAAATTATTAAATGAATGTTCTTAAATCAAGTGTGATTCTTGCATGTTGTCGAAAACAGCACTCAAAGCAATGGTTTACACATAATTATCATAAGCCAAAAATCAAATACTTGAAAAGCCTACTGTGAAATTCTGCTGATAAAAGGTTGTACTTACTATTTAAAAAAAAAATAAATAAATCTAATTGCCAAATGTATCCCATTGTGATATTCCTATATTATGAGGCATTGACTTGTTTTCCTGGGCCCTTTTAATACTCAACTCTCAGAGGTCTCAGCCACTTGCAGTAATTTTTGTAAGTTCAACTGTATAACTATCATGTCCAAATCTTAGTGTTTGCAGATTATAGATTCTGTCATGGAGGTCAAAAGCCACTTTTATAGAGGGACATACTACTTTTTATATTTTTACCTGTAACAGTCAACTTAATGAGCCTAAAGAGAGAAATGCTTAAAATAGCGTATTTTAGAGTAAAGTACATAGTCAGCAAGTGTTTGTTAATAAGTCATATGTCAAATAGGTTTTTTAAATTGTTTTTATATTAAAGGCTTTTAGTCATTTGCTGTTGCCATTTGTTTCGCCTTAAAAAAGCGTATCACTGAATGCAAGATAGGAGGCGAATACATAAGGCTATGTCTTACGTATTGTTCATATTTTGAGTTACGTGACAGAGTCTGGAAATTCTGGCTCTGGGCAGCAGCATTTTGAGGCTACACTGTAGTGCCATGGAAATAACGAAGACCAAGCAAATCAAAAAAGCAAGGACTATTTATTCCAAGCTTACAAGGGAGTCAGCTACTGTCATCTTGTGTTTTGACAGAGACTCAAAGGGAAGCAGAGCATAAAGAATTGTAGAAATTTTAATATGTGTTGACGTGGATGAGAAACTAAAATTTCCGTATATAAAACTGTCAGAGGACTTTTAAATGGATAATGTTTAATCACTGTCAGAAATGTTTAAAAAAAACTGAAAAATTAAGGCTGATAGAGGAGTGGACAAGTTTTGTAGTGTAGAAAAGGGAAGGTTTGGGGTGCGTGGGTGGCTCAGTCGGTTAAGCATCTGCCTCGGGTTTGGGTCATGATCCCAGGGTCCTGGGATTGAGTACCGCACTGGGCTCCTTGCTCAGCGGGGAGTCTGCTTCTCCCTCTGCACCTTCTCTCTGCTCCTGCTTGGTCTCTCTCTCTCTCTCTCTCTCTCTCTTTCTCTCTTGCAAAAATAAATGAATGAAATCTTAAATAAATAAATAAATAAATAAATAAATAAGGGAAGTTTTCAGGTATGCCCTGAGAGGCTGCTGGCATGGGGAAGCTGTAGGCAGCCTGATTTGAAGTAGGACACCTGCTGCAATTGGTTAGGGGTATATATTTGGCTTTGTAGGGTTGGTCCTCAGTTGAAAACAGACAAAAATTAGGGAAGCTGTCAGTTATTAATCAAGTGCTGGCCCTTTGGTGCCAATTGTTCCAGAAGTTAATGTTTAGCTTCCTGAATTGTCAGTAGAGATAGCAATCAGGTTTCCTGCAGGTCTGACTTAAAGCAGGCTGGCTTCCTCGGTTGTTGTTTCTAGGTAAAGGGTTTGGTTTTCTGGGGAGGTTGCTGCAGATTGTAGGTCAAAATTCTATTTTTATATATGGTCTATCGACTGTCCATTTGTCTATTCAGTCTGTCAGAGCTTCTAGTGAGCAGTAACCACCCTTGTATTAGTAAGGGTTCTCCGGAGGAACAGAACAGAGAGAAACACTGTTTGTGTGTGTAAAGAGAGAAAGAGATTAATTTTAAGTAATTGGCTAACGTGACAGTGGGGCTGGCCTGTCTGAAATATATGGGGCAGGCTGGAGACTCACTTAAAAGAGTTGTTGCTGTCTTGAGTTCAAAAATCTGCAAAGCAGGCCAGCAAGCTGGAATCTCAGGGTTTCTGTGTCGCAGGCTTAAAGCAGAATTGCTTTGCCTTCAAGTGAGTGGATGAAGGACACCCACATTATGGAGCCTGGTCTCCTTTACTCAAAGTCTACTGATTTAATGCTAATCACATCTAAAAATTATCTTCCCAGTGACATCTGAACTGGTATTTGATCAAACAGCTGGGCACCAGAAGCCTATCCAAGCTGACACATAAAATTAACCATCACAGCCATGTTTCAGGCACTGTTCCTTACTGCCTGCGGAGGCACCGTCATTTATTAAACCGTTTATTATGGTTTACGAGGTTTATCCACAACTTTTGGTTATCTGCAAACACGTCTCTCTCCATTAACATAGTTTGCACTGAGACAATGGTTTAGTGTTTAAACAATGCACCCTCCACCTCCCGCCACCTTCATAATACATCTGGCTTTGTAGAAGGGAAATAATTAGACACGTTCTGGTGGGGTTAAATGAAGTCAGGCTTCCAGAACACTAATGTTCACTGAATTGCTTTATAGGGCATTTTACTCAAAATTCCATTCTAACCTCGTGTTTGCCACATTCACTGTTGAAATTCGGAGTGAAATCAGTATCTTATACCATGGCCACTGGGTACTATCTTAAGTAGCCACATAGCATCGTGTTTATTATATTCAGCTAGATAACATGTAGGGGAACACATTACAGGCATGGTAAAGTAGAACACGCTCATTTCTTTTGCTTGTGGCTCAGTTTAGTCATGTATTTGTATCTAGAACTTATTCATAGCCGACTTCTGGCTGCTTTGTATTACATAATAAGGGAAATGGCTCTTACTCTTCCACTCAGTTCTCTTGTATGTTTTCTTAGTTTTTTAGTGAATTCTGTCATTGGTAAGGCTGGTAAGGCCATCCATTATTTTGGAATTTTGTGCCAAAGCCTACTAGTTCTGAGATGTGAGGGGTAAACAGAAAGTAACAATGAAATCTGGAATATTTTTTAAAAATTAAGACATCCTTTTTAACCACAGAGTAGCCTTAAATGGCCTGAATTCCATGGAGAAGCCAAGAAACACTTGGGAACTACAAACTTATTTTCACAAAGATGGAAATCTAATACTCGGTAATTCTGTAAAGTGAAAATAATACAATCACCTAATTACTCAGGTGGACCTAAAGAAAATTTCAGGGCAGAGGAAAGAAAGCTTGCAATGCATTTTACAGAAACACAAAAGAGAATGCAAATGCTCCATAAGAAAACCATAAGGCCAATAGCAAAAAAAAAAAAAAAAAGAGAGAGAGAGAAAATGATTAAGCCAAAAGTCATCTAGTGATAAAAGTAGTATTATTCAAAATAAGGAATCTTCTCTTAGAAATTATCCAAAGATAAATAAATAAGAAAAAAAAGAAAGTTTCTACCTCCACAGTAAAAGAAATCCTGGTGCCATTTGCTTCATCGTACAAATGCAAACTTAGAAAAAAATAAGTGCAATGAAAAGTATAATTGCTTTGGGGTAGAAATTAAAGATTAGTTGAAGAAAGGATTGCTGTATGTCTTTTTTTTTTAATATCCACATTTGGTTCAATGTTGACTTATTGCTCACAAAATCAATTTAATCTTATTCCAATGAGAACTGTCAGCAACTGCAAACATTCCCAATCTTTTGAGTAAAATGCCTCTGACCGAACACACATGGCCTAGTGCTAGGGATTAGAGATTTCTCGTTTCATTACTATTTTTATTATACTTTATATCTCAATTTCTTCAATTAGGAAAAAGTTCAGGCCTGACTTTTCTGTGTGTTTTTGTTTTCATTTACTAGCTCACTTGTTATACCTACCTGCTAAATTAGAAGACACAAGTATAGTCCATTTTCTACAGAGAAAGGAAGGAAAATTCCGAGTGGTTTTGTGACTGATCCTTATTACACAGCAGAGCCAGGGCTGCAACTCTGGTTTTCTGAACTCATTTCATTGTTCCAGTGTGTCATTTTAGTCCAGTAGAGAGACTGTTTAAGCTGACTAGCAAACCACTCTCTTGAAATTGCAAGTGTTGTTGTTTTGTGATCAAGTTCTCATAAGGAAAACCCTCAGTTCTAGTGGGCAAAGAGAATAGGGTGGCAATTTTCTAAGATGGACATGTATTTTATCCATACAGCTTATTTTATTTTGAGTAAGAGCATCCAGCAAAGTCTAGCCTTGGCCTGCTTTTCAAGAAGTGGTCTCTGAAATAAATGCCCTACAGGAATGGGACCAGGGACTTACCTTTTATAGTCCTGTTTTATTCAGTCATTAGTTATGGACTGGGGTTGGAGAGGGGCAGGGAAGCTGGTGGTGTAACCTCCCTGATTAAGTGGCTCCAGCCAGCACAGGGCAATTCTTTGGAGAAGGGTGGATGCGTGCTCTGAGGGTATAGGTTATCCAATGGGTACTAGAGTATCCACTGCAAGTATTAAGTCATGCCTTGTCCATGTTGATCTGATAACCTCCAAGCCAGTCTAAAAAACTTACTGTGGCTATAATGTGATTATTGGAATATGATGAATTTTTTCCCTTCCTCCATTCCTTCCACAATATTTTTTTCTTTTTTGGAAAAATGATTTTGTTCTATAGAGTTTAGGGAGTTACAGCTATAGGGGCCAAGGGCAGGCCGCCTCAAGATGGGCCACTTTGGCATGAGGATTATTTTTTAGTTAAAAAGCAGTCAAAACCCAGCGGCGTCAGGAAACCTTTTTACCAAGCCTCCCACCCCCTTACCTGCCTGAAAAGAATTTAGATGGAGGACCTGCTCCAGGAAGAGAGTTACCACCGTAGATAACTACATTATACAATGAACTAGGAGTGGCACACAGGGAGGAACCTAGCAAGGCCTGTTGATCAAAGTCCTCTACATCCCATTGTTTCTTTTTTCGTCCAGCAAACATTTGTGTACCAAACATTTACTCTTTTTCATCTTCCTGTGAATTGCATTTTTTCCCTTTAAAGTCCCACACTTGGGGCACCTGGGCGGCTCAGTCGGTTAAGCATCTGCCTTTGGCTCAGGTCATGATCCCAGGGTCCTGGGATCAAGTCCCATTTTGGGCTCACTGCTCAGCGGGGAGTCGGCTTCTCCCTCTCTCTCAGACACTCTCCCTGCTTGTGCTCTCTCTCTCTCTGTCAAATAAATAAAGTCCCAGACTCCTACTCCTTCACCCCAATTTGGAAGACATATATATGGCATTTTGCAAAACTGTTTTTGGAATTTCCATGTCTGTGTAAGTACCCTGTAAGTACAAAATTAAATTTTATTTTCTCCTGTTAATGTCTTATGTCAATTCAATCTTGTCCTGCTAGAAGGACCTTCAAGGGGATAGGAAACTCTTGCTCCCTGATTCCGGAAAAGCAGTTATGTGTGTATGTATTTATTTTAAAGATTTTATTTATTTGAGAGACAGCGAGAATGAGAGAGAACACAAGCGGGGAAGAGGGCTGAGGGAAAGGGAGAAGCAGACTCCCTGCTGAGCAGGGAGCCCAATGCGGGGCTCAATCCTAGGACCCTGAGATCATGACCTGACCCGAAGGCAGATGCTTAACCGACTGAGCCACACCAGGCGCCCCAGAAAAGCAGTTTCTTAAAAATAGGCTTCCATTATAGAAAAGTGGAAATCAGACTGAGTTCCAAACCCAGCTCCCACGTGTTTACCAGCTACTTGACCTTGTTTTGAGTGACTTATTTAAATGCTCTAAGCATCAGTGTCTGCCCTTATAGGTAAAATGGGGATAATAACAATGTTTGCTTCATGGAGTTGTTATGAGAATTCAGTGCCATAATAAATGTAAAGGACATGCAGTAGGTGTTCAGTCATCGTTAGCTGTGCCTCTGGCTTAGGGGTAACCACTGTAAAATTTCTGTGTGTATGTCTTCAAGTTCTTTCTCTAATTATATAGACAGTGTTTTGAATACTGGAGTCATGGCAAATAAAAACTGTGGATTCAACTCCTGTTGCAGTTCAGACTTAGAGCACTGTTGTTATTAACAAGCAGACTGGTTATTCTGGTTGGTGTGAGGAGGGGAAGAAGTTTTCATTTTAGCTTAGCCACAAGCTGCTTCCACCAGCTGGTGTGGGGGAATTCTTTGTTTGTTTGTTTGTTTGTTTGTTTTTAATTGAATATTGCAGAAAGAAATGTCAGAAGATCTGGCTGGCCCATATGTGGTAGCTAATACAAATGATAACAGTATTTGGAAAATATAAAGCAAGATTATAAGTTTAATCATCACCAGATAGCCATAATGTTCATTGTAACACGGAAAGGTTTGAAGTTGTTCTTGTTTTAAAGGAGCCAAGAAAGGAAGTTTACTGTTAAAAATTTTCCATGTTGGATGTGTTTACAGCAATAAACAAATAAAAAATAAAAAAATATTGAGTGCCAGGTATCCTCTGGTTTTGGTTCTTAAAAATCTAATAGCCTTTGTAAAAGGCAGAATAACCAAAATTATATAAGGGTGATTTTGTTAAGCAGTTAGAGTGACCAGCTCTTGTTTTTCACTGCCTGGTATCCATTCACCCTTCTTTTTCTTTCCTTTTGTTTTTGTTTGCTTGTTTGTTTTTGGTTAAGCCACTTTCTCTTTTGTTTACTAGTTACTGCTGCTCTGAACAGAAAGAGTCCCATCTGATATTGAAACGAAGGAAACATTTACTTACAATAGATAATGGGAATCTTACTTATCTTCATATTTTTATGCTTACAAATTGTACATAATTATTATGTACAATTTAATATCATATTTGCAGGTTTGATATTCTTTTAGTCAGGGTTCTCCAGAGAAACAGACCAATAAGATGTGTGTGTGTATGTGTGTGTGTGAGTGTGTGTATTGCCAGACTGGAAACACAGGAAAGCCAATGTTGCTGTTCAAGTCTGAAGACCATGTGCTAAGGAATTCTTTATTTTTGGAAAAGTTCAGTCTTTTGTTCTGTTCAGGCCTTCAGCTGATTGGATGAGGCCCACCTGTGTTGTGGAGAACAATCTTCTTCAAAGTATACCAATTTCAATGTTAATCTCGTCTAAAATTCCCTGACAGAAACATCCAGAATAATGTCTGATCATATATGTGGGCAGTGTGGCCCAGCCAAATTAACCCATAAAATTAACCATCACAGATACCTAGTAATAATGGCCAATTTTTATTTTGCGCTTCCTATATGCCAGGTACTTGGCTAAGCTTTTTACAAGCATCATGTCAATGAATTCTCATACAATTATTTGAGCAGATGCTATTAATACCTTTGTTTTATAAATGAGGAACTAACACTAAGGGAAACTAGCCTTCGTTTATTTTTTTATTTTTATTTTTATTTTTTTAAAAAGATTTTCTTTATTTATTTGACAGAGAGAGGGACAGCCAATGAGAGAGGGAACACAAGCAGGGGGAGTGGGAGAGGAAGAAGCAGGCTCCCAGAAGAGCATGGAGCCTGATGTGGGGCTCGATCCCAGAACCCTGGGATCAGGCCCTGAGCTGAAGGCAGACGCCTAACGACTGGGCCGCCCAGGTGCCCTGGAAACTAACCTTTAAAGAAACGTGCCTAGGCCATCTAGTAGATGGTAGAGCCAGGATGTGAACCTAGTTCGTATGATTCTAAAGCCATATTGCCACTTCAAGGTTACAAATTTGTTTGCCATACTTCTGCCAGTTTTAGTAGAATACTCTGGAAGCATGGGGGAAAGAGTCTGGGATTGGTAATCAGGAGACATAAATTCTTTCATTTTTTTCATTCTTTTTTTTTTTTTTTGAGTTATAACTGCTGGGAATATGTTATATTTAGGAGATACCATGTTGAGTAAGATGAAGTCCTAGTTCTTAAACATTTAGTGGGAATTCTGGGAAGTAGGCACTGTGCTAAATTATGCATGGAGTGCTATGACACCATAGAGTAGGAACATCTAACCAAGTCCTGGAGGGCCAGGGAAAACATCTGGAAGAAAAGGTGTCCAAGTTGAATCTTGAAAAGCAGAGTAGGTATTAATCAGATGAACAGGTTCGGAAGAACATTCTACAGCATAGCTAGGACACAGTTTTCTTACTGATTAAAATTAGGGACTAAGCTAAAACATCTCTAAGATCCCTTCTGTATTAGTTTTCTATTGCTACCATAACAAATTACCACAAAATTAGCAGCTTGAACAATACAAATTCGTTATCTTACAGTTAGGAAGTTTAGATGTCTGACACAGGTCTCACTACATTAAAATCAAGGTTTTTTTGTTCTGTTTTCTGGTTTTTTGGAGAGAGAAAGAGAGAGAATGAGAGAGAGAGCATGAGCCGGGGAGAGAAGCAGAGATGGAGGCAGAGTTCCTGCCAAGCAGGGAGCCTGATGCGGGGCTCCATCCCAGGACCCTGGGATCATGACCTGAGCTGAAGGCAGATGCTTAACTGACTGAGGCACCCAGCTGCCCCTAAAAGCAAGGTATTATTAGTCAGGCTGTGTTCCTCTCTGGAGGCTCCAGGGGAGAATTCATTTCCTTGTTCAGTATCTTTTAGTAGTAAGACTGAGAGCCTATTTTCTTGTTGGCTGTCATCTGCGGGTTGCTCCAACCTTCCGCGTTCCTCACAGTTCCCTTCCTCCATCTTCAAAGCCAGCAACAGTGGATTGAATGCCTCTCTTGCTTTGAATCTCTCCTCATTTTTCCCTTTCTCTGTCCTGGTTGGGAAAGATTTTCCACTTTTAAAAGCTCATATGATTAGATTGAGCTCACTTGGACAACCCGAGGTGATATATCTTCAGGTTATTCTGGAAAGGGTGACAATCTGCTTATGTACTCTCTAGTCTGGCTTCTGGTCTTCAGGTTGCAGAATCAAAGAGATTATGTTTTCTACTGGTTACCCCTCACCAAAGTTGGGGTGATGAACTACCGCACTGCTTCCTTCCTGCTCCCAGGTCATATACAAGGTGGACTGAGTCTGAGGGTCTTCCTCAGCTCTTGGAGGATTCCTCCTTGCTCCTCAGACCTGCAGTAACCAGGACCTACCCTCTGTATTGAGCTGAATCTAACCGAGCCACAGGAAGGAGCAGTATCACGCCCATTTCGGTAAGGGATAACCAATCTGAAGCGAGAAGCTCGATTCTTTTACTTGGATGCCAGATGCCAGATTTCCTAAATTCATGGAACAAGGAGGTACATAGGGAGAGGGAAAATTAGGGCTCTCAGATCTGGATGCCCCTCTACTGCCCTACTCACCAGTCTGCTGGAAAAAGTATTATCAGAAGTAGAGAAGGGGGAAATTGTGCTAAGCATAGTTTTAATGTAATTATGATGAAATACAATTTTAACTTGTAAGACTTATATTTTTAACTGGTAAGACCCCATATTTTGCAATACTGTGAAGTATACTTCAATATTATACATCACATACGATCTCTAGGGTACATTATACTTTTTTTCAAATACAAAATAGGGCTACAAGTATGGACTCTGAAGCCATATGGCCTGAATTTGAATCCTGGTTTTCCTTTCCTGGGGCTTTCAGCAAATTACTTATTCTCCTCTTGGTTTCCTCATCTCTAAAACAGGGATGACAATGACATCTACTTTTCTGCATTATTTTGAACCACAGCTGATAGAATGCTTGTCAAATGAAGGAAGTTGTTATTGAAAGAGCACTTTTATTACCTCCAGGGTATTGAGAAGGAACTTGAAAGTGGTCACATGGCCAAGTGCGACCGTGTGGATCCAAGATCAGAGCTCATTTCGAATCTCCACAAAGATGTTTATATTGTGATGTTGGGTGATTTTTTTTTTCTCCCTGTCTTAGGGAAAATCTATAGGAGAGAAGTATTAATCTTGTGTCCACATGCCCCAAATCAGTTATAACCAAATTTGACTATAGTTTTGTAGTCAAAAGACACTTCAAAATCCCACTCTCTTCTCACTTCTCACTTTTTCAAACTGTTAATGTTTTAAAAGTTGCTGCAAATTGTGACAATGTGTTTTCTTGGTTCTTTGTTTTCAAAAAAGGCTTCATGTATCAGTAATCTTTGCTAAATCTTCAAGAACATCTGGTCTGGTGCTGGAGTTTCATTAACAGTGTCAGAAACAGCAAACTACAGTTGGCTCACAAGGGGTTGAGGGCTCTCCCCAACCGGAAGTACCTAACTTCAGACAGAGCAACCCACTGCTGAGATATATTTCACTGAAGTTTGCAGCAAACAAATTCAACAAGATTATGTTGTCAATAAATCTGTTTCTAGAGAAGCATATCCTCACTTGTCAAGAGAGGTTATTTTAGGAAGCTCTTTTTTTTTTTCTTTTTCCTTCTCCCTTCTTTTAATCATTCTCTCAGACAGTTGATTTTAAAAGATAATATTTGATATATATATAAGGGGAAAACAACCTATAAAACTACAATATTCACAAAGTCTACTAAGTTGATTTACATAAAACAATTGTTGCAAATAGTAATCCCCTTTGTATAAATTCTCTCAAAATAAAAATATCTGAGAAGATGATTTGTAACTGCAAAAGATATAAATGTTACATTCTCTTCATTTTACCTTAATTCTTGCCTTTATTTCCTCAAGCCCAAGTTTGATCAGTCCTGCGGGTATTTTTGTTTTATTTTCAATCCAGCAGTAGTTACACTTGCCCTAAATGTCTCGTAGCACTCCTGCTAGCTCTGACTTGTTACCATGGCAGCGGCAGGATTCTAATTGCGAGTGGAAATGTGCAGTGCCTCTCGAGACCACGGCTTCGAATTGGCACAGCATTGCTTCCACCACATCCTATCAGCCAGACCAAGTCACAATGCTAGCAGAGATTCAAGGAACGGGGGAGAGACTTTGCCTCATTATGGGAAGAGCCGAGAGTCACAATCCAAGGGATATGGATACAGGGAGGAGGTAAATGATTGGGGACCTTTTTGCCGTTAATATATCACAATCATGAATGGAGTCGATTGTGACAACTCAGTTATCCTCTGAGCCATCTGTATCTTCCTCCGTAACCTATCGGGTGCCACTTCTGCTATGATGGATTTCTTAGGACATACCGACGAAGGAGAGTGAATAAATCTTTCTTTCTAATAGAGATAGATCTAACAGGGAAGTTCCCAAAAGGAGACTAATGTATAGCATGTATGTAATTTAAGTTCTATTTATTAAAAAATACTTACCTTTATTAGGAATCATCAAAAATGACGCTAGTACCAGTCTTCCTACGTTCACTCATCAATGGAGAAAAATCGTATTGTAAAAAAAAGACCACTAAGTATGCATCCTCTATAAGCTAATATATAGCAACTCCATTTGACATAAGAAGGTATTACTTAAAGAATTAAGCTAACAAAACTATAACTTCGACACCTGTACTTTCAAATGACACTCTGGTTACTTTCAGGTGGAACTCATAGCTCTCAATTTTTGTTAGTTTTTATCCTAAAAAACCTTGAGCCAATATATTTCAAAGCCTTTTTCTTGTGACTTCTGGCCCTTCCCCACTTCCAGTATCTTGCCTAGAGTTTTCCAACCCATTGTCTTCTAAGGTCTAGAGAAATAAATATAGATTTGCTAACTTCTCTGTCTGATAAACTCTGATTTGTTCACCAACATCATCTAAAATGTTATGATTAATCCTAAGAACATATTCATAGGGAAAAAGCCGGGGGAGTGAGTGATTTTTGTGTGAAATACAGTTGGCAAAACAACAGGGATTCGCAAAACATAAAATAGTGACTTTATGAGCTCGTGAGTGTCGGCATCTACAGTGATTTTTATTGGATGCTTTTGTTGTTGAAGATGAGCTTGTTCCCTCAGAGCACAATTGCCTTCTGACTCTCGGTAAAGAGATCATCTGGTGTTTATGACATGAAAATCTGCTGCCATTCCAAGCAAAGTCACATTGTGCTTTAATAATACTTCCTTTTGCTGGAGAATCAAAATCGATGTGGAAGAAAATCTGTGATAGTTTACGAGGAAGGCAAATTATTACTGCAGCTGATATGTGAAGATCATAGATAAAATCTTTTAAGCCATTTTAAAAATTACATTTTGTGTGCCTCCTTTATTCTGAAAGAACTTCCTTAAACATTTCTTAAAGATAGAGAAGGAAAAAGGAAAAACCCACCTAACCTGTCTTGTATATTTCTGTCATCAAGATCATATTTATTTTTTCCTGAACAAGCTTTGTAATTTTGTCTCCCTTGGTTTTTATATCCCAGAGTCTGTTTGGGCTGAATGATAGAGAGACACCAAAAGACCATTTGTTTGGGGTTTCATTGAAAAAGAGTCTTAAATTTATGCTTTTTAATATTGCCTCAAAAGGAAACAGAGACACATACACAAGACTGAATATTTAAAATATGCTATATTTTATAACTATATATATATATAGTTTTATGTATGGATATATATATATATATAGTTATGTATATGTAGATATTTAGTTATATATATCTCCATATATATCTATATCTATAGATATAGATATAGATATTTGGAAACCTTATATTTTTTCATTTCTTTACTTTTTATTACACTGAGAGCCTCAAAATTGGAATGTCTTTCTCTCTCTCTCTCTCTAAGTAAACTCTACCCTCAACATGGGGCTCAAATTCATGACCCTGAGATCAAGAGTCGCAGGCTGTACTGACTGAGCCAGCCAGGTGTCTCAAAATTGGAATATCTCTTGACCTGTGAGAAGCATTGCTTTTCTTTGAATCCGAATTTCTGGTCCTTATTTTTATTACAATCTGTTTCAAAATCTAATCCGTCCTTTAAAAGCCAGTTCAAATCATACCCCCATAAAAGCCGTCTCTGGTCTTTTTAGCTGGAAATAATTTCTCTCCTCTGTGATCCCATATTTCTGATATACACATCTTATGTCTTTATACTAGGCTCCATGTGAGCAAGGGCTTCATCTTATTCTTCTATTATGTACTTAGAAAATCAAACAAATTGGTTGTCTTTGAATAGAGGTCAGTGGTTGTTTTATTCATGGGAGTCATTTTTATTATATTTTATTATTCTGTCTCCCTCTTCTCTCACTTTCTTTTCTCTGTCTCATGGCTAGTTGGAACTAAAATTAGGGCAAAATGCTTTACATGCTGTGAAGCCAGCATTTCTGAGCTCAGAGTAGTTTTCAGAGTAGAACATGGGATTTGTTAAGAGCAAATCAGTCTTTGCAAAATTGCATTAGGTATTCTATCTATTTTCAAAGATTTCCATTATTATACCCTCTCTAATATCAGTCTGATTTGGTGTGAGGTCTCTTAAGAGGTCTCTGCTAAACTTGAAAATCATTCTTCTGGACATAGTGTGGGCTACTTGAAATGTGGTTAGTGACATCCTTGGTTCAGTGGCTAAAAACCATTCCCTGGAGCTCTCAAAGGTCATTAAGCAGATGTTCAATTACACTCTAGATTGTATTTGGCAATATCCCTACCAGATGGTTTCATTCTGGTTATGTTTCCGTTTTTATTTCTTTACCCCTTCTCATCTTTATGAGGTTCTCTCTGCAGTAAACAGCTATGCCTCTAGGAAATCTTTGTATCACAGAATATATTGATCCTGAGTTGGGTTTCTCAAGATAGTAATTTTAGCACATAAGCCAGCTGTTTGTTGTATAGGTGACATTTCCTCAGGCTCTTCAAAGACCAAGAAGGTGACCTTGTGTGTTGGGTGAATGTTTTATCCCTAGAAGGGATAGCAATTTCCCTTTGGACAAGCAAATTAATTTGCCCTGAAGAACCCTGGAAAAACTCAGTAATTGGACTATCAAGTAATTCATAATGTAGGCATAAGTGGTATTAAAGGGGCCCCAAGATAGGGATTATTTAAAAGTCTGTAAAGGAAGCAGTTAGATTGACTTTGTCTTCTCCCCCATACTGGCTAATTAGGTTACTAACCCTCTTCATCCCACAGGAGACTAGGGATTTAGTCTTTAGAGAAAGTGAAATCAGGTTGTTTACAAAAATAGGCTGTGGGCTGCATTTAGCTCCAGGGTCATAGTTGGCTGACCCTGATAGTTAAGGAGCACTAGACATCAAAACAAATCAACAGAAAAAAGGAAATCATTGGAGGAAGCAGAGACGACCCAGAGACAGAAGAAAACATCAAAAGAACTAAAGTCATTATCCTTAGAGAGGTAATAAGAGCATGACATCCATTAATCAAGAACAGGATACAATAAAACAGTACAATCAGAATATGGAAGAATTCCAAGAAATTAAAACTAAGATAGCTGAATAAAAACAAATTCAAAAGAAAAGTCAGCAGATAAAGTTAAGAGAATCCCTAGAAAAATAAAAAGACAAAGAGATAGATAATAGGAAGGAAAGGATAAGAGAATAAGAAAAGAAAGATAACATTATTTCTGAAGGTTTAACATCCTGCTAACGTAAGTCCCAAAAGAAGAGAATAAACAGAAATGAAGAAATTTTCAATTAGATATTATTCTAGAAAATTTCCCAGAATTGAAACACTGTGACTCCAGGTTGGAAAAGTCCACTAAATTCCCAGCACAAGAAATAATGACAAATTTTTCTCAAGGCTAATCATCATGGCATTTCAATACCAGAAGAGAAGATGCTTCAGATGTAATACTTTGATCAAAAATTAGAATTAATTAAAACAATCTATTGGGGAAAGGTTCTGTGCATAGTTGATTCTTGCTGGTTTCCAATCAGTTCCACCTCAAAGAAACGGTGGTAGGAGTTTAGCAATCGTTCCTAGAATGTTGATGTGAAGGTGCATTGGATAATTAAAAATAAAACATGAAATCCTAGAAAAATCAATTCATAATGGTTAAGAGCCTCTACACACTTTTCATATCTTTTAGCGTGATGTACTAAAATGATCAAAATCTCTATGTAAAAGATTGCACGTTAGAACCATTTGGGAGCCTATGTTGAAGAAATGTCTACTGCCTTTGAATAAGATGCCATGAATTATATTTTGTTTCACAGCCAGTCATTGACTGTTTGAGGAATCAAGTGGTTTGTTACACAATAGTACCTACCATTGAGGGCCTAAATTAAGGTTGCACAACTCAGTATTTTGTTCATGTTATTAGTTTATTCTGTCTTATATAGCATTAGGATTGATTTGCTCATACAAGGATTGCCCCACATGCTAGGATTCTATTTTAGTGATCCAAGAATCAAGGCTGTCTTTTAATTTCAAGTTGTGCTAACTTGGGCTCTTAGATCTGTGAGTAGCATGCTAACACCAAGGACATAGCTCTTCAGGAAGTCTTTAACTGAAAATATTCCCCTTCCTCCCTTGTTGGCTGAATCAGGATCTTGTTTCCGGTACTAGAAATGAAGTGCTATCCAGTGACCACATCCAGATGGCCCGAGGTCTGAAGGGGACTGTGGATCTATGAAAAGACTGTGTGCTGCTCTTCAAATTGGAGAATTACTCTTGGCAGAGGAAGTCTTTGAAGTTGCTGTGTGAAGTCAGTGAAAAGCATTAGGAAGCACCCACATGAAAGGGCTCTTTTCTTCATTAGGTCTGCCGCTCGCAGAGGGGATGATTACATTTCGTTATTCATCTTCTTTCCCTGTGAAAACCAACTACAGAGTTCTGTGCCATGCTCCGCATGTGTCTTCTTCCTAGGCCACCAAATTTCACAGAATGTTAAATGTGCTTTTATAGCACATGGCTGTGTTCTTCTGTGGCTCAACTTAGAAGTAAGACCTGTTTGAATGAATTACTACTTTTTAGAAAAATGGCATAGTTCCGCCCCTAAGACCATGGGGAGCAAACTGAATTTAGGAGCTTACACTCAGCAAGGGACTGCTGAAATAGTGAAAAATGAAGAGACCAAGAACCAGTGGCTCCCCTAGACATGGAAAAGGTTCTGAAAGCAAAAACAGTCCTACAGGTTGGTTCCTAGATGTCAAAAACCTGCCCTTTGCTGGAAGGTAAAAGGTTCTTGGGGGAAATAAATAAAATTTCAAATTTGGTGTATTCGTGGTCTGAAAGAGATGAGGGAAAGTCCTGGCTTTTACTTGGGGTGCATTTGCCGTAGAAGCAGTATCTGATCTTCTAATCTGAAGATACTGGTTTAAAAAACTGACCCTCCAACAAGCTGAGGGCTTCAGAGGGGAGGGTGGGGGATCGGGATAGGCCGGTGATGGGTATTAGGGAGGGCACGTATTGCATGGTGCACTGGGTGTTATATGCAAGTAATGAATCATGGAACCTTACATCAAAAACTTGGGATGTACTGTATGGTGATTAACATAACATAATAAAAAAATTTTATTAAAAAAAAAAACAAAAAAAAAACTGACTCTCCACTACGGAATGGAGTCTTAGTTCCCTTCCTGCAGGAAAGGCAGCCTGAAGGTCACAGGTGTGGAGTCAGTGCGTTAGATCTGTATGCACCCTTTTTTCATTCAGGCCGCAGTGATTCAGGTTTGGGTTCCAGGTTCCAGCCTGTCCATCTACCTGCCCCAACACCTTGAGAGCATTATACTCTCCTTGCTGCTTTCTTTTTGCAATTTATTTGCTGTTCTACACATTGACCTTGAACTTGAAAACCTGTTAATGTTTTCAGCTTGTTTTGGACGTGCTATTCTTGCCTCTATAATGAAATTGTTCACTTTTTTGATGCAAGCAACCTGCCTTATTATTATTATTTAAATTTTATTACTGCTTAGTTCAACTGGCACATGGCAGGTGTTCAATAGATAGGGGGTCCTCATATGATTTATATCCAAATTGAAACACTTTTGAGAGTAAAAGTGGATGCTGTTAGTTTTCATGCTGAGACAGCAGGTGCAAATTGCGACACAGGGTCAGTTTGTCAACATATTATAAAGTGGAATTAATTTCTCCAGTGATCTCCTACCTGTAATTCTTAACCTTTACACCTTTCTTTCTTTCTTTTTTTTTAAGATTTTTTTTTTACTTATTTGAGAGAGAGAGAAAGAGAGAGAGAGAGGGAGAGCATGAGCGGGGGGAAGGGCAGAGGAAGAAGCAGGCTCCCCGCTGAGCAAAAGCCCAATGTGGGGCTCCATGCCAGGACCCTGGGATCATGACCTGAGCCGAAGACAGACGCTTAACTGACTGAGCCTCCCAGGCGCCCCCTTCACACCTTTCTTATCTGGGGCTTGAAGAATTCCTCCTTTAAAGCCTTTTTACGGAGGTTGTGATTCCCAAGATCACATTAGATGTCTTATGACTTGTTCCCTTTTTATGAGCCATCATACTCTTCCCCACTCTTCCAATTAGTCAAACAAAGCAACCCAGCAGTATTTCTTCCTGACCAAACTCTTGAAGATAGACTCCCCAGGAAGTCATTCTATCCCAGATATTTCAAATTATACCCTTGTTCCTGAATATTGATTATTAAACCATCAATCTCTGTCTTGAACAGATTTATAATTCGGGGTGGAAGAAAACAGTACCTGTTTATGGGGGCCTGATTATATTCTAGGCCCTTACTGCACATCTCTAATTATCATAAAGTATTGTACTCATCCAAAGCTTGTCTTGTGAAATAGTAGATCTTTCTGTGGACTATTGACTATTCTGTGAAAAAAAAAAAGCTGTTCCTAGATTAAATTTGAGCAATGCTATATTAAAGTTAAAGATGTTTCTTTACTACAACAACTCTCCATCATTAATAAGCTAACACACCTTATCAATTTCCAGGAGACGTCTATAGTAAGCATTTTTTGAGCTAAGGAACTTACACTCCATCTTCTCCCGTGACCCTCCCTCCTTTACCCCAAAACCAGGGAGCATCAGCCACGTCTATTTTTTCAAAGAATACTATTTGGAAAAATCTGAATTAATACTACCTTTTACCTTTCAAGACTGAAATAGGCTTCATTACAATTCTTCAATGCAGGCTATTTCCAGATTTGCACCATGGTCAGGAGTCTTGCGCTACTCTGCTATCTCTAACTGGGGACTTAATATAGATAATAAAATGATTTGTCAGGGATAAATAAACAGACTTTGAAAGAAGAAATGTTTCCCTTATGTACTTACATATAACAGACTTTAAAGGATTCTTAGTTGTTTCAGAAATAATCCTCAATTCCCTTGGCTAAGAATCTAGTGACATCCATTATCTAGTATAGCAGAGAAATAGTTTCCATTCTGGTCCTATCTGTATACTGTTGAGTATGTCCCATATGGGTCTTGTCCCACATAATATGATCCGTCATTTTCTTCCTTTAGGGCTCTTATTACGAAGCCAGCCTTTGACTATGCACTTACTAAAAGTGCAGTCTTTAAGGATCAAGCCCTAATTAATAGTCTTTTGCAAAAGGATATGCTTACTTCTAATATGTCTGGCAAACCACTGGCTGCCTTTTTTATTTGCATTAATATATAAAAATGACTTCTTGATGTTATGGTTTTCTGTTTCACATGCTGTGTTTGCGGATGGGTGGATGTTTTAAATTTGCTTTGGCAAATTCTGCTTGGGCTCTGAATCAAAAATAGGCCCCTCCTGTCCCTTTGCAAAATCACTGATGTCTTAAGATTAAAAATTCCTCACCGGCAGTAGTTCCTTAGTGTTTCTTAAAGCCCTTCAGTCTCTAGATTAATTTAACAAATCTGTAATGAAATCCTCAGATGTGCGTGCTTGTGCTAGGCACAGCAGAAATAAAGATAAAAAAGATATTTCGGGTCCAATATTGTGTAGCTATGGGTATGAACTGTCTCTGTTTTTCAGATAGGGTTGCTAGGTCATTTAAGAAAAAAAAAACACATTTGGTGAGAATATATAGACAGGCTGGGAAAAGATGATGTGGAAACTTTAGTCTTGACAAAATTTATGTATGAGGAAAGGAAGATCAAGAGTACAGATACTCAGGGGCGCCTGGGTGGCTCAGGCGTTAAGCATCTGCCTTTGGCTCAGGGCGTGATCCAGGAGTTCTGGGATCGAGTCCCACATCAGGCTCCTCTGCTGGAAGTCTGCTTCTTCCTCTCCCACTCCCCCTGCTTGTGTTCCCTCTCTCGATGGCTGTCTCTCTCTGTCAAATAAATAAATAAAATCTTAAAAAAAAAAAAAAAAGGAGTACAGATTCTCACGGATTAGTGCACCTATTCTCAAACCCACTGGAAGTGTCAGCTAAGAGTATTAATTAACTGGGCACCTCTACTAAAATAGAGTACCCTGCGGTTCCCTGACTGCTAAGCTTCAAATAGGATGCTTTTTTGAAGAGAGTCAAGGTATTTTTGTTTTGAGTATAGACCACGGATTAGAGCCTGCCCTTCCCTTATGACACTTACTGTTCTGAATCACGGCAGCAAGCACTCAGGAAGAAAGTCACATCTAGCCAAATGGGGACCTGGGTGGTTCTGAACCGTAGTCATAGCACACTTCTAAACATAGGAATGTTTGGGGCATGCTTGATGTAATTAAATTACAGTTAATTAATGTTTATTGGGCTATGCACTTTCGTGTCTTTCAGTATTACGTTGTTTGAAGGGAACTGGTTGTGGCGAGGATCTAGCCCCTGGCCTATCAACTACTGAAAACATGGTCATGTTTTTAAAAGTGAGTATCTTTTAGATGTTCATCCTAATCTTTTTGTAGATAAAATTATATGACACTTGAGATTTTATCAGAACAGAGCCATGCTCGGTATGTATTCTCTGTGACTACTTTCATGCTGTCATGGCAGAGTCGAGTAGTTGTGGCAGATTCCAAATGGCCTGTCCTTGCAAAGCGAGGACATTATTCCTCAAATATTTAGTATCTCACTCTTCACAGAAAAAGTTTGCCCTCATAATGGGTTATGGTCTTGACTGGATTTGCCTACATGTTTAAGAAACAAGGTTCTCCTATGTTCCAAAAAATGTGAGATCTTACTTTGATGCCATCTTAATACTTCACTATCGCTCTAGATTTATTCACAGCAATTTGTATAGGGTATAAAAATATTTATACAAAAATAAAAATGTGATAGATATCTATGAAGATTTCCTGATAGCCGGTGTGTCATAACTGCTAATTAGTTGGCTAAACTTTGTGCTACACACATTTAGATATGTAAGATATCATGGTAGAAGCCTGTTTGTTTGTGCCCTACCCATTACTTGCTCTCCTTTCCTCTGGTAGTAATGTCCTGGTTTCCTTTGGGAAACGTTTTGTAAATGTTACCTATTTTGAAGATAGAACCAGTAAGATGTGTTGGTTTGTGTGGAAATGAGAGGAATTAAGAAAGACTCTAAAGCTTTTGGTCTGATCAGCTTGAAAAAGCATCAACCCCCATTTAGCATGATACGTATTCATGCTTTGCCTTCTTCCACAAGTGGCTTAAGATCAAGGGCTTTCTCTTTATTCCTAGAAACCAGAAGAATACCTGGGGTGCAATATACTTTCAATAATTAGTTGTTGAATGAATAAATGTGTAACTATTTCTGTGGCATTGATTTCATACATGTGAAGTTCTATGGAATCGAAGAGAAGGAACACATTTAATTTTGATATATTTGAAATTTACCTCCAGAATGAATTTGCCAAGTCAGTTCCACTAACTGTATATGACAATGCCAAGGTTTCAATGGATGGGCAGTTTGGTAAGCACAAGAATGCCACTCCCCGCACCACACCCCACACCTGAAAGATGTTCATTGGTTGCACCACACACACTATAAAGATGTCCATGTTCTAATGCCCAGAACTCGTGAATAGGTTACTTTAATTGGCCAAAAGGACTTTGATGTTGTGATTAAGGGTAAGGACCTTGAGCTAGGAAGAGGCTGTGGTCAGAGTGACGTGACAACAGAAAACAGAAGTATGGCCAGAGAAAGATGACATTGCTGGCTTTGAAGACAGAGGAATTTGCCTACACCAATGAAGCAGGAGTAATGGGCAGGGCGGGGTGTGTGTGTCTGTGTGTGTGCGCGGCGGGGAGGCAAACCAATTGAGTAGCAATATTGAAAGTTGCCGTTCGAGTTGGTAGAAACAAGCTGAGGAACTATTTTTAAGTACAGGTAAGCCTAACATTTAATTTTAGGTCATTTATGTTGCATTGATGTAAACCTTATGCATTCCCCTGAACCTTCAGTAATGTCTGCTATATATGAAATGCCTTTTAAGAAATCAAGGAAAAATGGCTGGCTTCCACACTTGACTAAGTGTAGAAATGAAAGAAAGAATTGCATGAGATGATGTTGAGATTCTCCTAATACCAGGAATTGGAGAGTAAAGTGATCAGGAGAGTCTTCAGAAACAGATATCCCTGGAAAGATGGGCATGAGGGAAAGGTTGAAGTATTACCAATGTTAAAATTGGAATCAGGGGCATGAGTGAGAGAGAACAGAAAATGTTTTAGTAATGAATACCTTAATGTGAATTAGTTCCTCTATTGATTTACTCCATGTCCGGGGAAATATCAAGCATCAAAATCCAGATATCTAGGAAAAGAAGGATCTTTGGAGAGAGTGGGCGACGTGAGAAATTGTAGAAGCAAGGTAAGGATCTAGAGAAACTTCACCCACTTCTCTCATAGGTAGGACAGGACTCCATAAGCCATTGATTACCCCTTATATCAGACTGGCATATGTCAGGGAATTGGGTCCAGCTGTGTCCTCTGCAGGAAACGTGCCATTTCTGCTTAGAAAATTATTTGTTTTATATGCTCATTTGCTTTTAAATTTAATGAAATCAACATGAAACACCTTCAGGGACTTTGATTCTCAGTGAACTACTTTTATGATACAGGTATTCAAGCTCGTTCTTGGGCCTAAACTATGGGGGTCAAATAAAATTATCTGGAAATTCTGAGCACTTTTCCTAGACAATCTTGCCAATAAAGAATAAAGTTCACTGGCAATCAAGTAAGATT
This sequence comes from Ursus arctos, assembly GCF_023065955.2. NCBI lineage: Eukaryota > Metazoa > Chordata > Mammalia > Carnivora > Ursidae > Ursus > Ursus arctos. Next base: position 48,368,753 of record NW_026622786.1, on the reverse strand, counting down.
CTAATCCTTATTAATAGGTAACAAGTAATCAGCATGGGCATTTTGGCTAAGGAGTAGCAGAAGGATTTAGCTCCTATCCAAATAATTTTCATTTCACCCACGATATAATCCCCTGATATCCTGGTGCTAAATCCTGGAACCGTAAAGTTCAGATCAAGCATACAGATCTATCTAGTGCACAAACACATTGTATAAGGAAGCTGGCACCCAAAGACATTAACTAAATTGGCTGAGATACTCAAATATGATCCCCAGAGGTTATTGACTATATAGCTCCCTGTAGTCCAATCTTTGGAGCTAAATCAACACATGCTGGTTTGAATGTAGACCACAGATTGGAGCCTGCTCCTGCTTCATGATACTTGTTGATCTGAGTCATAGCGTAAGAGCTCTGGGAGAATAACCTGTTCACAGAGCCCACATAGGGAGTTGGGTTACTATCTTTATTTAGTCCACAGAACATTTTTGAATGCCACAATATGTGTAGCATACTTTATGGAATTAATTTGCCTTCATATGCAAATTATCATTCTTCTTTTTGATTTTCTTCAATCCTGCATTGTTATTTGATTAGAATGCTTATTTCCCTTATCTGGCTCACTTATATATCCAAGGGGCAAACTATTTTATGTTTTAATAAATAATTGTATTTTGGTCTCAGCTCGAAGTTAAATGATGCGATTTTTGCTCTTTGGAAGTTGATTATTGCCTTACCCCATTTTTCATGGCCTGCTTAGCTCAAAGTTTGGCAGCAAGATATTGCTACAATATATAGATCCTCAGTTGTAGTGAAAGTTAAATTTATATATTAATCAAAATGTAATAACTGAAAGGTTCATGCTACTTTGGTGTGTATGTCACACTTAGCAGATATTTCTTGCCAAATTATATGTGTTCTAGGCACTCGGAAAGATAGTAAAATGCAGTTTTCATCCTCAAGAGCTTTCACTCTATAATAGGGGAGAAAAGGAAGTTAACAAATGAATGTTCTATAAAGGATGGTGACTGAGTCAGAAGAATTCATAGGAGAGCAAGTTCACTCTTGGCTGAGGTCAGAGAGGTTGCTAGGCCTATGCCAGAGGTGGTGAGGATGAACTCCTCACCCCCTTGGTGGGTCCCAACTTATTTCACTGGCCAGATGCCCTTGTGCAGGGCACATCTTACACAACTGTACCCTGCAGTCTTGGCTTGTGGTGATTACATATGGCTTTATGTAAATAGCAGTTTTGAGCTGAGCGAGAGGACTTATACAAGTTTTGGAATTGAAAGCAAAGCTTGAAAATGTAGTTTAAGGCCAATTGGAGAGGACTGTGAATTATAGGCAAAGAAGTGTTATCTTAAACTTTTTAAAATGATCAAATAATGTATATATATTAAACATATATACTGTATATAAATGTAATATAAATTAAATGTAAATATAATATATAAATATATTTTATAATATATATTATATTATATGTGATATAATAATATAATATATAACAATATATAAATATATTTCATAAATATATTCAAAAAATTTAATATATGTATATATTCATAATATATATTATGTATAGACTATATAAAATAAATAATACATAAAATATTTATATATGTTATATATGTTATATATATTTATATGTAATATATTTAGAAATATGTATTTATATAAAATATGAATCATTAAAATTACAAAAATATAAAACTACATAAAATTTATGTTTGTAAATATATTTTATATGTTAGAATATAAAATATATTTATGTATTTTTTATATTTTATATATTAATATATATTACATAAATAAAATAAATATAAATATATACAATAAAAATTAAAATAAAATATAAAAATAAATTTTATATTTTCTAAAATATAAAATAAATATAAATATATTAATATATTTAATATACTTCTAAATTTAAATATATTACATGTATTTATATATTATTTTCATATATATTTATATACATATAAATATAATATATATATAAACAGTTTAAGCACTGAAATATTGACTGTCCCTTCCATTTTCCAAATCCCACTACCCCACCCCCTTTTTCAGAGGTAATCATGCTAATCTGTTTGGACACACACACACAAACACAACCCTACAGAATATATATCTATACGTGCATATACATGTACTAATGATTCTATAAAAATTATCCAATCACATTAAAAAATTAACAATTATTTTTGCTGTATTTCTATGTCATTATATCCATATCAATTTCATTTTTCTGTTAAAATTTACATAAGCAACACACAAATATATTCACAGAATAAAAAATATATGCGCAAACTACTAATGTCCCTCTTCACCCACTCTCACTTTTCCAGATGTAACTGTTGACAATGTTTTGTTGTACCTGTCTGGAGCCTTTTAAATTAACATACAAAAGAGGGGTACCTGGATGGCTCAGTCAGTTAAGCATCAGACTCTTGGTTTCAGGTCAGGTCATGACTCAGTGGGTCTTGAAATCAAGCCCTGCAGCGGGGTCTGTGCTCAGTGGGGAGTCAGTTTGAGATTCTCTCCCTCTGCCCCTCTCAAATAAATTTTTAAAAAATTAACATACAAAACAAGTACAGTTGACCCTTGAACAACATGGGGGTTAGATGCACTGACCCCCATGGATTCTAAAATCCAAGTACAACCTTGACTCTCCAAAAACTCCACTGCTAATAACCTACTGTTAACCGAAAGACTTACTGATAACAGTTGATTAACACATATTTTGTATGTTATTTGTATTATACACTGTATTTTTACAATAAAGAAAGCTCAAGAGAAAATGTTATTAAGAAAATTATAAGGGGGGGACCTGGGTGGCTCAGTTGGCTAAGGGTCCGACTCATAATTTTGGCGCAGGTCATGATCTCATGAGCCATGAGATCAAGCCCCACATTGCCGGGCTCTGTGCTCAGCAGGGAGCTTGAGCTTCTCTTTCTCTGCCCTTCCCCCTACTCACCCTCTCTCTCAAATAAATACAAATAAATCTTTTTTAAAAACAAACAAAAAGAAAATTATAAGGAAGAGAAATTGCATTTACAACACTGTGCTGTGTTTATTAGTTTTTTTTAAAGATTTTATTTATTTATTTGAGAGAAGAGAGAGTGCAAGAGAGAGAGAGAGAGAGAGAGAGCGCGCATGAGTGGCAGGGAGGGGCAGAGGGAGAGGGAGAATCAGACTCCCTGCTGAGCAGGGACCTTGGATCCCAGGACTCCCCGGGGATCATGACCTGGGTTGAAGGCAGCCACTTAACCGACTGAGCCATCCAGGCGCCCCATGCTGTGTTTATTTTTTAAAAATCTGCGTGTAAGTGGACCTACGCAGTTCAAACCTCTTTGTTCAGGGGTCAGCCGTATTGTTTTATTTTTAACTCTCTTGGAGTAATTTTCATGTCACATCATGTAAGTCTAACATTCTTTCTAACTTTTGATTTTATTCCACAAATAGTTTGGATATTGTTTATTTAATGACTCTCTTATTGATGGGCAATTATTACCCTAAAGTAGGGTGACTTTCCAAATAAAGCAACTCCTCTCATTCTTTTAATGAGAGCCTCCAAATATGTACATTTCTTTTGGTCATACTGAATACATAAGCCTTTAGGATAAAGATGAAATGCTTACTTCTAATATTAATTTAGTTATCCATAAATATCTCATATGATGCATATTTGTAGAATAATGTATTAACTTAGTAGCTGGTTTTTGTCATCCTTACATTATTATGAAACAATGTAATCCGAACTCTTCTAATGCAGCCTTGTTATCATTATCTGTCACTGAACCATGTTTTGAATCATTTGACAGTTTTCTAAAGCATATCATCTTCATTACACTTATTTTTTAAACCTGTTTATGCTGCCATTACTTGAAATTGTGTACCAAGCCATACTGAAAGCACATAATGTTTGCATAATGTTAGGACAGCTGCTTTTTTCATATTCCTGAACACGACTTAGTGAATTATTTTTTTTAAGTCTTCTTTAAAAGGCTTGCTAATCGCATATCCAACACTTCTAATTGTGAGCCGTACTTGGAATGATTACGACATCTGTGTTAAAGTTTTCTATCTTTCTCTCAGTCTCTTTAACTGATTAGAGCTTGTTTTGGCTAATACACCTTTAAACACTATTTGCCTGTTCAAAAGAAGGTGATTGAAAGGGCACAGAGAAATGTGAGAGAATTTGTGTGTGTGTGTGTGTGTGTGTGTGTGTGTGTGTGTGTGTGTTGGGGGAGTCAGTTATAAAAATGACTCTTCTGAGGGATGCTTTTGTAAATACCTTATGTAAATATCTTGTATTTAACATCTGTTTCTAAAATTTTCATACTTCATAATGTTGCATCAGACATACCTGGGCATAGATCTTAGGGTGTAGATGAAAGTAGTTCTTTTTAGGTAACATTTCTAATGGTGGAGTTGCTTGGTCAGAGAATAGAAGCATGAAAAACTGGAAATATATTGCCAAAAACACATTCTTGAAAGACATCTACAATTTATTCTGGAATTATACTGCTTAAGAATGCTCACTTTTGGTAGCTGGCTCCTGTCACCATCCTCAGTGCCTCCCACGCCATCTGCTCCTGCCCCTCCTATCCTTCCTATTAAGGAGCAAAAACGCACCTCAAGGTGTAGGGCTTCCTCCTTATGAGGTTCAGACTGAAGCACGTCCCAAATTGTGGAGGGACTCAGGGGCTCTCCTGGACTTAAACCGCCCACTTCAGATTTCCCCACAGGAGCCCCAGCTTAACTCACCGCAGGCAAAATACCCAGTGGGCAAAGGCTCCCATGATGGGAAGCGAAACTACCCCCTCAAGCCATAGGGACTGCCCTGATGCTAGCAAGACCCTGTGTGATTGATCCCAAGACAGTGACCAGCCTGACCTTTACTGCCCACTTGCATGTACCCACCGACCTTTGCCCCACCTTTTCCTTGCATAAATCTAGAAATATTCTCAGCACTTTGGAGACAGTCTTTGGGATATTAGTCTGCTGTCTTGCTGGTGTTGGCCTCACTGAAATAAATTCCTTTCTTTTCTCACTACTGAAGAAAAGTGCTCATTTCATAAAGCATTACTTGTTATTGTCAATCTGTAATAAATTTGCCACTCAGATAGGCAAAAATAATATTTCATTTTTGTTTTTGATTGCTTTTCTCTGATTGTTGATGAGATTGAATATCTTTTAAAAAATTTTAATGGAAAATTACATTTTTGTGCGAATTGCTTGAAATTTTATCTAGCTACTATCTATCTTTCTAGGTACAATATACATCTATACATACACATTTTTTTATGAGAGTGTCTGATTTTCATATTTAAAAATGCCTTACATAATCTGGCAATTGATGTTTATTATACATCTTGCAAATATTTTATCTCTGTCACTTGTGTTTTAATTTAGTTGATCGTGTCTTCTGTCACGCAAGTTTTGAATTTTTATTAGGATAAATCGGTCTATTTTTTCTTTATGTTTTCTGGAATTGTGCCTTATGGAAGACCTTTCCACTCCAACATTTGAAAAATATCCCTTTATAGATATTTAGGTATTTTTATAATTTTTTAAAAAGATTTTTAAATTTATTTGAGAGAGAGTGAGCATATGTGCTCAAGGTGGGGAGGGGCAGAGGGAGAACAGGAGAGTGCCAAACAGACTGCATGGGGAGCATGGAGCCCAGCGCGGGGCTCCATCCCACAACCCCCAAATCATGACCAGAGCTGAAACCAAGAGTCAGTCGCTCAACCGACTGTGCCACCCAGGTGTGGTGTTTTTATAATTTTTAATACATTTATATCTTTAATGTGTTTAGCGTATGTCGTGAGGTAGGGTTAATACTTTAGTTTTTACCAAACATTGATTTTCCAAACTTTCTCTGAAACTTTTTATTTTCCAATTATACCAACACCTTTTACTGAATAGGCCATCTTCACTCTACTAATATGAAATGCTACCTTTATTATATCCTAGTTTTCCATCTATAGGTCTACAGGTCCTTTCTTGGGCTTTATTTTCTATTGTTTATTTTTGTACATACACAACATTCTCCAATTATTATAACTATTAAATTGCCATGCCAAGTTCCTCATTTTTGTTCTTCTTTTGAAGAGTTTATTGACTCATATCTTCAGAGCAGAAGAATCTAGCAGCTAAAAGTAGAGACTGTGGGTCAGATCAGCTGGGATCAGAGGTAATGATGCTTCTCCTCTTGCTCATTTGATGATATTGGACAAGTCATTTAGCTTCTTTACTATTTTTTAAGTATTTATTTGAGAAAGAGAGAGAGAGTGTGAGTGGGGGGAGGAGCTAAGGGAGACAGATTCCCCGCTGAGCACAGAGCCCAGTGTGGGACTCCATCCCAGGACCCTGAGATCATGACCTGAGCCAAAACCAAGAGTCAGACGCCTACCCTACTGATCCACGCAGGCACCCCTTAACTTCTTTGAATCTCAATTTCCTCATCTATAATGATGATAATATTGTTACAATGAGGATTATAAGATAATTTATGACAGTGCATGGAAAATATTAAGTAATCTGAAATTTTAGCCATTGTTTTTATTATTATGCATTTTCTTTACCATATCAACTTAAGAACAAGCTTATCAAATTTTCTAAAAAAATCTTCCTGTGATTTTTTATTTTAATTGCTTTGACTTTGAAGATTATAATGGGAGAATTGCATCTTCGTAGTATTATCGTCTCCCATCTGGAACTTTTATATTTTCCTGTCAATTTATTACATTTTCAGTTATATCTTTTAAAAGATTTTATAATTTGTTTGGTATAGGTTTATACATTTTTTTGTTTTATTTTTCCTATTCATTTTATGGGTTTTGTTGCAATTGTGAACAGGATCCTTCTATATTTTCTAATTAGGAACTTAATGCTGTATATTATGCAATGTTTCCTATATGCAAATTTTAATAAAGTCTGTATTATTCACCAATGCCCTGTGAAATGGACTTTTTTTTTTTTTAATGGGGAGGTCAGTGAGATGCTGAATCCTACTTTCAGGTCAGAATGAAGTGAAATCAGAAATAGTGCATGTAAAGACAATGACATCTGTATAACACATGGGGAAAAAATTCTTATTTTCTTAAAAATTAATGAAATTCAAAGCAAACGTTAACAACAAACTAAATAGAAAAATTTAAATCTCAGTTGTTATAGATATTATTTTAACTATTATTTTTTTATTTTTTACCTTTGCATTTGAAATAATTATAGACTTATGGAACATTGTAGAGTAGTACAGTCTCACACATGTACCCTTCCCCCTGCTTCCCCCAGTGGTTTCCTCTTATATTGCTATAGTACAATATTGACATTGGTACATACTGTTAACTAGTCTATTAAATGCTAACTAAACTACTAAAATTACTGTTAACTAGACTATTAAAATTAACTAGACTGCTAACTAGTCTGGTTAAATAAACCAGACTTTATTTACCCATCCCTAAGTTTAACCTGCATTCCTTTGTGTGTGTAGCTCTGTGCAATTTAATCCCATGTATAGATTTACAAACCATCGCCACAGTTAAGATACAGAACTATTCCATCACCACAAAAGAATTTCATCATGCTGCTTCTTTGTATTTGCTGCCCCCCCATTCATACCCCTGCCCTTTAGAAACTGTTAATGTGTTCTCCATTGATTGCTATAGTTTTGACATTTTGAGAATGTATTAGAAATGGAATCATACAGAATACAACTTTTTGAAATTGACTTTTTTTTTCAATCAGCCTAATGCTCTTGAGGACCTTCTAGGTTGTCATGGGTATCTATATATAGTTCATTCTTTTTTATTGATAAATAGTACTCCATTGTAGGGGTGTCCCAAAGTTTATTCAACAATTTGCCCATTGAAGAACATTTGGGTCTTTAGTACTGGCTGTTACAAATAAAGCTGCTATGAACATTCATGTGTAGGTTTTCATATGAACATAAATTTTCATTTCTAACTACTTATAAACTCTAAAGTATTAAAAATTTATTTTCCTTCAAAATTTTCTTAACTTAAGCTATGTTTACTCATAGCATTTCTGACACCAAATAAGTGGGGTTTTTTTTTTCTCACATCAACCAATTTCCCATCTCTCTGGACACCAACTGGGTGCCCAACAATTCAATTCTGACATCTCCCTGCAATTAGTTTCAGATTCCATGAGTTAAGGTCTTTGTCCCACAGAATTGCACCCAATTTAGATGCCATTCCCAAGTCCCAGGCCACCTGTACTTTTGAATGATTAGCTATAAATTGTAGGTTTCTGCAACCTCCTCCTCAGATTTGATAATTTGCTAGAACGTCTCAAAGAACTCAGGAAGCACTTTACTTACTATTACCAGTGTATAAAAGGATACAACACAGGAAGAGTCAAATAGAAGAGATGCAGAGGGCAAGGTGAAGAGGGTGTTTGGGTGCCCTCTCTGGACATCCCACTCTCCCAGCACCTCTCTGTGTTCACCAACCTGGAAGCTCTCTGAACCCCATTGTTTAGGGATTTTATGGAGATTTCCTTACTTAGGCATGGCTGATTGAGGTTTCTTGTGACATTCTATTTCCTTAAAGTTTATCAATAGTAAATTGAAATAGTAGTTGTGGAAAGCCTTCTACAAAGGGATAACTGTTATTTTAAAATTGTTCTTTGGATGCTTGTACGAAACTGGTGCATTTGAAACTGATGGGAGTGATTGATTTATTTCATCGGTATAGCATTGCAATTTCTTACGGTGGAGAAGAGGTATCATTAGGTCATAGTGAGGAGAGAAATGGCTCAAGCCCCAAGCGTGCTTAGCCCTACTTTGAATCTAATCTTCTGGCAGGTGATAGTAGGAATAGCTGGGCCATTTCTGCTCATTGCAAGAAGTTAAGTAAACTGAATAGTAAACTAATTTTTTCTACTCTGAGTAGTGGATGTGTCTACAGGACAAGGCTCAAGGCTTTTTGGAGTCAACCTATAAGCCAGGTTTCAGGAACACACACCAACTGGCCCACATTTTGAAGAGAAAACCCAGACCTGCAGATCGCTCCCCAACAAAACACTGGCTTTTTGTGACTTTTGTGGCCAGCGAGCCTACCTTTTCTTAGATTCTTTAGCTAGACTTATGACTGACTCCAATTAAGCTTTTCTCATCTTTCCTCTTTTTTTCTTGTTCTCCAAAAAGAAATATTGTTGTCAAAGAGTCTTTTGCCTACAATAGACTAGTGTATAATTCCATCTCTCAATGCACAATTACTTTTTAGAAATTTATTCCAAGATTATAAATTTTGGTGGTCATTACTATTACCTTTTCTGACTCATGCAGCAGTCATGTGAAGTAATCATTCCCATCATTGCTATTTTAGGAGATACTACAGCTCACAGAATGACTTGCCCAAGTTTCAAAGTCATGTCAGCACCAGGACTTGAATCTGCGGCCTCTGTGCTTTCTGACTCTTAGAACGAAAAGACACAGCCTTCCGTGTCATTCAGGAGACCAAGATACATCCCAGAATGGAGATGACACAGCCCATTGCTTCCTCTCCAAACAACAAAATGAAATGAAATTAAGTTAAACCTGCCTAGTTAAGTCTCTTAGTGAAGATATGATTGAAACCAAATAAGGGGTTTATTTTATACAGTTTTACTCTTTGCAGGTTCATACAGACACACTGTTGAAAAGAACTTGATGAAGGGAAGTTTCGTATAAACAGAAGTAAAGTCCTGGCCACTCACATTCTTCATCCTCTTCTCCCCCACTCCACTCTGCTTCTTGTCTAGTCTTGCTGTTGGGCTGCCTGGAAGCCAGCTCGAGAGGCAAGAGAGCTGGGCTACATTCCAGCGAGAGGGGCTTTTCTGGGTCACTTTCACACATTTTTATACCCTGAAAGCAGGGATGTTTCTGGCCAAGGAAGAAGGCTGGTTACTGTCTTGTTTTCCTTAATTATCTCTTTAGACAGGCTCCACATTTTGCAGCCAAGACATAGATCGAGTCATTAATAATATTTTCTCTAATATTTAGTCATCTGATCAGTTTTTTTCACAGTTCATCCTCAGAGATGTTGAAGAATCACTCATTGTGAAATTCCTCTTTTCTACTGAAAGCACATTTTACTACGTCTGTTTAGAATGTCTCTATACATTTCCCTAAAAACAACTAAAATCCTCCAAATCCAATAATAGATGGCCCGCTGAAGTTTAAAGGAAGCACGTTTCTATTTTACCTCGTGGAGCTGCCAGCAGGTGATAATTTGTATGCCAGTGACTATAATTTGTGTGCTTGATTTTTCAATGCTGCTGAACTTTTGGAAAACTTGTAGCAACCACGTGATTGTTTTGCCCTGTTTCATGTTATGAAAATATATGTCATTTAGTAAGACATTAGTGTCATAAGGTGAGGGTTTTGCAGAAAAACTCCAAACGACCAAACTCACATATTCTAAGACTCTATGACATTTTAAAGGACAGGAAACAACCAACTAATGCGTCACTCATGCAAGATACAAGTCTGTTTCTGGCCATCTCTTCCAGTTCAGTCATCTTTTCTTTTCTTTCTTAATCTCACCCTCTATTAACTGGTATTACTTTGTAATATACTTCATTAGTTAACTGGATTGCTGACTTCTAAGAAAAAAAAAAGAATAACAACAATAAAAACAAAAAGAATGATCATCAAGGGAGTCTTGGCAAATAATTAAGGACCTATATTGCTTTTCAAATGCAAATCTAACTAGACACTCCACTGTGCGCTGTGGCAATGCTCACTATCGGAACAGGCTATAGAAGTGATTACGACAAAGCCCTGCTCTTTAAGGGAGGTATAACTCACAAAAAGACAATTTTAAGACTGTGTGGTAAGTGTCCTGTGAGAGGTATGCAGAACACTGAAGAGGGGTATGCAGAACACCTAGTTCAGCTTAGAATAGAGTTAGATTTAGGTAAAGATTTGTCGGAGGTGATCAAGTGTGAGCAGAGTCTTAAAGGATGAGTAGAATTTAGATACATAGGAAAACTTTGAAGAAAAATCTTTAGGATTTCCTCTCAAATAAGAAAAAAAAAATCCTCCAGTGATCAATGAAATACTGATTTGCCCATTATTTAAACTTGTAAGAATAAAATTTCTGCAAAAGCCAAAGGAACATCATTATCACTCTGTGTAGGGAACTTGTGTTTATTGGCAGGAGCTGTCTTGCTGTTGAACTTCATTTGGTTGGACCCTATTGCACGGGTGAAAAGTATCCTTGGAGTGATAAGCTTACTAACATTTTACATTTTAGATTAAGGTAGTTGTGTGGTAGTTTGTTGAATTTGGAATTTCGTGTTCAGATTTCCTACCGCGCAAGGTAAAAATACATGCAACTTGTGACAGAATGGTCAACAATTATGACATTCTCTGACTCTTTACTAATGCTTCATTCTTATCTTTATTAACAACCTGCCAAAGAACTCCATGAAAGGTTTGCCCCAAAGGAAAAGAAAAGTAGTGATTATAAGCAGAGCAGAAAGTGCCACCTAATGGTCCTTGGTGGAAATACATGAACTGTACTTTGTAACAAAGAGAAGAGCTGGAATTATTTTGTTTCCCAACACACGTTTTGCGTTGCAAGAAATTCAAATAGTACATATAATGACAAGTGTTTATAATTTTACACCATATTTTTCAGGTTTTTTGCAGGTGGCAAGAACAGAGACATACTCAATTCTGCAGGGGATTACAGTTTATGGAAAGGATACTGTCTCAGAAAGGAGGTACAGGAAACTGAATTAGTGGTCCAAACAGACAGGTATCTTAGAGACTTGGAATGATGGCTCTTTGTTCAAAAATTACAGGACTTCTAGAGATCCAAGAGTCACTTTGTCCATCTTGTCATCGTGGCCTGAGTCATTGTGTTCTGCTCTCAACCATCCAGCAGAACACCAGCGGTTAGATATTTATCTTGTGGGCCAGAGACCCAAGATTCCTTCCCTGAAGAAATGAGCAGTCCTATAGAAAGGCTCTCCCTGTATGAGCGCTCACTCGTCTCCAGGTAGCCCAAGAGCAATGGCTGCCAGTCTTGGCCCTACCTGTGTGGTTCTCAAACTTGGTGTGCATTGGGATCACTTGGAGGTTTATTAAAACACAGATTTTGGGGGGGGGGGGTCCCAACTTCAGGGTTTCTGATTCACTAAGACTGGGATTAAGCCAGAGAATTTGCCTTTTCACAAGTTTCCAGGTAAAGCTAAGGACCATATTTGGAGAACCACTCAGGTGGATAGCAGCCTCCATCCATTTTTCAGAGCCTTTTTCTTAAATGTGAATAGGCAAAAGACGATCGCTGTATTTCTGGGAGAGGAGCTTGAACAATGAAAGAAAGGAAAATACAGAAATATGGCAGGAAACAGAAGAGAATTAAAGAGAGTTTTGAAAAAGCATCACATTCATTCATCCATACATTTAATAAATATTTATTGAGTGCCAAATATGTGCTAGGAATTGTTCTGGGAGGTGCCAGGCATATAGCACTGATACAGATTTCAGAGGAAAAGTGACTTCTAAGTAAGCGTCCTATACTCACATTGTAACTCAAGTGGAGGGTAGCTCAAATGCATTTTTAGTTGTGGATGTGTATCTCCCCTGAGTGACTTTGATTTCTCAGTGGAGCTTGATAGAGAATATACTCCAGTAAAATACAGAAGGAAACCAACATGAGACAGAATGGGATCCAGAAGTTCAGTCTGAGGATGATAGTCATGAAATAAATCTGAGAAATGGCCCGTCTTGCAGCAGGAAGACAGAAGACCCCAAGAGGGAAGTCTCTGGAAAAACAGAGTTTTCACAGAGGATGTGCTCTATTGAAACTTAAAAAAAAAAAAAAAAAGGATTATTATAAAAAATACATTTCATGAAGAAAAGAAAAACACTGAGAAACTCCAGGAAATTTGTACAGGAAAGGAAATATAATCACCGTAAAGTTCTTGGCTTCACAAAGTCCTAAAAGTATAAACAGAGCTTAGCAATTATTTTTTTTTTATTTTTTTTTTAATGATTTTTTATTATATTATGTTAGTCACCATACAGTACATCCCCGGTTTCCGATGTAAGGCTCGATGATTCATTAGTTGTGTATAACACCCAGTGCACCATGCAATGCGTGCCCTCCTTACTACCCATCACCGGTCTATCCCATTCCCCCACCCCCCTCCCCTCTGAAGTCCTCAGTTTGTTTCTCATAGTCCATAGTCTCTCATGTTTCATTCCCCCTTCTGATTACCCCCCCTTTCTTTATCCCTTTCTTCCCCTACCGATCATCCTAGTTCTTATGTTCCATAGATGAGAGAAATCATATGATAGTTGTCTTTCTCTGCTTGACTTATTTCACTTAGCATTATCTCCTCCAGTGCTGTCCATGTTGTAGCAAATGTTGAGAACTCGTTCTTTCTGATAGCTGAGTAATATTCCATCGTATATATGGACCACAACTTCTTAATCCAGTCATCTGTTGAAGGGCATCTCGGCTCCTTCCACAATTTAGCTATTGTGGACATTGCTGCTATGAACATTGGGGTGCATATGGCCCTTCTCTTCACTACGTCTGTATCTTTGGGATAAATACCCAGTAGTGCAATGGCTGGGTCATAGGGTAGCTCAATTTTTAACTTTTTAAGGGACCTCCACACTGTTTTCCAGAGTGGCTGTACCAACTTGCATTCCCACCAACAATGTAGGAGGGATCCCCTTTCTCCACATCCTCTCCAACAATTGTTGTTTCTTGCCTTGTCTATTTTTGCCATTCTAACTGGCGTAAGGTGGTATCTCAGTGTGGTTTTGATTTGAATTTCCTTGATGGCTAATGATTTTGAACATTTTTTCATGTGTCTGTTAGCCATTTGTATGTCTTCATTGGAAAAGTGTCTGTTCATATCTTCTGCGCATTTTTTGATTTGTTTATTTGTTTCTCGTGTATTGAGTTTGAGAAGTTCTTTGTAGATCTTGGATACCAGTCCTTTATCTGTAGTGTCATTTGCAAATATATTCTCCCATTCCGTGGGCTGCCTCTTAGTTTTTCTGACTGTTTCCTTGGATGTGCAGAAACTTTTAATCTTGATGAAGTCCCATAAGTTCATTTTATCTTTTGTTTCTCTTGCCTTTGGGGATGTGTCATGAAAAAGGTTGCTTTGGCCGATGTCGTAGAGGTTGTTGCCTATGTTCTCCTCTAGAATTTTGATGGATTCCTGTCTCACATCGAGGTCTTTCATCCATTTGGAGTTTATTTTTGTGTATGGTGTGAGAGAGTGGTCAAGTTTCATTCTCTTGCATGTAGCTGTCCAATTTTCCCAGCACCATTTATTGAAGAGACTGTCTTTTTCCCACCGGATGTTTTTTCCTGCTTTATCAAATATTAGTTGCCCAAAGAGCCGAGGGTCCATTTCTGGGCTCTCTATTCTGTTCCATTGGTCTATGTGTCTGTTTTTGTGCCAGTACCATGCTGTCTTTGTGATCACAGCTTTGTAGTACAGCTCGAAATCCGGCATTGTGATGCCCCCAGCTTTGTTTTTCCTTTTCAACAGTTCCTTGGAGATTCGGGGCCTTTTCTGTTTCCATACAAATTTAAGGACTGTTTGTTCCAGTTCTTTGAAAAATGTCTTTGGTATTTTGATCGGGATAGCATTGAAAGTGTAGATTGCTCTGGGTAGCATGGACATTTTAACTATGTTAATTCTTCCGATCCATGAGCATGGAATATCTTTCCATCTTTTTATGTCTTCCTCAATGTCTTTCAAGAGTGATTTATAGTTTCTAGAATATAGGTCCTTTACGTCTCTGGTTAAGTTAATTCCAAGGTAACGTATGGTTTTTGGTGCTATTGTAAATGGGATGGATTCCCTAATTTCTCTTTCTTCGGTCTCGTTATTCGTGTATAGAAATGCAACTGATTTCTGAGCATTTATTTTGTATCCTGCCACGTTACTGAATTGCTCTATAACTTCTAATAGTTTGGGAGTGGCTTCTTTTGGGTTTTCCATATAGAGTATCATGTCATCTGCAAAGAGAGACATTTTGACTTCTTCTTTGCCAATTTGAATACCTTTGATCCCTTTTTGTCGTCTGATTGCTGTTGCAAGGACTTCTAGTACTATGTTGAATAATAGTGGCGAGAGTGGGCATCCTTGTCGAGTTCCTGATCTTAAGGGAAAGGCTTCCAGCTTTTCCCCATTGAGAATAATATTTGCAGTAGGCTTTTCATAGATGGCTTTTATGAGATTGAGAAATGTACCTTCTATTCCTACACTCTGAAGGGTTTTAATCAGGAAAGGATGCTGTATTTTGTCAAATGCTTTTTCGGCATCGATTGAGAGGATCATATGGTTCCTGAGTCTTTTCTTGTTGATATGATGTATCACGCTGATTGATTTGCGAATATTGAACCACGCTTGCATCCCAGGTATGAATCCCACTTGATCGTGATGGATAATCCTTTTAATGTACTGTTGGATTCTATTAGCAAGTATCTTGTTGAGGATTTTGGCGTCCATATTCATTAGGGAAATCGGTCTGTAATTCTCCTTTTTGATGGGGTCTTTGCCTGGTTTGGGGATCAAGGTAATATTGGCCTCATAGAATGAGTTTGGTAGCTTTCCTTCTGTTTCTATTTTTTGAAATAGCTTTAGGAGAATAGGTATTATTTCTTCTTTGAATGTTTGGTAGAATTCCCCGGGAAAACAGTCCAGGCCTGGAGTTTTGTTATTTGGAAGGTTGTTTATCACTGACTCAATCTCTTCATAATTAATTGGCCTGTTTAAGGAATCAATTTCTTCAGTTTCAATCTTGGTAGTTTATAGGTTTCCAGGAAGGATTCCATCTCTTCCAGATTGTTTAGTTTATTGGCATATAGCTGTTGATAAAAATTTCTAATAATCCTTCCAATTTCAATGGTGCTCGTCGTGACCTCTCCTTTTTCATTCATAATTTTAATAATCTGGGTCCTTTCTCTTTTCTTTTGGATAAGTCTTGCCAGTGGTCTGTCAATTTATTGATTCTCTCAAAGAACCAGCTTCTAGTCCTGTTGATCTGCTCTACTGTACTTCTGGTTTCTGCTTGATTGATTTCAGCTCTAATTTTGGTCAACTGCTTCCTCGTGCGTGGATTAGGCCTGTCCCTCTGTTCCTGTTCCAGCTTCTTGAGGTGAGAATATAAAAACTGCATTTTAGATTTTTCTATTCTTTTGAGTGAGGCTTGGATGGCTATGTATTTCCCCCTTAGGACTGCCTTTGCAGTATCCCATAGGTTTTGGACTGTTGTATTTTCATTCTCATTGGTCTCCATAAATTGTTTAATTTGATTTTTGATTTCCTGGTTTATCGAGTCATTCCTGAGCAGGATGGTTCTTAGTCTCCAAGTGTTTGAGTTTCTTCCAAATTTTTCCTTGTGGTTGAGTTCCAATTTCAGAGCGTTGTGGTCTGAGAATATGCAGGGGATAATTTCAATCTTTTGGTATCGGCTGAGACCTGTTTTGTGTCCCAGAACATGGTCTATTCTTGAGAATGTTCCATGGGCATTAGAATAGAATGAGTATTCTTTGGTTCTGGGGTGTAGTGTTCTGAATGACAGCCTTGCTGGATAAAGGATCCTTGGCTGCATGTTTTTCTCTGAAAGAGCTTTAAATATGCTCCCCCAACCCTTTCTCTCATTCCAGGTCTGTGTAGACAGGTCTGACGTAATTCTGATGCTTTTGCCTTGGTACGTGAGAAATTTCTTTGCCCTGGCCGCTTTTTTTTTTTTTTTTTTTTTTTTTTTTTTTTTTAAGATTTTATTTATTTATTTGACAGAGACAGAGACAGCCAGCGAGAGAGGGAACACAAGCAGGGGGAGTGGGAAAGGAAGAAGCAGGCTCATAGCAGAGGAGCCTGATGTGGGGCTCGATCCCAGAACGCTGGGATCACGCCCTGAGCCAAAGGCAGACGCTTAACCGCTGTGCCACCCAGGCGCCCCAGCCCTGGCCGCTTTCAATACTGTATCCTTGCATCTAATATTTGCGAATTGCACTATGACGTGACGTGGCATAGGTTTGTCATGGTTGAGCTTGGGAGGGGTCCTCTCTGCTTCTTGGACACGAATGTTTGTTTCCCTCGCTAGATTAGGGAAGTTTTCAGCTACAATTTGTTCAAATATCTCTTCTAGACCTCTGTTTTTCTCCACCCCCTCGGGGATGCCGATGATTCTAACATTGGATCGTTTCATTGAGTCAGTAATCTCCCGTAACCTACATTCGTGGGTGTGGATTTTTTTAAGACCATCTTCTATTTTCATTTTTTCCTCTATTAACCCATCCTCCAATTCACTAACCCGTTCCTCTGCTTCTGCGACCCTGGCCGTCAGAGCCTCTAGTTTTGCCTGCATTTGGCTCATAGAATTTTTAATTTCTGTCAGATTCGCTCTCATTTCTGTCCTTAGGGATTCTATATTCTCAGTAACCTTTTCGTTAATAGTTTTTTCAATTCTACTCATCATTTTGACCATCGTTACTCTGAATTCCATTTCTGATAATTTGGTTACATCCATATCCATTATTTCTGTGGCAGAGGCCACAGACTCACTGTCTTTTCTTTGCTGGGGGGGGCTTCTCCTTCTTGTCATTCTGATGAGGAGAGGTTGCGGGGTTGTCCAGAGCCCAAATTATTGACTGGGCCCCAGGCCGTGCCCCTTGTTTTATAGGGATCTTAGGGATGTGGGCTTCTTCTTTAAAGATTTTATTTATTTATTTATTTATGTGGCAGCCAACCAGCGATAGAGGGAACAGAAGCAGGGGAGTGGGAGAGGAAGAAGCAGGCTCCCAGCGGAGGAGCCCGATGAGGGACTCCTTTCCGGAACGCTGGGATCACGCCCTAAGCCGAAGGCAGGCGCTCAATGACTGCGCCACCCAGGCGCCTCGGGTTGTGGGCTTCTTGATTTTTCAGCCTTCCTTCTGGGGGAGGGGCCTGCCGCGCCGATACTCAGGCAGCCATGTTTGGGTAGAGTCTCGGCGTCCCCTGCGAGGGGGGATGGGGATGGGCACTCTCTGAGCCGGTATTTCCAGGCTTTTGTTCTCTGGCGGCTTTCCCTGGCGGTTTGCTGTGCCTCTTCTGAGAGTCAGAGCAGCAGCAGCCGAATTTCAGCCTCTGTCACAGAACAGAGGGATTGCGGCCCGTTCTCTACTAATGTTCTGGCCACTTTAACTCTGTTTCTGTTGGTGCTGCTCAACCCTGCAGCGTCCCGGGATGTGCGCCCCACACCCGGCGTCCCAGCCCTCACTTCCAGGGCCGGCGCGTCCCTGTCCTTTGTGTTTCTAATGCCGCCAGCCGCCAGCCGCCCCGCGCGCCCGCTCCCGGATCTCCCGGTCTCAGTCTGGATCCAGTGAGCGCACCGGGATTCCGGTGTTCCGCGAGATGCCTGGTGGCGCGCGCACCCGGCTCACGGTCTCAGTCTGCTGTTTTGCGGGTGCCATCTGCGAGCCCCGCCCGCTCCCCCGTGCAAGTGGCTACCGCTTCCCGGCGCCCGAACACGGCGGCTCCCTCCCCCTTCCGTTTATCTTCCGATATCTGTGCACAGTTTCATGGCTCCCCGCTTCGTACCTCAATACTCAGCGCTGGAGATGTTCATTTGTAGAGATCCAGATGCGTCTTCCTGCGTCTCCGGCTGGTTCCGTGGTTGTTTAGGCTGGTCTGGTACCTATCCTGCTCGACTCGGGGGACCGGCTGAAAACGGTGTCTCCTACTCCTCCGCCATCTTAACTCCAGCAGAGCTTAGCAATTATAACCAAAACTTTATATAACTGTGTTGGGAGAAAGGTGGAGAATAGATAGAGAGAAGGAAAACAGATTTAAATATGCACACACTATAGTAGTGAATAAATAAGATTTAGAATAGCTAAACAACGAATAGCAACCTAAAAAGATTATTTTGAAATTTGACATGAACTGCCAAAATAATAGTGAAAGGACTTCAGAAGTGTTTCCCCTGGGGTGCCTGGCTGGCTCAGTTAGTAGAGCATGCAACTCTTAATCTCAGGGCTGTGAGTTCAAGCCCCACATAATAAATGTGGAACCAACTTAAAATAAAATAAGAAAAAAACAAGAAGTGTTTTCCCTTAGAAAGCGAGATGGATAGGTTGGGAGGGATAGCGTAGAAAATAATTGTTTTTCTTTATGAGTCTTTTGGTCCCATTTGATTTTTGAATTATATTCATGTATTATTGTGATAAAAATAAAAAATATTTTAGAAAATAAAAAGCCACTGTAGGTAGAATTAATAAATTTTACTTTAAGCTTTTCTTGTATTGGGAAAATCTGGCTTCATTCTTATCTTTATTGATTGAAAGTGGAGGGCTCTTTTGTTCAGAAAGTAGATTCAACATTTATAAATTTAGTGTAATTATCTTCCTTTATTCAGATTGGATTTAGGCAAATAAGCTTAGGAAGAAAATATTGGAACCTACTAGATTCTTGCCTCACCAGAGTCTGGAATTTGATAGATACAACAGACAGGCTTATCTAAGACTTTGTCCAACTCTCCACTCAACAAATACTTATGAATGTGTTGTGTACCTTGCGTTATAAAACTAATGAAACTTACTGTGTGTTTTAAATGTTTATCTATGTCAGTGTGCTTTCAGTGAGAAAGTCAGAAATAGCATCCTTTCTCAATAGGGTCATTTCAGGATTCTCGAGCAGGAGAAGGGAGATGGGAGGGAGGTCTGCTTTTACTGGCAAGAGGAGCACAGTGGGTCTGGGGATTTCAAATCCATTCAAATTTTCCACTGCCATTCTGAGAGGCAGTGATTTCAGCTTACATGGCAATCCTGTAACCCCAAAGGGTGGATGTGGGATGAACAGCAAAAATCAGCACCCATCAGACCACCGGGAGCATGATCCTTTGACTGGATCCCCTAGGAAAGCATTGTAGCAAGACTGAATTAAGAAAATGTTCAAAGTGGTTTGGCAGAATCGCTCTTTGAAAAATCGTTGGCAGCCAGTTTTCTAACCCCTGTAAGTGTAATGACCGCCTATTTCTTCGTTTGTCTAGGCACCGCCCAAATGAAGCACCGTTTTTTGTTGTTGAGAGATCATTCCTTTTTTTTTTTTTTTAAGATTGTATTTATTTATTTGACAGAGACAGAGAGAGAGAGAGAGAGTGAGAGAGCACAGGCAAGGGGAGCAGCAGAGGGAAAGGGAGAAGCAGGCTTCTTGCTGAGCAGGGAGCCCGATGTGGGACTGGATCCCAGAACCCTGGGATCATGACCTGAGCTGAAGGCAGACGCTTAACCGACTGAGCCACCCAGGCGCCCAGAGAGATCATTCTTTATTATTTCCTCTTTATTGTCCCAATTTCATCTATAATACACTTCTATTATTGCAAATAATGACACCTGGAGATACAAATTCAGAAAGTAAGTGAAACGAAGATATCTGTTCTTTATTCAAAGTATAGGGGACAGCACAACATTATGGTTGAGCCTGCGAACTCGGGCCCCAGACGGCCTGGTTTCACTGGCGGTTCCACCACTTGCTGGCTAAGCCAACTCAGGGAGGCCTCATACCTCGCTGCGCCTGAGTTTCCTTATGTGCAAATGATGAAAGTAATAATATTTACCTTAAATATTTGTTATGAGGACTAAATGTGTTAAAAGACATAGAGTACTTACTAAATGTTAGCCATTATTATTTACATAAGTTTACCATCAAAGAATACAAAATACTATATATTTTAAAAGTCATTCAATCTAATTGCGGGGCATTTTAGAGGAAGAAATTGTCAGGATGGTTTGTATATGTAATACCTTTGCTGCAAACAGTGAGATTTCATTTTCTGAAAATCCTGGAATAGCTAGGAAAACACTTGCAAGGCACTTTTAAGGCTTTTAACACCTGGGAAATATCTTTTTATTATAAATGTCAAGCCAGTTATAAAATACTTAGTAAAAGACATTTTCTGGCATCAAAATCAATATCTATTTTTTCTCTGCTTACTAAGAGTTACTGAGTTGAGAATTTCGATTTAATTTTTTAGTCAGTTCATTTAAATGATGACTTGATTCTGCCTCCCTGCGTTTCACAGGTGGTTTGAACTGAGGGGTTTTTTTGTCTGTTTGTTGTTAGCTGCTCTGTGTTTTAAATTTTATATAAGCATAGCATTATTTTGCAGGGCTTGGTTCTAACCAACCATTCTATCTGCATCTTGCCAGGTTTTAGAGATCCTGAGATAAATAAGATAAAGTCCCTTTTATCGAAGGGCTCGTAGTACTTCCATACAAGAAACTTTTCGTATTTGAGCATGAACCCTCTAGGAGGAGGGTTGAGAGCTTTGCCATTTGTTGGTACTAAGCTTGCTAAACCTCTGTTTTTCCTTTTGTAAAGTAAGACTAATAATAGAAGCTACCTCACAGGATGCATATGGCAGCACTGTACAAACTTGGCTGATTATAAGAATCCCATGAAGCCCTTTTAAAAAAACCAGGTACCTGAACACCTCCCCTGAACTCTCTGATTCAGAGGTGATCAGAGGTGGAACAAGGACTCTTTATTTTTAATAAGCACTGTAGGTGGTTTTTATAATTGAGGTTTTGGAAACGCTGTTGTAAGGCAGTGGTTCTCAAAGTGATTTGTTGGACTCTATTCTAAACTAACCGAATCAGGAAGTTTTTTAAAAAATATTTTTTATTTAAATTTGATTAATTAACATACAGTGTATTATTGTTCGGAGACCTCTATTGTTCAGAGACCTATTCAGAGGTAGAGGTCAACGATTCATCAGTCTTATACAATACCCGGTGCTCATTCCAACACATAGTCTCCCCAGTGTCCATCACCCAGTTACCCCATCCTCCCAACCCCCTCCAGCAACCCTCATTTTTTCCTATGATTAAGAGCCTCTTAAGGTTTGTTTCCCTCTCTGGTTTCATCTCATTTCCACTTCCCAGCATCAGACCTTTTTCTCTTAGCCTCTTTGGGCATCTGGCCCTTCAGGTTTTTCCTTCCTTTCATAACTGGTTTGATGTTTATAATAAAAAGATATTATCCAGATGTCTTCACACTACACTCAGGCTGATTTTCCTAAAAGGCAAATTTTATCATGTCACTTCCCTTTTGAAAACCCTCAGGGGTTTCTCCTTATGACAAAGTATAAACTTGGTTACTTCTCCTTAAGGGTCTGGACAATCTCAATTGTTCCGTCACAGTATCTGTCAGGCTGCAGGCCTGGCCTCATGTGGGTTTGTGGGCAAGTTAGATAGACTGTATTCAAGGTCATGTTGATGAAATCACAGGAAGGAGGGTTTGACAAAGACAATTTAGAAACCAAAGAAAACTTGAATAGGCATTACTAGTGTATATATTCTGATCCTATGTGATCAGTATACTTTTAACATAGTCCTTACCTGTGATTGGTAGGTGGAAGCAGGAAGCAGGAACGGATAATCTTATCCCTCTTGGGGGAGAAGATTGGCAGGAGGTAGTGAGAGATACAGACGAAAGGGAATGGGTTCAGGGAAAGATGCTAGGTTCTGGACACCCAGGCTTAAATGCAAGGAAACCTGAGCCGGAAGGAAAATCTGCTTAATGGACAAGCAAGTTGGATGGAGCTCATCCATTTGCATGAAGTATAGGGCACAGAATTACTTCAGAATACGGGGGCTGTTGGACTGCAGTGTGTATTTCTCCCACTTTGGTCAGGATTAGGACATCAGACCCTTTAGAATCAAGGTTTCCTGAGAGAACACGGGAAAGCTGGGGAGTGACTTATAAGACAGGATGTAATTAAATTCTCAAATAGGACAGATAATATGTCTTACAAAAATCAGTGAGGGCAGATTGTTTAGACTCCCTTCCAGCAGTGATGGTTTCATTGAGAAAGCTGGACATGAATGTAGGAGCCTCAAAAAATGGATAGGATCTTAACAATACAATATAAAATAATAGATATTACAGCTAAAACATAGTAAATGGCTATTACGTGCAAGACACTGTTGAATCATGATCTTTCTTCATCTTCACAATGCCATCTATCTTACCAGTGAGGAAGCTGAGAACCAAACATGTCAAGTGACTTGTTAGAGATCACAAATGTCCTCAGCAGAGAGCTAGGATCAGCACTAACATTAGAGCGATGGTGTAACAGGCTTTGGTTAGCATAGCAATTGCTCTTTTCCATGAATCAGACACACTCCCACTGGTGGAGAAGAGAATGAAGGGAACCTAAAATACCAGTGTCCAACCTCTTTCTATTTACGTGGAATAACTGAGTGGCATGCTAAGGACTGAAAAGCAGCCTGGTCGGACGCCTGTCCTCTCCACCACTCCTAGGAATTCCTAAGAGGAAGTCCAGAGTGGTTATTAAAG
Organism: Ursus arctos; assembly: GCF_023065955.2. Lineage (NCBI taxonomy): Eukaryota > Metazoa > Chordata > Mammalia > Carnivora > Ursidae > Ursus > Ursus arctos. The sequence goes on along the minus strand of NW_026622786.1, from coordinate 48,345,427 downwards.
GGCTGCGTCTTGACTCACTAGGAAATGGCATGTGGAAAATGACTTTCCTGAGCTATCTGAAGACCAGGAAGGAAGAAAAATCTGTCACCCGAAATTAAATACCATTTTCTTCTTTTGGACTTTAACTACCTTTCTGCCACCAATGTTAGTATGATTAACCTATGCATTATGAGGTAATTAACCTGATTAAAATCCTCAGTATATCATGTAGTTAATCACAAGAACCATTTTAGTTTAGGGAACGGTGAGGCTTTATTTCTAACTCAAGCACAGACATTTCTGTTCTTTCCAAAATCTAGCAATCTTTTTGGTACTCTATGATATCGTTGGATTCTTAAAAATTACATTCATCTGTGTGGTAAAAATGCACATCTTCTAAGGTAGAACAGAATATTTAAGCAAAATCTGAAAATAGAGGTAGGTATTGAAAAGTTCATTGTAGGTTGATTTTTCTCTTCTCATTCCCACATCTTCCCCTTCTGGGAAGATCATGCTGGGAATGATTTTTAACAGTTGCAATTAGATACTTGGAAATACACAAGTTATCTAAATGCATTAAATAAAGTTCTTAGAGACTCAGCATTATTGCTAAGACAACCCATAATTTTTGTACTCCCGGGGGTTTGGTACATAAAAGTAAGTTTTCATTGCAGCTCATTTCCACAAGAAGGAATCTAGTAAGTGGTCTGTGCTAAAAATAAAATTTAAGATAATTCAAAATACTGAGAATCATAGAGGAATTCAGGCTTACTGATTTAGGAAGAATAATCCAGTTACAGATGCCATCACTGGCAAGATTTGGGTGCATGTGTGGACTGGTATGGCCATTTTGCCCTTTGCCCTTCCCCTTTCTGTTTGCTTGGAACACAGGCCTGAGGTCATGAGGTACAGCTGACACCTGTCTGTATCCTGAGGTGGTAAGGACGAAAACAAACCCAGCAGAGTAACGATGGTGGAGTAGAAAGAGAAACAACCTGGTTCTTGGTGACATTGTTGAGCTGTTGTCAGTCCTGAAATGCCTATCCCCAGAGGTCTTGTTGGCCAAGCATGTAACCCTCCCCCCAACTTTTTTTAGGCAACTGTTAGTTGGGATTTCTGCTACTTGCACATAAAGCCATTCCTAAATGATAACAAATCTTATGTTAATCTTTTCCAAAAGATTAGCTGTTTCCAAACAATTTATTGAGCGATCCATATTTCCCTTTCTCTAATTTTATTTTATTTATTTAGTACTATTTTTTATTTTTAAAATGATTTTATTTATTTATTTGAGAGAGAGAGAGAATGCAAGAGCAGGAGGAGGGGAAGGACAGAAGGCGAAGGAGAAGCAGACTCCCCACTGAACAGAGAACCCCAGTGGGGGGGAGCTCAAACCCAGGACTCTGGCCGGAGCCACCCAGGCGCCCCTCCCCTTCCCTAATTTTAAAAACATTTTTTTTTTTGCTACATGCACACATGTCTCTTCCAGATGCATCATTCTTTGCTCTTCATCTCTGTGATTAGTCCGCTGACACTACCACACTGTTTTAATGGTTGACAGTGATGCTCTTCCCTCCGACCTCTCCTACTCCTTGTTTGGTATATTCTTGGATTTTTATTTGTTTTATTGCCAAATTACTGATTTTATTTTACACAGCCTTTCAAGAGTTATGACTGTGCAGTTTGTTTTATAACTACAATTACTACAGTTGTTTGCTTTTCATTCTATGTTAGATAGTTCCCACTTGTCCTTCCCTACGACTTACCCATTTACATCTTTGGGTTTTTTTTTTTTTTTTTTTTTTGGATAATATTTTTTGGGAGAGGAATCGGCAGTATGATTTTTTAAAGCAGCTTTTTTTTTTTTTTAAGGAAGAGTATAGGGGTGATATTGGGCCCCAAATTGATCTGGATTCATTTTCTTATGCTTTCTGATGTGACCTTGGCTTGTGCCTGACTTCTAAGATACTACTCTTAGCGCACATTCTCCAGTGTACCCCATTCCCGTGAGAAGGACTTAGAAATTCTATCTATTGTACTCTAAAGTCCAGCACTTAATTTTTAGGTTTCTAAAATGGCCTATTCTCCCAGGAACTGAGATTTAAAATTCTGGACATCTAATTTTCCTTTCCCCATACATTTAATCCTTTAGAAGCCCCAAAATTTATCACTGTAATATTTCTCATAGACAAATTTTCACTTCTTTTTCCACTGCCATGGCCCAATTTCTCACTTTCTTTACTAGTCTTTTTTATTATGTTCTTAGTTTCCTAAACTACACATCTCTTGATTCTATTGGATTAACACCAGACTGTTGGATTAATTTGCCTAAGAGTTATGCCCCCAGGGGCACCTGGGTGGCGCAGCGGTTAGGCGTCTGCCTTCGGCTCAGGGCGTGATCCTGGCGTTATGGGATCGAGCCCCACATCAGGCTCCTCCGCTGTGGGCCTGCTTCTTCCTCTCCCACTCCCCTTGCTTGTGTTCCCTCTCTCGCTGACTGCCTCTCTGTCAAATAAATAAAATCTTAAAAAAAAAAAAAGAGTTATGCCCCCCAAACTTTGTGCTAGATATTTGCCTTCTGCCCCTTCAGATCCATTCCTTTCTCTGCCCTGCTCTATGCCTTGGGGGGAAGACCTATTTGGACTGTATCAATGGGCTTCCTTGCCTCGGGCTTCCATTTGGATTTAGCCAGCAGCGGGCACTGGCAGCAGATTGGAGGGAGCAAACAGGAAGTTACGGTATCCCCCCCTCTCCTCCCCCCCCCCGCCCTTGCTTACCCATAGGTTGCCTGCCCACCTCCACAGAAGGCCTTGCTTCATGTCAGGAGGCATTTTCTTATAGTTATAGCTTCTCTCTGCAGGTTGCAGTAATACTTCCTTCCACTTCCCCTTTGGGACTAGTGGTGCTGACCCTGCTGCTGTGGCAGGATGTTGTTCCTATCCCTTGTTGGTACCCCTTACTCAGCCCACACACCCTTTGTAAATACTGTCTTCCTCCAACTCCCCTTATTGATACCATCGGAATGTGCCAATTGCTTCAGATCCTGATGCATACAAACCTTAAACCTTTACCTACCACAGTAAGTATAGACTCCAGCCCCAAGCTGAACATCAACTTTCAGGCTTCTCTTGCACTGTATTTCTACATTGACCATTTGTTCCAGTAAAAGTGGGTTAGTCATAGTTCCTTGAATAGACCTGAAAAAGTACATTGTGTTTTCTTTGCTTGGGATAGCCTATTTTTCTAATGTGATATGCCAAAGACTTGTTACCTCTTTCTGTAATTTATTTCAAACGTTACCTTTTCCATGACACCTTTGCTAAGCTCCTTGGTTAACTCTTGTATACTCCCTTGTCTTCCAACCTTGTATTTTCTCTTGTCTTATAACTATTAATGTACTTGTCCTTCCTATTTTGTAAGCTCTTTATGGGCAGGAGGCTGATTGTTATACCCCTGTAGTTTTTTCTGCATGGTCCATGTCCTATTAAGAATGTAGTGGGTCTGGCTAAATTTAAAAATTCAGATTATTTTAAGGTAGGGCTAATGGTTCAAATCAGATGGAATGTTTTAAATTTAGGTATTATAGTAACAGGAAAACAAAACTTTGGTTGACATGAAGGTAGATAATAAAGTTAAGAGTATCTTTTTCATCATTTATTTATTTATTTTTAAAGATTTATTTATTTATTTTGGAGAGAGAGTGCATGCGGCAGGTAGGGGGTGGCTAGGGAGGGGCAGAGGAAGAGGGAGAGATAGTCTTTTTTTTTTTTTTAAGATTTTATTTATTTATTTGACAGAGAGAGAGACAGCCAGCAAGAGAAGGAACACAAGCAGAGAGAGTGGGAGAGGAAGAAGCAGGCTCCCAGCAGAGGAGCCTGATGTGGGGCTCCATCCCAGAATGCCGGGATCACACCCTGAGCCGAAGGCAGATACTTAACGACTGAGCCACCCAGGCGCCCTAGGGAGAGACAGTCTTAAGCAGACTGCACACTGAGCGTGGAGCCCGGCACAGGGCTTGATTCCATGACCCTGAGGTCATGAACTGAGCCGAAACCAGGAGCGGATGCTCGATGACTACACTACCCAGGAGCCCCTTTTTCATCGCTTATTAAAAAAATATTTATTGAATGTCTACTTTGTATCAGGCATTTTCCTAAGCACTACAATATGCTTCTATTGATGTCTGATAACATGATATTAGTAATTTAAAAAAATTAATAGAATACTAGAGCAAATTAGAATTTGTGATCAGTTACTTAAATGGTAATTCTATAATTAGAAAGGTTTTTTGGTGATTTTTCATAAAAGCCTGACTTAATTCCAACAGTTACCAGGAAGTTGACAAAAATATAATTTTCTTACTATATATAGTGTGACACAATTGCAGTGTAGCTGAAGGTTTTCCAAAGTTCCCAGAAATATATCACAATTTATAAGAGGACTATCTAGATTTAGTTTCGTTTTTGAGAATTAACAGAGACAGAGGAGACAGCTGCTAGATAAAAAATGCCACAGGGACTATACATGACGGCATTCTAATTTATTATCATTCTTACATTATAAATCGTGGACTCTTTTGTTTATCTGCTGGATAAACAAAACTGATTCTTGGGAGACTGAAGATCTTTTCCGGCGGATAAGAGGGAAAAAATGATAAATCGAGGCTATCTCTTTAGAGAATTTCTATTCTGTTATGCCATCCTCCCAAAGTATTACTTCTTTGGTGTTTTCATTCCGTGATGTTGCTTTTTTTTTTTTTTTTTTTAAGCAAATTGGCATTGTGCTCTTAAAGAAAGAAAAGGGTAGACTCAACGGTTGTTGTGAGATGAGGGTCTTTATTTGGTCACAAAAATTTCGAAATTATGAAGTGCGCATTAATTGAATATTTATAAAAGCACACAATTGTATCTTTCAGGTTCTTATGTCCAGGAACTTTAGTGACAAGCGTGGGGAATATAGATGACTAGAATAAGACAGAGATTCAAGAGGAGCATAAATGTGCCACGGGTTGCTTACTTTCACTCACTTTGAGTTTGCAACCTTCTTCTGCACTCTTGGGTCCTAAATTGTTGTTTCAGGCTTGATCTGAGTCCTCCTGAATGCCGGATGTATTTCAGTACCACTTTTTAAGTGATTGATAAAAAATTGAGAAAAAATTAATGATCCACTTTAGGGAAAGTTAATTTTCTGATCTTCTGTGACTGATTATCTCTAATTTCATAAGTTAGTTATTTTTTTCTGATTACACAAGATGGAAATAACAAAAATCGAAGGGAATACAGAGCAGTTAATATTCCCTAAAATTCTTAATGTTTCCACCAGGACGCTGCAAATTTGGAAGACAACATACATTGCTGTGCACTTGAAGAAAACTAGATCCCAGAGATGAGGTTGCATCTTCCACTCCCCAAACCCAAATCAAACAACAGCAAAACAGAAAACCAGTTGGAGAAGCTTCTTTAAATATTTTTCCTTTGAAAACAATGATATAAGTTTAGTATTTGCTTTCTTTCATTCCTTTTATCTCCCAGGACGTTGCTGAGATGTCTGTGTTCCTGTGATTCAGTTGAGAGTTTGGGAGTGAGGTAAATGGTTGACTCTGGTGGACAAAGAAGGAATAGTTTACGTTAGCTTCAAACACTGGGTGCCACAAACATTTGGCTCAAAACCTCGCAACTTCCTTCTCTTCTTAGTTAAGTAACAGTACAAATGTCTGCCCGTTTCTGCTGGAATCCTTTCCTGAAAGTTCTTCTGTGTTTGTGTTAGAAGTTTTGTGTTTGCTTAACTTGAGAAATAACTCCCGAGTAAGGTTTAATATACAATATTTTGATAAATAAAACAAAGCAGTAGTTTTGTTACTTCTTCAACAAAATTTGACAATCTGATTTTTCTCATTGTTTGAATATCAAATTCCTATTGAGATGTGACTTAGTTGTAAAAGAAGAGGGAGCTTTAATTTTTTTTTTAAAGATTTTATTTATTTATGTGACAGCCAGCCAGCGAGAGAGGGAACAGAAGCAGGGGGAGTGGGAGAGGAAGAAGCAGGCTCCCAGCGGAGGAGCCCTATGTGGGACTCGATCCCGGAATGCCGGGATTACGCCCCGAGCCGGAGGCAGACGCTTAACGCTGCACTACCCAGGTGCCCTGGGAGCTTTAATTTTTATTACACAGTGATAATTTTCTTCTTTAGGATAGGGTAAGTATTTTTAAGTGTTTGTAAACTTATTTTATAAAGTTTTTATTTTAATTCCAGGTAGTTAGCATACAATGTAATATTAGCTTCAGGTTCCATACAACAGCCAGTGCTCATCACACCACGTGCACTTCTTAATCCACATCGCCTATTTTATCCATCCCCCTACTCTCGGACATGGTGAGTTAAAGTTGATTTTTTTCCTCACAACTTCTTTTTTAACTTCTTTTTTTTTTTTTACTTCAGGAAAAAGTATCTACTCTAAATTTATGATATAGCTCTCTGCATAGAGTATTGAAATGCTGTTATATATGAAGAATTTAAAGTTCTTAGTATCAAACTGATGTTATTTGATGTCTGGGGGCTACTTTTAAATCAGATATCTCATTGCCACTGTTGGTGGTGGGAAGGTTCTGGAAGCCTACCCACAACATGGTATAATTTGACAATGAACCCAAATACCAAGTGAGGAAATTGACAAGATTGGAAGACATGACAAAAAACAAAGTACAATAGTTTTTGGCCTTTGCATGAGAATTACGTCTTTAATATAACTAACACTGGAACTCATCACTGACTAAATTCCAGTAGTTTTCCAACAAGGGTGTTACCTGGCTATCAGATTTCTATCTTCAATTCCAACTTTACGTCATGGATTTCCTCGTTCCTCATGTCTCTTTCCTCAGAAAGCTGGTCACCTTTTCAGATGTGTTTAAACTCTTATGGAAGCTGAAATAATGAGCCCTAATACTGGAATCTCTATTGCTTCTAAAGAAAAAGACAGAATGAATTTAATTCCAAGAGCAAAATGTTGCCTTTATTACTCCCGAGAGGTTCCAGATTAAAAAGGAAAGTTCTTACAAATTCCAATTCATTTAAACTGCCTCATAGATTTGTCTCAGTGGTTTGTTTTAATGTCCTGCAAACATGTTTAGAAACCAAAATAAAATAAAGTTACAGGGAGAAGGAAAAGATGAAGATTTCTAGAGCCTCTCCAAGGAGCAATGGAAAAATATTTAACTGCCGAATCAATTTTAAAGCATTTTGAAATCTTCATAATAGCTTGATGATAAGTGTCGAATCACTCACAGTGACTTCCGTTTGCAGTAAATCTTATGAGATAAAGTGAGAAGACTGTAAAATGTATTTTAAAGCCTGTTTTGGAGGATAGAAGTGGTGTCCATTTGGTGATACACAAGGTGAAAAGCCAACCTGAGAAAATATTGTGAATTCAGTTAAAATAATAATTTTGTTCCAGGCAGTGTGATCTGTGCTTCAGGGAACACAAGCTAATTTTTCTTGTCCTCAAAGCCCTCACAGTGAACTGGTGATAATGGAAGCGGGGCCTGGGTTGGGGGCGGTGGTGAAAGTGAGCAGACATCTGTTTGCCAAGGGACAAGGTAAGGTAAGTGCCCAACAATTAAAATAAATCCGGTAGGCGATTAGCCATGTTCATCATTTGCTTTATTCACCTATTTATATTAACCGAGTAGTTATTATATGTACTATTAGATAGAGGGGGTGTTACTTTATCAACCTTCCTCTGACGGGTTCTAGTGGAGAAGAAAAAAGCAAGAATATATCCTGGCTGTAGAGTGTGCTGAGGTTTAGATGAGGTACCGTGGGGATACAGGTTTATACATGTGTGAAGGGAAGGACTGGGAGTAACAGGAAACGAGGCTGGAATTCTTGGCCCGGGTCATCAGAACACGCACTGCCTTGTGGACAAAGGACACTGGCCTGTAGGTCCTGTGGTGGAATGATATTGTAAAGCGTGGCCACATATGTCCCCCTCTGCACCCAAACCAGTCCTTTTTATGCTATGATCCTTCCCTAGGTGCTCCTAGAATGGGGCCTTTGAGAATTCCTTTGCCCCCTGAAAACAGAACACTAGACATGAACCCATGTATATGATTATTTTTGCTTTTAAGTGAGAAAAAGCACCTCTCGTGGGTATAACATGTAATTTGGGAGACTACTAAGCCAGATTAATGTGTCAAGGAGGTGTTGAAAATCTCTCCTTGGCATGAGAGCAGTGTTACTGGGGGCCATGGCCCAAGAGTGATCACAGCCACGGTCAGAGGAGTCGTGAGGGCTCATAGCAGGAATCCTGGCAACAGATGATGCTCCTTCAGATTTCTTAGAAGCTGCTAGAAGTGCAAGATAAGAAAGGAAACCTAATGTGCCTGGTGATGCAGAATCTTCAAATTTTGGTATCTTTTCAAGAATGACTCAAGTCTTTTGCATTCCTTCAAGCTACATTGAAACTTTACCTACGCGATAGGAAGTCCCAATGCACTGAAATGCCTTCAGGAGAAATGTGCTTATTTGGAAAGTGATACCTATGAAGTAATTATACTTGGAAATAAAGTATGCAGCATTAAACCCAACCTTTCCTTGGCAAGGGAAAACTTTTCTGCCATGAGGTTGAACTTCCAGAAGCAAGGGTAGAATGGCACAGTGAAAATGATGCAGAGAATAAATTGGGGTCCTCGCTAAGGTCTGAGTGTTTATGTCCTTTCAACATTTATATACCGCAATCTTAACCCCTAAGTTGATGGTATTAGGAGCTGGGGCCTTTGATTAGGTCATAATGGGAGCCCTCAAATGGGATTAATGCTCTTAGAAAACTCCAGAGAGCTAGCTCACTCATTCACCATGTGAAAACATGGTGAGCGGTCTGCAGCCTGCAGTCCAGAAGAGGGCTCTCAGCAGAACCCAAGCGTGTTGGCACCCCGATCTTGGACTTCGAAGCTTCCAAAACTATAAGAAATAACTGTTTGTTGTATATAATCCATCCAGTCTGTGGTATTTTGTTATAGAAACCCAAACAGACTGAAACAGTCCTGAAAAATAAATGAGACAGACCAGAAGAGAAGGCAGCAACAGTAGGAAGCCCAGATCCAAACTGAATTTTCAAGTGCTGGTTTTCCTGCTCTAGAAATATTCTCCAATCTCTAGATAGGTAAGTGAATTAGTACAGAAATACGATGAATCAATGTTGCACAAACCTGCAGGATATTAAAGTGAAATTTTCAGATCCTGATGATCTATATCTTTTGTTTTAGATTTCCATGTTGAACCCAATGACCACTTTACCAATAAAGTTCTGGCAAAACCTTACAAGATAAAATCAGACCCACATAAGGCAGAAATTTTTGTTTTGGGGGCCTTGAAAGAGTTGACTGCGATGGATGTAACACTAATTGTAAAAAAAGAAACTTATTGCAGCTAAAACAATCAAGAAAAAACAGAAACGCGCTGTCTAGGCACTGTTAGAACAATTACTGAACAAGTTTGGAGGAATTCATTTTTTTAAAAAATTAATGTCTTCAGCCTGCTGATAGCATCTGGAGATGAAGCGCCACTGGATGAAGGTTCAGAATTCACATCAGCATCAGAATAAGGATTTCGACACTTCTGGAAAATATCATTCCACATACTGTGTATCACTTTACTGGAGAAGCCATAGATGTGCTGATGATTTTGAGGAAGATAAGAAAGGAGAAGAAAAGGCAATAGAAAGTGAACGGAGGAAAAAGTTGGATAATGCTGAATTTGACCCCAATTGTAATTTTTTATCTATGTATCTTTCATACATTTCTAGAAAAAAGTTACCCAACCCACCGAACGCATGCAGCAGTAAGAAGCCAGAACTCTGCTGTGAGGCTTGAACATGTAATGGATATGTCAGGACACCAGGTTAGGTAGAGAGGGGATTTGGTCATTGCTGCAGCAAATTCTTATTGACAGTACTTACAAATAACTTCTTTTCGAGTGAATGATTTTCTTTTTAATTTCTTTCTTTCTTTTAAAATTTTGTTTGTCCCTCACATGTTATCAGAAATAAGAATAAAGTTCTTACAGCATGGGTACCCAGCACCTTGGAGATCTTTCCAGGCCCTGCCCTGAGGGAGGACCTAATAGAAGCCATATTGAGGTTGGGCTTGGCGGGGAGGAGAGCTCATGGGGGAGACGGTAGTGTTGGAATGGTCGCTAGACGCACAGGGAAGATAATATGGTAGCGCGCTTCAGAGGCTCTTAGAATCTTTTGTCACACTCCAGCAAGAGAATTTAGTCTTCGTTTCTTCTTCTTCTTCTTTTTTTTTTTTTAAGATTTTATTTATTTATTTGACAGAGGGAGAGGCAGCGAGAGAGGGAACACAAGCAGAGGGAGTGGCAGAGGGAGAAGCAGGCTTCCTGCTGAGCAGGGAACCCTATGCAGGGCTCGATCCCAGAATGCTGGGATCACGCCCTGAGCCAAAGGCAGACGCTTAACAACTAAGCCACCCAGGTGCCCCTAGTCTTTGTTTCTTTAGAAAAATTTCACACATTTTGCTTCCAGCAACTAAAAACAAACAGCTTGAAGTGTGTATTTACACTAACCGTCTCAGAAAAGCCAAGTTAAGTAAATTCATATTTCCATACATTTTTACATTGCACATTTTTAATTTTTCAGAGAATCGGGTGGGCAGGGGCAAGTGGGCACGCTGGCTTTTGTGCGTTACTTTGAGAGTTCATCCTCATATGTACTTACATCTTGTTTGTAGGTACTTTCACTTAGGCTACTGCTTATCTCCAGGATTTCTGAGCTATGCTGGTGACTCAAGGTCTGGTAACTTAGTCCAAAAGGAAACGATATCTATTAATCATTGCTAGCAGCCTGTGTAGAAAATTCGCATCTTCTTCTCAATAATTATTGAAGGAGAAGAATTGTTTTCACAATATACAGCCTGGATCTTGCAGTTAAAAATTAAATGGGCTGCAACCAAAAAAGACAGGTTTTATTAGTTTTTTGATTTCTCAACTAGTGTTGAAAAGCTCAGAGTAGAAAGTATACATTTCCAATTTTGTGCCACAAATTTAAGTCCTTGTTTTATCAGTAATACTTCCATTTCTCAACTCTACTATTTTACTTTGTTTTAAAAGCCCTGGATTTAAAAACCCGGGTGGCTCAGTCAATTAAGCGTCTTTCTTTGGCTCAGGTCGTGATCCCAGGGTCCTGGGATCCAGCCCCGAGTGGCATCATACTCCTTGATCTGCAGGAAACCTGCTTCTCCTTCTCCCTCTGCCTGCAGCTCCCCCTGCTTGTGCTCTCAATCTTGCTGCCTCTCTCCATCAAATAAATAAATAAAATATTTTTAAAAACTAAAACAAAAGCCCTGGATTTGGTACAACCTGTTTCTCAACTGACGTGTAGGATGTTGACATGTCTGACAACAGTCTTTAGACGGGGCACTAACGGAGCGTCAACATCGTCACCACGCAGATGGAGAATGCTCCAGTTTGCCTTATTGTAAACATTTGTAACATAGTGTGGTGTTTTCAACGTGTATGGAATACGTAGAATATTTTATCAAAGTTTTAAACATAAATCCAGCACAAACAAAAATAAAATCAGGCGACACAGGCATGATGAACCTTCTGTGGGCTAGAGCAGGGAGAATAGTTGAGGAGGTCAAGGATGGAGTTGGATGGGTGTGAAGTTCTCTGAGAAGGAGCCTTGTGTGCTCAGTAAAGGAGGAGGGATGGACTCCCCCATAGTATGAGCATCTGTTTTCTCTCTCATTTCTTGTCTGGAACCACACAAGAAGGCCACGTCACAGTATTATGGGGACACCATGCCACCAGGTTAGGAGGGTCAAAAAATAGAGTGTCAAGGGCAGAGGGTTTGATGGAAGTCTGGTGGAACTGGGGTGGTGTCGTGTGCTAATTTTTTCCTATATCCTTAAGGAGAGCACAGCTGTTAGCTGAGAGAAAGAGAGAGAGTCTTGGTAGACCTGAGAAAGTCTTATATTCTTGATGAGGGACACTACAGAGGAAAGAGGTGTGGACCATAAGACAAAGACCAGGTGGGAACTTGGCGGCCTCAGTAAATGCCAACGTGGACGCATGACACATCTGAGCATTGAGTGGGACTGGAATCTCACTAGATGGCAGCAGAGTGTAGGGCCCAGGCTATGTAGGGAGACAAGGCTACCTCCAATCTCCCACTTCCCACCTCTGCTGCCGCTGCTTCTTTTTTCTGCTTTCTTCTTTTAATGGAAAATAGACTCAGGGCGTATTACAAGGCAAAACTATAGAACGCTTCACGAATTTGCATGTCATCCTTGCGCAGGAGCCAAGCTAATCTTCTTTGTATGGTTCCAATTTTGTATATGTGCTGCCAAAGAGAGCACTCCCCACCCCTGCTTCTTATGATGACCCTCCTTTGGGAACTTACATGCCATTCCTTTGAGAAAAGCAGAAAACGACAAATGCTAAATTGGCTGCGTTTAACCTGGAATGACTGAATTTACTCTTAAAGTAGTAAAATTTTGGTTTCGGCTTTCAAATACAACCCCCAGGGTACTGTAAGGCCTAATCAATCTCTTAATAAATTCCTTTTTCTGCATCACTCATGGCAGTTCTTTTTCTCTGATTGAACCCTATTATCGAAGTTGATGTTGGACATGGTTCCAGAAGAACAGAACCTTAAAGATTGGTATCCTGAATTGGCTCTGGATTTTCTGGGATTGATTCTTGGATGTGATTAGATTTAAAGGCAGTAATAACCCTGTTTCCTTTGGTAAAAAGAGCACTTGCTTTTCATGGCATGCAGTGGCAAAATAGTTACTTAAATTGCCATCAGTGGACACATGATCTAATCCCTATGTAAGGGGAATGTTCCTTTCAGGGCAGTCAGTCATAGAGTTTGAGGTTCTGACCCAGACTTGGGTGGTTAACTTCAAACTCTGAGTTTATAATTTTCTTTCCCCTAGCTCTCCGGGTCCCTTAGAAGCAACCAAATCACTCTATTATACTCTTTATATTAGAATGAGCAACCACCTGGTTTGTCCAGGGCTGAGGGGAGTCCTAGAATGCCCAAACTAAGAAAGTCCCAAGCAAACCAGGAAGAGTTTATATTCACTAAAGGGTTCTATGACAGCATTTACTTGATTGCAGAAAGTAGTGCCCACAAAGACTTGGAAAATGCAGGAATGATTTCTACCACAGCTCCATTCAATTCACCTTTTGGTCTGTTTAGAAGACAGGCAGATTTTTTTTTTTTAAAAGATTTTTTTTTTTTTTTTTTTGACAGAGAGAGAGAGACAGCCAACGAGAGAGGGAACACAAGCAGGGGGAGTGGGAGAGGAAGAAGCAGGCTCCCAGCTGAGGAGCCTGATGTGGGGTTCGATCTCAGAACCCTGGGATCACGCCCTGAGCCGAAGGCAGACGCTTAATGACTGAGCCACCCAGGAGCCCCAGAAGACAGGCAGATCTTGGAGGATGAAAGTGGATTACTGTAAATGTAATCTGCTAGTGAATCCAGCAGCTGCTTTTCCAGATGAAATTTTGTGGCTGGAGAAAATCAACACACCTTCTAGCACTTGGTAATTGTTGACCTATTGAATGCTTTTTTCCCTCTATACTAATGAATAAAATTGTTAACAAAAACCAATTTGCTTTGATTCAGTCCCTTCATTATCCTACCTCAACTACCTATATCAACTCTCTAGCATTCATCATTATTAGGGTGTATTAGTCAAGATTCTTCACAGAAACAGAACCAGTAGGGTATAGATAATACAAGAGGTTTATTATGAGGAATTAGCTCACGTGATTATGGAGGTTGACAAAGAGCTGGAGACCCAGGAGGGCTGGTGGTAAAATTCTAGTCCGAGTCTGAAGACCTGAGAACCAGGCAAGCCCACAGTATAAATTCCATTCCAAGGTCAGAAGAAGATTGATGTCTTGGCTCAGTAGGCTGGCAGGCAGGAAACAAGGAAAATATTTCTCCTTCATTTGCTTATTTATTCTATTTTGTTCTTTTTTGAAGGCTGTCAATGGATCAGATGAAGCCCACACACGTCGGGGAAGGCAATCTACTTTACTGAGTCCACTGATTCAAATGTTAACCTATCCAGAATCACCCTCACAGACACACCCCCAAATAAGGTTTAATCTGGGCATTCCTTGGCCCAGTCAAGCTGACACATAAATTTAACCATCACACAGGGATTAGCAAATTGTTTCTCTAAAGGGCCAGATAGTAAATAACTGGGGCTTTGTGGACCACATACAGTCTGTCCTCTTCTTCCTTTTTCTATGCAAATATTTAAAAATGTGGAAAACATTCTTTGTTCCCAGGCTGTACAAGAACAGACTGTAAAGCCAGATTTGGCCCATAGATCATAGTTCGTCAACCTTCGAACCCATAAGTAAGTGACCTAGTTAGTATAACCACCAATTTCCAAATAACTGGAATCTCAGAAAGGTTTAGTAAATTGTCTAAGGTCACACTGAGAATAAATGTATTATCTTGGATTTTAAAAAGTTCTTATAAAATTCAAAAAACTTCTTTTTAAAAATATTTTATTTATTTTTTTATTTTAGAGAGGAAGAACAAGAGAAAGAACGTGTGTGTGAGTGGGGGGCGGGGGCGGAGGAGTAGAGGGAGAGAGAGAAGGAGAGAAGCAGACTCCACACTGAATGTAGAGCCCAACATGGGGATTGATCTCAGGACCCTGAGATCATGACCTGAGCTGAAACCAAGAGGCAGATACTTAACTGACTGAGCCACACAGGCGCCCCAAGATTCAAAAACTTTTAATCTTTTCATCGTACTAATTCCTTCTCAGATTTGATCTTTTATGCTGTTCTATTATCACCAATGAGAAGTGATCCTAAGTAATAATGTAATTTGAAGTCCGGGTTAAGCCTGAACTTTTCATGTAGGGGCTTGAATAGAACTGGGTAAGAGTTACTGTCTAATATTTAAAAATTGGTGGATTTTGAGGTGATGGGTTGAGTCTGGGGATGTAAGCTATCATTTCTGTTTTTTTTTATTGAAGAATTTAAGGATCTTTCATGAAATTCTTAGAATGAACAAAAGAGTTATTTGCAACTTCTATTTTACTGTGTAAGAGTTTCCTGGAATAGCAAAGTTATATTGATGACGACAGTGGAATAATGAAGTCCTATAAATGTAGACAATAAGCTGTGTGGGTGAAGATGGTTTTGGCTGTCATTATTTAAAAACAAAAATAATTCTAATTATACACACTTTTAACTCATCTCTTTATTGGATTTACTGGCATAAATTAAAGCATAAATGTTTGTTCCTGAAAAGTCCCAAGATTTTTATATTTCCTGGGTCCTTTTATGCTTGAGAATGTTTGTTGCTTTTTCAACGTGGAAAACATTTTGGTGGGATCCTTTGAAAGAAAAAAAGTTTTCTAACATGTTTTCTATATCTGCATGGATAGAGAAGTTAGAGAGAAATAATGATTAATAATAGTTTACATCCAGAGTGCCTGGGTGGCTCAGTCGGTTAAGCAACAGACTCTTGGATTTGGCTCAGGTCATGATCTCAGGGTTGTGAGATCAAGCCCTGTGTCAGGCTCCACACTGGACATGAAACCTGCTTAAGATTCTTTCTCTCTGCCCCTCCCCCCTCTTCCTCTCTCTGAAAAAAAGTAATAGATTACATCCATTGTCTTTTACATTAAATTTTTTATTCTTTATTATTTTTTAAAAATTTTTATTTATTTATTTATTTTTGAGTAAGCTCTATGCCCTGTGTGGGGCTTGAACTCATGACTCTGAGATCAAGAGCGGAATGCTCCACTGACTGAGCCAGCCAGACACCCTTATATTAAAATTTTTAGATTTAAGTCCATATAATTTTAAAGGAAGAAAAATGGATGACCCTGAAGGAATTGCTAAATTTAAGTGAATGTTTATTCATGAAGATATATTACTTTGTAAAGAATCCTTCTAAGGTTAACAGTAAAAGGTTATTAAAAAAAAGCCTAAGCCGTTGGAGCCATTTGTTCCATGATGTGTTTTTTTAAATGTTATCTATTATTTTGCTAATATATAAATGAGAATATTTGTGCTTTTCAATTTGCCCTCATCCCTTCCTCCCTCTGGCTGATTTTCTAGGTAAGTTGTCATTTTCATGTTTTTGGGCTTATGACATCTTAGTACTGTTTGGGGACCACAAGGCTTGCTATCAGCTGTTTCACAACCTCCCTATTTAAGAATATCTTTATTTTGATTCATCTCTTGGCTGGTTGGAGTTCACTGTCAAATAGATTTTTTGTCCAAAAAAGGCATGTAGATATTGTGTCCCTGAGATATATATATATATAGAGAGAGAGAGAGAGAGAGAGAGAGAGATACATATAGGTGTACATATTTTTATATAGGTGTAGATATAAAATATATAAAATAAGGAATTGGCTCACATGGTTATGGAAGCTGAGAAGTCCCCAGATCTGCAGTTGGTAAGCTGGAGACCCAAGAGAGCCGTTAGTATAGCTCCAGTTCGAGTCCAGAGGTCTGAGAACTGAAAGAGCCAATGGTATAATTTTCACTCTAAGTCTGAAGGTCAGAGGAAAAGCCAATTGGTTTAAGTTCTAGTCCTAGGGCAGGAGAAGTTGATGTCCCAGCTCAACAGTTAGGGAGGCAAATTTCCCTCTTATGCTGTCTTTTTGTTCTAATCAGGTCTTCAAATGATTGGATAAAGTCCATCCATATTAGAGAGAACACTTTGCTTACTCAGTTTACTGATTCAAATGTCAATCTCAACCAGAAACACTCTCACAGACAAATCCAGAATAAGATTTGACCAAATGCACTCTGTGTTATACGCAAGTAATGAATCATGGAACTTTACATCAGAAACTAGGGATGTACTGTATGGTGACTACCATAATATAATAAAAAATTATTATTTAAAAAAGTATGTTATGAACCAAAAATTATCAGCCCATTTCTATGTACCTAAAACCCAGTGGAGAGAAAAATATATTAGCCCCATATCTTGTTTAACTGATGATAGAACAGATGGCACATTGGCCTGAATAGTCAGCAATTACAAGCAATACATATTTATTCTAAAAAAATTAAAAAAAATAAAATCTTGTTACTGTGTAAACTGATGGATATTAAAAAAAAAAAAGATTTGACCAAATATCTGGATACCCCATGGTCTAGTTAAATTGACACATAAAATTCACCATCAAACGTGTTTTCTCCTTTTGGTAAGTAAAGTATTATTCCTTTGTCCTTGAAATTCAATAACTTGACTAGGTTGTATTAATTATTCTATGTCCATTTTCACTTAAACAATTTCATCAAATAGTCCTCAGAAGCCATTACCACTTATCCTATCCCCACCCTGTGACAGTGATCAAAAGGGAAAAAATATATAGAAACTCTCTTGTCAACAAGAAAGACATACTAATATTTGTCAAAATGAGAGATATGCAAAATGTATAATTCCATAATTCTTTAATTTATTTAACAAGTACTGTCTGCTATGCATTTGCTAGACTTTCTCTTTTTTTTTAAAGATTTATTTATTTACTTAAGTAATCTCTACACCCAACGTGGGGCTTGAAATCACGACCCCAAGATCAAGAGTTGCATGCTCTACCAACCCAGTCAGGCACCCCTGCTAGTTTCTTTTCTAGGTGAAATTGGCAGATGAAGTCCTGCTTTCAAGTTGCATCTAAATTTATGGCATGGTCCCTAGTTAATTGCTCACATTTTCCCTATCATGGCAATAAGGTATGTTCTGTGCTCATCTGTCTTGTTCATGGGGACAATTATCCTTTCATGTACTGGAGAAATTTCCTTGTTATGTCCCACCCTCTAATGGAAGAGTCAGGATGCACATTAGTGGACATCCTTGCCACCGCCACAGGCCTGTGACTCTGGCTTCAGTGATCATATGTACCAGTGTGGGACTTTGATGCGGAAATTAGAGAGGAGGAAAGAGTGGCTTAAAATAACCATTCAAATATTTCTCATAATTCTGTCAAGAATTTGGGCAAGAGATGATTTGTCTCAGCTCCACCATGTCTGGGGCCCCCTGTGGGAATGGCTGGGGGCTGGACTCCTGAGGACAGCTTCTTCACTCCTGTCTCTGGCACTTGATGCTTCTTCATGTGGCTTTTGCTGCCCTATTGCATCTCAGCCTCAGGGCCGCCCCACAGGGCCTCTTCCTCCAGTTACTTAACCCTCTTGCACGCCAGCTTAAGGGTCTAAGAGCATGAAGCAGAAGCTGTCAGACCTTCTTAAAGCCTAGCCTAGGAGGTTCTAGATCATCATTTGCTCTCTGTTGTCATGTTACTTAATCACACAGATGTCTTCCTTTCCTTACTTTCTATTTTATCACATTTATCACATTCTAAGAAATAAGAAAATATTTTCCCCTTTGAAATTCACATGGTTTAGGAAGCAAATACATTTCTGAGGCATTTATGTTTGTCCCACTATAAATTCAAAGCAAAATATTTACCACAAAATTAAACATACAGATTTAGGGCAAAGATAGTTACACGTTCCTCGCAGAGAAGTGGAGTAGAAAGTATATATGGCAGACCCCAAATTCCTACCTAGTCTGAGTGGAAGCATATGTAGAATGTTTCAGACATACATACAAGAACAGGTGGAATGTACTTAATAAATCAAAAAATGTCTTTCCTACAATTTCAGGGTTCAGGTTTTGTTTAGTTGTATCTTAAAATTCTGCAGCTACGTCTGTCTTTTTAAAGAGCCACTCCTTTTACATTATCCAGAATGATGCCATCTGTTTTAGTATCAGGGGGTTCTAATGGGAACTGTCTGGGTATAGACTGAGTTCATCTATTTGATATGCTAATAAATTCTGGGGAAGGAATTGTATTTTATTGAATTACTTACATGTACGTAGCTGGAATTGCTGTCATTTTCTCCTCGATGAATCCTTAATTCCCTTGTTCAAATTGCTCCAACTAGGTTGTCACTGAATGCTGTAACAGGTAACCAAATGTGCTTTGCAGTCATAGAATAGCCTGGTGCTCTTATTTAACACAATCATGTTGAACTTTAAACCAGATGGGCTCATTATTTTCTCTCTTTAACATGCCTCGTAGTTAAGGAAAAATTAGTATGAGTCTAGAATTAGAATATTTTATTCTTTCTCAACTCAACACTTGTACTCTCCCTCTTTTATTAGAATTAACTCTGATTTCATGGTTTTTATAGATTTCCAATCTCATGAATTCATTACACTGTCCTTTTATTTTCAAGAACAAGCTATGTACACTTTAGATTAGTATAAAGTTTGCATTGCTAGTCATTTTTAAAAGGAAATGGAAAATATTAGCTTAGCTTAGTAGACATTTATTAAGCATCTAATATATGCTTGTTGGGAGGGGAAAGAACATAAAAATAACTTTGCTTATTTCACTCAAAACTGACGTGAGTAATGAATCATGGATCTTTACATCAAAAACTAGGAATGTACTGTATGGTGACTAACATAATATAATAAAAAATATTATTTAAAAAAACTGACATGACTAATCAATTGTTAAATTAAAGGTGCAAACTTTGAGGGCTATTTTGGACATTTCAGCTTTTCTCTTATCCATCAGGAAAAGTATCACCATAAAAAGCTTAGAGTTTGGTTCATTCACACAAGAGGTTGGCCAGCACTTTCCATATGTGATGGAATAGAACTGTGAACAACACAGAGGTAGTCCCTGCCCCCCCAAATCCTGGGAAAAACTTAGCAAAGGGTTTTAGAGGGCACAGTCTTCTCCTAAAAGGCAATTTCTGAGATTTCAAAAAGTGGTGACTATTATGGTACTCTTTTCCCCTAGACTCACAAGAACCCCAAGGGGAGGGCTCTGATCCCAGGCATGTTCTGTCTTGTCTGCATTACTCAGTGACGGAAACATGCCTGATTGATTTCTAGGCCTCATTAGGCGTTTGACACCACATTTATCAAATGCTGCCATTCAGAGGCTCATCTTTCGCTTGAAAGCAAAGAACACTGGGTTTGTTAAGTCCATGTAAAAATGAGATTGTGATTAAAGCACAGTTAAACTTACGCTGTTCTTTAGGGTGCATATTTTTTCTTCTTAAGTAAAAAAAAATGCTGGTGTAACCAGGGAAAACTTATGTTAAATCAATACCCTCCTATTAAACTAAGCATACAGAATGAGTATGCTAAAATATTTAGAATCTTCAAGGAAATAATTCAAACTGGTAAAACTGGTGGAATTTCCTTGCATGTGATAGCTTTCTTGAATATTATATATAAAAATATACATAAAAAAGATATCCATAGTCTTAGAGAATCTTACTATATATCAGGTATTGCAGTTCTTATTCTGCACTAGGTAATTTGCTAAATGCTTTACATATATTGCCTAAACAATAATGTAAGCATTACAGCAACCCTTAAGCTAGGGACTATCATGAGTGAGATTTTGTACTTAAGAAAATTGATACTTTTTTAAACTTATATTCAATTAATTAAATATAGCATATTATTAGTTTCAGAGGTAGAGTTCAGTGATTCATCTGTCTTATATAACACCCAGTGCTCATTACATCACGTGCCCACCCTAATGTCCATCACCCAGTTACCTCATCCCCCACCATCTCCTCACCAGGAACCCTGTTTGTTTCCTATGATTGAGAGTCTCTTATAGTTTGTCTCCCTCTCTTGTTTCATCTTGTTTTATTTTCCCTCCCTTCCCGTATGCTTCTCTGTTTTGTTTCTTAAATTCCACATATAAATGAAATCATATGATAATTGTCTTTCTCTGATTGGCTTATTTCACTTAGCATAATACACTCTAGTTCCATCCACGTCGTTGCAAATGGCAAGATTTCATTTTTTGATGGCTGAGTTATATATATATATATATATATATACATCTTCTTTATCCATTCATCTGTCCATGGACATCTGGATTCTTTCTATAGTTTAGGTATTGTGGACACTGCTGCTATATACATTGGGGTGTAGTTGCCCCTTCAGATCACTACAGTTGTATCTTTGGGGTAAATACCTAGTAGTGCAATTGCTGGGTCATACAAGAAAATTGATACTTGAAGAAGTAAGATAACTTATTACATTTCATAGAACTATGAAGGGCAAGTCCTAGCTTTTAAATCAGATCTGTCTGATTCCAAAGCCTATTTTTTTTAAACCATCCTGCTATACTGTTTAAGTTTTTATTTATCCAATTTGTAGTTCTCTTTTCTTTTTCCCAAACATTTTTGCTCCCATTTCGTATACAGCTTTTCAGACTTTTGTAGATCAAAATTTAAGACCTAGTACTTAATCTGCAAAACATTTATTGAACCTCATTAGCATTTATTGGTGCCGACCACTTTAGCTGGCCCTGTTTTTATCAAAGTGCATTGATTACTACCATTATTTGAAAAGTGATTAAAATCAGGCTGAAGTGTATACAAAGAGTTCTTGAAAAATTTAATTAAAGCGTCTATTACATCTTTATGACATCAGGACATATCATGTGTGATTTCTGTGTTTTTCCTCCAAATCTGGTCTACCAGTTTTATTTTCTCTCTGCCCCATGTCCAAACATCTAATGCTCTTGTACTGCTTTCCAAATATATGGCATTTTGGGAATTTTCTGGGGTTTTCTCTAGAGCAAAAGTATCCAATTGGTGGTCCATAATCGATATCTGACTTACAGAACTGGTATATCTACTCTGTACATTGTTTTTATGGTTTTTTTTTTAACTAACAGTTAAGACTCAGGAAATTTGATATAAAATATCTGTATCCTAAACATAATCTGGCAATACTGGATCTGAACCTCTGTATGGTAATAAACATTAGCTCTTTGCATATGGTGGGTTCTCTCCTATTTGCCAAACACAAGCACTCACAATTGGCTTTCCAAATCTAGGCCAAATGCCAGTTGCCATTTATCATTGTGTTTGCACTGTTAGTTTTCTCACAGTAGAGAACTATTTCTCTTTACTGTGTCTTAAAAGTGGAAAACGAAAAATAGACCTGAAGATCAATGTACTTCCAGAAAAATGGAAGAAAACACATTTTTCTCTAGATGTGAAGAATATTAAGCAATTTTTAACATGTAATCAAAATATGTGTCTTATACCAATATTTTTCACTAATTTGTGTTACCACTCTGGTGACAGAGTTTATGACTTTGACTTTCATAGTCTCAGACGTTGAAGAATTACCAAAAAGAAACAAGGACAGGAGTTAGCAAAATTCTCTTTGGTTCAGTCTAATTCTTTTAGGGTCACCCACATTTCTTTGAAGTTTTTAACATAAAAGTCATGAATTTAATCAAATCACTGAGCAAATTCATTTGTAAAGAATTATGTGTAAAAGTAGGCCCTTCCATTGTTACTTTATCTTCAAAAACTCTATGCATTTTTTCTTTCAGATTTAATAAAATGACTTTTATCTGTATTATATAGTATTCAGTTATAAATCAGTTACCTAATTAATATCCCTTTCTCCCTTCTCCTTTACTAACAGAAGCTATAGACTTTTGAAGCATCAATGAAACTGAAAAATGCTCATTTTCAAGATTTCTTTGCAGCTTGGAGTAGCTATATAATCCAGGCAATGGGAAATATGTGGAAATCAACTGACTAGGGCTTCTGAGAATGCCTTTTTTTGGTTAATATTAGTACAGCCTCAGTTGGCACACTCTCTTTGTTGGTACTTTACCCTAAATCTCATTCTCTTTCCTGCCTAAAATACATATGCAGTTCCTGAAGATGGAGCAGCCTTTTTGTGATGATAAGGGTAAAAACCAAATGCTCAAAAAGTAGAGTAGAAAAAAGGTAGCTTGAACTGGAATCCTTTATGCTTTTATGGAGTTACCATGGCAGACTTGGACAATCTAGTTTCATACTTCCAGTTATTGAGAAAAATATTCTTCTATTTAGTTAAGCATCTGTAATTTGGTTTCTGATGTATGCATTCAAATACAACTTATAACTAATACAACATCTAACACCTGGAAACAGGCTGCTATAGATAACAGATCCTAAAATACCATGGGGATGGAACTTTGGGGAAAAAAATCCTGAAGGAGACAATCTAAGTCTAGATCTGACTTATCTGCCAACAACTGTGGCAAACTCATCCCTGTTTGCCTGGGACTACTTCAGTCTTAAAATAGAAAGTTCTACATCTTAGGAACCATCTTAGTCCTAAGCAAACCAGATGGTTGGCCACCTTACTGCAAGCAAAGGGAGAAGGAAGTACATCTTTATTTTTTAAAAAAAGATTTATTTATTTATTTTGAGGGGGGAGCGGCAGAGGGAGAGAATCTTTCATGATTCCCCATTGAGCAAGGAGCCTGACGTGGGGCTTGACCCCACAACCCAAGAGATCATGACCTGAGCTAAAACCAAGAGTCAGATGCTTAACTGACTGAGCCGCCCAGTCACCCCGGGAAGTACATCTTTAATAAGGGAGACACTTTATCTCAGCCTGCAATCTATATTGACTGATAGGATAAAAATGCCAACCACTTCTATGTCTGTCACCAAAGCCAATGCGAGCATGACATGGAGGCCCCAGTTCTCTTCTGAGTTCAGGTCTCTCCTAAGACATCCTAAGAAACTGTCTACACAAAGTCTTTGAATAGGATTGCTTTATAAGGAATTGAACAGAAACAATACTTATTTCTTTTTGAGGGAAATCTATTGCCAAAGACACACAAACTTAACAAGCAACAGACTATGATTACTCAACCTCTAAAGTTATCAGTGGACCCTCCAAACATACATAAAATATGAGGGAGCTGTGAAAGCCATGTAGCTCCAGGAAAGACATTCTCTATAAGGTCTGCCTCACTTATAGACCTGGAGAGTGATAGATGAAGAGAACCGTCCCCTGGGGAAAGAATTAAGATCTGGGGATGGCCATGAATAGGGAGATCTAGAGCTTCCGGTTTATAACGTGACTAGTCATTAGCTACGCTGAGATGTGTTATAAATGCAAAGTATACATTAGGTTCCAAAGACTTAGTATGTAAAAAAGAATATAAAATACCTAATTAATACTTTTTCATGTTGATTATAAGTTGAAATAAGATTCTGGCTATGTTGGGTTAAGTGAAACTAACTTTCCCTGAGTTTTCTGAGTGATATCAGAAAGATGGTGGAACAGGCAGTCCCAGCTATCTTTATGAGAAGTCCAGAATCTACTTAAGAAGTTGCAGCACCTCAGACAAACATAAAACTGAAAACAGCTGCACTGAAATGGGTAAGAAGAGTAATTTCATTTTATCTGTGTCAGCCCCAAGCCCTGCAAACTGGTACAGCTCGGTGCCAGGAGAAGTCAGCTCAGCCTGTGACTTCTACAGCTGTGTGTGGGGGGGAAGGAGAGTGGAGCATGCACCTGGCCTCCCTCTCTTCTGCTGGGTACCCCAAAGGGCCGGTTTCTGTCTTGCTTCTCACAGAGTGCTGAAAGAATTGTCGTTGTCTGGATGCCTTGAACAGGTAGGACAAAGGAAAAAGGGAAGAAAGTTCCCTGAAGCCAACATAGATCTGCAAGATTGGGAAAAGGCTCAGAACAGAGACCTTTCCCCCAGCAGAGAGGGAGGGAAGTAGAACATGTCTTTAACATCTCCAGTTTTAGTGCACTCCCTGCAGGCCAGTTTCTGTTTATTGTTCACAGTAAATGCCAAAGGAGCCAGCACAGTCAGACACCAGAGGGAGCACGAGATTATGGGTTCCAGAAAACAGAAAAAAACAAAACGAAAAAACAGAAAAACGAAAGAAAGAAAGAAAGAAAGAAAGAAAGAAAGAAAAAGAAAGAAAAAAGACTGAATGCCTGGGGTACCTAGGTACAAAGGCCAGAACGTAGCCAGGTTGATGGAGGTCTTTCTGAATCAAAGCCAGTCCATAAAGTCTGATAGAAGTGATGGTTTCTTCAAATGTGCAGACATCAACCTAAAGCTACTGGAGCATAAAGAATTAGGAATACATGACCCATCTAAAGGAATAAAATAAATCTCTAGTAACCAACTGGAAAGAAATGGAGATATATGAATTGCCTGATAAAGAATTCAAAATAATCATCTTACAGAAGCTGTCTTAGTCCCTTCGGGCTGCTGTAACAAAATACCTCAGACTGAGTAGCTGACCATGGAAATTCGTTTCTTACAGTTCTGGGGGCTACAAGTCCATGATCAGGGTGCTGCATGTTTGGGTGAAGGTTCTCTTCTGGGTTGCAGACTTCTCATTGTATCCTCACATGGAGAAAGGGTTAGGGAGCTCTGGGGGTCTCCTCTATAAGAACACTAATCCCATTCATGAGAGCTACCCCCCAAGACCTAATCATTTCCCAAAGGCCCCGCTTACTAATACCATCACCTTTGGAAGTTAGGATTTCAACATATGAATTTGGGGTGGGGATGGGGCACAAACACCCCTCAATCAAAGGACATAGATTGGCTGATGGATTAAAAAAACAAGTTCTAATTACATGCTGTCTATAAGAGACTCGCTTTAGATTTAAGGACACCTATAGGCTAAAAGTGAAAAGTTGGAAAAAGATATGCCATGCAAATGATAACCAAAAAAAAGCAGGAGTGGTTATACTTACATAAGACAAAATAGTGTTTAAGTTAAAAACTGTCACAAGAAAGTCATTATATAATGATAAAATGGTCAATTCATCAAGAAGATATCACAATTATAAGCATATATGGACCCAACATCAGATCACCTAAATATATAAAACAAACATTGACAGATCTGAAGGGAGAAATGATAGCAATTCAGTAAGAGTAGGAG
This sequence comes from Ursus arctos, assembly GCF_023065955.2. Lineage (NCBI taxonomy): Eukaryota > Metazoa > Chordata > Mammalia > Carnivora > Ursidae > Ursus > Ursus arctos. The sequence goes on along the minus strand of NW_026622786.1, from coordinate 48,319,665 downwards.
GCTTCGCTATCCTACTTTCAATTGTGGGTGGAACATTAAAACAGAAAGTCAATAAAAGGACAGTAGACTTTCACAACACTATAGTCCAAATGAACCTAACAGACATTTACAAAACATTGCAACGAATAACAGAATACACATTCTTTTCAAGCACACACAGAATATACTTCAGAATAAATCACAAGTTAGGTCACAAAACAAACTTAGGAAGATTGAAATAATACCAAGTATCCTTTCTGATTACGATGGAATGAAACTAGAAATTAATAAAGGAGGAAAACTGGAAAATTCACAAATACGTGGGAGTTAAACAACATACTCTTTTTTTTTTATAATGATTTTTTATTATATTATGTTAGTCACCATACAGTACATCCCCGGTTTTCGATGTAAGGCTCGATGATTCATTAGTTGTGTATATGCACCATGCAATATTAAACAACATACTCTTGACAATCCATTTGACCAAAGACGAAATCAAAAAAGAAACTACGTATTACAAAATACTTCAGGATAAATGAAAAATGAAAACACAACATACCAAACCTTTGGGATGTAGCAAAAACAGTACTAAAAGGGACATTTATAGTGATAAATGCCTATGTTAATAAGAAGCAAGATTTCAAATAACAATATAACTTTATACTTCAAGGAACTAGAAAAAGAAGAACAAATTAAACACAAAGTTACAGGAAGGAAGAAAATAATAAATATTAGAGTAGAAATAAATGAAATGGAAAACTGAAACCTAGAACAAAATTGATGAAACTAAAGAGCTGATTTTTGGAAAAGGTAAACAAATTGACAAACTCTTAGCTATACTAATTAAGAAAAAAAGAGAGAAGATTCGAAGTCAGAAATAAAAGAGAAGACATTACAATTGAAGTCACAGATTTTAAAAAAGATCTTAAGAGTCAATTATGCACGATTATATACCAACAAATTGGATAACCTAGAAGAAATGAATAAATTTCCAGAAAGATACAACCTATCGAGATTGAATTGTGAAGAAATAGAAAACCTGAGCAGACTAATAACAAATAAGAATATTGAATCAGTAATCAAAAACATTCTAAAAAGAAAACCCCAGGACCAGATGGCTTGACAGGTAAATTACACCAAACACCTAAAGAAATAACACCAATTCCTTTTAAGCTCTTCTAAAAAATTGAAGAAGAAAGTATAGTTCCAAACTTATTTCATTAGCCCAGCATTACCCTAATACCAAACCTAGATAAAGATACCACAAGCGAAGAAAACTCAAGGCCAATATCCCCAATGAATATAGATGCAAAAATTCTCAACAAAACACTAGAGACCCAATTCAATAGCACATTAAAATGATCATACACAATGATCAAGTGATATTTATCCCTGTGATGAAAGGATGGTTCAAAGTAAGAAAATAAATTAATTTCATACACCATAATAACAGAATGAAAGATAAAACTTTCATGGTCATATCAATAGATGCAGAAAAATCATTTGACAAAATTCAACACCCTTTCATGTAAAAACTCTTCACTGTCTAGTTATAGAAGGAATTTATCTCAATGTTATGAAAGTCAAATGTGGAAAGCCCACAGCTAACATCATACTCAGCAGTGAAGGACTGAGAGCTTTTCCTCTAAAATCAGGAAGAAGACAAGAATGCCCTCTTTCACCAGTTCTATTCAATATAGTACTGGAAGTCCTAACGAGAGAAACTAGGCAAGAAAAAGATTTTTAAAAGTCATCTGAATCAGAAAGGAAAAAGTAAAATTTTATTTACAGATAACATGATCTTATATGTAGAAAACCCTAAAGACACGATAATAGTCGTTGCAGTTGTAGGCTACAGAATCAACACACAAAATGTTTCATTTCTATACATCAGCAATAAACTGTCAAAAAAGGAAATTAAGAAAATAATCCTTTACAATAACTTCAAAAAGAACAAAATACTTAGAAATAAACTTAACCAAAGAAGTGGAAGACTTGTACACTGAAAACTATAAAACACTGCTAAGCAAAATTAAAGACACAAATAAATGGAAAGGTAGCTTTGTTCACAAACTGCAAGACTTAATATTGTTGAAATGTCCATAATATCCAAAGTGATCCACAGATTCAGTGTGATCCCTGTCAAAATACCAATGGCATTTTGAACAGAAATAGAAAAAGAAATCCTAAAATTCATATAGAATCACAAATGACCTCAAAGAGCTGAAGCAATCTTAAGAAGATCAAAGCTGGAAGCATCACACTTCCTCATTTCAAAATATATTACCAAGCTACAGTTACTAAAACAGTATGGTACTGGCATATAGACATTTAGACCACTGGAAAATTTTAGAGAGCCTAGAAATAAATCCACGTATATACAGTCAACCAATCTTTGACAAGGGAGTCAAGGATATACAATGGGAAAAGGATAGTATGTTCAACAATTAGTGTTAAGAAAATTGGAACCACATGTAAAATAATGAAATTAGATTCTTACCTTATATCATACACTAAAGTCAACTCAGAATGAACTAAAGATTTAAACGTAAGACCAGAAACTATTAAGCACTCAGAACAAGTTTCTTCACATTGTCTGGCAAGGATTTCTTGGACTTGACATCAAAAACACAATTAAGAAAAACAAAAATAAAGTGGAAATACATCAAATTACAATACTGCACAGAGAAAGAAACAATCAACAAAATGACAATAACACCTATGCATTGGGAGAAAATGTTTGTAAACCATATATCTTATGATAAGGGGTTAATATTCAGTATATACAAGGAACTCCTGCAACTCAACAGCAAAAAACAAAACCAAAAATCCCACAAATAACCTGATTTAAAAATGGGCAAAGGAATTGAATAAACATTTTTCCAAAGATGATATACAAATGGCCACTGGGTATATGAACAGATGCTCAACATCATTAATCATCAGGGAAATGCAAACCAAAACCACAATGAAATTTCTCCTCACACCAGTTACAAGGACTATGATGGTAAAGAAAAGATAAGTATTAACAAGCATGTGAAGAAATCGGAACGCTTGTACTCTGTGGGCAGGAGTGAAAACTGGCACAGCCACCATGGAAAACTATATAGTGGTTCCTCAAAAAGCTAAAAATAAAATTACCATATAATCCAGCAATCCATCTTCTGGGTGTTCAGAAGAATTGACCCACCTATACTGTCTATAAGAAACTCACTTTAATGTTAAGACACAGAAAGGTAAAAGGGAAAGGGGTCAAAAGCAAACTAAAAAAATAATAAAAGTAAAGACTGAAGGTAAAAAGATACTATGCTAAGATGAATCAAAAGTGTTATCTGGGGGAAAAGCGTCCGGAAGGAAAGCTGCAATCTTGTGGCTCTAAAGATAAAGCCACTTGCTAAAGTGGGTAGACCAGAGATCAGCAAGGAGCCTGGGTCTTGGATGGCTTCCTTAAGCACTGTACCAGCCCTGGACTTTCCTCCCATCTTCTCTTAGGTGATAACAATAAACCCCTACTTGGGCAAACCATGATAATTGTAACATATGACTGCAAGTAATCGAACTGATACTGAAGGAAACTAACATTCATAGATGATTCTTTTCAAGGAGCTTCATTTATTTTATTTAATCCTCATAACAGCGTTTCAGAGATAAAGAAACCGAGACTCAGAATTTAGGTAACTAGACTAAGGTTACACAGCTGGTATATAGAGATGCTTAGATAAGAAACTTGGTCTTTAACGTTCTACCATATCATCATTATTATCATCTCCATCATTATAGGGTTAGCATCATTTGTTTGTTTCATTAACATGTTTGCACTAGAAGTGTTTTACCGAGATGAGAATAATTCTTTACATGATTTTCAGTGAACATAAATATACTTGTTTGCATTTGTAGTTTATATATTTTTAAAAGTGTTAGAGAAAAAATAAGCCCTTTTACCCCAAAGCTAAAGTCAGAATAAGGTTATGTGTATTGATTTGACCTTCATGCATCGTTCTGTGTGTGTGAGACTTTTGGGGGTTTTTCCCCCCAAGAAAAATAAATCTCTGGCTTTTTAAAAACTTTTATTTCTTTGCTCTGTAAAACTGGTTACCAAGATATGATGCTAAGCACAAGAAATGTACAATTGGGAAAGAATTGGAGAGATTAGATTAGAAGGGAGGGACGTGCATTTACTCAAGGAGAAACATATCTTGAAGGCTAATAAAGAAGAAAGATATTGCAGGCTATATTTATGTATACTTTGTCAGGGATGGATGAAGGCAAATGATTTTGTACTATCAAGATATCTTGTACAAGTTTCTGGAAGGTATTAAACTCAGGATTTTTTTTTTTTTTTTTTTTTTGGCCAATCACCCTTGTCTTAAATTTTAAAGTAGTGTCTGATTTGAGGGAAATATCATCCATCTGTTTCTGGTTTATTTCCACTTTACTCATCAACTTACTATTTTATTTGCAACATAATCTCTGAAATACGGGACTTCAAGAACAGCTAAATTCAGTTGTCTTTTACCTCTCATAATGAAAAACATTGCAAATCAGAGTCCAAAAGCCCTAAACACAAGGTTGTAACTGGTATCTCTTCAAGTTAGCCACTATACCAAATTAATATAAACTGGGGCCATTTTTCTAGTAAATTCTTCTTTTTGGAAGATTGCAATACTCTGTCAGTAGAATCAAGGAATTTAATTTTTATTAAACTCTGGAAGAATTTTCGGAGTTACTTCAATTATTTAGTCCCAACAAGGGGCTGGGCTCTTTTGGGAATAAGAAAATTATATTAGTCACACTCCCGACCCTCAAATAACATCATGATCCTTTGGGTAGGTCAGATATAAGTGACAGATTGGAGGATGAAAAAGGCATTACTTGTCTGGCAATTAGAGCTATAGACATTTTTGAAGTTTATCAGTGGGGAGACATCAGTTAGGGCTATAGGAGACGTGTGTGTGTGTGTGTGTGTGTGTGTGTGTGTGTGTTTGTATGTGTGGGGGGGCGTTATGGCCCAAAAGATCATTAAAAGATTTATATATAAATGAAAAGAAGGCCAGAGTTGGGGGGGCAACAAGTGTAAAGAACATATCATAGGCCATTACAACATCAATATGATACAAGAATGCCGTAGATACTGGGGAAAGAGGTTCATATACAGGGCAAGTTTGTGGAAGATGTGTGTTGAGGAAGTAAAATTTTATTCTCTCTATTTTTGTTTCTCAAATACAACCTTTACTTGGGGACTGGTAACTGCTTTATGTCAAGTTCTCTTTTAAATCAGATAATTTTTCTCTCTTGTTTTGGTCAGCTTGAGTTCCTTTTTGGACATAGCTAAATATGGAACCTCTTTAGCATGTCTTGGTTTGGTAGAAACTTTAAAAATTATTTTACCTTTGGTTTACCTAAATAAAAATTTACTATAAAAAATAAACAACCCCCCCTCCAAATAATTTAACCTTTGGAATTGCTGCTTGATTGTTATAAAAACTGATTAATTTTTTCTAGAAGAAAAAGCTTTACAGAAGACTGCAAATTTATCTAGTTGTCCAATTTCGCTTCACATTTCTGTTTTCAAAATATATCGGGATGAAGGTGGACACCTTAAGGTGCAATTTTGAAAGAATGCAGAGAGATTCAGAAAATACAGGATCTTAAAGTTCTTTGGGTTCTGAGTAATACAGTATGGGTATTAATTTTACATGTGAAATTGACACTTTTGTAAATAAAATTTGTTTTATCTACTTGTACAGAGGAAATGTTTATCAAGTTGAAATTGCCAATTCCCTGTGTCTGCAAAGTAGTTATAGGAGGGTAAAGTAAGGTGGGAACAGTTTCCATTATTTATATGACTCCCAGTTGTTTAGTTGGAAATAGTCTCTAAAAATCCGCTTGCTGTAGAAATAATGGCAGGTGGACTGCATCATGGTTTCAACCTCACTGCCGTTCTGGGAATCCATCAATAATGAGAGCTGAAAAATTCAGGAGACTCTGGCAAGGAACATAAAAGAAGACATGGTTTTCTCTCTTTCTCTCTCTCTCTCTTTTTTGTAAATGATGAATCACAGTAAATGCAAACTTAAAATTGATTGTTTTAGGAATGCAGGCCTAGCAAGTGCAGATTTAGGGCCATGATGTACAAGAAGAAATAAAAAAGCCCTCCTCATTTTTTATATTTTTGTCTTGAACCCCCATACTGTCTGCTGGTGAAGATTAAATCTTCGTTTAATCATTTCAGTGGTACCCATTCTCTTACTCATTTTTCCTGTATTATATCTAAGTTCTAGACAGCTTACAGGGGCTCTGAGAGGATTTTTTCTCATCCTTGGTTATTGTCATCTATGCACACATTAGCTGAGATGTACACTATTTTTCCCAATTTCAATAATCAGTCCATGCATGCCACTGCTGTGTTCATCGAGACATGTGTCTGAATCATATGGCCCCTGAGCCCCACTTGGTATAAAAAGAAACTTAAGCTCAAAAAAAAAAACAAAAAAACAAAAAAAAAACTTAAGCTCTGCTCCTGGACCCCAATGATGAAGGGGGGATGTCTCTAACTAGACAAAACTTGCAGGTGTTCTATCTACTTCTCTCCTACTATGCTCCGGAAGGAGGACGTGGCTGTCAAGTCTTCTCTGCTTTATGTGAATCCTCTCAGATTCCAGGTTTCTCTGCTTCCCACTCCCCAGGCTTTAAGGACTCTTTCTTAGGGGACCAACAGCATATAGCCTTGCTTTCACTGTCTTCTCTTCTTCCTCCCTCTCCCCCACATGCCCCACTGTTAAAAGGAGTCTTAAGGTGCCTGGGTGGCCCAGTTGGTTAAGCCTCTTGGTTTCAGCTCAGGGCATGATCTCAGGGTGATGAAATCGAGCCCCACCCTCTGGCTCCATGCATAGTGCAGAGTCTGCTTACGATTCTCTCCCTCTCTCTCTGCCCCTCTCACTCGAGCTTTCTCTCTCTCGGTCGCTCTCCCTTAAATAAATAAACAAATAAATATTTTTTAAAAAGGGAGTGTTCACGTAGTCTGAATTTTTCCTTTATTCTTTCTCATTTATCATTTAAAGCATACGTTTAGTTTATTAAAAGATTTTTTAATTAACATTTTTTTATTGAAATACAATTAACACACAGTGTTATATTAGTTTTAGGTAGGCAATACAATGATTTTTTTTAAGATTTTATTTATTTATTTGAGAGAGAGAAAGAGAGGGAGAAGCAGGCTCCCCACTGAGCAAGGGGCCTGGTGTGGGTCTCGATCCCAGGACTCTGAGATTATGACCTGAGCTGAAGGCAGGCGCCTCACCAAATGAGCTACCCAGGTGCCCCAATAATACAATGATTTAACAATTCTGTACATTACTCAGTGCTCATCAAGATAAATGTACTTTTAATTTCCTTGATCAATTTCATTCATCTCCCCAAGCCACCGCTTCTCTGGCACCTGCTTTTCATATTTTTAAAAGCTCGGATTTGGGGGCCTCAGAAACTCACACCCTTGAAAATTAAATGTTTAGGTTTTGAAAATTAAATGTTTTGGGTTTTGAAACTCAAAAGCCATGTCTCTGCCTTTCTGTTGATTCATCATGCTTCCTGAGACTATCATTATACTTGCTTTGTCTTAGTAAGGAAGAATCACAGGGCTATAGAAGTAAGATATCAAAACATATAGTCATACTTGTGTTAGTAGCAGTACTTATGGAAATGTTTATTCTTGAACATCTATCTCATTTTTAAGAATTGTGAAGAGTCTGAGGTTTAACCCTACTTACAACTAACAAGGTAGCCTGACAGTCTCGTGAATGATTGTGGAAGACATGAGACTCCCAAGTCAGAGACCAAAGTCAATTTATTACTCCCAGAAATAGCAGCATCCAGAGTATCAATCAACATTTTTGTGCCATTCCTGGAGTCCATGCCAAGAAGGACAGATGACACCTGTATATGTAATGTGGAGAGGAATCTTTAGCTTTGAGAATCTGAATATTTCATTAAAGGCAGTAGGCATACCTGTCCTTTGCTTCAGAGAGAGGTACTATCTCTATCTTCCAAACCTGTCCTTTGCTCTCAAGAGAGACACTGTCTGTATAGCTGTCTGCTATGCAAACATCTTTGGAAAGATAATATGTAAGTAACAAAGGGCAATCTTACAAGTGATGTAGGAGTGCACTTGAAATTTTTTAAAGTTTTATTTATTTAAGTAATCTCCATACCCAACGTGGGGCTCAAACTCACAAACCCAAGATCAAGAGTCACATGCTCTTCAACTGAGCCAGCCAGGTGTGTCGCAGGAGTGAACTTTACATGATAACTCTTACATGTTTAATTTTGAACTAGTCAGGAGAATGAACTCAGGGAGATGATAGGTCTAGGCTGATATGGATACGTTTTCTTTTTCTTTTCTTGTTTTGTTTCTTCCTTCTTCCTCTTCCTAACATGGTTCTCAACCCTCAGGTTCTGCCATGTGGGAGTCATGCCACCAAGGTGTTCAGTGGCCCGACCCCCACGACACCAGACACAGACCACTTTCACTTATATTTCACTGCCTGAAGCAAGTTGTCACTTGCTGCCTTTGAGGGAATGGGAAGCCTAAATTAACCAAATACTCATAAAGAGGAAAGCCAGGTATTTGAGGAATAGAATAAATGACTTCAGTGATGACTTATGTGCTTAAGGATTTCACAGTTTTATATGGGAAGTAGGGCCCATAGAAATACCTGCCATAGAATTTGTCACACATTCTAATAAGCTATGTATCAAGTTGTTGATCAATGAAGTAGACTTTGTTATTGCTTCCTGTGGGTGGTAGGATAAAACTATGATAATGACAAGGTGATATTTGAGTTTTGCCTTGAAGAATATACAGGAACATTCCAGGTAGAAAAATTGCATGAGATAGAGAGTAGGGGAAAGATGTCCTGAGGAGAGAAGAGGTGTCATGAAAAATCATATTCAAGTCTCAGGAGCTTGGATATGGCATATTGTACAAGATATAGTACATGTTGAGGCACAAAGATGAATAAAGGGATATAATGCCTGCCCTTTATCTTTTTGAGCATATATTTCAGAAGAGTGAATAGAAATCAAATATATATGTGGAAATTAACAATTTAGTAATCAGTTGGATGAATACTTTGAAAAGAAGCATTACATTGAAGAACTACATTATGGGACTGTCGTCTAGGCAGAAAGGTCATGGAATAAAGTTCATAAGCAAAGCATGTGGAGGGGTAAGGGCGGGCCTAGGGAATATTCCAGACAGAAGCAGCATGCGCAGAAGTCCCAAGTTTGGAAAGAATATGGCACACTGGTGGAGCTAAAAGAAGTGGGTCTGGCATTCAAAGAGTGGCATCAGATGAAACTGGAGAGCAGCTAAGGTAGATAATGAGGGCCTTGTAGACATTGTTTAGTATTCTGTTTTATCCTAAGATAAATGGGAAGCCATCAGCATGTTTTATGTAAGAGAGTAGCATAGGCATTTTGTATAGCTCACTCTGCCTACAGCGTAAAAAAGAGGATTAGAAGGTGTGTTGGGGCGCCTGGGTGGCACAGCGGTTAAGTGTCTGCCTTCAGCTCAGGGCGTGATCCCGGCGTTATGGGATCAAGCCCCACATCAGGCTCCTCCGCTGTGAGCCTGCTTCTTCCTCTCCCACTCCCCCTACTTGTGTTCCCTCTCTCGCTGGCTGTCTCTATCTCTGTCGAATAAATAAAAATAAAATCTTAAAAAAAAAAAGAAGGTGTGATACTGTGATTTATAATAAGAAATATATATTTGGTATCTGTCCCATTTCCAGCACAGAGCTCCTAAAACCCTTGGAATTTTCCTAGTGAAGAGAACGATAAACATGTCTTTTGTTATGTTAACAAGGAGACTTTTGTATACCATCTAAGGATGGGGTCTATTGCCAGGAGAACCTACTAGGTGATTGAAGAGTTGAAATTTTCAGTCTCTCTGCCTCCCAACCCACCCCTGGGGAAGGAAGAGAGGCTGGAGGTTGAATTAATTGCCAATTACCATTGATTTGATCAATCGTGCCTATGTATAATGAAGTCTCCATAAAAACACAAAAGGATGGGGCCAGAGAGCTTCTAGTTGGTGAACAGATGGAGGTTCAGGAAATGTACCCAGAAAAAGCATGGAAGCTCAGTGTCCCTTTTCCCATAGCTTGCCCTGTGCGGCTCTTCCTTCTGGTTGTTTCTAAGTTATATCCTTTCATAATAAGGGGCAATATAGTAAGTAAAATACTTCTCTGAGTTCTGTGAGCCACTCTAGAAAATTAATCAAACCTAGAGTGGGAGTTGTTGGAACCTCCCATTTATAGCCAGTTGGTCAGAAGCACAGGTAATAACCTGGTATTGCAATTGGCATCTGAGGTGGGTGAGGAGAGCAGTCTTGTAGGACTGAGCCCTTAACCTGTGGGATCTGGTGCTGTCTCCAAGTAGAGAGTGCCAGAATTGAGTTGAATTGTAGGAACTGCAGCTGGTGTCAGAGAATTGCTCGGTAGTGTGGAAAAAAACACAGACTGTAATTGGGGTCAGAATCGGAGAGGGGCTCAGGAACTGATTTAAGAAGACAAGTTACAAGTTAGTCGTCCAGCTGAGAGTTAAGGATCACTAGGATGAAAGTTAGATTTTGATGAAGGGATGTACCACCCAAGTAGTTTCCCAGAGTGCCATTCACTAAAGGGTACTAAATTATGAATGTGCATGCTTCAACATGAAGAAAATTTTGTTTAACAAACACCCCTGGGGAAGCGTATTCATGTGGTTTGATTAGCTACTTGGGATAAATATGAATTACCTCCACCCACCTTCTGACGAGAAAAATGTCCCAGTATTAACTGATAGTAGCCATATCAAATGGACAAGCCCTTTTGTTCTGCTGGGTAGGGATAGAAATGAATTGCACAAGAAAAAGAGGGCTGTTGTCTTCCATTTCCCCTGCAAGACTTTGCCTTCTTCTGAACAAATATTTCACAAATATTTAAAGAATATTTTTTGAGTGGCACCAAATTATTAACTATTCCGGGATGCATAACTATCTTGATCTTGCCCTGAATCGAATGATGACCATGGAGAGAAAGAGAAGTGAATGTATTTGGCCACCTATATCAAGAACAATTTGTGACAAAATAAGAGGAAGGCTAGCAAAGGAAGTGGTAGGTGTCTAGGACGACTCCTGAATTTCTGTATTAAAGTGCAAGGCATACTGCTATTGAAAGATAAACTGAGGCATGTTAATCATGTTAACAGTTTATTTGAGCAGATGTCTATTTGAATCAGGCAGCACCAAACTAGAAGTGGTTAAGAGTGCTCCACCAACAGGAGCTAGGGGTAAGACTTTTACAGAGAAGACAGAGAAGGAAAGTGAGGAAATTATTTGGTTGGTTATAGTATAAATGGTTGCCTTATTTGGAAAGGCTCATTGGCTATTTGTGATGGATTGTCCCTAAGATTTGATTTCTTAGCCTTGAGGCATTTACAGGCTGAGATCTGGGTTTGCTTATGTAGGCTGTCAAGGCAATAGAACCATCTGTCCAAAAAAAAAAAAAAAAAAAAAGACCCATCTCAGGTTAAGGGCCTCCTTGTTCAATTAATTTAACACTGGAAAGTGGGACAAGGGTTTGTTTGCTTTTTGTTTTTAAATAACTAGATAGATAATACACTCAACAATCTTTAACTTCTGGAGATCTTGATAGAATGCCAACTAAAAAAATCCTTTTGTTCGAATCCACCATAATGATCTAAAAAGACATCTGACTGAGATCCTAATTACATACAGTAATATCTTATTAATCACATGTTCTACCTGCTTACACTGCTGAATGTCAATATAACTTCTAAGGAAAACATAAGTATTGGGCTTATGTTTGCCGTATAATAGTTTAATGGGTAATTATCAAATACATTATGCCATTTGTCCTTTATATTCAACCTGTGAAGTAGTTAGGGCAGATATTATTCAATTTTGAAGATGAGAAAAATGAGATCTATGTATGCTAAGTAACTTGTGACAGTTCACATAAAGTTCACACAGATGATTAGTGGTAGATCCAGAACTAAAATCTGGATGTGATGATTCCTGGTCCAAAGCTCTTTGCCATTATACCATCCGGTAGAATACGAGGTGTGGTGATGAGAAAAAGAGAATTGTAGGATGAGAAAAGTCTGACGATCCCTGCATTATTTCAGTGTTAGACATGGCTCCTTTTTGTTTGTTTCTTTCAAGTATGGAAAAAGCATTTGTTTTGAATTGATAAGAAAAAGAAAGGCTGAGATACAGACTGCCAAGGGTCCTCAAGGGAAGGTACTATGCTAAATACTATACTTGTTAAAAGAGACAAGTACTAATTGCCATAAGGTTTTGCTTGTTGAGACGTATTATTCTACTCACGAAACCGAGATCAAGACCTGAGCTGAGATCAAGAGTCAGATGATTAACCAACTGAGCCAGCTAGGCACATCCTTCTTAAGTACTTTTGGCATTAATTTGATTTTTAAAAAGATTTCCTTCTTTATTTTCGAAAGGGTGGAGGGACAAAGAGAGGGGGAGAGAAAATCTCAAGCAGACTCTCCATGGAGTGTGGAGCCCTTCGCAGGGCTTGATCCCAGGACCTCGAGGTCATGACCTGAGCTGAAACCAAGAGTTGGATGCTCAACTGACTGAGCCACCCAGGCACCTTGATATTATTTTGATTTTTTTTTCTGTGATTCATCTTCATTTGACTTAGGGACATGAATGCAGGTCCTCATTTTGCCTTAATCTGTATAATCCCTTTCCCATTTCTTTGATTATGCTTTTGGATTGTCTGGAATTTATATATCTGATTTGAGTTTTACTGATAATTAAGGGTTTTCTGACATAATTATTCTTTAAGAAATAGGTGAGCAGGAACGCAGTGTTCATGACTGTACCAGCACTACACAGTACATAAGAGGCTCTCGATAAGTACTTGATTGAATAAATGAATGAAAATTTGTAAATAGGCTTTGTAAATTCCTATTTTGTTTGTTGAACCCTGAATCTGAAGGCTTGGCATTTGGTTTTAGGCATTATACTTCGGTCATTTGAACTCGATTCCCACTTGCCATTGAAGTTCTAAATAATGTTATATGGCCTAAACCACTTCTGTTCTGTCAGTCCTCTAAAACAGTAACACAAACCGTGGGGCATTTTCACTCTCTTACAATTCAACTGTTGGTAATAGGTAAGACCAGACAAAGTCACAGAGCCCAGTTTGTTACAAATGATTTTTAAGTTTCTTAAAAATAGGCCTTTAGAGGTTGCTAAAGCAAAGCAGGTTGTTTAAGTCTTAACCACAATCACGTCACTGTTTTCTTTATTGTTTCATCCAGGGTGCTATAATATTGGCAGTTCTATCATATTAACCTTGTGGTTAGGTTATCCAAACAATTTACACCAAGTACAATTTGGAAAGTGTTAGACATAGTTCTTTGGAGATAGGAGACAAGCTTGAGAATCACTGTGCTCTTGTTGAATGCTGGGTAATGTTTTGTTGCTATTGTTGAGTATACCGTGTTGGACAAGCCTTTGGCTAACCTGCCACCTCTCTTTTCTTATTCCAGGAAGATGTATTTATAGATAAAGCAGAAGTAATTCCCTGATAATATCAGCCTATGTTGGCTTGTATCTGCGCTGCTTTCTGCTAGAGTTTTATGGAGGAGCTAGAATGTGCTGAGAGGGCTACCAGCTCATTTTCTAGGCTCGTATCATTTAGCAGGCACAGATTACACAGTGGTTTGTCCTGTCTGTGTTTAAAGGCCTCCTGGAAGAGAATTCATTCATTCATTCATTCATTCAACAAATATTTATTGAATACCTACTATGTGCCAGACAGTCTTCAGATACAATAGTGAACAGACCCAGATTACTACCCTCAGGGAACTTACATTCTAGTAGGATTGACACAGACAATAAATAAATAAAATATACAGTATGTTCTTAGAACATGATAAATGCTATGGAGAAAAATCAAGTAGGAGAGGGAGATTGTGTGTGTTTGTGGCAGTGGAATTCAATTTTTAGGTAGTATGTACAGGGAGGGACTCAGTGAAAAGGTGACATTTGAGTAAAGAACTGAAATAAGTAAGGGAGCAAGTGGTTGTGTTAACTTTCTAATAATTGGTTTAAATTAGGTGGCTATTAGTTTGGAAAAATCAGTTGCATTTGGCCAATTTGAAATGTATGTGCAACATTTTTATTAAATGACAAAAATGTATAGGTAAATTTGTCAGATGCAGCTAAAAGCCTTATTGCTCTATGGACATTAAAACTGCAAAAGAAAAAAAAAACTGCAGAAGAGGCTTCTGAGAAATATCTTTAGAGGCGGTATCTCATGAAGCGGAACATATCTCCCCGGCCACACACGCGAAGGAAAGCTGGAATGCCCTAAAACTCAGCTAGACACAATAATTTCCCTAAGGCTTTTCATTAGAAACAAAATTCTAGGGGACTCACTGGTTTTGAGAGAGTTATTTTATGAATCATGCTGATATTAATTTTTTTAACCCTCAGACCAGAATTTTGCCCACACGTTTTGTGTCAAGGGCACACATAATTCTTTCAATATTTCAAAGCTTTTAGCTTCTTAATTTACTTTTATACGAATAACAGAGATTTTCAATTTATAGATATAAGACTTTATTCTTGCAGAACTGACTTCTTGACCTTACACAAATGATTTAAGAAAAATGAGTTGACAGTAGTCACCTTTCAAATGATTGCTGTCTGCATATACTTCTTTTCGGCAAATGTTTTTATAAAAGGATGTGAAATTTCAGACTTTTCCTGATAATCTCAGGTAACCTTAGCCTTAGAGATAACCTGGGTCAGTCTTTTGCTGCATATATCAAGGCATTTACATTTAGTTCTTTTCTTTTTTCTTTTTTTTAAGATTTTATTCATTTATTGACAGAGAGCATGAGTGGTGGGGGGAGGAACAGAAGGAGAGGGAGAAGCAGACTCCCCACTGAGCAGGGAGCCGGACTTGGGGCTCAATCCTGGGACTCTGGGATCATGACCTGAGCCTAAGGCAGATGCTAAACCAGCTAAGCCACCCAGGCGCCCCATCTAGTTATTTTCTTGCTGTCTCAATGCTGTGACTATTCTCACATCCTAAAATGCATCTGGTCCCCTTATAGAACTTGGAAACGATGAGGCCTATGAATTCCTTATTACCTTCTGAGAAGTCCCGCTTATGGATACCCCAGGAAATGAACATCCCCTGACTCTGAATATTAGTCAGCACAGGATAAACTGGTCTGTGGTAGCAAGCCACCCTCTAAATTCCAATCTCAGTGCAACAAAGAGTTTTGTCTCCTTTATACAAAATCTACTGGGCTATCTGGTAGATAACTGTCTTCCAAGTGGCAACTCAGTGATACAACTGGTTTCAAACTTCTCAACAGAAGGCTGGTTACACTGGAGAGGAAAACAGACTAGAAAATCCTGCATGGGATTTTCACCACTACAGTGTGGAAGCAACATATGTCACTTGATAGCCCATTTATTAAGCGTATAGTCAGTTGCAAGGAGATGGGGAGGTATATTCTTATAACAGTCAGGAAAGAGAAAAATACCGGATATTGGAAACACTGGTAATGTCTATCATACCTCGCATCTTTCTTCAGGATATTTGAGTAATCTAGTGTCTGGTGTTGCAGTAAGAGTAATAATTAAATGTTTTAACCACTATTATCACTTTTTCAGAACATCCCTGTGAGATATTATTTTATCCCATTCAACAGGGGAATATCACTATAATCCATAGGGACAGAGAGGAAAGAGGGTCCTGGAGTATCAGGCAGCTTAGCAGAAAAGGAACTCAAAGATAAGACGGAGAAGTGAAACAGCACTTATTGAGCATCTAGTATGAGCCAGTGTCTATGCAGGAATATTGCAAATATCATCTAACGGAATATTTGTAATTGACATGTGGAGACGTTTTCTTACACTTATTTTATGTGTTAGGAAATGATGTCTCAGATATTTAAGTAACTTCATTGGATCATACAACTGATAAAGGTGTATCTGGAATTTGACTTCAGTGTGATTGACCTTGACCCTAGAGTTCAAATATTCATGTATGAATTAATTTATTCAGTAATATTTGTTGAACACATTCTGTGAGGCTGGAACTATGCAATGAACTATATGTACAGCAATAAATAAGAGATAAATTCTTATTTTTGTGGCGACCACCCTCTGGTGGAGGGAACTAGATAATAAACAAGAAGTAAATAAGCAAGATAATCAGAGATTGCTACAATCGCTAAAAATATCTGGGAAACAAACTGAGGGCTTTAGAGGGGAGAGGGTAAGGGATCGGGACAGGCCGGTGATGGGTATTAAGGAGGGCACATATTGCATGGAGCACTGCGTGTTATACGCAAGTAATGAATCATGGAATACTACATCAAAAACTTGGGATGTACTGTATGGTGACTAACATAACATAATAAAAAATTATTATTAAAAATATATATATAAAATCCAGGGTAATGGGATGGCGAATAACCAGGGAATGAGAGTCCCTTCATTAGGGGTGCTCAGGAAAGGCTTAATAGGTGGTATCTGACTCGAAACTGGAGAATGAGAAAGAACCAGCCCCCTGAGAGTAAGGAGTTAAGATGGCGGAGGAGTAGGGGACCCCTTTTTCAGCCGGTCCCCTGAGTCGAGCTGGATAGGTACCAGACCAGCCTAAATAACCACGGAATCAGCCTGAGACGCAGGATGATGCATCTGGATCTCTACAAATGAACATCTCCAGCGCTGAGTATTGAGGTACGAAGAGGGGAGCCATGAAACTGTGCACGGATATCGGAAGATAAACGGAAGGGGGAGGGAGCCGCCGCGTTTGGGCTCCGGGAAGCGGCAGCCACCTGCACGGGGGAGCGGGCGGACTCACAGAGGGCACCCGTGAGAGAGCGGACTGAGACCGGTGAGCCATGAACACGGGCGCCACCAGGCATCTCCCGGAACACCGGAATCCCGGTGTGCTCACGGGATCCAGACTGAGACCGGGAACTCCCGGAGCGCGCACGGGGCGGCTGGCGGCTGGCGGGCCACCTGCACGGGGGAGCGGGCGGACTCGCGGTCGGCACCCGCGAAACAGCAGACTGAGACCCTGAACCGGGTGCGCGCGCCACCAGGCTTCTCACGAAACTCCGGAATCGAGGTGTGCTCAGCAGGCATAGACTGAGACCGGGAGACCCGGGAGCGCGCGGGGCGGCCGGTGGCTGGCGGCATTAGAAACACAAAGGACAGAGACGCGCCGGCCCTGGAAGTGAGGGCAGGGACGCCGGGTGTGGGGCGCACATCCCGGGTCGCTGCAGGGTTGAGCAGCACCAACAGTAATAGAGTTAAAGTGGCCAGAACATCAGTGGAGAACGGGCCGCAATCCCTCTGTTCTGCGACAATGCAGCCTCTGCTGCTCTGACCCTCAGAAGAGGCATAGCCGGCCGCCAGGGAAAGCCGCCAGAGAACAAAAGCCTGGACATACCGGCTCAGAGAGTGCCCATCCCCATCCCCCCTCGCAGGGGACACGGAGACTCTACCCAAACAGGGTTGCCTGAGTATCGGCGCGGCAGGCCCCTCCCCCAGAACACAGAAGGCAGGCTGAAAAATCAAGAAGCCCACAACCCGAGGCGCCAGGGTGGCGCAGTCATTGAGCTCCTGTCTCCGGCTTAGGGCGTGATCCCGGCGTTCCGGAAAGGAGTCCCTCATCGGGCTCCTCCGCTGGGAGCCTGCTTCTTCCTCTCTCACTCCCCTGCTTCTGTTTCATTCTTGCTGACTGTCTGTCTCCCTCTCTCAGATAAGTAAATAAATAAAATCTTTAAAGAAGAAGCCCACATCTCTAAGATCCCTATAAAACAAGGGGCACGGCCTGGGACCCAGTCAATAATTTTGGGCTCTGGAAACCCCGCAACCTCTCTTCATCAGAATGACAAGAAGGAGAAGCCCCCCCCAGCAAAGAAAAGACAGTGAGTCAGTGGCCTCTGCCACAGAAGTAACGGATATGGATGTAACCAAATTATCAGAAATGGAATTCAGAGTAACAATGGTCAAGATAATGAGTAGACTTGAAAAAAGTATTCAGAAAAATATTACTGAGAATATAGAATCCCTAAGGGCGGAAATGAGAGCGAATTTGACAGAAATTAAAAATTCTATGAGCCAAATGCAGGCAAAACTAGAGGCTCTGACGGCCAGGGTCACGGAAGCGGAGGAAAGGGTTAGTGAATTGGAGGATGGGTTAATAGAGGAAAAAAGAAAAATAGAAGATGGTCTTAAAAAAATCCACGCCCACGAATGTTGGCTACGGGAGATTACTGACTCAACGAAACGATCCAATGTTAGAATCATCGGCATCCACGAGGGGGTGGAGAAAAACAGAGGTCTAGAAGAGATATTTGAACAAATTGTAGCTGAAAACTTCCCTAATCTAGCAAGGGAAACAAACATTCGTGTCCAAGAGGCAGAGAGGACCCCTCCCAAGCTCAACCATGACAGACCTACACCACGTCACGTCATAGTGCAATTCGCAAATATGAGATCCAAGGATACAGTATTGAAAGCGGCCAGGGCAAAGAAATTTCTCACGTACCAAGGCAAAGGCATCAGAATTACATCAGACCTGTCTACACAGACCTGGAATGAGAGAAAGGGTTGGGGGAGCATTTTTAAAGCTCTTTCAGAGAAAAACATGCAGCCAAGGATCCTTTATCCAGCAAGGCTGTCATTCAGAATTGATGGAGAAATAAAGACATTTCAGAATCGACAGTCACTAGCCAATTTCGTAACCACGAAACCAGCCCTACAGGAGGTATTACGGGGGGTTCTATAAAAGTAAAAAGGCCCCAAGAGTGATACAAAACAGAAAGTCACAGCCAATACCAACAAAGACTTTACTGACAACATGGCAGAATTAAAAGCATATCTCTCAGTACTCAGCCTGAACATTAATGGTTTAAATTCTTGCTTCAAACGCCACAGGGTTGCAGATTGGATAAAAAGAAATGACCCATCCATTTGCTGTCTACAAGAGACTCATTTCGAACCCAAAGATGCATTCAGACTGAGAGTAAGGGGATGGAGTACCATCTTTCACGCAAATGGACTACAAAAGAAAGCTGGGGTAGCAATTCTCATATCAGATAAATTGGATTTTAAACTACAGACTATAGTTAGAGATGCAGAAGGGCACTATATTATTCTTAAAGGAAGTATTCAACAAGTGGATATGACAATTATAAATATATATGCCCCCAACAGGGGAGCAGCAAGATACACAAGCCAACTCTTAACCAGAATAAAGAGACATATAGATAAAAATACATTAATAGTAGGGGACCTCAACACTCCACTCTCAGAAATAGACAGAACACCCTGGCAAAAACTAAGCAAAGAATCAAAGGCTTTGAATGCCATACTCGACGAGTTGGACCTCTTAGATATATATAGAACACTACACCCCAGAACCAAAGAATACTCATTCTATTCTAATGCCCATGGAACATTCTCAAGAATAGACCATGTTCTGGGACACAAAACAGGTCTCAGCCGATACCAAAAGATTGAAATTATCCCCTGCATATTCTCAGACCACAACGCTCTGAAATTGGAACTCAACCACAAGGAAAAATTTGGAAGAAACTCAAACACTTGGAGACTAAGAACCATCCTGCTCAGGAATGACTCGATAAACCAGGAAATCAAAAATCAAATTAAACAATTTATGGAGACCAATGAGAATGAAAATACAACAGTCCAAAACCTATGGGATACTGCAAAGGCAGTCCTAAGGGGGAAATACATAGCCATCCAAGCCTCACTCAAAAGAATAGAAAAATCTAAAATGCAGTTTTTATATTCTCACCTCAAGAAGCTGGAACAGGAACAGAGGGACAGGCCTAATCCACGCACAAGGAAGCAGTTGACCAAAATTAAAGCTGAAATCAATCAAGCAGAAACCAGAAGTACAGTAGAGCAGATCAACAGGACTAGAAGCTGGTTCTTGGAGAGAATCAATAAAATTGACAGACCACTGGCAAGACTTATCCAAAAGAAAAGAGAAAGGACCCAGATTATTAAAATTATGAATGAAAAAGGAGAGGTCACGACCAACACCATTGAAATTGGAAGGATTATTAGAAATTTTTATCAACAGCTATATGCCAATAAACTAAGCAATCTGGAAGAGATGGAATCCTTCCTGGAAACCTATAAACTACCAAGATTGAAAAAGGAAGAAATTGATTTCTTAAACAGGCCAATTAATTATGAAGAAATTGAGTCAGTGATAAACAACCTTCCAAATAACAAAACTCCAGGCCCGGACGGTTTTCCTGGGGAATTCTACCAAACATTCAAAGAAGAAATAATACCTATTCTCCTAAAGCTATTTCAAAAAATAGAAACAGAAGGAAAGCTACCAAACTCATTCTATGAGGCCAATATTACCTTGATCCCCAAACCAGGCAAAGACCCCCTCAAAAAGGAGAATTACAGACCGATTTCCCTAATGAATATGGACGCCAAAATCCTCAACAAGATACTTGCTAATAGAATCCAACAGTTCATTAAAAGGATTATCCACCACGATCAAGTGGGATTCATACCTGGGATGCAAGCGTGGTTCAATATTCGCAAATCAATCAGCGTGATACATCATATCAACAAGAAAAGACTCAAGAACCATATGATCCTCTCAATCGATGCCGAAAAAGCATTTGACAAAATACAGCATCCTTTCCTGATTAAAACCCTTCAGAGTGTAGGAATAGAAGGTACATTTCTCAATCTCATAAAAGCCATCTATGAAAAGCCTACTGCAAATATTATTCTCAATGGGGAAAAGCTGGAAGCCTTTCCCTTAAGATCAGGAACACGACAAGGATGCCCACTCTCGCCACTATTATTCAACATAGTACTAGAAGTCCTTGCAACAGCAATCAGACAACAAAAAGGGATCAAAGGTATTCAAATTGGCAAAGAAGAAGTCAAAATGTCTCTCTTCGCAGATGACATGATACTCTATATGGAAAACCCAAAAGAAGCCACTCCCAAACTATTAGAAGTTATAGAGCAATTCAGTAACGTGGCGGGATACAAAATCAATGCTCAGAAATCAGTTGCATTTCTGTACACGAATAACGAGAACGAAAAAAGAGAAATCAGGGAATCCATCCCATTTACAATAGCACCAAAAACCATACGTTACCTTGGAATTAACTTAACCAGAGACGTAAAGGACCTTTATTCTAGAAACTATAAATCACTCTTAAAAGACATTGAGGAAGACATAAAAAGATGGAAAGATATTCCATGCTCATGGATCGGAAGAATTAACATAGTTAAAATGTCCATGCTACCCAGAGCAATCTACACTTTCAATGCTATCCCGATCAAAATACCGAGAACGTTTTTCAAAGAACTGGAACAAACAGTCCTTAAATTTGTATGGAACCAGAAAAGACCCCGAATCTCCAAGGAACTGTTGAAAAGGAAAAACAAAGCTGGGGGCATCACAATGCCGGATTTCGAGCTGTACTACAAAGCTGTGATCACAAAGACAGCATGGTACTGGCACAAAAACAGACACATAGACCAATGGAACAGAATAGAGAGCCCAGAAATGGACCCTCAGCTCTTTGGGCAACTAATATTTGATAAAGCAGGAAAAAACATCCGGTGGGAAAAAGACAGTCTCTTCAATAAATGGTGCTGGGAAAATTGGACAGCTACATGCAAAAGAATGAAACTTGACCACTATCTCACACCATACACAAAAATAAACTCCAAATGGATGAAAGACCTCGATGTGAGACAGGAATCCATCAAAATTCTAGAGGAGAACATAGGCAACAACCTCTACGACATCAGCCAAAGCAACCTTTTTCATGACACATCCCCAAAGGCAAGAGAAACAAAAGATAAAATGAATTTATGGGACTTCATCAAGATTAAAAGTTTCTGCACATCCAAGGAAACAGTCAGAAAAACTAAGAGGCAGCCCACGGAATGGGAGAATATATTTGCAAATGACACTACAGATAAAGGACTGGTATCCAAGATCTACAAAGAACTTCTCAAACTCAATACACGAGAAACAAATAAACAAATCAAAAAATGGGCAGAAGATATGAACAGACACTTTTCCAATGAAGACATACAAATGGCTAACAGACACATGAAAAAATGTTCAAAATCATTAGCCATCAAGGAAATTCAAATCAAAACCACACTGAGATACCACCTTACGCCAGTTAGAATGGCAAAAATAGACAAGGCAAGAAACAACAATTGTTGGAGAGGATGTGGAGAAAGGGGATCCCTCCTACATTGTTGGTGGGAATGCAAGTTGGTACAGCCACTCTGGAAAACCGTGTGGAGGTCCCTTAAAAAGTTAAAAATTGAGCTACCCTATGATCCAGCCATTGCACTACTGGGTGTTTACCCCAAAGATACAGACGTAGTGAAGAGAAGGGCCATATGCACCCCAATGTTCATAGCAGCAATGTCCACAATAGCTAAATTGTGGAAGGAGCCGAGATGCCCTGCAACAGATGACTGGATTAAGAAGTTGTGGTCCATATATACAATGGAATATTACTCAGCAATCAGAAAGAATGAGTTCTCAACATTTGCTACAACATGGACAGCACTGGAGGAGATAATGCTTAGTGAAATAAGTCAAGCAGAGAAAGACAACTATCATATGATTTCTCTCAACTATGGAACATAAGAACTAGAATGATCAGTAGGGGAAGAAAGGAATAAAGAAAGGGGGGGTAATCAGAAGGGGGAATGAAACATGAGAGACTATGGACTATGAGAAACAAACTTAGGGCTACAGAGGGGAGGGGGGTGGGGGAATGGGATAGACCGGTGATGGGTAGTAAGGACGGCACATATTGCATGGTGCACTGGGTGTTATACACAACTAATGAATCATCGAGCCTTACATCGAAAACCGGGGATGTACTGTATGGTGACTAACATAATATAATAAAAAATCATTATTAAAAAAAAAAAAAAAAAAGAACCAGCCCCCTAAAGGTCCCAGGGGAGATCATAAAGGCAAAAGGAACAGTTGGCACCCAGGTCCTGCTATGGGGAAGCAATTGGGGACGGTGCGGAACTTAAAAGGGCCTAATTGGCTGGAGGGGCACAGCGACAGAGGCTGAGAACGAGTGAGAAGACAGACACGTAGGCAGTGCCGGTGCTGTTGGAGGAGGTCATCCAGAGGACTTGACCCCTGGTTGACCCTCGAGCTGGATGCGGGCACTAGGAGGCTCCTCCCCGCCTCCCTTGTTCTTGGAATGTACCTCTGCTACCCATCCCACAGTGGGAGCTATTTTCAAGGACACAGCCTGGAGCCAGTGAAGTGTTGAGATCAGGACTGTGTACGTGACTGAACCCAGTTAAGGCTTCTCTATCAACTTGCAAGATTCTGGCGCGGGAGCGCAGAAAGCCAGTCCTCTCGCGGGGCTGAAGGCGAGCCTCCTAAGCGCGCATCCTCGCGAAACCCGCCTGCTCCCACTCCGGAGGGGCCTGCCTCTTCCACGGTCTGTCCTTGCCCCTGCGTGTGCAGGGCCCGTCTCAGATCCCAGCCAGGACGTCTCCAGTTTGCACACCGGCACAGATCAGGTAGGTCTTGGATATCAGATAAAGGAATCGTTTACATCTTAAAATTTTAAATCTTAAAAAAGATCTTTTATGCAGGGATGAGGCCTGATGATACAGGAGGGCAATCTTGTTACACACAGAAGGGGAAGAGGCCAGAATCAGGGAGATCTTTTAGGAGGTACTGTAATAGCTGGGCTCAGGTTCCAAATAAACAATAGCAGTTACGGTGGAAAGGGAAAGAGGTACGAGCGAGCGCGTCTGTGAAAGGAGAACCGCGGGACTGGAAATGGATTGAATATTTCGCGGACCGAGGGAAAGAGAAGAGAGAAGTCAATGGCAGTTTCCAAATTTTGAATTTAAAGGATTAGAAAATCTATCAAACTGGAAATCTTGAGATGGGGGATCAAGGGAAGAAGAGAATGATATTAAGAAAATGTGGCCCATAAGAAGTCATAGTAAAATAACAATGCTGAATGTAGTGGTGGCTTTCTCTTTTTCTTTAAAAGCTTTTCTTTCTTTATTATTATTATTTTTTAAAGATTTTATTTATTCATTTGACAGAGATAGAGACAGACAGTGAGAGAGGGAACACAAGCAGGGGGAGTGGGAGAGGGAGAAGCAGGCTCCCAGCGGAGGAGCCTGATGTGGGGCTCGATCCTAGGACTCTGGGATCATGCCCTGCTGAGCCACCCAGGCGCCCCTCTTTCTTTATTATTTTTAAAATTATTATTAACTTGTCTATTTTAAAAATTCCCCTATAGGGGCGCCTGGGTGGTGCAGTCGTTAAGCGTCTGCCTTCAACTCAGGGCGTGATCCCAGCGTTCTGGGATCGAGCCCCACATCAGGCTCCTCCGCTATGAGCCTGCTTCTTCCTCTCCCACTCCCCCTGCTTGTGTTCCCTCTCTCGCTGGCTGTCTCTGTCAAATAAATAAATAAAATCTTAAAAATAAATAAATAAATAAAAATAAAAAAATAAAAATTCCAGTATAATATTAACATACAGTGTTATATTAGTTTCATGCATACAATATGATGAACAATTGTATACATTACTCAGTGCTCATCAGGATAAATTCCCTTCACCTATTTCACCATCCCTCCACCCACCTCCCCTCTGGTAACCATCAGTTTGTTCTCTATGGTTAAAAGTCTGTTTTTTTATTTGTCTCTTTTTTTCTTTGTTCATTTTGTTGTTGTTGTTCTTAAATTGTACATATGAGTGAAATCATATGGTATTTATCTTTCTCTAACTGACTTATTTTGCTTAGCATTGTACTTTCTAGGTCTATCCATATCATTGCAAATGGCAAGATTTCATTTCTTCTTATGGCTGAGTAACATTCCATTGTATATTTGTACCACATCTTCTTTGTCCATTCATCTGTTAACGGACACTTAGGTGGTTTCCAAATCTTGCCTATTGTGAATAATGTTTCAATAAACATAGGAGTGCATATATATCTTCAATATCCTGTTTTCAGTTCCTTTGGGTATATACCTAAAAGGGGAATTGCTGGATCATATGGTAGCTTTATTTTTAACTTTTGAAGAACCTCCATACTGTTTGCTATAGCGGCTGTACCAGTATGCGTTCCCACCAGCAGTATACAGAGTTTCCTTTTCTCCGTGCCCTCTCCAACTCTTGTCTTTTTCATGATAGCCATTGTAACATGTGTGAAATCCTATCTCACTGTGGTTTGGATTTGCATTTCCCTGATGATTAGTAAGGCTGAAAATCTTTTCATGTACTTATTGGCCATTTGGATATCTTCCTTGGAAAAATGTCCATTTAGTTTTTCTGCCCATTTTTAAGTTAGGCTTTTGTTGTTGTTGTTG
Source organism: Ursus arctos (assembly GCF_023065955.2). Classification (NCBI taxonomy): domain Eukaryota; kingdom Metazoa; phylum Chordata; class Mammalia; order Carnivora; family Ursidae; genus Ursus; species Ursus arctos. The sequence continues at coordinate 48,294,203 of NW_026622786.1, read as the reverse complement.
TTGTTGTTATTGAGTTGTGTGATTTCTTTATATGTTTTGGATATTAACTGCTTTTCTGATTTATGCTTTGCAAATATTTTCTCCCATTTTGTTAGGCTGCCTTTTCATACTGTTGATTGTGTCTTTTGCTGTGCAGAAGCTTTTATTTTGATGTGGTCCCACTTGTTGATTTTTCCTTTGTTTTTTTTTTCTTTTTATTTTAATTCCAGTATAGTTAATATACAGTGTTACATTAGTTTCGTTGTACATTATAGTGATTGGACAATTCCATACATCATCCAGTGCTCATCACAACAATGGCACTCCTTAATCTCCGCCACCTGTTTCCCCCACCTCCCCACCCGTCTCCCCTCCATAACCATCCTTTGTTCTCTGTAGTTAAGAGTCTGTTTCTCTTATTTTTATTTTTTTTAAGATTTACTTATTTATTTTGGGGAAAGAGAACACACAAGCAGGGGGAGGGGCCGGGGGAAAGAGAATCTCAAGCAGATTTCCCACTGAGTGCAGAGCCCAATGCGGGTCTCGATCCCAGGACCCCAAGATCATGATCTGAGCTGAAATCAAGAGCCAACTGACTGAGCCACTCAGGTGCCCCAAGAGTCTGTTTCTTGGTTTGTCTTTCTCTTTTTTTCCCTTTTGCTCATTTTTTAAAAAGGATTTTATTTACTTATTTAACACGGGGGCGGGGGGAGAGCAAAAGCAGGGGGAGAGACAGGCAGAGGGAAATGGAGAAGCGGGTTCCCCAAGGAGCAGGGAGCCCGACACAGGACTCGATCCCAGGACCCTGGGATCATGACCTGAGCCAAAGGCAGACACTTAACCAACTGAACCACCCAGGAGCCCCTTGTTTTGTTTAAATTCCACATATGAGTGAAATCACATATTTCTTTCTCTGACTGACTTATTTTGCTTAGCATTATACTCTCTAGATTTTTGCTTTTGTTACTTGTGCTTTTGGTGTCATGTCTAAAAAATCATTGCCAAGGAGCTTCTTTCTTGTGTTTCCTTCCAGGAGTTTTATGATGTCAAGTCTTATGTTTAAGTCTTTAATCCATTTCAAGTAATCAACATTTATTGAGCACATTGTTTGTTAAATTCCATGCTGGGTTCTATGAGTGCAAATATGAGTAAGATCCTTTTCATCAAGGGGTTTGTAGTCTCACGAATAAGATAATCACTGTACATGGTAAGTGATAAAATGCACGTACAAATACTAGAGACGTTCAATGTTGAGTGAAGACTTCTGTGGGAGATGTGCCCCAGAGGAAATTGAGGGATGAGTAAGAGTGAGCCAGTTGAGGAGAGATGGGAAAGAAAACTGCATTCACAAGGCATCAGGGTGTAAGACAGGTGGTACTCAACCTCCAACATCATATGTTTCCTCAAAACCTTGTTTATTTCTTCCCTTCCCACAACCTCTTACTTCAAGCTGGAGGACACGATAATAGACGTGATGATCTGTTTGATTTTCCTAAGAGCCCAGGAACGGTAAGCACATATATGATTTCGAAGGTCAGTGCTTTTCTTGTGTGATGCTTCAGGCCAAGAAAGTTCAGTGACTTTGCCCCATGCTTCTCTGCTTGCTTTCTGATTCGAGAGTCTTGTTAAAGAACCTCAATTTTGTACAGCACCAAGATTACTGCAGAGCTTTGGGCCCTCAGATCATCTCAGTGGTATTTAAAAACAAAGTTCCTTTTCCTGGAATCTTAACTTTGAATAATGTTTATGTGTATTTTCTAATAGCAAAAATGACTACCGTTCTTTCTTGAATTACATGGAAATCTCTTTCCATAAAAATAATTGCCCATATTATCTGTGTCTTTTTTAAGGGCTGCAGTCATCTTTCTATGAACACTACAGTTTTTCTTCGGAAACATGCAGCGGTTCTGGGAACGATATCAAATGTAGGAAGCTGATTATGCGGCAATCCAGAAAGTTGGTCTCTTCTGTTGTGTGTCTTTACTTTGATAAGCACTAAAGATACAAAGATTCTTTCGAGGCTTTGTCAGACCTTCCTGGAAGGCAAGATGCTGGTGCAATGCCTGCAGAGAGGCCCTGTTTTGGTCCGTTTGGGCTACTACAGCAGAATACTGTGAACTGAGTGGCTTATAAACAACAGAAATTTATTTCTCACCGTTCTGGAGGCTGGGATCTCCAAAGTCAAGGGCTTGGCAGATTGGTGTCTGGTGAGAGCCTGCTTCATAGTCTTTTCACTGTGTCCTCATGTGGTGGAAGGTGCATGAGACCTTCCTGAGGCCTCTTTTGGGAGGCCATAAATCCTACTCATGCGGCCTCTGTCATCAGGCTGTGGTCATCTCCCAAAGGACCCATATCCACATACCATCACGTTGGGGATTAGGTTTCAACATATGAGTTTTAGGGGATTACAGACAGTCTATAGCAGTCCCCTTTTCAAGTTCTTGATTGGGGTGGGCAGCAGGCTAGAGGGTTTACATAATATCATTTATAGTTTTTGGCACATAGTAGACTCAATAAATGTCTATTCAGTGACAAAAAGAAAGAATGACTGAAACTCCTATAAGTAGATTGGAGTGTATGTGTGTGTGTATGTGTGTACGTGTATTTTCAATAGCTTCTTAACCCATCGTTTTGCTTTTGCCTTCATCTCCTATAGTCCAGTCTACATAGGTAGCCAGAGTGATCCTATTAAAACACGAGTCAGGGCGCCTGGCGGCTCAGTAGGCTGTCTGCTTTCGGTTTGGGTCATGGTCCAGGGGTCCTGGGATTGAGCCCCAAGTTGGACTCCCTGCTCAGCGGGGAGCCTGCTTCTCCCTCTGCCTCTGCTCCTCCCCTGCTCATGTGCTTTCTCACAAATAAATAAATAAAGTCTTTAAAAAAGAAAAAAAATAAAGTTACAGCCTTCCTCTCTCCCCAACCCCCACTTACTTCCTATCCCTCTTCTTATCATCTAACACACTATGTATTTGTTTGTGTTTATTTATTGTCTTCCTCTTCTGTAATATCTGTCTCTCCAACTTAATAGAATATAAATTCTATAAGTGCAATATATTTTATTCACTAATGTGTTCTTCTTTGCCCGGAACATATACATGGCACAAAGGAGGACCTCAAGAAATACTGGTTCAGTGAGTGACAAGATCCATATGTGTGTGGTCTTTAATAAGATTTCTAGATGTTCATAAGCAAAGCTTCAGTCTGAGACTTTTATTTTCTGTGTCTTCTTCAAAGCCTAGTGTAGAGCAGAAGACAGGAGGAAAGGAACAGAATTGAGGTAAGTCAGTGTTTAGCTGAGTGGTTTAAATTGGGCCAACTAAGTAACGTAATGAAGGTCAGAAAAGGAACCAGATAGAGGAAGAGAAGAGGTAGGGAGGGAGTGGGTGTGTGCCAGGAGAGAAGAGATTTCTAGCACTTCTGGTGTGGCAGGAGGCAGTGGGCAGGACTGGGGCTGGGGTGTGAGGCATTCCTGCACTCAAGTTCTGGCTCTATTGTTCAATAATTGTGTGACTTTGGGAAGCTCCTACCTATAGAGCAATCCTAATGGTACTCTGTAAGGTTGCTGTGAGGATTGTATAAGCCAATATAAATAAAAAGAGTGGCATAAAGTAGCTGTCAACAAGTGTTCTCATCTTTCCCTGAAAATTCTCCCTCCTGGCTCCCACCTCCTTTGATTACATTGATACCTGTTTATTCGTTGTTGCTTTCCTTAAACTCTACCTGCATCTTTATTATTATTATTTTTAAAGGTTTTATTTATTTATTTGACGGAGAGACAGCCAGCGAGAGAGGGAACACAGGCAGGGGGAGTGGGAGAGGAAGAAGCAGGCTCCCAGCAGAGGAGCCTGATGTGGGGCTCAATCCCAGGGCTCTGGGATCATGCCCTGAGCTGAAGACAGATACTTAATGACTGAGCCACCCAGGCGCCCCTCTACCTGCAGCTTTAACTCTTGAACTCTCTGTAGTTACCCACCTTGGTTGTGCCCTGACTGACAAAGTAATGGGTTTCAAGAGTGCCCTCAGAATTTACACCCCAAAGTGAGATTCTGAGGTTGTACAGTCACCGGTAAATTTCTTGTCAGGGGAAGTGGGAAAGGAAAAATTAAAGTACCTGAATGTCATACCTGCAGTGGGTATAGAATCAGAAGGTCTCAGCAGCAGCTTTACAGGGTTCCTCATCTTCTGTTGTCACAGGACAGATATGACTCAGGACCAGACTGGAGTGAGTCCAAGAGCTGGGAGGTGCGGGAGAGAGGTAGGTGATGCTTTTTTCACAGTGAGCACCCTGAGGGGAGACATTTGTGCCCCACTTACATGCCACCAGAGGGCATCCCCTGTTTAGCAGGCCCTAGTACTCATGTTGGCAAGATGGCTCTCCGTCTGCCATTTTCTCACAGCGTGTATATCAGACCTACACACAAATGTGGCCATGGCAGCCATGTTGGAAGCTCCGCACGAGCTCACAAACGTGGACTTCCCCTCACCAAAACTGATCCCGGACATGTATCATTCTCCACAGGGACCCGACAGTCATCTGGTGATGTATTGATCACATCAAACTTCTTTCAACACTGCAGAGGCGGGGCTGTGCTCCCAGCAGAACAGACACATATTCTAGGTACAGATTTGTCTCCCTGACCATAGTGGTTCCGTCTGCACCACCAGGCAGACTTACTGAGAGTGCTGTATCTAGCACCATGCTGGTCCACAAACATCTCTTTACCATTGGAGCATATTTTTTGTCAAGGAAAAGGTAGCAATGGGGTCATGCCCACAACATTCACTGATTTTACCTCACTCCAGTGAGCCAGAAGCAGTCACAGTACCAGCCCTGGGTGGCACCCTGGAAGGTTGGGTGCTGTCCTAAAGATTTTGGTGTATGCCTTGAGCCATCAGCCCACATATGTTAGTCTCCCCTTTAGGCAGAATATGAGGCTCTGGGATGCAAAGAGAGATTAGTCCTTCTTACTTTTATTGTTATTATTATTATTATTACCAGCAAACATGGGTTTATCTGGGAATAGCAGAGTATTGCAACCAAGGACAAACAAGCTATGGCAAAACCATAGGCAAGTCCTCCATCAAAGGAGAGGAATGCTCTTTTATAAAGTAAAGGGGAGAGCTGGGAAAGATGTTATAAATAAAAAGTTCATTGGCGTAAACTGGGAGTTTGAAGTATAGTGGTTTTTCACTAGCTGAGTTGTGACTTTCTCTCATTGGCTGGGCTGTTGCTGAGTGAGAAGGAAAGCCTTTCTTCTTCCTGCTGGGAAAATAAAGATATGTCTATGTTCAAGGTGCTTCTCTTCCTGTGGGGTCTGTAGTTGATGAGGGACAGGGCATGAATGTGTCACGTGCTGGCCTCCCAACCCTATTCTAAACGAGACTTGCTTTTATTAATTTTCTACAATTTCAACTACTCTGGAGGCTGGAAGACCAAGATCACCAAGGTGCCAGCAGGGTCAGGTTCTGGTGAGTTCCCTCTTCTTGGTTTACAGATGACCACCTTCTTGCTGTGTCCTCACTTGGTGGAGAGGAGCACTTCTTACTTTTATGCCAAGCAACATATTAAAGCTGGTTTTGCCTCCTATACATGTGTTCTTGGGCTTAGATTAGGAAGTCTGAATGCTCAAGCGGACAATGCTTCCATCAGGGCAACTAGTCCTGGTTTTGAAGAACTGACACTGGCTACTCTGGGGTTCTCATACCACTGAAGCAACAGGGAGAGAAAGGGGTCATTGTATTTGCTAGCGTGACTGAGCCCAAATGCCAAGGTTTAAAAAATGGGTCCCTGCTCAGGGTAAGGAGGACTATGCCTGGGACCTAGCGAATTTTTTAGGACATCCTCTAGTAGTCTCGTGTCCATTAGTCCTGGTCAGAGGGAAACTGTGGCAACTCAGTGATTGGACCAATAAGGACTCAGATCCTATAGAAATGAAGAGGGTAAGGTAAACAACTTGGTTGCGGAAAAGGAAGTTGTGATTATCCATGGAGGCTTTGTAAGTATTTACAAAGTCAGTGACCGTAGCACCTAAAATGCATGTTAACTGATTGTTGCTGCTTCCGCCTGCTGCCTTGTATGTAGAGTGCTGGTCATACCCAAAGTTTTATAAATTAGGTAGGAGTATGGCCTCACTCTGCAATAAAGTAATAGCTAAGAATTTGTTTGTCATCTATATTGGGGACGCAGGGTTTTTTTCACCCGATAAATGATCAGAATGGATGTCGAGGAGCAAAATGGATGGATTGTGGTGGATATCTTCTGCTGCTCCTCCAGACCCACTCCACTCCCTTTACCTCCTGCTCGGGTGCTCCAGGAGGCTGACTTTATATACAGGATCTACTGGGTTCCTTTGCCCTCTGCCTTCTAGTTGGGTTCAGCCCATAGGAGATACTGGTGAGATATTGGGAAAAGCAAGAAGAGTGATTCAGTGTGCTTACTGCCCAGCTCTCTGCCTATCGTATCACACTGGGTTGACCATTTTCCTCTGAGCCATCGGGTTTTAGTAACTGCCACAACTTTTGCCTCTTGGGTCCAGGGGTCCTAAAGACTTGCTATTAAGATCGCTCAACATCTCTTTGCTGCCTTCTCTAATGTCTGCCCACCCATTTGTACATACTTCTCTCATTAAACCTTGCCGGATCCCCAAAGGCTACACTTTTCATTTTCATTTAACAGATTAGGAAACTACAAATAGGAAAGCCTAAGTAATCTGCTCAAGTTCTCAAAAATAGTGAGCTGTGGAAATAAGTTAATTGTAGAACTAGGATTTGTACCCAGGTGACAATGGCTTGATGCTAACTACATGGTATCAAATCCTGATTACTGCAGCACATATTGTCAACCAGGAGAAAAGACTGAAAAGATAATTTATTGGTATTCAAAATCTCACATGTGAGAGTTTTAAGCACTGCTGTATTAAGGTCATAATTTTTGTTGGCTTAGGTAATTTTTATAATTATAAACTCTGAGTTTGCTAGGAAGCATCTGAATTTTAAAAGCTACCCATTCTTTGACTAAGAAATTTCACTCTAAGAGGTTATATTGATGAGATGCTCATTTATTTAGCTAATATTTATTTGAGAGCCTTTTATGTGCTGTGGAATATATCAATAAAGAAAACAAAGCTCCCTGTCCTCATGGAGCTTTCATTGTATAGGGGGCAGGCAGACAATAAACAGTGAACAAAATAAAAAGCAAATTATTTGGTATGTTTGAAGGGGATAAATGCTAAAAGAGGAGTAGAGCAGGGTAAGTGTAGGCTATGGGGAGCAGTTTGCTAAAGTAATAATTTCTAGTGAAAGCTCATTGAGCTGTTTCCATCTGATGAAAGGCTTAAAAGAGGTAAGAGAGTGAGTCCTGTGGATATCTGTTGAGAGAGAGAATATCCCAGGAAAAAGCAAAAGCCAAACAATAGATGCAAAACTCTCAGACAGGAGCACCCTGGCATGTTTCAGGAACAGCATGGAGGTGGGGTGCTGCAGTTGAGTGAGGAAAAGGGGTAGGGGTGTAGGGAATGAAGAGAGGAAGAGAGGCCACAATTAAGAGATCGGAGATGCAAGAAACACAGAGGAAACTATTTGAAAAGTCCAGAGACCTCAATTCTGTTGGAAAGAAGGAAATAAGCTTAAAGAAGACAAATTGGAAATAAATACTAGAGATTCTTCAAAAGAATGCAGTCAATTTTTATTTCTGAAATGTGAGATCGATTGATCTATCTATAGCTATATAAGTATACTGTAGATAGAAATAGAAATATAGATATGAATTGATCTCATGTGTAAAGTGTATACGCACCCACAGGCTCATACACAGGGTGGTACTATATTGTGAAAGAGCTTATTATCTCTGAGAAGTATGGCTTTGATACTGTGATTGATGTGAATAGAAAGGCAGAGGAAGGAATTCAAAGGCACGTTTTTAGCTCAGCTGTAAAAACTGGAATTCATTCTTTAAAGTTTTCCCTGCTCTGAAATACTAAAATATATGGAAATTTAAGCACATTTTAATTTAAGGCCTCATAATGCAGCATATGTAATAAAATAGCCGAATGATCAGCCTTGCCTACCGAAGTGCAAATCAAAATCAAAATCATGATTTCTCAGCAAAAGGCACTATAACTATATTACTGATATATGAAAAGTTCTAAAAGGACTTTTGGAAGTTTGACGTGGTCAAAAGTGTAGACTGTGCAGTCAAATAGAATTTAATGTAAATTTGACTTTTTAACTGTTTGCCATTAGGCAAACTACTTTACCTCACTGAGCCTCAACTTCCTCATCTGTAAGATGGTGATAATATCTATTTTTTATGATTGTTATGCATATTATGTAATTTATTGCACATAGTAGGCACTCAGCAAATGATAGAGTATAAAATTATTTTCTGTCTACTCATTTGCCTTTCTAAACTCTATGAGGTCTCTGCACACTGAATTTTGTAAGTTTTCCCCCTTTGTACTTGCATTGTTTCTACTGCCCTTTCTTAAATTCTTTTATACAGATGAAATGACTTTATACTCATAGAAAAGAAGTGTCTCTAAGTAGAGTTGAATGTATGATTATTTATTGTCCACAGCAAAAGCTTGGCACTAATTCTAGTCAAACCAACATTTAGGATGCATGTTCCAACGTTTAAATAGGCAAATACAAATGATACCACTAAAAAAATCAACTCATTAGCCAGCAATTAACTCATTATGTCAGCTTGCACAAGATGTATTTCTCCTGCCATCACCATATATTCCTAGTTTTAAATTGAAATACACATGAGGTACATGGGTAATAGGAGTCTAACAGGCATGCTTAAGGCCACGATAAGTTCCTTTGCAGTTTAGATGTCTGAATATCTAGTCTCAGAATTTGTTAATTTCATGTTTTATAACTCAGATGGCTGGGAAACATTTGTTCAAAGGATTCAAAGATTAAAAAAAGGACTTTGTATGCTTTTTTGCTTTTCCCCAAACAGTTTTCACTGATCTTGGTCTATTGCACTGCATTTGGTTGCTCATATATTAATCGCTAAGTATTTATGGAGTAAAAAATATTAGAAAATGTCATCTTTATTCTGTAACTTTTTTTTTATACCATGTGTTTTAGCTCATGGTACTTTGGGAGTTTTCAAAAAATTCCTCATCACATATTCCCTGAAAGTAAATAATAATGTAGTTAGTAAGAAATTGAAAGGATATGTATTTATATATGCATTCATTCAACAGACACTTATTTATGCCTATATTCATTCAAGAAATAGTTATGGAAAATTTACTATGTGCTAGGCACGATTCTAAGTGCTGAAGTTCAGTGGTAAATAAAATAACACTTCTATATTACATGCTTCATAATAGAATATTGCAGAGTCTTGGGGGTTTTATATCTGTAGGAGGATGTAAAACATAGCAAAATTTACTGATTTTGTAACCAAATAGGGTTGTTTCAGAGAGGTAAGTAACTTCCCACAAGTTCACCCAATTAAAGCCAGAATACTAACTAGAAGTTGTTTGATGATTTCTACTACAGCATCTTATCCCAGTTCTTGCTATGAATGTAGAATACTAAACATCTTTATATATAGATCTTGGGATCTTCTGCCTTTCCTAGGGCATAACAAAGGGACTACACTTCAGATGTTTACATTCAGGGAAGCTTTGCGGTTGGTTGTTATTTTTGATGTAGTTTTTACCCATCTGTCCTAAAATCTGTTCACACATCCCAGATCAATTCCATGATAAAGGACACCTTTATGGATGATATACATGATGCAGAGTGAATTCTGAGTCATAACGTTTGTCTGCTATCTAATATCGTTAACATCGAACTTAATTTACTCCAGGTATTCAGTTGGCTGTCCCTTATTACGCTGGTTATTTTTTTTAGAGTCAGTAATTTCCACTGCCGTTAGAATGCCCAGATAGTGGGGCATGTGGGTTGCGCAGTTGGTTAAGCCTCTGCATTCTGCTCAGGTCATGATCCCAGAGTCCTGGGATCGAGCCCCGCATTGGGCTCCCTGCTCGGCGGACAGTCTGCTTCTCCCTCTCCCTCTGCTCCTGCCCACTGGCTGGTGCTCTCTTTCTCTCTCTCACTCACTCTCTCAAATACATAAATAAAATCTTAAAAAAAGGAAAAAAAAAGAATGCCCGTATTGTGAAATAGGACTTCAACCATCTGGATGAAGCAATTGAAAGTTAAAGTGGTCAAGGAGTTGTCTTTCATTCAGGTGTCCTGGAATACCTTCCTGGAAGATGAATTTTGAAGAGAACCCTGGGTGACTTAATTTTTAATAATCTAACACATTAGCAATCATCTCTGGTTCTTTCTGTCCTGCCAGAAACTCTGAGAAATAGATTTGGCAGAAGGAAGAAGCAGACTGATTGATACAGTGTTTCAGCACTACGTGGTAGGAAGCAAGCAAAAGCCAAGAGAACTACTATTTCACCATTTAATATACTTTCGCTGGTAAATGTGAGATAGAGAAAACTGGTGTTTCTGTCCCTGAAGGCAGTGGATGATTTAAATTTACTGTCTACTTAAGCTCACTTTTAGTCATATTTTATCAGGAAACAGTTGAGACATGCATCAACCTCTATTAATATACAATGAAAGAAGTAGCACTTCCTTTCTAAAACTTCATTACAGCAATATTATTGCAACATTAGTAAATGTTACACAGGAAAACCTGTCTACGGGAATACATTGTCACTTGGAATTGACTGAGGGCATCAAAATAATCTTTTGCAAAAGATTAATGAGTGTTGTAGACTAATTCAAAGGAAAGCGAACTTTGCCCAGCACCACTTCCCAGATTCTCATTTTCCTTTTGCCCTTGACCACCCTTCCGTGTGCCTGAACACAACACACGAGTGAAGGTAAACTTACAGGAAGAATTTATCTAATCACTGCAAAGTAGGCAGCTTTTCACATGGTCTTCCCTGGACCTTACCAGTCTTCTCTCTGGGAGCGGATACAGACATCTCTTTCTGTGACTTTCTTACTAAAAGAAGGTGGAGGTGCTTCCAAGCCAGAAGGTGACTATTTAGCCCTTGAGCTTTAATGATGCAAAAAAGCATATCAGAGTGGTTTGATATTAATTTTTAAAAAGATATATTTTTTCAGTACATAACCTACTTTGGGAAAATAATAGCAGCCATAAAATTAAAAGTGACTAGCACGTAAGTCTTGCAAGGCAGTTTTCCCTTGGCTATTTCTACCTCTTGGGTGAAATTTCAGGGAATGATGTTCATCTGGCGCTCCAGAGACATCATGTTTATTTCCTCACTGCAGAAATTAAGGGGAAAAAATTTATTCATAAATGATTTGCCTGTCAGAGGCAAACTTAGAATGGGAAAGTCAGCATCTCTAAGTCGATTGATGTATATTCTCAAGGTTTCTTTTATATGAATTTGTTGTCTAGTAGTTTTTGTTTGTCACCTTCCATTTCTTTTTTTTTAAGAGAGAATGTGTGGGTGAGTTGGGGGTGGTGGGTGGGGCAGAGGGAGAGGGAGAGAAAGAATCTCAAGCAGACTCCTTGCCCAATGTAGGGGCTCGATCTCATGACCCTAAAATCACTTCTTGAGCCGAAATCAAGAGTTAGACACCTCACTGACTGAACCACTTGTCACCTACTTTGGAGTGAAGGAGGCTGGCTGTGGGATTATAAATAGAATTAGTCTTCTACAGATATATAGCTCCTTCCTTAAAGATAGCTAATCAATTCAACATAAATTCTCACATCTCTGCTACGTGCCAGACACTGTTTCAGGTTCTGGGAAATAGATCTGTGAACAAGATGAAGCCCTGTTGGCAGGTACATAAAATCTAGGGGTGAGGCACACAGATGCAAGAGCAATTATGAAACAGTGTTAGTGCTATGAGATGTAAAAACAAACGGGTCCCTGAGGGCACACAGGAAGGAACATATCGCTAGTCTTGGGACCACCATAGGGTCAGTGAGGGAAGTTTTCTTGGAGCAAGAAATGCAAAACAAATGTCTAACAAGTTCATATCTATGATTTAGTAGGCAGAGGGTCTTCTGTGACATTTAATTTGAGCAGATGACATAAGATAGTATTTGCTTTCCAATTTGAAGTGGTTCTCACTATCTACTGAAAATATTTGCTAAAAAGTCTTTTAAGAAATAAATAATAGTAGTTTTTGTCCAATACTCCATTATTTTGAGTCTGTCATGAGAAAATAATATAAAATATGAACTGTTCTTTAGTCTTGAATATCTTCATGATGGTGCTCATTATAATGAAGAAATATTGGAAACAAAATAAATGTTTATCAATGAATAATGTTCATGAAATTTTGTTACATCCATGCTATTATTAGAAATATGGTTATGAACAAACTGAGGGCTTCAGAGGGGAGGGGAGTGGGGGATTGGGATAGGCCGGTGATGGGTATTAAGGAGGGCATGTATTGCATGGTGCCCTGGGTGTTATACGCAAGTAATGAATCATGGAACTTTACATCAAAAACTAGGGATGTACTGTATGGTGACTAACATAATACAATAAAAAATATTATTAAAAAAAGAAAATAGATAGTGAAAAAAAAGAAATATGGTTATGAAAACTACATGAAAAAGTAGGGTTTTTTTGTTTTCATGTTATACGAGGAATAAATGGGGGAAAGAGATTGCAGAAAGACAAGAAAGAAAAAGACAGGAAGGCCCAGGAAAAAAGCAAAGTATTTAGGCCGGAATCAGTCTAGGGTTTCTCCGAACATCGAAGATTTTTGTTCATCTTAAATAGTGGTTTTCAAAACTGATTTTTGGAAGGGGAAATATTTTTGATGAAAAATTTTATCTACTGTGGATTTCCAATATATAAGACTTATAAAATATGTAAGACAGTATTTTATTAATACTTTATTTGAAAAATTCAAATTTTTAGTACTTACTTAAAAATAAGCTAGTTAATGAGAACAATGAGACAATTTTGTTGAATTCAACAATCTGAAATTAGGTTTTATGGATGACAGTTACCATCTTCTGTTTACTTCTTTAGTTTGTTTTGGCTATAGGGTATGAAGAAACTTTTAATATGTGATACTGACACTCATAAAGCTTAATGGAAGCAAACATATGAAATTCATAAAAAGAATAGAACAAAGACCAATCACACACTGAAAAGAAGGTTAAATATATGCACAGAATTGGCACGAGTTTCTGAATTCTGACCACTAAACAAAGGCCAGTTCTCTCAGCAGCCCTTGTTAAGTTGATATTTTCTAAAATGTTAGAAACTTGGTGCACAGCCTATATGAATAAGCCTGTTGGAGTTTATTTCAATCTTTAACATAGTTTAGAAATACATGATGATACTATGTATATAAATGAGATCTAAGCAAATATTTATATATCAAAGACAAAAATTATTACATACATTGGGCCTGATTTGTACTGTCATTTTCATAGGTGTGTAGCATGTGTGTTTTTTATTTTTTTTTTTGCTTTGCCAGGGAATGATATTTATTATAAATAAGAGGTAGATAATTTTTGTGTCATTTTGGGGAAAAGTTTTAGAGAAAGTATTCAAAAAAAAAATTGTAGGGGCGCCTGGGTGGCTCAGTCAGTTAAGCGTCTGGCACTTGATCTCAGCTCAGGTCTCAATCTCATGGTTTGAGTTCAAGCCCTGCGTTGGGCTCCATGCTGGGGTGGAGCCTACTTAAAAAAAACTGTAGTACTATAAACCATTGTACTTGCTCCTTGGATTCCTGTCCCTGATACATATAATAAATATCAAACAGAGTAATAAATGCTAAAGGTATTTAAGGAGAATGAGCAAAGTGAGCTTGAAGAGCAAGGAATCTTCAAAAGGGCTCTTGAGTTGTGGCTGAATGCTAAACTGCACATGTGCAGGATGACCGAGCTCTTGCAAAGAACAGCTTCAGGTTTTTTCTTCTTTCTTTTTTCTTTTGAGCTGAACAAAAATTCTAGAGATTACATAGTGCTGAGAAATATTGGTTTTCTGACTAGACAGAATACCTCAACCATTAATTATTCTTAATTTATGATTAAGGATGTATAGGAATACATGGACATAATGAGAAATGGAAGAAATATGAAAGAACCAAATGGTACTTGTAGAACTAAGAATACAGTACCCCAAATTGAAAATTCATTGGATGAGCTTAAGAGAAGTTCAGATACTACAGAAGAAGAGATAAATGATCTTACAAACATAGCAACACAAGCTATCCAAGATGAAGGATGAGAAAAAGACTGAAATACTATGAAGAAAGTTTTGATTACCTATGAGCCTTGTTTCTTGTCACATAGCCTCTGTACTCAGAAGGAGCGTGTTTTAATGTTCCACTGGTGCCTTTTGAAATTCCTAGCGATTTTTGAATAAGGTCTCCCTCATCTTAATTTAGCACTGAGCCCTGCAAATTATCTAGCTGGTTTTGCCTAGATAATACTAAACAATGTACTATTCATGTAGTTAAAATCCTAGAACTGGTGGGCAGTGGGGGTGAGGGGTGAATAAAATGTTTGAAGAAATAACAGTTGTAATTATTTCCGAATTCCTATTGGTCCAAGAAGCTCTATGAAACTAAATCACAAAAAACAGGAAGAAAGCCACACCAAGATGATCGTAATCAAATTACTTAAAATCAGTGATAAAGAGAAAAACTTAAAAGCAGCCACAGAATATTTTATTTATTTTATTTTTCCAGCTCTATTGTTATAGAATTCTTATAACATTATATAAGTTTAAGGTGTACCTGTGTTGATTTGATACACTTACATATTGCAAAATGATTATCACCATAGCATTAGCTAACACCTCTATCACATCACATAATTATAATTGGGGTGTGTGTGTGTGTGTGTGTGTGTGTGTGTGGTGAGAACATTTATGATCTATTCTCTTAGCAACTTTCAAGTATATAATACATTGTTATTAACTACAATCACCAATGTTTGTACACTTTGACCAATGTTTCCCCACTTTTCCCACCTTATAGTCCCTGGCAACCAGTCTTCTACTCCCACTTTTTATAAATTCATCTTTTAGATTCTACATATAAGTAATATATAGTATTTGTATTTCTCTGACTTATTTCACTTAGCATAATGCCTCCAAGCATCATCCATGTTGTTACAAATGGCAGAATTTCCTTCTTTCTTATGTCTGAACAATATTCCATTTGTTTGTGTATTTCGCATCTTTATCCATTTATCTATTGATGAACACTAAGATTGTTTCTCTATATTGGCTATTGTGAATAATGCTGCAATAAACAAGGGTGTGTTGATATCTCTTCGAGATCCTGTTTTCACTTCCTTTGGATATACACCCAGAAGTGGGATTGCTGGATCATATTGTAGTCTTATTTTTAATTTTTTTGAGGCACTTCAGTTCTGTTTTCCATAGTGGCTGTACCAACTTCAATTCCCGCCAAAAGTGCATGAAATTTCCCTTTTCTCCATATTCAAGTCAACACTTGTTATCTCTTGTCTTTTTGATGATTGCCATTCTAACCGTGGGAGGTAATATACCACTGTGATTTTGATTTGTGTTTCTCTGATGATTAATGATAATGAGCACCTTTTCATGTGCCTGTCGTCTACTTTTTTTAAATTTCATTTTTGAATTTATTATTTTTTTATTATGTTCAGTTAGCCAACATATAGTATATCATTAGTTTTTGATGTAGTGTTCAGCAATTCATTAGTTGTGTATAACACCCTGTGCTCATCACAACACTTGTCCTCCTTAATACCCATCACCTGGCTACCCCTTCCCCAACCCCCTCCCTTCTGTAACCCTTATTTTGTTTCCTGTGGTCCAGAGTGTTGTCTACTTTTATGTCGTCTTTGGAAAAAACGTATTTCAGTTCGTCTGCTGATTTTTTAATCAGAGTTTTTTGGTGTTGAGTTATATAATTTTTTATTTTTAATTATTATTTTTTATTTTTTTAAAGACTTTTTTTGTCAGAGAGAGAGCTCACAAACAGGGGGAGTGGCAGGCTGAGGGAGAAGCAGGCAGAGGGAGAAGCAGGGTCCCTGCCAAGCAAGGACTTGGGATCATGATCTGAGCCGAAAGCAGATGCTTAACTGACTGAGCCACCCAGTGACTGAGCCACCCAGGCATCCCAAGTTGTATAATTTTTTAAGTACATTAGACAAGTCACTGAAGGCAAGGGAAAAAAACCAAAAATGAACTACAGGGACTTCATCAAGATAAAAATCTTCTGCAGAGTGAAGGAAACAATCAACAAAACTAAAAGACAGCGGACGGGATGGGAGCAGATATTTGTGAATGGCATATCTGATAAAGAGTTACTATCCAAAATCTATAAAGAATTTACCAAACTTAACACCCAGAAAACAAATAATCTAGTTAAAAAATGGGGAGAAGACATGAATAGACACTTTTCCAAAGAAGACATCCAGATGGCTAACAAACACATGAAAAGTTGCTCAACGTCACTCATCATCAAGGAAATACAAATCAAAACCATGATTAGACATCACCTCATACCTGTCAGAATGGCTAAAATTGACAGCAAAAGAAACAACAGGTGTTGATGGGATGTAGAGAAAGGGGAACCCTCTTGCACTGTTGGTGGGAATGCAAGCAGGCACAGCCACTCTGGATAACAGTTTGGGGGTTCTTCAAATAGTTAAAAATAGAACTACCCTTGATCCATCAATTATACTACTAGGTATTTACCCAAAGGATACAAAAATACAGATTCAAAGGGGTACCTGCACCCCAATGCAGCATTTTCAACTACAGCCAAACTATGGAGAGCACCTAAATGTCCATTGACTGATGAATGGATAAAGAAGATGTGGCATACCTATATATATATATACAATGGAATATTATTCAGCCATCAAAAAGAATGAAATCTTTCCATTTGCAACGACATGGATGGAAGTAGAGTATATTATGTTAAGTGAAATAAGTCAGTCGGAGAAAGACAAATACCATACGATCTCACTCATATGTGGAATTTAAGAAAGAAAACAGATGAACATATGGGAAGGAGAGAAGGAAACAAGCCATAAGTGACTCTTAATGACAGAGAATAAACAGAGGGTTGATGGAGCTCCGGAGATGGGCTAGATGGGTGATGGGTATTAAGGAGGGTACTTGTTATAATGAGCACTAGGTGTTGTATGTAAGTGACGAATCACTGACTTCTACTCCAGAAACCAATATTGCATCATATGTTAAAAATTTTAAATTAAAAACATAATAAATAAAAAAGAAGTTTAGAAGGATTAAAAAGTATATATTTTGAATATTGACCCTTTATCAGATATAATTATCCTGAAGAATCTCAATGTGCACTTGAGAATGATGTGTATTCTGCTGCTGTTGGATGGAAAGTTCTGTATATGTCCATTAAGTCCTGCTGGTCTAACGTGTCCTTTAAGTCCAGTGTTTCCTTATTTATTTTCTGTCTTGATGATCCAGCCATTGTTGAAAGTAGGGTATTGAAATTCCCTGCTCTTATTGTATTGTTTTCTGTCTCTCCCTTCAGATCTCTTAATATTTGTTTATATATTTAGGTGCACCTGTATTGGGTGCATAAATATTTACAAATGTTATATCCTCTTGATGAAGCAATCCCTTTATCATTATAGAATGACCTCTGTGTCTCTTATTACAGTCTTTGGCTGAAAGTCTATTTTGTTTCATATAAGTATAGCTACCCTGCTTTCTTTTGGTTTCTATTTGCATAGAATATCTTTATCCATCTTTTCACTTTCAGTCTATGTGTGTCCTTAAATTGAAGTGAGTCTCTTTTGGCAGCAAATAATTTGTTCTTTTTTTCTTTCTTTCTTCTTCTTTTTTTTCCAGTGCATTCAGCCACTCTATGTCTTAATTGGAGATTTTAGTGCGTTTACATTTAAAGTAATTATTGATAGATATGGGGTAACTGTTACCATTTTTTAAATTGATTTCTGGTTGTTTTTATAATTCTTCTGCTCATTTATTCTTCTCTTTGTGTCTCTTTTTAAGATTTGACAATTTTCTATAGTGGTATGCTTTGATTCTTTTCTCTTTATTTTTCATGTACCAACATAGGTTTTTGCTTTGTGGTCATCATGAAGGTTACATAAAACATCTTATATTTATAACAGTCTATTTTAAGCTGATAACAACTTCACTTCAAATGCATACAAAAACTCTACATTTTTATTATACCCCTCCCCCCCCTTTTTTACCTCCCACATTATGTTGGTTTCTCTGCCCAGTCTTATCAGAGAAGTCCCATGTATGGGATGAAAGTGAACACAGATTATGCCTAGATTAAGGAAAAGGAAATTGGGGAGGGGGGATTGCACAGCAAGTGACAAGGGAGAGAGGGAAATAGGACCATCTTTCCACTCCTACTGTATTACTTTCCTAATTTATTCAGTTCCAAAGTTACTTTTTTAAAGCTCACTATGTACATGTCACTCTCCCTTCTACCTACTTTAGTGGTTCTCCATTGCTTACAAATGTAATACAAATTCCATAGCCCCTGTTATATGTCAATAATATCTCAATAAAAAATTCCGTAGTCTTGTGGATATAGACAAACTGATTCTAAAGTTTATATGGAGAGGCAAAAGATCCAGAATAGCTAACACAACATTGAAGAAGAACAAAGTCACAGGACTGACACTACCTGACTTCAAACCCTACTATAAAGCCATACCAATCAAGGCGGTGTGGTATTGGTGAAGGAATGAACAGATACATCAGTGGAACAGATTAGAGAGCCAGTAATAGACTCACATAAATGTCAACTGACCTGTCATAGATGGGCAAAGGTGATACAAGGGAGCAAAGATGGTCTTTTCAACAAATGGTGCCGGAGCAACTGGACAACCCACATGCAAAAAAAAAAAAAAAAAAAAATCTAGACAAAGACCTTCTTTCCACCACAAAAATGAACTCAAAATGGATTGCAGAACTGTAAAACTCCTAAGAGATAATGTAGGAGAAAAGCTAGATGGCCTTGGATATGGCAATGATTTTTTGGTTATAATACCAAAGGCACAACCTATGAAAGAAATCATTGATAGGGTAGACTTCATTATAATTAAAAACCGCTCTGTTGAAGACAATGTCAAGAGAATGAGAAGACAAACCACAGACTGGGAGAAAATATTCGCAAAATACATATCTGAAAAAGGACTATAATCCAAGTTATACAAAGAACTCTTAAAACTCAAAATAAGAAAACAAACCATTAAGAAATGGGACAAAGACCTTAGGAGAAACTGCAACAAAGAAGACATACAGATGAAAAGATAGTCAAGATCATATGTTATTAGGAAATTGCAAATTAGAACAATAGTGAGATACCACTACATGCCTATTGGAATGGCCAAAATGTGGAACACTGACAATACCAAATGCTGCTGAGGATGTGGAGCAACAGGAAGTCTCACTCATTGCTGGTGGGAATGCAAAATGGAGCAGCCACTTTGGAAGGGAGTTTGTCATTTTCTTATAAAACTAAATACACTTTCACTTACCACCAAGGAATCATATTCCTTGGTATTTATCCAAAAGACTGCAATTTATGTCCACACAAAAACTTGCACATAGATGTTTATAGTTGTGTTTTACAATTGCCCAAACTTGGAAGAAACCAAGATGTCCTTCAGTAGATTAATGGATAAAGAGACTATGATACATGCCTTGGACTTATAGTCCCTTGAGTGAGAAGACTTCCCCAAGGGAGTCAATGAGTCAACGAAGATAAACAAATCTATTTCACTATGAATTCGGTAGGACCCAAAGATGTCAAAGCATCAAAAGTATTAGTGCTTCTGCTGCTGTTGGATTGAGGCACATTAACCCTAAATGATCTCAGTTAATGCAAGTTTAGGAAGCTTCTGGAGTTTACCCAGTGGGAATTGCAAAAAGGATCTACAAAAATAGCTCAGATTTGGATTCTTTTTAGGGGATGACTTCATAATAACAGGTGGTGGATGCTTTTTTTTTTTTTTTAAAGTCTTTTAAGGATTACTTTAAAAACAGTGGTTAGAATCATCTGGGAAGCTTTTAAAATTCTCAGACCCAGGTCCAACTCCATATCAATTTAAGTCTGATTCTCTGGGGCTGGGACCAGACAATAGTATATTAAAAAAAAACCAACAACAACAAACTTCCCAGGCCATTTCAATATGCAACCACATTTGAAAATAACTGCTTAAAAATAATACTCTGAATAGTTACCTTATGGAAATCACAACTACATACCTACATTTAAATAGAAAAAAATAATATTGTTATGCAATTGTGTTTTTATCCCACAATAAAATTTATTTTAATTATATAACAAACACATTCAAAAAGTACTACATCTCAAACAGCTTAGAAGTTAAGATGGTGGGATGGTTAAATTTGTATGGCAACTTGACTGGGCCGTGGGGCTCTTGCATATTTGGTCAAATATTTTTCTGAGTGTTTCTGCAAGGGAGTTTTTGGATGAGACGAACATTCCAATTGGTAGACTTTAACATTAGATTACATTACATTTTAATCAGTAGAGTAAGGCAGATTACCCTTCATAAGGTGAGTGGGCCTCATCCAATCAGTCAAAAGGGTGAATAAAACTAAAAGACTGATCCTTCCCTCCAGAGAAAATTCTTTAGCCAATTGCCTCATGATTTTATCTGTAATATTGGCTCTTCTTGCGCGATGGCCTTTCAACGGGAACATCTCTCTGTGGGTCTCACACACCATTGGAATGCCCTGCAGATTTTGGACTTAGCAGCCTTTATAATTGTGCGAACCAATTCCTTATAATAAGTTTCCTCTCTCTCTCTCAGCATGTGAGTGTATATTTTATATTTCATATAGTGTGTGTATATATAATGTATATTAGTGCTTTGGAGAACTTGATTAATACAGATGTTATTTCTGTAAAACTTACCTATCTCAGAAAATTGGCTCCAGTGAATGGTAGGGTTTTGATATTAAAAGGCAAGTGAAGAGTTTGAATAAAGTTAGTTGTTTCATGAAATTTGAGGATGGAAGATAGTAATATTTTTAATGTAATGCATTAATTTACAGAATGTGTGATTTAAAATAAGTGTATAACTGATTAAATCAAATATGTACATATTTGGCTTTAAAAATTTACTTTCTTGTTAGTATACATATACTCAATCAGGCTTTTACCCTCATTGCTATTGTGTTTGTATTCTCATTTGGATATTGAAAGAGCATCCCATATTCTGGGTTCTCTTATGTTCAGGCATATGTGGCAGTTAATTTTATTGAGCCCCAGTTTTCTTACATGTAATAGGGGATAAAGTAGCACCTACCCCTTAGGATTATTGTGGGAATGAAATGAGGTAATTAACATAAAGTGTTTAGTATAGTGCCTGGCACATAGTTATTATTCAGTAATTTTACACATTTTTTTTTCTTTAAAAGCATATTGTAAGGACAGAGTTGAAGAAAGAATTGATAAACTATTTTTTTTCTTTTTTTGTAAGGGATGGAAAATTGTTAGCATTCAGATCACTAAAGCTAGGTTCTATACTTTGATGTCATTTGTCCAGATAATTTCCTCATGCAAACACAAGGACACATTCCTCATCACACATTATTTTTAGGAAAATGTAATTATTCTGCCATTCTTCCTCATGGCTAGAAAAAGCAGCTGGGGTAATGAGCTTATTGCTCTCTGAAGAAGAGACTATTAATTCTTAATATAAGCTTGAAGGAGAGTGCTTACATTTTCTCAATTTGGGGCCAATACATTAAATATTGTGTAATTTTTATTTGATTTCAGGAACAAAAAAGCTCTCTCTATTAGCAGGATAAAGCCTTACTCCTCCTACAGGCCCTAGTTCTCAGACACAAAAACCTCATTTCTGCATCTAATTTTTGACCACAAAATTATAACTGCATTTTTTATTAACAATTATTTTCAATTATATAATATATGATTGTATTAACTATATTAATTATATAATTATACTAACAATTATATTTACATTTATATTTATATTTACAAACAACTTATTCTGAACCCAACTTCACTTCTTAAAACTTTCATCAAGATGATTTTTAAAGTCATGGAGGTGCACCTGGGTGGCACAGTTGGTTATGTGTCTGACTTTTGGTTTTGGCTTAGGTGACTGCAAGGTTGTGAGATTGAGCCCCACACTGGGCTCCACAGTCAGTGTGGGGTCTGCTTGAGATTATCTCTCTCCCTCTGCCCCTCCCACTCATGCTCTCTCTTTCTCTCTCTCTAAAATAAATAAATCTTTCAAAAAATAAAGTCATGGAAAAACTTGTATAAAAACCACTCGTTACCTTTTCTAGAGTAACAATGTGAGTCTCTTATTGTTTACTCATTCACTCACTGGTTTTCAGTGTGAACAAATGTGGAAGAAAGTTGCATGTGCCACAAAAAAGGTATGCCCGTGGTCCCTTTCTCAAAGAACATGGGGATATCTCCCAGCTGAAGTAGACTGCCTCTTCCACACAGTCATCCTCTATCACATGATTCAATACTTTCCCTCACAACATACCTGAAAATATGTACATTCCTTGAATGCAGAAAGTCCTTTCCCCTAGAACAAGTGCTGGACACTAGAAGGGACTCAGTAGATATCTGTTTATTGACTGATTATCTTATTATTATCTGTCTGTGAGGTAGATATTTTATGGCCACCTTTTTACAGTTGAGGAAATAGGCACAAAATGTTCAAGTTATTTGCTCAAAGTCACATGGTTGGTGAAATGTTAGAGCTGGGATTCGATTCCTGCTATGCGAAGGTGCACAAACTGGGCTGGGCACAAAAGATTAGAAACGGTGACCACTTCTTTTTGGTTGCACTGTAGGTAATGAATCGAAAATAATGCTTTAGTTGGAAGTTGATTCACATTCTAGAAGTTCTGAAACATCAAGTTGAAAAGTTTGAACTTGATTCAGAAAGCAGAAGAGGGAGATTTAGAGCATATGCTGCTTTTATTGCTTTGTCTTTGCACACACTGATCTCATTGTCCCCTTCTCTTCACTTCGTCATCTCCTTTAGTGAGTACTGAAACTAACATTTCATGTTCCTGGTTACACAGTACTGGATCTGGACATATTTTCTTGTCCCTATATTAAATAATACTGAGAACAAGCAAAAATAACTTAGCTGCTTGCTCTAGGAAATACATGTTCCTGGAAGATCAGACTATGAACTAGTTAAAATAATTTACTTACTGAGACAAACAGATTCATCATCTAGACTGGCCTCAAAACCAATCCACAGTTATGTCATAAACTCTGCTCATTCCGAGCTAGCTCTGGGACTTCCTAGACCCACCTTACAGGCACTGAGCCTGGATCTCAAAATCCTCTCTTGTCCCATACCTTCACCCTTCTGAGACACTACTAAGCCTTTGATAAAGTGGTGTTATCCTTTACTGAGGTAAGTCTAGTAAGTTTAGCTCGGATCTTCAGATTTTTCTGATGAACTTTTAGGAAGTTGAGAGTTGACAATTCATGTCCGCTTTTTATAATACTCCGCTGAAGCATTATTTCCCTTGGTAGACCTGAGATGTCCCTTTTAATTCCATGCCCAGGCACAGTTAATGCTCCCCTCCTGTCCACCTATACTGGTGACATACTTCCTCTATTCTATCACAGTGTGCTCTTGTTATTAGACTGGGAGTTCCTAAGGGCAGTGGCTGTGAACTTTCATCACCGTGTATTCTTAGCACTACCTTGAGCATAGACTGGGTGCTCAATGATGTTGAATTGTTGACTGTTGAACTGAACGAGTGAATAAATGTATAACCAAGTGCAGGTAGGGAGACTTACCATAAGGAGATCAGATAGAAGGTGAGTGCCATCATTTATCAATGGGGTGATAAGCACTGGTGAATAGAAATGAGTTGCTTCCCTCAAGAGGAATCAAATCAGGAGAGTCCAGGCACCGCTGGGAAAATTTCAGGAACCAACTGAAGGGAAAAGATAGCCTTATATTTCTATTAGTGATGTTCAAACCTGGCTGCATATTAAAACAAGCGAGGATGCTTTAATGCCTTCTTCCTGGGTGCTAACCTCACCCTCTACTCTCATTTAATTTGTTCTGTTGTGGGCAAGGACATTAGAATGTTTTAAGTGTGCTCCTGAAACCTCCAAGGAGCAGTCAAAGTTGAGAATCCTTGGTCTTAAATGCTTGAGGTTGCTATTTCCTTGACACCCTTCTAAGCCCAGGGGTTCTTCAGGAGGTATAATTAGCAGGAGGACGCGTGAGATCAGAGCTTAGTGGAATTTTGTGTGAAAGATAGGGATGATCATGGGTTAGGTAGTTTAAAAAGTATATTCAATATGATCATTTTTTAATTTGGAAAAAGAAGAAAATTCTATTGTTTGTTTAATTCAAAGTATGAAAATTAAACGCTGGTAATAAAACAAAATACTGTAATTCTCAATAGAGGAATACTCCTTTGGGAATTTCCTAAAACCATTTTTTGTTTGTTTGTTTCTGGTTTTTGTGTGTGTGTGTGTTTTTTTTTTGTGGGAAAGACTTGAAATGTGAATGTTTATCAAAAGGGAACATGGGTTTAAAGATGGTAAAACGCTGCGTTTGCCCCTAGAGTTACAAAAGTGTGTATGTGCTCCTTCTCTGTGCTCCCTTGCAGCCTCTACTTACCTTTATTTGCACTTCTCACTATGCTTGGTGTGGAACCAGTGTTTCACTTTCTCTTCTCCTCATTAATTTGTAAGCAGTTTGGGGGGCAGGATTACAACTCTCTTTATTCCCAAGTTTAATGCCTAGTGACTCTTAACAGGGGTTGATTGATTACAAAGAATGAGGGCAAAGAAGGAATGAAATATCTTGGTTTGGCTAGATTTAACTACAGCGTGATGCAAATAAGGTCATGGATGCGAGTTCCTGCTGGCTCAGGGCCTGGTGGTTACTCAAAGATACTGTCCCATGACCTTGTAACTGCCCCTTAAACCTAGGCAGCTGCTTAGCATATGCTGGTGCTTCAGAGAAAAATCCCGCGACTATTAACAACTCAAAGGACAAGTCCTAGAAATGGTGGTTAGCAGGGCCATGGTGTATCAAGATCAACTCCATTTATTTCCTCCTCCACAAATCAGGGCACGTTACTTCTCAAGTAGTTGTGAGGCCTGAATAAGTTAATGTGTGAGAAAATATATAAGATAATTATTAGAGAAGTTTCACTAACTTTCCTTGAAAGGGATCAGATTTGCCACAATGCTGACATTTGCGTAGAGATATTTTAGAAAGAGTTGCCGGACCAGATGGATTTTTAGGCTCCCTAAAATTCTATATTTTAATTGTCATTTCATAGATAAAGAAGGTAAGGTACAGAAAGATCAAAGAATTGCCATATAACTATCTTTTACTCATCTTTTGGGATTTGGCTAAAACATCACCTCTTCAAAGAGGATGTCCCAGAGGCCACTTCCCTTAATCCATGTTCTCTTAGTAGTACTCTGCTGCTCTTATCCCAAGTTGTAACTTAGTATTTATTTATGTGATTATTTATGCAATGTCTTCATCCCACACTAGATTACAAACTACATGAGGGTAGAAACTAAGTCTTTTCTCCCCAATAATATATAGCCATCTAGAGACTAGCACATAGTTCTTGGCTCATGGAAGGTTCTCAAATATTTGTTCAATAAATAGATGCCAAGTTAATTAATCAATTATGTTAATTAATTTTAAGTAATATTCATTAATTAATGTATTTACTCATGCCAGCTTATAGAAAGGATTTCAGTTCTATAAAGGGCAATGTATTATCCATTCATTTGTTTTTTCATTTACTTATTCATGTACTACAATTTTATTTTTATTGAGAAGATTGATTAATATAAAGTTTTTACATCTGATTAATTGTTTTCTTTTCCACTATTTCTTTTGTCACTGTTCTTGGCAACTGCAATACCAATGAAAATGAGTAGTTCAATACTCAGGCCTCTGAAGTCCATGATTTCCTTAATTCTGTATTTTATTCTGTCCCACTTTAGCTACTGCTACTGGGCCTATCCTAGACTAGTGTTTTTCAGAATGCAGATTTTGACATATCGGTGGGGCTGAAAATTAATTTAGTAACTAGAATTTAAAAATGGGAATGGACTAGAATTTAAAATAGAGTGCATTTCATGATCAGCGTTGTTTTGTGGAAATTTGTATATATGTAGTAAATATCTGGGTACAATTCCATTCTGAGGTTTGTCGAAAAATTTGTGAAATACTACTCTAGACGTCATCATCAATAACTGCAGCTCCTCTGGAACCTCAATTTTAGGCAGCCTAGTCTTTTCTCACTACCATGTTCCTTTTTACTCCACTAGGTCCACCTGAACTTTTTTTTTTTTTTAAAGATTTTATTCATTTGTCAGAGAGGGAAAGAACACAAGAGGAGGAACAGCAGGCAGAGGCAGAGGGAGAAATGTGGGACTCCAGGACCCTGGGATCATGACCTGAGCCCAAGGCAGACGCTCAACTGACGGAGCCACGCAGGCATCCCCCACCTGAATGTTTTATCACCCCATGCAGACCTCCAATCCACTGACTCCAGTTACCTTTACTGTCCAGTGTTCTCCCCCTTCTCACTTTTCTCATTGCTCAGGTTAGACTGCATGATCTATCATGTTCATTGTAATCATCCGCAACTCCCTGTTACCCTCTCCTTTCAACTCTCTTAACTGGCAAAACCAGTTATCTGCCCACTCCACACTGGACCCCATCAGGCCGGAATGTGGCTGCAGTTCTGGAGACATATCTTTGTGAAGTGGTCTCACTTTGCATTTATGATCAAACATCTCAAGCGGGGTCTCAGAACTATCTCGCCATCTTTCTACTGTTCCCTAATAAATCTGCTTTCCAGCTATGAGGTGCTTTCACTCCTTCTCTCTCCATTAACCTCCAATATCAGCTACACTCTATCTAATCCCTGTAGGGAACTTACTGATCCCCTGATGAAGTAAGAATCACCATGATACAACTAAGTCATCTCTCCACTACCAAATTCCCACCATACTTTCATTTCTACCCAGGTGTTCTGTCACAATGGACTGCTTCCACTGTTACCTAAAACCAACCCTCCCACTTAACACTTGAGATATTGCTTCTGAATTTCCCATACTTGTCCTTCATTTCTCTGCTTCTTAGCACAAACAGATCATAATATTCTAGCTGGGGAAAAAATACTGTTATTTAGTTTTTGGTTTTTGTTGTTGTCATCATTCTTCATGCTTTGTGACTTGCTGGCAAGCAAGAGGATTGAGTTGAGAAAGCATGGCGTGGGCTGGATGGGACGTCACAATATGTTGCCTTCATCAACTAGGAGTAACCAAGTGCCATTCTGTGTCTATTGAGGCTCCATAAAAGGATAAATAGATAGCAAAGGAGGTTGTGGGAATAAGAATATACTTCTAGGGGTGTCTGGCTGGCTCAGCCAGGGGAGCAGGTGACTCTTGATCTTGGAGTTGTGAATTCAAGCCCCATGTCGGGTGTAGAGATTTCTTGGAAATAAAATCTTAAAAAAAAAAAAAAAAGAATGCATTTCTAATTCTTAAGTGTTCTGAGAACTGTCCTTCCATCTATATCATGATTATATAACACTCTTTCTTAGCAAAATTGTCTAGCATTTGTGGGAAATGGTAACAATATTCTTCTCCTTGCTCCTAGATCCCCCATTGTCTCTTTAAAATATGCTCTTCACTTCCACTACTTCCCACAGTTATTATCCTGATGTGGAAGGCAGAGAGAGTTTAAAGGTCTTTCTCACTGGGACCTTGAAGTACTCATTTGCAGAGTTTATGGGAAAGAAGATCCTCTGTTTTCAGTCTCTTCTGATGCATGTATTTCCATTCCCTGACCTTTCTAAAAATGACCTTTCAGAAGCAGTGGTTGTGGAGAATGGGAAATAATATGGACAACTCAAACTTTATGTCATGTTCTGTTTCAAAATTGACTTCATGGTCATCCCTTAAAAGACTCTCTTTATGACAGGTTCAGCCACCTCAGGAAGTTCATGGCTGCCACAATTCTTTGCAAAGCATTGCTCAGAAAGATCTGCATTCTATCTAGGCTCCTCCGCTTTGTGTTAATGATATTTTAGGTGCATAGTTTAAAAATATTTTGAAATGTTTGCCTATCTGTGATTGCCTTTTATTCTGGAAATGACTTAATGAGTCAGACAAAGGGGCAACTGAGAATTAGAGAGGTTATTAATTGAAGTTACTGGGTTGTATTTGGTCAGCTTTCTAAACAGAGCAGTACCTGGTGGTAGAACCCAAT
The DNA here is from genome assembly GCF_023065955.2 of Ursus arctos. Classification (NCBI taxonomy): domain Eukaryota; kingdom Metazoa; phylum Chordata; class Mammalia; order Carnivora; family Ursidae; genus Ursus; species Ursus arctos. Next base: position 48,265,963 of record NW_026622786.1, on the reverse strand, counting down.
TTTTGGAAGATCTAGCTCTGAGTATTCTTTATTCCATGATTGCACTACCTTATTTTACAGGGGTCCATCAATGTTCATCTTCTGCCCTTTTAAGGATACTGATGGCCTCAAGAACAGCCTTATGTCAGAAGTGTATGTGGTTAGACAGGTAATATTGACTGGGTTAAATGAGGAAGGGGAGGATCCAGAGTGTCTCCTAATGAGGGACTATAATGTATGAAGACTTGGAAGCAAAGTAGAGCTTGCAGATGATCAGGGAGCTAAAATAGGTTCACTAGGGCTGAAGTGAAGAACTGGAAGTTGAAAGTAGCACACTTCAGCCAAAGCAGTGAAGGGGATAGGGAGTCTTTAAGGCATGTTAAGATGTGTGTCTGATGTATCTTTAGAAAGCTATTGTTTGTTGAATGATCTAATCCAATTCTCTCACTTTAACTTGAGAAAAATATGAACCCAAGAGCTTAGGTAATTTACTAAAGGCCACAAATCAAATTCATAACAGAGTTGGGACTAGAATTTAGGTCAGATTTCTGTTCAAGTACTGATTTCCTTATGCTCTTTGGTCCAATTTAGTGGTTCTCAGTATTGCCTATGATTTCCAGAGTATTAGGATAATTTGGGAGTTTAAAAAACTATAGAGGGCTGAACTCATCCCCCAGAGACTTGATTAAGTTGGTCTGGGATGGCCTGAGCAATCATTTATTTTAAAAGCTCCCTAGGAGATTTTTAATGTGTGGTTAGATAGAGAGCCCGTTAAATAAATTATAGGACTTTTTTCCCCCTATAATGCTCATATAGCTAATGCATATTCTCCTGTATTTTTTAAAACAGAAGAAGAATGCTTGCTATGAGTCTTACGTGTTGCCGTTTTCTTGAGTGTACTCTGCCTTAATGCAGTCATGCACATGAAAAAGCTTTGATCTCCAGGAGTTTAGGGTATTAGAAGCAGTCTTAATCCTAGGTAATGGTGATAATGTACAATTTTAAATAGTTCTCAGGTAATTCTCCTAGATCTTTTTCCCGTGTCATTTCAGGTTGGTAATCCCTGTTCTAATGCACAGAAGGAGGGAGAGTTTGTTTCTGAAATGGTGGCTGACTTAATATTTCTCTAAATCTGCTCATCAATCATTACTTCTATTATGTGTATGAGGTCAAAGGAACATATGTCTATGGAGACCATTTATCTTTACATAAAATCACCCAATCGTGACTATAGACTGAATTTCTCACCTTGGTCAGTCATCTTGCATGTGTGTCCCATCACCAGAAGCCAAGGTGATGGAATACAGGTGGTGTGCATATCATCAATTCCACCTCCACCCTCACAGTTCCTCACCAAACTAGAATGCAGTGTTGTTATCTTATTCAACATAACACCCCAGGTAGGATGGATGAGTTCTATCTGTCATTTTTGGAACAAACAAAGATGATGCCTAGAAAACAAGGACAGAATTGTTATTTATCCATAAATATGATGTGAAGCTCTGCAAATGCAAGAGATGTTGATCCCAGGCATATGTTTGCAGTAGTATTTGAAAGTGTTTATGCATTTTCCATTCTATTACGCACTTGCCTTCCTCCTTCCTTGCTTTTCTTCTTCCCTTCTCTCCTTCCCTCTTCCGCTTCTTCCCTTCCTTTTATCTTTTTTCTTTCTTTTTTATTTAACTTTAAAAAGTCATATTTGTATTGCTTGTGTATCCCGCCCTTTTGGTCATGCTTCCTATTTGGTTTGCAGAACTTTTAATCTTGAACATATAATCTTTCCTTCCTTCTGGTATGTAATTATCCTGAGATTATTCCTGTGGGTTATTCAAAGGTTTTGTTAGTTACACAAGAACTTGAAATAGTATGGCTTTATTTCACTCCTGATTTCAGATTTCCTTGATTATATTGTTTACTTGCATGTCTTAATTCCATCTTCAAATTCATTAATCATTACTGTAATCACTTCACTTTTCTTGCAGGAATGACTACTCAGTGACTTTCTCAAAAATAACTTCTTTCCTATTTCAATTCAAGAAGTTATTTTTGAGAAAGAGAATGCAAGAGTAAGATTTTGGTTCCCAAAGCAGGCTTAGCAGATACCTGAGAGAAAACATAGATGACAAAGAGTTAAATCAAGAAAATGATATGTTTTTGAAACATGTTGCCCTTGAAATTTGCTTACCCTATGTGATGGATAATAGATTCTCCCTTCTAGTATCCTGCAGGTCAACAAATATTTTTTTTTAAGATTGTAAATGTCTGGCTTCAGCTCAGAATATTCTCACTGATGCATACATTTATGGTCCTTTAGTTTTCCAGAGTAATTTGAAAAAAGACAAGAATCATATATTTTGCAAAAGCTACAGAGGACAAAGACAATGTGATGTTTTAACCTAATTTTTAAAAATAATTTTTCAGGACGGCTGGGTGACTCAGTCAGTTAAATGACCAACTCTTGATTTTTGGCTTAGTTCATGATCTCAGGGTTTTGGGATTGAGCCCTGTGTCAGGATCTGCACACAGCAGGGAGTCTGCTTGAGAATTCTCTCTCTCCCTCTCCCTCTGCCCCTTTCCTTGTGTTCTTTCTCTCTCTCTCTCTAAAATGAATAAATCTTTAAAGAAAATAATTTTTCAAATTTCAATTAACCCTCTACCTTCTAGTACAGCATTATAAAGTGTTTTCCTATCTTCAACTTTCTTTAAACATAATAGAGTTATTACCTATGCTGTTTGACAGTGGTTTAGAGAACATTTTAGAAGAGAGGGTAAACCACATTGCCTCTACAAACTTCACTCTGTCCTAAGGAGTTTCTTTATGCTTATAGGATCTTAGGGTTTTTCACCCAGTAAACATTTGTGGCTCCCAGGGAGTTGGAAAAATTTTTTTTTAAAAGTCAAAGTTATAAAAATGGTGTTTAAAAATATTTACATATATACAGATAAACTATCCATATGCATGACTTCACTTGGAGAAAATTTCAAAAGTCTGAATTTGAGCCCTCTTATACATGTGAAGTTCAAAGTACTCACCCTCTTATAGCTCTTCTCCCATAATAGATTCTTCCCTAAAGCACTGAGGATCAAGGTTTTACTCTTTACGTTGACATCTGAATCTCTCACCCATGTCCACATGCACACTTACATGAAATACATTCTATATATCACCTAATAGAAAGGTGGAAAATATTCTAGGACAATAGACGCTCTGGAAGTGGTTATACCTGCTAGTTAGGCAAGTGTAAACTATACAGGAACAGCATTCTTAGTGCTGGGACAGCCAGAATTCCAGAGGTCTGGTGCTTAAGTGGGAACTCAATAATTTATGAGTCAGATTGGAACCATCCAAATTCTTTGACATAACTTGAATAACACTTTGTATCTTTTACACTTGCATTTTTCTAAGTATTCCAAAATTCATTAGACAGATTATTATTTGATTTTTAGGTGTAAAGGAGAAAAGAAGAAGTTAAAATATCTAAGAAAGGTATAATTTAAGACTGTAAAAATCTGGCATGACTCTCTTCTCTTTGCTAGATCTGAAATAATTTTCAGGGACAGAAAACAAAGATTTTTCTTGTTTTCTTTCTACAACACAAAAGCATTAAATAATATTTAGATAACATCTGCACTACTTCTCAGCCCTCTGGTGATAGGCTTTCTATATCAAATGCCTGAGAAAGTTTGGAATCCCCAAGATAAAAAGCAGATGTGAATTTTTCTGCAACCCATTACCAAGCCTTAGGGGCTTGACAGGACAATGCTTCAAAAAAGTAGAGGTATTCTGTGCTCTTTCATAACTTTCTCAGCATTTGAAATGCATAGCCATTATAATTACACTATCTGTGGCAAAGAATGTTTATTTTCCTTGTATTTATTTTCCCCTTCTTCGTTTTGGTGATTAATTCTTCTTACTCAAATTGGCAGTGCACTGGATATTACATCTCTCGAGGTCTCCTTTACCTCTGTGTGGCCATGTGGCCATGTTATTTTCAGTGAATGTGAGTGTGAGTAGAACTTCCACACCATATTCTTAAAGAAAGCTTCTTTCTCTCTACTTCTCTTTCCCTGTTTCTTGGGCTAGGCATGGTGGTAAGCTAGCCATGACCATGCAGATGAGAGAAACTTACAAGAACTTATAAGAACAATGCGTGGAATGAACAATAAGAATGAGTGAACCTGAGTCATGAGTGGCTTTGAAGGCAGAAGTCCTATCTTAGGTAAATAAGAAGGTAGATGATGATGATGATGATGATGATGATGATGATGATGATCTTGGATCATCTACTAATGTCTGGATTGCTATGAGATAGAGACTCTTGTTTTAGCCATTGTATTTTTGGGTCTCTTTGTTGTTAGATAAACAAAAAGAAACATCATTGAAATTTCTGTACCTCACTGGAGATTCCAGAGAACAGTTTTTTCCTATGCACCTTTCTTATTCTCTAATAGAAACATAAAATGACAAGGAAGGAAAATTTTGGACATGGAATTTTTTAGTGTTACATGTTTCCTTACCTTCCTTTATTTTGCTGCAATATGCATAGATATATTCCTTTTGGGAAGATATATTTGGAGTGAGAAACTGAATATACAAACAGGCATGGCTGGACCATATATAAAAGTAGAACTCTGACCCACAACCTGCAGCAAACCCCCCAGATTATCCCCCCTCATCTACAATAAATAGCCAGAAAGCCAGCCTACTGTGTCAGACTTGTGGGAAGTCAGACTGCTGTCTCTAGTTATAATTCAGAAAGCTGAATAATGAATTCTGTAACAATCATCCCCAGTTGGCCAGGACTTGATTAATAACTGACAGCTTCTCTAATTCTTGTCTCTGTTTCCAACTTAGGATCAATCAGAAAAGCCAAACATGCTCCCTAATCAATCACATAGGGCACCCCACTTCTAGTTAGCCCTCTGCAGCTTCCCCATGCCAACAGAACTACAATCAGGACATACCTGATGCTTTCCCTTAAAAAAAAAATTATTTATTTATTTGAGAGAGAAAGAACATGATAGCGGGGGGAGCAGAAGAGAGAGGGACAAGTAGACTCCACACTGAGCATGGAGCCTAACATGGGCCTTGGGGCTCTAGCCCACGAACCTGAGATCATGACCTGAGCAGAAATCAAGAGTGAGGTGCTTAACTGACTGAGTTACTGGAGCGCCTCCCCCTTTTTCTACTAAACTTTCCAACTCCTTTGACTGCCTTTGAGTCTCTACCAGAACACAAGTGACGGTGGCTGACTTCCTTGCTTATATAGCAAGCTCTAAATAAATAGCTGTTGTTGTTCTCATTTCATTGGTCTTTGTTTATTTCCCCCAAAGGCTTACTCAATCATGCTGTTGAAACGTTTTGTCTCCAGACTTATAAAAGCTCCAGAAGAGGAATTTTCCAAGGGTCTTCTGACTGTTCTTAGAATGTTTCCTGGAACTTCTGGATTCTTCTGAGTCCTGATCCAATCGCAGTTCGAGCTTCTAGAATTTGAATCAGCAGTGATGAGAGTAAGTTCTCTGGATTCACAATGGGGACCTTTTTATTTCCTGGTCATGTCCCCAATGCTGCTGACCAGGGCAACTTTCACTAAAAAATGACTTTCGGTACAACGAAGCTATGTTTCCAGACTCATAAGCTATGTGTACACAGCTCTAAGTGAAAAGTTGGCATAGGTCCTGTTAATTTGATCAATATAGACAGACAACCAAATAATTTAAGCCAAAATCAAAATAGACTTTGGCAGTCTGATTTGGATTTGACTTTTTAATTTATTCAACTATCGAGTATCAGATTTCCATTTTGCTTTGTGCTGACAAGCCACAGATTCAAGAGTTTTACTAGATTTGATACTAGAGTGGTGAAATGAACTTCTGTTATACTATACATTAATTGTGTTCCTCTTCCTTTTGATGGAATGATAATGCTATTATAAATACCACCATCCCCACCACCACCACCACCATAACTTATCACTTACTAATTGATATATAAAATCCAAGGATAGAAACTAAGATGGATATACAGTGAGGGTAGATGTTTTGATTATAGTTAGATTGGGATGGATAAAATATTAATTTATAAGCTAAGATCTGTCCTCTTCATTCCATTAAGTTATTTTTCCCCTAGATTTTAATGGAAAATTACACATTGCTTCTCCCAAAGTAATTCGGACTGGTGTTATAGATGGTGTACATTTTCTACAAAATGAGGAAAGTATTTGAGTGAGAGGTCTGGAATCTTTAGTGTAGGAAAAATGGCTCAAATTGATTTGGTTAATTAGTGAGTCAAATTAAAGAAAAACGATGTAGAAGGGGAGGAGCACACAGCATCCTTGCAGAAGAGAGACCTGTCACCGGGTATGACTGTGGAGAGAAAATATCATTTGTGTATCTTGTGCATAAGGGAAATGATGATTATAATCTAGGTTGAGAGTATATAAGATTATTTTTATTTCATCGCCTCTCAGGAAATGTCACAGGGCATTCTAGAGAAAATTTTTAGAATGAAGATAAATGGCTAAACCTAATTTAGTGAAATGTGCCAAGTTATGGTCATTGCTGAAGCTTGTTATTTTATTCAGATTATTATTAACTTGCTGAATGCTCTTCAATGCACTGTATAAAATGTCATTTCAGACTGGCTGTATGATCTGTATTCTAGACATTCAGGTCCTGGGCACCCACCTCTCTGTGCATGGCCCTTCTCTTTTCCCCTCCCCTCACATGTGGTCAGTGTTTATAGAAATCACATTTAGGTTTGATTTATTTATATTAGAGTTGTTTTACTCACCACTGAATGCAAAGACTGAAGTTTCAGACTGAGTAGCTTAAACCCCCTGACCTCTTCTCTGAGGGTCAACTTACCCATGATAGAGAAAGTAAGAGTCTCCATAGATCCTCTATCCCACTGCAGCTGGCAACATAGTCTCTCAGCTTCCTTGGAAGCTGTTGGGGAAAGACATAATAAAGAATTTTCAGAGAAAATAAGGGTAGAAGTAGAAAAAAAGGATAGTATCTGAAAAACAAAAAAGTGTGTATCAGCATTTTTGCATTTACCTTATATACAATGCTTGTCATATGTTGCCTCTTATCCTTGAAACATCGGCTTCAATATCCATCCTCCTCCCCCTCACCATCGCTTTACACAAAGAATATTTTCCCTACACAGGACCTGGCTTTTTATATTTCATATACTGCAACAACTGAATTTTTTTCTACTTAATGATTAACTGGAGTTAATTTATATCATCTTTTAAAATAAATTTGAATAACTCTAGGAGTATTAAGAGAAGGTATCAGTTGTTTTATCCTCCTATGAATTAAATGATACCTTATGCTTACATAGGTTTGCTTTGTGCCAACTACTGTTATAAGTCTATTTTATATATGAATTTGTTTAATCCTTGTACCAAATGAATGAAATTGACACTATAATTATCATCCCTCTTTTACAGATGTTGAAACTGAGGCCCAGAGATGTTTGGGACCTTGTGCAAGTTTAGATGGTTAATAAGTTGTAGAGTTTTGATTTCAGCTCAGAAGACAAAATTCTTAATCACCAGGTGTTAAAGAAATAAATATCTTCAATTATTTGGTCCTGAGGTAGAATACATGTCTTTCTGAAGACATTCAAATGACCAATTTCCCACCAGAATTAAAAAAAAAAAAAAAGGCAAAAGGCGAAAATACTCTGTGGACTCAGGGAGAGCCAAGCTTGTGTTGTTTAAAATTTTCAGAGCTGCCATGACAGCTGATGTTCAAAAATGTCTTCTGCTGTTGGTAGGATATGGTCATTTGTGCTCTTTACAGGTGGCAAATGGTTCTTGGAAGACTGGTTTCCCATCTGGCCTAACTGCAAGTCAGTGGAGGCGGCCATTGCGCCTGAGTATTCCTCAGTTCTGGTCCCTGCCTTGCTAACCTTAATTAGTTGCCGTGCAGTTGATGGCTTCCCGTCGTTTACTGAAGGTCTGAGAGCAGTTCACCAGTTAATCACATGCTTGATAACTTGTAATGGTTTTATGTTACAGCCAGATGCCAGGCAGGATATTTCAACTTCCCCTAGCAGCCAGGTGTTAAATGGCCTTATTTAAGATAATTATGGGTGGATGGAGGCAAATATTGCATGGATTTTGTGTGTCATAAGAAAAGGTGGTAATGGTGCTAATTAAGAAGTCTCTTAGAAGGCTTCTTGGAAATTATAGGGAGATAGATGATATGCATTAAAGTTATTATCAAAGCTATGGGTTTTTGTAGTTTTCTCTTTCTTTCTTTCTTTCTTTCTTTCTTTCTTTCTTTCTTTGGCTGATAATAGGACATAACAGGAGTGCAACTTTCGGAGAGTGGATTTTTAAGTTCTCAGCAACTCAGTGTTTACAGGCTGCTACCATTAGAGAAGGCTATTCACTGCCCTTGGTGCTGTAGGAAAGGTAAAATCATAGCTACTCTATGAGAAAATAATAATGACACTCAAGAGTTTGTCAACATTAGAACACGAGCAGCCCCATTCCTATCTTCCTGGGAAAGAAACTGCTCAATAAACATCTAACACTGCAGTGTGAAGTCTACTGCTAGTCCTACAGATGTCTAAGTTGTTTAACCTGCAATATGCCCATTTTAATCTTAAAAAAAAAAGATTCTGAGAAAAATTTATTGCTTTGCATTGACCATCAAGAAAATGACCATATATATATGACCATATCTCAAAGGGATGGGATGGCAGGTCTAATGTTTGTGGTAATTTAACATTACAGGCCTTGTGGTTCCAGACAATGGGGTAGTTAATTGTGCTGGATAAAAACAACTTTCTAGTAAAACAACTTTATGTTCTAGTAAAACAACTTTCTACTGAATGTACTAAATCTTCTACTTTTGCTAAATCTTCTCCATTCCTCAGCATGCCACATCACTGTCAAAATAGCAGTTGATACAGGCTTAGAGAAGAAAGAAAAATTTTATTGACTTCTTCAAGGATTCAGATGATGATTGAAAAGAAGATAGAGGAAGTAAGAAATAAGGGGTAGAGATTAAATCAGCAGGAATTTTAAGTCATACTGGAATGTAAAACTCTCATCTCTATCCCTGCTTTTAACTCACTCAGGAAAGCTGAATTTTTATAGTCTGTATAAAGAAAAACTAACTTTTGGACTCTCCCCAATGAATGACTGTATTTTTTCAAATTTTAAGGTTGCTATTATTAGCATGTTAAGAGACTTTTGAAAAGATTTTTTTATTTGAGAGAGAGAGAGTGAGTGAGAGTGCACTCATGCAACAGGGTGGGGCAGAGGGGTCGGGAGAGACAGTCTTAAGCAGACTCTCCTGAGTGCGGAGCCTGATGCGGGGGCTGATCTGATGACCCTGACATCAGGACCTGAGCTGAAACAAGGAGTCAGATGCTTTAACTGACTGTGCCACCCAGGTGCCCTGAGACTTTTTTTTAAATTGAAGTATAGTTGACGTACAATATTATATTAGTTTCAGGTGTACATTGTAGTGATTCTCCATTTACATACATTATGAAATGATCACCACCGTAATTGTAGTTACATATGTCACCATACAAAGTTTTTACAATATTGTTGACAATATGCTGTACTTTACATCCTTGTGACTTATTTATTTTATAATTGGACGTTTATAACTCTTAATCCCCTTCACCTATTTTGCCCATTCCCCTACCCCCCTTCCCTCTGGCAACAGTACGTTAAGAAACTTAAACAGAAATATTAGTGAAGTACACGGTAAGAATTGTATAGGTGGGAAAATTTTGATCATATTTCCCCCATCCTCTTCAAAGTGTAGAATAACTAAATGGACTTTGAGACAATTAATTTAGGAAGAAACTATTTGCTACACTAGAATTTAAGGTGTAAAAAACTTTTGTGTTCATTATAAAAGAGAAACTGGCAAACCAAGCATTTCATTGCATCTTTCTTTGTACCAATTCTGTCCATCACAATTCCTCCACCAGGTCTTTACCTTGGCAAGCTGTTGAAATTCCTTAGGCCCCAGTTTTCTTATATATAAATGAAAGTGTTCAATCAACAACCTTTAATATGTCTTTAAGCCCTAACTGTTATGTTCCCTCCATATATCATATATTTCTCCATTTCTATCTCTTAGGGCATTTTATCAATTTTTCAGGGAAAATGAAATAGATCCATAAGTAAAATGTATTTTATAAATAAAATATAATAAATAAATACCATTTATGGCAAATTTAGAAAACTTAAGGTTGGGGATATAAATTAAATTTATGGGGAGATATATACCTGACATCTTTTTAATGAATAAATCAAATTCTAACAATTTATAAGATGTGTTTCTTCTTCTGATGTGTTGCATACAACCATAGACTCTTCTAAGCAGACCAAACATAATTAGGTTCAAGCAAAGGGCATTCAATTCCCTAGGAACATTATGGAGAAAGTAAAGCTAGAAGCAGAACTGAAATCATTTGAGAAATTTTTGTGAATATTTGAATTGTTGGCAAAAAATCAAATCCCAAACAGAAATTAAATTTTGGAAAATAATCCTGGAAGACAGATTCTACAATACATGAGGGTCAAATCTAAGAATGCCTTGACAACTCAAGAATAGCTCTAGAAACATATAGATAAGAGAAAATAGACACATATGATGATGATTCTGGCTCAGTTCTGGGGGACATAAAGTGGATGTGTGGTATAGCAATCATTTCTGCTCATGATTTTTAGAAAGAAGACAAATGAAAAAGTACAATCTATTTCTCTAGGAAATCGTACCTTACTAATGTCTTTAGATCAAAAGTTCTTAAACTGTGGTTCATGGATGCTCTCACTGATACATCAATAGCTTAGGGGAAATCCACATGAATCCCCTGATATTATATAAATGCACACGTGCATTTTTTTATGGAGCAAAGATCAATAGTCTCAATAGATTCTATAGAGATTTATTGCTCCCAAATGATTATTTGGAAGATTCTTCAAATCTTTAGATTGTAAGGGACGTCCTTTGATTTTAATGTCCCACAAATAGTGAGTGGAAAAATGTCAGAATATTTTAAACCACAGACTTAAGGAAATTAAGGATATAAGAAGACAGCGATAGGAATACCAGATTGGCAAGAAGTACTCGAAGACACCACTCACGAAAGAATGGTGCAGAGGGGCAAACAGAACAATAAAATCCTTCCCTGGATTTTGTTAGTGAGCAGGAGTTCTGGAATTTAGGATAGACTTCTTGAGGGGCTATCGGCTCCTCATTTCTGCTTTGTCTGTTTCCTTATCTGTGAAATGGGGACACTAATGTATCATAGTTCGACTTCACTAGAATGAGAAATTCCATATAAGCAGATTTTTCAGATAACTGAAGCATACTTCTTTTAGCCCCAAGTGATACATATTTTAGCCACTTGTGATAAATTTGCTTTCTAAATATTTTATCTCCTAAAACCAACTAAACTAAAAATAATAAGGATAACAATAGCAAATATTTATTGGATTTTTATTGTTTCTTAAGTTACTTTCTAAGCATTTTATGTATATCATATCACATAATCCTAACAATAACTCCATGAGATAGGTCTTATTATTATCCCCATTTCAAATATGAAAAAAAATTGAAGCGCAGTCATAAAATAACTTTGTTATTAATAACTAAGGTTGTACAATCAGGGAAGATGAGAGCTGGGATTAAAACCCAGGGACTAGCTCCAGAGCTGTGCTCTAAACCACAATGTCAAAATGAATGTCAACCAATCCCTCTGTGATCCCTTGAGGCTTTCATGATCTCAGTACTTTTGAGAAGTATAGTATTAATTATGGCAAAATCAAATAGCTCAAATTAATGCATAGTTTGAGTTCTTCTTTTTCTCCTTATAGTACTTCTGCATTCTCCTCTGTGTCTGATTCCATCTAATATCTTGTTACTGTCCCCTTGCCTGATGATAGTTGCGCCATCCTTACATAGGTCACAGGTCTTCAGATAGAGAAGAAGAATACTAAGCAATCTACATCTGAAGAACCATGCATAAGTAACCTCATTTTCCTGGATTGAATTTAGATGATAAGATCCTCGATCTTGAGGCTGATGCCATAATATATGAAACTTTTTGAAGGATTTTGGAGAAAGTGAGCATATTTTGCATGTGGGGTGATTTATTATGCAGCAATAGACAACTGGAATTTGGACAATAATCTCTGGGGCTATACTATATACTGTATACTGTAGAAATACAAGCAGCAATATGAAAGAAAGAATGCCGAAGTAGAGCTGAAAATCGAATTATTCATGGCATGTACCAGCATATCGATTGGATATCAGTTCTGATTAGTGAGTGTCTTTGCAATGCTGGTCATTAAATATTTTTATTATAACTCCTATATATAAATATGTTTTATGGCAGTACAGTTTGCATTGGTAACCCTTTTTCTTCCACTTGCTGCTACACCAACCCATCCATGACCCCAGAGACAAACCCATGAAACTATAAAAGAAAATCAATATCTATCAATAGGGAAATGATTGAAAAATGTGTTTCATTCCTACCATGAAATATAAGATCACTATTTAAAAGAGTGAATTATAGCTGTATCTGCTGTCCTTGAGGGATATCCAGGATCTATATTTAAGTAACAAAAGCAAGTTATATATAAAAATATGGGCCACATTTATCTTGAGAAAGAACAAAGGTGGGGTTGTCACAATCCCAGATTTCAAGATATAACAAAGACACAGTAATCAAAATCATGTGGTGCTGGCACAAAAATAGACACATAGATCAATGGAAGAGGATACAGAGCCCAGAAATAAACTTGTGCTTGTATGGTCAATTAACCTATATACAATAGGGAAATAAACAATAAGGCAAGAATATACAATGGGGAAAAGAGAGCCTTGTCAATAAATTGTGCTGGGAAAACTGGACAGCTAAATGTAAAAAGTGAAACTGAACTACTTTCTAACACCATACATAAAAATAAATTCAAAATGGACTAAAGACCTAAATGTGAGACTTGAAACCATAAGAGTTTCAGAAGAAAACATGACCTCTTGGACATCAGCCTTAGGAACATATTTATGGATATATCTCCTCAGGCAAAGGAAACAAAAGCAAAAATAAACTATTGGGACTATGCCAAAATAAAAAGCTTTTGCACAGCAAAGGAAGCCATCAAAAAACCAAAACCAAAAACAAAAGACAAAAACCCAAAAAACAAAAAAAGACAATTCTACTGAATGGGAGAAGATATTTGCAAATGATATGTGCAATAAGAGGTTAATATTCAAAATATATAAAGAACTCATGTAATTCAACATGAAAAAACCAAACAATCTGATTTAAAAGTGAGCACAGGACCTGAGGAGACATTTTTCCAGAGAAGACATACAGATGGCCAAAGACACATGCAATGATGCTCAATGTCACTAATAATTATTAGGGAAATGCAAGTCAAAACCACAATGAGGTATCACTTTACAACAGTCAGAATGGTTAGTATCAAAAAGATGAAATAATAAGTTTTGACAAGGATGCAGAGAAAAGGGAACCCTCATGCACTGTTGGTGGGAATGTAAATTGGTGCGACCACTGTGGAAAACAGTGTAGAGCTTTCTCAAAAAATTAAAAATAGAAATAACATGTGATCCAGTAATTCTATTGCTAAGTATCTACCCAAAGAAAACAAAAATACTAATTAGAAAAGATATATGCATGCTTATGTTTATTGCAGCATTATTTACAATAGCCAATACATGGAAGCAACCTACGTGTCCATCAATAAATGAATGGGTAAAGAAGATGTGGACTATATATACGATGGAACATTACTCAGCTATAAAAAAGAATGAGATCTTGCCATTTAGAACAGCATAGGTGGATCTAGAAGATACTATGTTAAGTGAAATAAGTAAGACAGAAAGACAAATACCATATAATTTCACTTATATGTGGAATCTAAAAAACAGAACAAATGAACAAACAAACAAAAAAACAGAAACAGACTCATAAACACAGAGAACAAACTGGTGGTTGCCAGGGGGAGGGTGGGATGAGTAAAGTAGACGAAGCGGATTAAGAGGTACAAATTTCTAGTTATAAAATAAGTAAGTCATAGAGATGAAAAGTACAGCATAGGGAATTAGTCAATAATATTGTAATAACAATATAGCAACAGATAGCCACTATACTTCCTGTGGCGAGCCTTGAGTAATGTAGAGGATTGTTGAATCGCTATGTTGTACACCTGAAACTGAGATAATGTTGTACGTCAACTATACTTTATAATAGAAAAAATATGGACCGTGTTTCATAGAAGGTGAAAAAAGAGTTTGTATTCAATTATGTGAGCATGGGGAAGGTTGGAAGGATATATACTACACTCCTACCATGGCTAATCCCAGGAAGTAAAACTAGGAGGATCGAAGAAAGATGATTATCTTCATATACTGCTGAATTGTTTTACTTGTTTCAGGAAGCATGTTTACCTTTTGTAATAAAAAAATCCAACAAAATGGATTTTGAAGGTAAAAAGTAGCAAGTTTAAGTTGGTTGTGTCTGGTAGGAATTAGGGAGAGTAAAGAAGAGATTATTTTTTCTTTAAACTTATGTATATTTTTTTCAAGTTTTACAATAAGCATTGATAGTTTTTGGATATTTTTATTAAATATGTTCTTATAAAACAATTTTAAAATGAAAGTTTAACATGGTGGTTTTCCTGCTAAAAATAATTAACCTGTGTTAAACCATAGACCAATAAATTGTGACTACTATGCTAACTGCATAATGAAAAACTTGCTTTCTGATTGAAGGAAGCAACAGTAATGAAGAGGAAAAGAAAGATGAGAAAAATACTCAAATGACTAAGGAAAATAATGAACAATATCCAGGAAGAAGTCTCTAGCAGTGTGCATAAATGTCAGTACCCTATTAGGAGATTTTTTCTTTCTGAAAGGCCCTAGGACTTAAAACTAAGATTCCCTTGTCCGGAGCAGATGTGTAATAGGACACAGAAGTTCAGTTCCACTCATTTGGTATAGAGCTATGGGTATAGCAGGCTTCTAGGAGAGTGGTAAAAATTAGCCATACTCCTTAGCATACTGATATACTCTAATAATATCCAGTATACTGATAAAAAGCCAAGTCAAAAATACATATACTGGAGAGTATATGGTTAGTGTATAGAAGAAACACTCTAAGCTCGGGGAACGGCTGTAATGACACAATCCTAAAATCTTGGAGGCTTAACACAGTAAAGGTTTATTTTATGCTCATGTCCCAGTCCAGTGTCAATTGGTGAAGGGACTCTGCTCCAACCAGCTCTTCTGGAACACGGGTTGCTTCCATTTCATGGTACTGCCACTTCCTGTATCTTAATCATTACAGAAGGGGCAGAGTGACGCTGGGGCTTTGGGTATGGAAGATTTTTTATAGGCCAGGTTTAGAAGCAGAATATATCACTTCAGTCCACCTTCCATTTTCCCAGAACTTGGTTTCATGATGCCAAGCAATCGGCAAAGAGGCCAGGGTATGGGGTTTAGCTGTGTGCCCAGGAAGCAAAGGAGAGAAAGAATGTTGATGAACTCTAGCAGGCTTTGTTGCAGAGAACCCTTGGGGGAGGGCCCCTTGACCTCTACTATCAAGTGAGAGGGGTGGAGATGAAGAAGCAGGAAGGAATAAAAATGTAAGAAGCATGCTAGATGAAAAACAGAAAGGGATATGTGTTTGTTCATGTACTTTTTTTATAACAAATTATTTTTTATGAATTTGTGATTTTTTAATACAATATGCCAGGTGGGCATATTTTGGGAAACTTGCTAAAAATGTATTCTCCTTGGTATTACAGAAAACACTATTATTTTCTGCTGGCAAAATTACATGTGAATTGAGACTTAGCTACATCTGACTTTGATTAGTTTGTTGTACAAATGGAATCAGACGGCTTTACTTGGAAGACTCATTAGTCCTTCCTCCTCCTTTGTTAATATTCTCCAAATTTAATAGCGGTGTTGTGTAATCTATTGTGTGGGTAATATCAGGCAGATTTAGGAGAGGACACTTAACGATGTTTTCTGGATAGGCAGACAACTGTATTTTGCCATTTGGGTGCCAAAGGGATTTTCTCATTATCTTAGGTGGCGTTATGATTCATTACAGCTCTGTACAAGGACAGGGAAAAGGATCAGTGCCAGAAGCCTATCTCAATTGCCTTCACACTCCAGCGTGGACCAGTGATAGGAGGAGGCTACAACTTCAAATGCAATGTCCTGTCTCTCCTTCCAGATACAGCAGATTTCACCCTTGCCTTTATCTCCCAAAAGTCTTTCCCCCAAGTCCCAACTCAGAACTCCTTTAGTACTCACTAACTGTTGCACTCCTTTTTTTATTCTTAGCCTTCTGTCCTAGATTGTGTATCTTTCCAGACACAAGGAAACCTCCTTTAGAGAATCTGTAAACTCCTTGCGGGCAGGGACAATTATTATTATTATTATTATTTTTAAAGATTTTATCTATTTATTTGACAGAGAGAGAGAGTCAGCCAGTGAGAGAGGGAACACAAGCAGGGGGAGTGGGAGAGGAAGAAGCAGGCTCCCAGCAGAGGGGCCTGATGCGGGGCTCGATCCCAGGACCCTGGGATCACGCCCTGAGCCGAAGGCAGATGCTTAACAACTGAGCCACCCAGGCGCCCCCAGGACAATTATTATTTTATTTTTAGAACTACAAAGATTGTTGGAAATTGATGTGGATCATTTAGATTTAAAGTTATTTAGAGGAATTTTTTAATTTGAGAGGTTTTTGTGTCTTTTTACATGTTTCCTCATAAGCAGCAGAAGCATTACCCAGTCTGAATATTTTAAGCCTTTACAATTTTATTTATGAGAGTATCTTTGTCTCTCTAGTACTTTCCAAACTTCAATTAAGTGCTAGGAGATTTATGTGCATTATCTTGGATATGGCTTTACCTGAGTCTGTGTTGCTCAAATTGGGGTACCAGAATTCCCTGAGAGAACTTGAATTTGTGCTGAGGGAACTTAAAAACCTCAGAATAAATATGGGATAAGTAATTGTTTAAAAAAAAAACGCACACAAAAAAACAAAACCAACTAATTGAACAGAAATAATCCCTGATTCACATAAAAACTTGTACAGAAATGTTTATAGCAGATTTAGTCATAATCAGCAGAAATTGCAAACAACCCAACCAGTGAGTAAGGAAACTGTGGTATGTCCACACAACAGTTCACTACTCCACTATAAAAGGAACAGACTATTGATTCATGCAACAGTATGGATGAATCTCACATGCCTTATATTAAGTAAAATAAAGCAGCTTTTTTCAAAAGAGTTCATGGAGTTTATGCTCAAAGATATGACATTCTGGAAAAGGCAAGTTATAAGAATGGAGAACAGATCAGTGTCTCCAGGAGCTGGAGTAGGAGAAGATTGACTACAAAGGGGCAGTCTGGGGAGTAATGGAGCTGTCGTATACCTTGTTGTGGCATGGTTACGTGACTGTATACATTTGTTTGTACTCATAGAACATACACTCAGAAAAGTGCGTTTTACTGTATATTAAATTAAAAAAAACCATTTTAATGCCAAGAAGCTAACACAGGCGGCTTAAAATTTGTGCTTTCACTATAGTAATTTGTTACACTTTTCAGAAGTCATTTCACTATATATTTCCAAAGCCATCACATTGCTCATAGCTTTTCATCCAATAATCCCATGCTGATAACTTTATCCTAAGAAAGTAATTTAAAAATATGGGAAACGTATATACTTAGGGATGTCTATTGTCTTTTTAATAGATGAAAATGCTGTTTATTGCTTTTATTTTCATTGCTATGTTTGCTAGAAAAATTATATATTTTCTCATGCTTATTGACCAGCTTTGTGTGAGCGAATGAGATTAGTATCCTCCAGTGGTTGAAGAGTAGCAGAACTTCTGTTCTTCTCTACTCAGTAACCACACAGAGTCATCCATTTCTGTGAAATAATTAGAAATAGATAAAATTTCTACTGTTGCTGCTGTAGATTAATAAACACATTTTAATAAAAAAAAATTATGGCTACAAGCCAGACTCTTTAGGGAGATTTTGGTTTAAGAGTCTTTCAGTATATAACAAATTTGGAAATTTATCCTAAAATTTTTGTTCCTTTAATCTAACCTGGACCCCTATTTAAGTTTTAGAATATGAGAAGTTAAAGCAGAATAATGCAGAATATGAGAAATTGAAACTCCAGGTTCTGTGTATTTGAAAGCTTATAGTTTTGAACTCTGCCCTCTATTCTGTACAGACAGTGTTCTCTACACAGTGATTTAGCTGTGAGCAAAGCAGACAATAGTTCCTTCTCTCATGGAGCTCATACTCTAGCTTATTCTGAAATTGCAACAGATAGTTTTGTTCCTCTTTATGTTTTTCACCCTTTTGTGAAATGCACAGGTCTTCTGTAAAGTTAATAATTTGGACAAAACATGGAAATGTGAATCCTACTATGTTTTTTAAGGATGCAATTTCCTGTGTTTTCCTCTACCTTTTTCCTATATTTCAATCACTGCCCCACTTCCAGAGAAAACTTTTTCTGTTCTTTGCTTTTCCCCTTACGTTTTCTGTATAGGTGAACTTGCTTTGGATTTCAGTGAGAAATATAGAAGCAATACAAAAACATTTCCTTATCCTACCACTGAATTCACTAACATGCATGCTTCTGAGCTCATATCCTCTGCCTCTTGTCCTAGTGTTATGGAGCCCTCAGTGTGCCTATCTTAGGTCAATCCATCCCCTTGAATACTGCATCAAATCCTGTCTGCCTATTCATGGAGTTTGCTTCTATAATTATCCACAGTCATTCCTAAATTATCAGTTTCTACCATCAGCATAAAAACATGATACATCTCTAATCTTAAAAGGTCATCCCAAGATGCCATGTCTCATTATAGCCATGATCCCACATTTTTCCTTTTATAGAAAACTTCCTGAAGACGTTGTTTATAGATGCTGTCTTGTTTCCTTGCCTCTCAATCTCTAGTGGAATCATAACAATCAAGTTTCCATCCTTATCATTCCATTCGACTTTTACAAAGATTACCAAAGACCTCCATGTTGCTGAAGTCAGTGTCAGTATTTGGTCCTCGTTTCAAGAGCCTATGATAGAGCTTTTTACTCTCACCTCTTGAAGCCCTTTCTTTACTTGGCTCTGGAGATATTCCACACGAATTCCCTCACAGACCACTATCAATCATCTTCCTTTCCTGCAGTATCTTCCTTTTCTTTTCTTTACTTTCTTTTCTTTTCTTTTCTTTTCTTTTCTTTTCTTTCCTTTCCTTTCCTTTCCTTTCTTTTTTCTTTTCTTTTCTTTCAAATGCTGGAGAACCCAGGACTCTGTCCTCAGTTCTCTTCTTTCCTCTATCTATACTCACACCCTAGATGGTCTTGTCCCAGGACCTGAATAAGTACAGGCTGATTAGGCCCAAATTTTGTCTTCAGCCTGGAATTGCCTCTGAACTATAGGCTACTCCTAATATCTGACTGGATGTCTCTCTAGCATCTCAAATTTAAGATGTCTAAAAAGTGAACTCCTGATTTCTCACTCTTCACCAATCCTGCTCTTACTCCTCCTACAGGGTCCCCATCACAGCAAATAGCACTTCGTTCACTGAGTTGCTCAAAAATCTTGGAATCAGCTTTCACTCCTCTGTTTTTCTGATGTCCCAGACTTAGTTAGGAAAAGATATCCCAAAGCTGACCATGTCTTTCCTCTTAGTGTTCAAGCCACCACCATCTCTTGACTGACGACCTGCCTCCCAATCGATCTCCCTGTTTCTCTAGCCAGACTGTGTCACTGTCCTTCTCTGAGCATCCAGTGGTTCCCCATAACATTTAGACTAAAATCTAAAGACTTTGCTATGGCCTACCCATACCTGCATGATCTGTCTCCTGATGACTTCTCCAACCTCATTTCCTAACACTTCTCTTAAATATTTGTCTACATACTGCTCCTTAAATATCTCAAGATTATATACACTCCAGGGATTTTACACTTGCTATCTTATCTCCCTGGAATACTCCTCACTCAGCTATTTGTAGGACTGCCATGCTGCCTGCCTGGAATATAAATTATGTCTCCTACTTTGATGATAAGCAGCTTCTCTGTTTGCATGTCTCACCTCATTTTCTTCATATTACTCATCTCTACCTTGTACATTATTTACCAATAATAAAAATCCTCCAACTAGAAGATAAGAAGATAAGCTCCATGAGGGTATGGGGTTATTGTCTTTGGTTCATTAGTATATTCTAAGGGCCTGGCACATAGTAAGGTCCCAAGAAATATGGTTTGAACTAATGGGGTTGCCAAAATTAACAAATAAAAATACAAGTTAAAAATGTCTAGTTAGATTTGAATTTTAGATAAAAAGCAATTTTTTTGGTATAAGTATGTTCTAAATATTTTCTATATTTTATCTGGCAGTCCTATGAATTAATGAATTATTAACATTGAATAAGCCCAAGTTATCTAATATTTGTTAAATATTAGTAGCCATCATCTAGATGATGACAGAGTAGGCATTCAAATGTTTGACAACAAAATTTGAAAATGAACATCTCTCTCCTAAGGTCTGTATTGTGAGATGCTAGCAGATAGGTCTATTTAGGGGCAGATTTCTGATGTGCACTATTAGGATAATATGAAGACTATTAGAAGAGTCATATAGACCTGGGTAACTAAAATTCAAGAACATAATGCTGAAGGATTTTAATCCAGCAAAGTATATTTAATTACTTATAAATATCAGGGTCGAGTTATTTATAGATGGGGATAATCAGCTAGCAATGTGAATATTACTTAAATGGCATGATGTAGAAGAGAGTACTAGATTGGGAGTTTGGAGATACAGGTTGTGGCCTCTGCGTGTCAGTTCAGCTATGTGAGTGGTTGTATCATATGACCATGCTGGGCTCCATTTCTTCATCTGTAAATTAATGGTGTTTGGCTCTTTAATTTCTCAAATTCTTTAAAGCTAAAATCTCCTTTGCTGTATATTGAAAATATACATTTCTTAGATGAAAAAATCATCTGCTAAAATGATGTTATATATTTTGCTATGGTTGGAAAACTATGTGGGAAGGTCTTGGACAAGTATAAACTTAAATATTATTTTGGATATCTATGCTTAAAAATTCATTTTTCCTGAAAAATGAGATATTTGTTTATTCATTCATCCAAAATTATTGAGATAATTTCCATGTATGATTATTTTTGCTTTTGGAGATACTAAATGACTATAATAAGATTGTCTGTGCCCTTCAAGGAACTCATGGCCTGGTCCTGGGAGAAATACATGGCAAGGCCAGTATGAATTGTTATGATAGAAGTAAATACCAAGTAGCATGAAGACAGAAAAGAGGAAGAGATAAATGTCCCCCTTTTAGTAGAGATTGAAGTGAGGATAAAGATAGTTAGAAAATATCTAACAGAAATATATATCTTGAAAGATGAGAGAGACACGGCATTGTAGAAAGAGTAGATGCAGTCAGTATCTATGTGTGAATTTGTATAATTGTTTTTTTCATGGTCAATGTCCATGTGTGACTTTGTATAATCAGTCTATGTCTATGTGTGAATTTGTATAACTGCTTTTTTCATGGTCAATGTCCATGTGTGAATTTGTGTAATTGCTTTTTTCATGATCAATGTCCATGTGTGAATTTGTATAATTGCTTTTTTCTTCAGTGCCACTTTTCTAATCCACATAATGGAGCTCATACATACCTCCAACCATTCTGGGCAGTGTTGAATGAAAATGTCTGACACACTGAGTTCAGTGTAATTTCCTGAATCTCAACTACACTTTTAAGAAATACGCTATCAATTTCTCATTGATGATGATTAGTAATTTTTAAAGGCTTTAGTTATTGGTGGATCAGTGCCAATACATGTCAGAGATTACAGCCATCTTTGGGAAATAGAGAAAAATAAGAATGAAGTCACACAGTTGTATTAATGTAAAATTATTTATTCTTTTTTGGGAAGCATTGTCTTTTATCCTGAGATTAAGCCCCGCCTAGTTCTTTGGCTGTAAAATATACTTTCTTTTATGAAAGTTTGATTAAGGAGATGGTGATTGATTGATTGATTGATTGATTTAAAAAATAATGTCTATACTTTACAAAATGCAAAGTCAGCAGTAATATGCCAGTCATATAAATATTTTGAAAATTTAACATTTTTTGAAATTTTACTAAACTGAAAAATTATGATAACCATTGAATAAGATTATTTTCCTTATGATGAATGGAGCTCTACATACTGCTTCCTTCATTAAGTAAAAACGAATTCTCATTTTAAAAATATATTTAAGGGGCTCCTGGGTGGTGCAATCAGTTGAATGTCCAACTCTTGATTTCGGCTCAGGTCGCAATCTCCAGCTTGTGGGATCAAGACCTGGGTTGGGCTCTGTGCTCAGCGTGGAGTCTGCCTTGGATTCTCTCTTCCCTCTCCCTCTGCTCTTCCCCTCCTCCCCACTCTCTCTCTCTTTCTCTAAAATAAATAAATAAATCTTTAAAAATATATATATATATGTTTAACACATAGTCAATATTCTCTGACATTAATAAAGCCATACATTTGCAAGGGATATCATTAATGATTTAAAATAAAAATTCAGAATGGTTCTAATACAGTTCTAATAGTTCTATTCATTTACTCCCTCACTCAACAGCTGTGGAGCACCTACTCTGTGGCTGACACGATTGTAGGTGCTTAATTCAGCTCTGAACAGGAAAGACTAGATCTTTGTCCTTACGGAACTGATATCCCAGTGAAGGAGATAGGCAATAAACAAACAAATCATATTTAATATATTATTATCATTGCATCAAGTTATTTGCACAAGAGTACTTGGCCAGTGCGGAACTTAGCTCTTATAATTCTAATATTCTCTGGACAAATTGTTCACAGGGTTTCGAAAATTGCTCAACTTACTAGTGGAATTATGAAAGGCTAGTTCCGTAAGAGTAAGACTGCTTTGGTTTTATCTCTCTGGGACATTTATTAGGTGGCTAACTTAGGTAAAGTCTGAAGCTCACTTTTCTCCATCTATAAAATGGACATGAGAGAATATTGAAAGATACTGATTAAAAGAAATAATGTAGGTAAAGTGCAACTTGGTTAGTGCTCAACAAGTCTTTGATGCTATTACCATTATCATTAAATATTAGTTTATATTTATGCTCAAGAACAAACAGAATAGGGTGTCTTTGCAGGTACGATAACAAGAAAATTCTGGCCCCTTGTCTTAAACTACTTACTGGTTGCTGACTCATAAGAGACTTTTGTTGCAGCAAAGTTTAAGAGATCTGTTTTGACTTTATAATTACACATTGATCAAATGAACTCCAGTGAAGTTCACTTTTTTTATTTGATAACTTAAGGGAGACTTTATAAAAAGCATAGCTGGCACTGTTGCCTGGGCAGCTGATTAAGCTCTCAGCAGTGTGCCTGATAACTGCGCGAAGTCACTGGCACTCTGTCACTCTGATTACTTGGTAGACTCTGGATGAGGAGCCATAATATATATGAAGGTGCAGTTTGCATCAATGACTAAGATGATCTAAAAAAAAAAAAAGAAGAAGATGGATAGGATATCTTATGTGCTTTCTTTTTCCATTTTGTGATCCTCACTTCTGGTTTAAATTTAAAAGCAAAACATTTATTTTCTTATTTATTTTGTATATTTGATAAATATTTAGAATGACTACTATGGTCTAGGCTCTCACTGAAAATTCTGAGCTTTACCTGACAAATAGGGTACATATGATAACTTTACAACCTAGAATCTGCAAGTAACATGTTTTATTTGACAGGCAATTCTTCATTAGCAAGTCCTTTTTTTTAATTTATTTTTTTTTAAAGGCAGAGAGATAGCATGAGAGCCTGTGAGGGGGGAGGGAGGGACAGAAGGAGAGAGAAAGAAAGAATCCTAAGCAGACTTCATGCCCAGCACAGACCCTGATGTCAGCCTCAATCTCATGACCCTGAGGTCATGACCTGAGCCAGAATCAAGAGCTGGACGCTTAACTGACTGAGCCACCCATGTGCCCCTCTTCATTAGAAAGTCTTAAAAAAAATCATAAAAATTAGAGAAGCAGTATGAAGCAGTTGTTGTGAAAAAAGTTGGAGGTTTGGAGCCAGATAGATGTACATCAAAATCCTAATTCTTTTATTTATTAGCTGTGTAAGTGACCTCTTGGTACTTCACTTTCCTCTTTGGTAAAATGACAAGGATAGTATCTAGTTCAGCAATTGGATGAAATAAGGTAGATGAAACTACTGCCACTCAATAGAGATCAATAAATGTTCGTTTTCTTTCTGTTCTTCTTGGCTCTGCAAGAGAGACCTTAAGTGTAACTATGGATGTACTTGATTTTTATCCATTCATTGGTTCATTCATTGAACAAACAATTTTTGAGTGATCCCAATGAGGTAGAAAATATGGACATTTGAATGGTCACACTGCAAAGAGCCCTACACTGCTCAAACATTGTGACTCCCATGAGGGCTGGCTAGTTCCTCAGAAGTTGGGGGAATCAATGCCATCCAGTACAGCCAAACAGAAGCTAAGAATTGCTGTCCACCAAACATGGGGAAAGTTGGAACAACTGTCATTTTCATTGTGGGCAAGACTGCTTGAAGGAAAATGCTCATTTATTAATAGGGGAATACTTTAAAGTGATCCTCTGAGTTTGATTTTTCAACATTTAAAAAATTACGTAAAACATGTTGAATCAAATTTTATACAAGTGCTATGGAAAGATAATAAATTGAATTTTGGGATGATAGGTTAAGTACTGAACTGAGCCTACAGGCTGAGTGATTGATGAAATGTGATTGCCAAATATGGACAACAAAAGTGTGTTTGTGTGTATCAGTGTGTGTATGTTTGCTCGTTTGAGAAGGAGATAGGTTCCCCAGACACTGCAGGGGATTCAGGTATACTTTTCCCTTTTGCTGTTGCTTAGAGGGCAGGACAAACCTTGGGAAAAGGAGCTATTGGGCATGAGGAAGTTTTCAAAATGAACTCTTGTGTCCCTTGTGGGAAGTGGGCAATGTCCTGTCTTCTATTTCCCCAGTTTCCTGAAGAAAAAATCCTTGGCCTGATTAACAATTATGGTTCAGACCATGACAATTATGGTTCACGACATTAAAAATAAACAGTCTATTTTTACTCCTGATATTCTAAGGATCATGCTCGATGCTGGGCATACAAAAATGAAAAGAGCACCATCTCTTTTAAGTGTGCTGCATAGAGGTGGGGGGCTGGGTATAGACACATTAATAAATAAATACAATAGAGTGTTACAAATACTATGATCAATATCTCTATATGTTATAGTGTGGACATCAACGTGGGAATGGTCACTTTTTTTCCTGTCAGTCAAGGTTAAGTCAGAAAAATAAAAGTTACTCTGTGTAGTCCAGTTTTGAGAAATTAAGTCAAAGAATTAGAGGCTTTATATCTTTGGAAGAAATGGGGAATCATAATTTATAAAAATAGCCACCAATGTTCTTAGCCTGGGTGACCAGAGTATATAGTTTTTTAGAGTTCATTGGGAAGCCATTATAATATTTCACAATTTCTGGGAAACGCCTATTAACTACCTCACCCACAGTAGCGAAGTGGGTGATTCTCAAGAGCATTGGGGTGGTTTTCAAAACCGTTGCCCTTACCAGCTCTCTCCTCCACCCCAAAGTAAATATATTTACATACTATCTACCTTAATTGGATTCCCAGTTTTCTTTCTTTCAAAGTCTTTTTTTCCTTTTTATTTTCTTTGCTATATCACAGGCGTATGGTTGAGTTGAGGAAGTAGTTAAGGATGCCAGAGACCTATTAACTGAAGATGCCAAGAAATATCCAGAAGAGGAATTCATTCTAAGGAGAGAGAATTGGTGCATACTAGTTAGATTCAAAGAAACATAGGCAAGGTGGGAGGGAAGGAATGACTTAGATACCACCATGTCAAGCACACAGATTCTTCGTAGACTGAATCACCTAGGACTTGCTTGCACTAGGGCAAACAATTATAATAGAAAAGAGTGAAATACGCAAAGATCTGAACTGGTACAGAATGGCAGCACACTGGTCCAGGCAACTTACGCAGTGATGAGCAAGGTGAGGAATGACTGTTACTGTTAAGCTTAATTCAAGAAATATTTCTCCCGCTCCCAACTTATAAGTTAATAACCTGTACTTAAACAGACAGAAGATTGGAGAAACTGGCTTTAAGTGACCCTTTTTCATAGTCAACAAATCTCTACTAAATTCTCCACTAGTTCCCCCCATCAGCTGTCTTAGATTCCTCCTTCTATTTCCCTTACCTACTCTGCTTCAGGCACACTGACCTATTTTCTGTTTCTCAAATACCAAATGTGTTATTTCATATTCAAGACCTTTGCACTTGCTCCCTTACTTTCTTCAGGTCCTCATTCAAATACCACCTTCTCAGGGAACTCTCCCCTGAACTGTACCCCTTAACCTTCCAGCCTGTCTTAACTCGGCATTGTGGATAAATGTCACTCACAATTTCCCCCAATATTTAACACTTCCTCTCCTCATTTGATCATGTCTCATATTGTGTGAATCTAATACAGATTCCAGTTTTTCTAATGTAGAATTTTTTTAAAGGCTTTCTTGACAGTGGAGTAGGGACACCGCTAATCAGATGGAAGGTTTTAACTTGGAAGGGAGCTGTGTGACAAACAGGCTGAACCCAGGCATTCATTGTGCTAATGCAAGTGTTAGCAGAAGCCATGAGCTCCTGGGTTGACAGCAGAGAAAGCAGCCCTGCTGATTGTGCAGAGGTTAATGCCAGTAACAGC
Organism: Ursus arctos; assembly: GCF_023065955.2. NCBI lineage: Eukaryota > Metazoa > Chordata > Mammalia > Carnivora > Ursidae > Ursus > Ursus arctos. Next base: position 48,239,115 of record NW_026622786.1, on the reverse strand, counting down.
AGCAGCAGCAACTTCCTAGGTGGTCGGTTTTATAATATAGTTTTGGGGCTGGTTGCTGTGTGCACTTTCTATTAGTTCTTAATGAATTCCTTCCTGCTGAGTCAGCTAGTGGCTTCTATTGTCTGCATTTAAGACTCTGACTTATAAACACGCATGTATTTTTCCTCATGACATCCCACATATTATTTACTGATTGTGGTGCTTATTGTCTGCTAGAATGTGTCCCCTAGAACAGTGCATGGTTCATAGTAAGTATTCAATAAATGTATGATGACTAGAAAAATGGGCTAACCATGACAGATCCCCTTTTGATCTCTAGATACTTTTAGCCATTGGTTTTAGTTATTGCTTATTACATAAATTGTCCCAGATTTTCATGGCTTAAACTTCATTATCTTAAACAGTTATTATGGGTTAAAAATCTGGGAATGGCTTAGCTGAGTGGTTTTGGCTCAGGGTTTCTCATGAGGTTGCCATCCAGATGTTGGCAAGGGCTGCAGTTATCCGACAGCTTGACTGGGGCTCAAGGATTTGCTTCCAAGATAGCTCACTCATATAGCTGCTGGAAGGAAGCCTTAGTTCCTTGCTGTGTGAGCCTCTCCATAGGTTGCTTGAATGTCCTCATCGTATGGCTGCTGGTTTCTTCTCTGGAACAAATAATGAGAGAGAGAAAAAGAGAGAAATATAATATATTTTATGACCTAGTCTCAGAAGTCTAACACAACCACTTCCTTCACATTCTAGTAATTTGAATCACTCGGCACTGCTCACACTCAAGAGAAGGGGAATTAGCCTTCTGAAGAGAGAAGTATCAAATAATTTTTGGGCACATTTTAAAACCAACACCACTAAAGCATGCAGGGAAAAATGCCGTCAGCCTATTTCCCATCTTTTTCTTGGACTGCTATCAAATATTTCTTCATGTCCTTTTCCTTAGTAATCATACTCCAATATTATTTGGAGAATCAATATGCCAATCTACAATACCATATCTTCTGTCTCTTTGAGGTTTGATTTGGCCATGTGATAAGGTTCTGGGAGGCTGCTGACTCAACAGGAGATGAACTCTTTTCATACCTCTGTCCTTTCCGCCTTCCTGCTCTTTGAAATGTGAACATGGTGGTGGGCTCTCCAGGACACCATCTGGACCATGAGCAATCTTGAGAACGAAATATATAAAGCACAGAAGTGCAAAGGATGAGGATTGTGGAATCACCAAAAAAGCTGTGGACTGACTACCTCTTCTATCTTGCTTAACACAATACTACTTTGGGTTATTTATTGTCAAACTAATTCTAATACCTGTATCCTTGGAAAAGTGATTCAGCTTGTCTTTTTTTACTCCCTGTCTTGGGAAATTGTCCTACCCCACAGGAACTTGTGGGCAGAGCTTAAATGGAAAGTCTTTGATCCCAGTCCAGGTCTGTTTCTCCCCCATCGCATAGATTCCGTGGAGGCAGAGGGAAGTCCTTTCCTAGTCGTCTTGGAAAAGCCAGAAACTACCGAAATTTTCTTTCTGTTCTTTAGATATCAGGGGTTTTGTATCATAACAACCTTGAGAAAAGTCTCACAAATGCTTTATTAATTGTGGTTTTAAGTGAGATGAATATCTCCCAGCAGGAGAGAGATTGCATTTCGTTTTCGTTCTGGCTGTCTGCAGAGCTCAGCATTTTATTCTACACTCTGTAGCTCACTGAGATTTCTGATATCCTTTACACTCAAACCCATCTCTTACGGTCCTTTCCAGACTCTAGAAGACCCCCTATAATGACAACGATATATTGTCAAAACTTTTATTTCTTTTTTAATGTTCTACGTACCTTACAGTGATTGTTTCTAATGCTCGTGGCCATTTGGAACAGTAGCATGATTACTATCTCCAGTTAAAAAGGAAGAAATCAAGCCCTGGAACCTTGCTCAGGGTCACAGAGTTCAAAAGTGGCTAAGCATGGATCCAAATCAGGCTCAGAATGACCCCAGAGCCAGTGTTCTTTCCACTTCGCCGGCTCCTAAACTCCACTGAGATCTTGCTGGACACAGTTACAGTAGAAAGTATAAATATGGATTGAAAATTACAACGTAATTGCCAAACTGGCTGACTTCAGCATACGCAGTCTTGGGAATCCATCTGTCCACAACATTTTTTTCTTAATAGAATTTGTTGAAACCAGATCAGCACATCCTTGCTAGTGGGGGTCATTGGCCAGGCTATGGGAATCACTTCATGAAATGAGTGTTTATTGAAGTAGAATTTTTCCAGAAAGTTGTGTTTTAAGTGAAAACACTCAGTGGTAAGTGGTTAGACCTTGCCCACCTCTTGCTCACCTTTTCCTCAGGTCCTATCAGATGGGCAGCAGCAACAATGGAAACCACAGACCTGCCAGGTATAGTGAAGGCTGCAAGGGGCAGGAGGGAGGAGGATGGAAGAAAAAGAGAGATGGTAGGAGCATTCACATATATTTCCACCTAGCACAGTACATTTTTTCATTATGTAATTTGAATTAATGTTTTACTTAACTTTCACATACCCTAATGGCTAGGTTTTATTAATCATATTTTATAAATGGAGAAGCTGATGGTCAGGGAGTTTAAGGTCAACAAAATCATAAGTGCAGAGAATGATCAGGTTAACGTTTAAATTCAGAGTTGTCTGATTCCAAAACTCATGCTCCTTGTGGTATATCATGTTACCTCTTCACACGTAGTAATATTAATATTTTATGTTTTTATTTTGCTTTCTATTTTACATATATTCCCTCATTTACTTTCATAATAATTTCATAACACACTTGTGATGGTTAATTGTATGTCATCTTGGCTAGGCTGCAGTGCCCAGGTGTTTGGTTAAATATTATTCTAGATGTTTCCATAGAGGTATTTTTGATTAGATTAATATTTAAATCAGTAGATGTTGAGTAAAGCAGATAATGTGGGCGGGCCTCATACAATCAGTTAAAGGCTTTAATAGGAAAAGAATGACCTCTCCAGAGGAAGGGGCATTTCTGCTAACGAACTGTCTTTGGACTTGAACTCCCAAGTCTTCCCCGAGTCTCCAGTCTGCCAACCTACCCTGCTGGTTTTGGACTTGTCAAGCCGCTCCAATTGTGTGAGCCAATTCCTTAAACTAAATCTTTCCCTCTTTCCATATATATACATCCTGTAGATTCTGTTTTTCTGAAAAACTCTAATACAGTACTCATTATTACCCCTTTTGAGGATGTGTAAAGAGCTCCAGAGAGGTTTAATAATTTGCCTCTTAAACTGGTAAACTCTCCAAGATCACCCAGGTAATAACTGGAGGACCCGATACTCAAAATCCATTTATTTGTCTCAAGCCTATTTCTTTTTGTATTTTTTTTAAAGTATTATTTAAAAGTGAATACACAGTGAAACACAGTTCATTAGTTTCTGTGGCTGTCCTAACAAATTCCCACAAACTTGGTGGCGTTCTGGAGGCCTCAAGTCTGAAATCAGTTTCACTGAACTGAAGTCAGCATGTGGGCAGGGCTCGATGGAGGTTCCAGGAGGAGAATTCATTTCTTTGTCCTTTTCAGCTTCTAGTGGCTGCCTGTATTCCTTGGTTTGTGACCTCCTTCTCCATCTTCGAAGCATATTATTCCAGTCTCTGCTTCCCTCATCACCTCGCCTTTCCCTTGTCTGTGGTCAAGTCTCCTTTTGCCTCCCTCTCTGAACACTGTGATTACATCTGGTTTACCTGGATAATCCAGGATAATCTCTCCCATCTCAAGATCTTCTTTTTAATCATATCTGCAAAGCCTCTTTGGCTGTATAAAGTAACATTCACATGTTCTGGGGATTAGGAGTTGGGTATTTTGGGCGGCCATTATTCAGCCTACAACACTCAGATTTCTTTCTATCTCTTTCCCTCTCCCTCCGTCTCTCTCTCCCTGTAGTATATCGGTTAGTCTAGTTTGGTTATACACATGTGCTTACTCTGCCTTTACTTTCTCATTTACCTTGCTAATTATATTATGAAATAGATTCAGATAAGCGCTCTGAACAGGAGTGGTTAGAAATACTAGAACAAAAGATCTAGAAGATTGTTGAATTAGGATAAACACAGTACATCTGTCCTCAAAAAGTTATGATTTAGAATCCATAGACATCCTCAGAGCCCTTACACTAAGCCTTCTCCCCCAGGGAGGTTGATCAAATCTATTAATTAACTGCAAAGGTGACTTATGAATAACATATTTTTATTTGCTTCCCTTCTATTTAGGAGAATGACCAAAATGTAGGAGACAGGTAGGAAAGGAAGCAGAGGTTACTTGAATCCTCAGGCTTTTAATCAGCTCCCAGATGACTGAGAGCTGACTGGAAATCCGATGCATTTGTGGAGGAAGACTTGCTTTGTTCCTGTGGGTTCTTATTTCCTTCATCCTGGAGAAACCTCCAGGGCCTCATTTACTCAGCTCTCATAGCCATACAGCAAATTCTCTGGTGTCAGCAGCTTATTCTCTCAGCTTTAGCAGTCTGCTGTGACTTTGGGGGTCCTGTTTCAGCCAGGCAGAGCTGTGCACTGACAAGAGAGCTTGAGCTTTGTGGTTAGAAAGACTCACAAAACCCACCACTTAGTATGTGATGTGCGTGAACTTAATGCGCAGAGCTTTGACTCTCCATCAGTGGGATGTGGGTAATATCTTTTGCACATAGAGATTAGAAGGATTGAATACAAGCAAAGCGATTGTTACTGCCTATCCTCTTTTGTATCCCCTCGCACCTGTTATCAGCCTTTGACCTATTACTGCACCTGCTAGAGCGGCAGGCAGAATAAAAAGCACCAGATGTTCCATATTTAGCAGCAGAGCTGTTGGCGCTGCTCTTCTTTGCAGAGACAATGGTAGCCGTGCTAAAGGCGGGGTACAGGGTTTTGACAAAATGGTTGTGATGATACAGTGATTTCCTCCCCAACAGCCATTGCCTCTTCTCAGCTAATAGAACCCCGGTTTTGTCCTGAAATTGGGCAGCCCTGGGCAGCCTGCAGAGGATGGTGCCTGAGTGACTAGTCTAGGCCAATCATGATTATTAGTCATTTTTGTCAGTGATTAGGTCAGGGGTGGCCATGTGATTTCTTTCTGGTGGATGAGACATGAGGGAACCTAAGGGAACTTCTCTGAGGAAATTCAGGGAAAGATTTCCTTCCTTGATTATTAGTTACCCCCAATTCATTTCTTTGGTGAGGGAGTATGGGAGTCCCATCCTGGAGTTATGGGGATGGCTGAACACATGATGCCTGATACTGGACAAATGAGATTGACAGCACTTTATTAGTTACATAGATTCACAGCCCGGGGGGGAGGACACCGTGCCACGCAGGCCACGTGGGGATTGCACTTGGGAAAACAGAGTGGACAACCAAGGGCCATGGATGACAAGCTTTATGGTTTTAAGATAGTGGGGTGCTCCCTGGTTCCTGTGGGAAGATGTGATTGGATTGTTTGAATAGTTTGGTTGGCTGTCAGGGAACTGAAACTTGTAACTTAAGGATAACCAGGAATTTCACTGGTCACCTTGATAGGAAGGATTGTTTAGTTACAGGACGTTATCCACGGAAACAGTATGGAGAGGGAACTTTTAGCCATAGGAGGCCCTCCTAGTTTCTCCAGATGTTAAGACAGCACATAATATTTGGCCTTAATTTTAGGCCATGCACCCTACTGACTTGAGAGAGGTGGGGATGGGCAGGGGAGAGACAGAAGAGAGAGAGCCATTCTTTCTTCCCTTTGGATATTGTCATGTGTAAACATGATGGTTGTAGTTAAAAGCATAACATCAATTGTGCAACCGTGAAAACAAACATTGTAGATATTGCAGGGTCAGGGGAGAAAAAAGAGAGAGCAAGACTGGGTTCCTGATGGATTCTTTGAAATTGCTCAACTTTCCCTGAAATCTTCTACTACCAGACTTCTTTTATGTGACAATAAACCTCTACTATTGAACCACTTTTAGTCTGTTATTCTGACCCTTGTGGTTGAAGTATCCTGACGAGGAACTCTAGATGCTTCTACTATCTCCTAGGGACATGTTTCCTGTAATTTTATATATGTCTGTTTGTTTGTTTGCTTGTTTCAAATTTTTATTTAAATTCCAGTTAGTTAACATGTAGTGTAAGATTAGTTCCAGGAATAGAATTTAGTGATTCATCACTTACATACAACACCCAGTGCTCATCACAACAAGTGCCTTCCTTAATATATATATCTTTTTATATATATTTCATATAATGTCTTTTCTGTGACTAATGTGGTGATTGTCTTGTATTGCATTAGTTACAGTTATACTGTAAGGGTGGTGCAGAGTGCATCTTGGGCCAAAGTGAAGGAAAAGTCAGAGAGAAAACTCCAGTGGAAAGCTATTGAGTCCCTCCCCCTGCTGCCCACCTCAAAAAGAGAATCTGACTTTTATTTGACCCTTAAGCAGAATTTTCACAAAATTTAAGTCGTTACTAATTCCTTTGTCAATCCCTAAAGTATAAATTTACCCTCAGGCCATTGAGTAATCTCAGGCTGCCTTATATGTGACTTGGACGAAGACGGGGTTGCTATGTATCTTATTTTTCACCTATTTTGTAGTTCATGAAAAATATATAGTTAACCTAAATTATCTACCTTAGAAATATGACAAAATAAGCCAAAAATCAAATAAGGATCATATCCTAGAATAATGGAGAATATACTTTCAGATTCCTGTCTTTTTTGCATATATATATATTTAATAAAAATAAACAATAAAAATAGAATGATGCTGCATTTTTATTTTGTAGAAAAATAGAACAATTTGATGATTACCAAGATTATTACCATGATATTACCAAATGACTTTATTTGCTTAAACCATGACTCAAATTGTTTCTGAGCCTTTAAATGTTCTTTGCTGTCATTTTGAAAATTATCTATATTAAAACTTGTGTAATAAAATATTTTAAAATCCTTCTAATAAATTTTCAATACAAGCTTTATAAAATTCAACAATATATTAGTTTCAGGTGTTAAAATACAATTTTCAAAATACTCATATGCAATATCTTTTCTACTAAAGCAATGGAAGTTATTGGATTTTGGAGACTGAAAAAAATCTCATGAATTGCACTTAATAGAAAAAAGTTTATGCTCTGAAACTAATAAAAACATTTAATCAATTCAACCCATTGAAGAATTATACTAGGTCAAGAAAGAGTAGTTTTACCTAATCTTGAGGAGTCTCTGAAGGTCACTTGCCACATTAGACCTCTGTGCAAGCCAGAGGCCATCCCCTCTCTGGGCAATACCTTGTGAACACGTCTAACAGGTGCTCTCAGCCTTTAGTTGCTCTCCTTCACTTGGTCTCTAGGTAGTAGGGTCAGTGAATGAAGAGCCTTGTATGCCATGCTAAGGAGCTTTTATGCAATTCTGTAGTATTTGGGAATCCTTCCAAGATTTAAGCCAGAAGGTTTGGATATGATTTCATTAGCTTTATAGCAGGACCACCTTGGTGAAGGATACTTGAGAGGAGAATGAGACTGGAGCTACTGAGAAGGTGGTTACCATGGTCAGGAGAAACAGAACAAAGACCTGAGCTTACACAGAAGCATGGCAGCTGCCACGATAGCCAGGGAGGTAAAACGAAAAGATCCCAAAAGAATATGTGGGGGAAGAGAGAGGGAAATGGAACAGTGAGGGGGATGAGGCAAGCTACTTAGAATTATGTCTACTGTAAAATGGAATTGACTCTAAGGTCTGAGGTGACCAGGAGCATAGCCATAGGGTTGTAGCACCAACTGTAGCCTCCTAAGAGATGATACAGTCTAAGGACTTCTTGTTTTGTTTCCTTTTATTCTCTGCTTTTCTTTTTCTCTTTCTTTCATTTCTGATCTTTCTTTCTTTCTTTTTCTTTTTTTAACTCTCAGTTTTCAATTCTGCTTCAGATGGTTGAGGTGCCAAGATAAATGATCTCTTGATTACATATTTCAGTGATACATGTAAGTGAGTAAAACGTGACTCATGTTGTCTTATATTGTAAGCTCTCGACGGTCAGGGACCAGGCCGAACTTTCTAAAGCTCATCTTAGGCACCTCACAAACCGTAAAAATGATAATATTTTCACTACAAAAGACTCTAGAAGGAGAAGCATAGAGCATAATTTGAAAGATTTTAGCTTCGAGTAGAGATATCTAAATAAAACTAAATAAGTAAAAAAATCAGAGAAGAAAGTGTATCAGTTATAACCTCAAAAATTAAAATAATGTATACAATTTGTTTAATTTCTCAATAATTACTTATTAATATATTACTTCTTATTTATGAATATATTCTATGTGCAAAGCATAGCATGAATAAAATTGTTCTATCAATTGTTTTATTAATAAATCAGAAAATATCCACAATCCAAATGATGGTTTCTGAATTGAAAGTGACTAAATTCTTAAAAATATTAATTTCTTTAAGTCAGAAATTTTAGTCATGTTTGCAACATAGCAAAGTGTTTTCAATTTCCTAATGAGACTTTTGTAAAATTTTGAAAATGTATAAAATGTAAATTTATTTAAACTGAAAATTATGCCAGAGGACATTTAGAGGTAAATGGGGGGAGAGGGATGCTGCTGGGATATCAAATGATTTTAATTATTAATTAAGATACATTTTACAAAAGTTATGCCATGGGGTAAATGGAATGTATACCCAGAATGGGCTCAATATTTTGCCATTTCTTTTTGCCATTTCTTAGTTGAGTCACCTTTATCAAGTCATTTCCTTTTTTCCCATCCTCAGTTTCGCCACTTGTTAAATAGGCTGTAATTCATATTTTCTTTGCAAGATCATTGCTAGCATTAGAAAGAATACAAGAAATCACCCAGCATGACATGAACACTTGCTCAAGTAGCTCTTGTTGGTTTGCAGTTACCATTTTAAGGCCGAGCGCAGGAATTAAAAAAATCACTTTGATAATCCACTATGATAATTTCTTTACATGAATCATGGGAGTATACAAGTTTTCTTAAGGATTCCAAAAGGTGCAAATAAACAAAATGCTTTAAATATCAGTTCACCCTAAAGAATCCAAGTAAGAGAACATTAGAATGCTACACTTCTTACTTGATCACAATTGTTAATAACAATGTTTATATAGCTTCAGATATCCACCAACCACATAGTATAAAAATCTGACCAGTTGAGCATAATCAGTATTAAATTATTTTACTTGTAAAAGAAAGATGAGACAAATGCCCGTGATTTTAAATTGTACATTATGCATTTTTTTGTGGAATTTTTTAAAAAAGATTGGTTGATTGATTGATTGATTGATTGATTTGAGAGAGAGAGAGAGAGCACTCAAGCAGGGCAAGGGGCAGATGGAGAGGGAGAAACAGAGTGCTCAAGCAAGCAGGCTCCCCTCTGAGCATAGAGCCCAACAGGGGGCTTGATCTCAAGACCCTGAGATCATGACCCAGCTGAAACCAAGAGTTGGACGCTTAATCGACTGTGCCACCCAGGCACTCTCTTTTCATGGAATTTTATGTACAAAAGTACATTTGCCATATGTACAGGTAATGGAACTAAACAGAATGTATCATTAGAATCAGGGATAAGGAAGGGAATATTCAGCACATCGTTGCAATTATTGACATTGAACTGCATTCCCTAAAAGGACTAAAAGTCTAATAATTGCCTAAGGGATTGCTTTTTGTCTGGAAACATCTGTTGGTTGGTCCATAAACTTCTACCTGTATTTTATGTTCTTGATGGAAATATTTTTTCCAAAGAATTAGATTTCCTTGACATCTACTTAAATTTATTCTATCTTCTCATGCTGGCTTAAATCTGGTTACTTTCACGGTACTTTGTGGCTAACAGAGTCAGGCATATGGAAATATGTGCAAGGTTGTTGATGAATTTTTCACCTTTACACAACAATGCTGCCCCCCAGGCCTTATCTGCTTTAGGGCTTTAAATTAATGTTAAGGCGTTGCAAATACTCTGTGACTGTAAATATGGCAAAATAAAATCCCTTTTGTAAAATGAAAACCAATACATTGTAGAAAGGAAATAAATAGATGAAGAAATTCAGGTGATACAGAGTTTTGAGATACAGGTGAAACAGACTGTAAGGCCACATATTGACAAATTAGCAACCGCTCAGTAATCCAGTATGCCCACAGGAGCCCCAATATATTTCTCTATATACGTAGAGTTATTCTGTGAGAGAATGAAGAGAGAATATTTCTTCTTTTTATTACCCTCAGCATTTTCTATATGAAATATTACTTTATGATCTAGCAAATGGTTATCAAAAAGTGTCAGAAAATCCTCAGCATTTCAGAATAAAACAAGAACTATTTCAGGGAAATTCAGAAGAAAACAAAAACTTGGCCCCAGTAGGTTTGTTTATATGGGTAAACTGAGAAAATGTTGAGCAAGAAAAAAATACCCGCAATGATAATATCAATGCAGTCACATTCTTCAAGATGTACACTATCAGGTGATGACAGGCTAGAGAGCTGCTGCTTCTGCAATTATTTTTTAAAAGATTTATTTATTTTATTTTAGAGAGAAAGAGTGTGTGCAAACGGGGGTAGGGGCAGAAAGAGGGAGATAAGCAGACTCCCGACTGAGCCAGGAGCCAGACACAGGGCTCCATCCCAGGACCCTGAGATCATGACCTGAGTTGAAACCAAGATCTGATGCCTAACCCACTGAGCCACCCAGGCTCCCCTGTCCTGCAATTATTAAGTTTCAGAAGGTCCTTAATATCTATTGCTTGCTTACTTTGTGTTGGTCACTAGCTTGGGCAAGTGTGTGTGTGTGTGTGTGTGTGTGTGTGTGTGAGAGAGAGAGAGAGAGAGAGAGAGAGAGAGAGAAAGAGAGAGAGAGGTTCTTCAGAACAGTCCCATCAGATGGGCAATGTTATCCCCCTTTCCATAGGTGAAATAAGTTGACCAAGGTATCATAGTTAGCAGTGAAAACAGATTATGGGCATTTCTAATTCAAACGTCTATGACCCTTTCTTCCTCTGGTGTTTTCATGTAAGATTTATATGCAGGAGAATGAAGTACCTGGATTGAGAATAACTAAGATAATTTAAATTATAGATGATTTGCATTATTAAGGCAATTACCCTATGTGCTAGACCTCTATGGAAGGACAGCTTAAACAAAAAAACAAAAGCTAAGCAAACTTATCCTCAGCTGTATACTATTATTATTAAACATTATCCAATGGACTAAACAGAGAAAAAAAATTTTTTTTAACTTTACTTAACTAAGGAACAGCATTATTGATTTCTTAACAACTAGACCTACCCTGCATAGGTCTATGCTGGATTTGAACCTTTGAGATAGGCTCAAGGTGATCATTTCCCCCTCAGATGAAGAATCTCTTCCTGTATGTCACTGCCCCGTAGCTGATGTACAAATCAGTGCAAGGAAGGAGAAGAATGGCTTGAACTCTATCAAATTAGCATAGACAATAAATCTCTTTGTCACCATTATTAAAATAACCCTTCTCACAAGAGAAGCTTTGTTATATATATATGGATGATTTTTAAAACATTATTAGAAGTATTATGTACTACAGCCTACCTCTCTATGCTTCAGTATTATTCTCTATACCAGGGGAATAGGAATAGGGTTTCCTGGGTTGTAAAAAATTAATACATGTGAAGCACTTTGACCAGTGCCAGCCACACAGAAACTAGTCAATAAATGTTAGCTTCTTCTTTTCCTTTTGCTGTTTTGTCGTTATTATTATTATTGCTATGGTCAGAGAATAGAAGGTGTTTATAAGCTGAGGAGGGTGGTCATGGAGGGCATTCCAAAGGAATGATGTTCAACTGGGAATAGAAGTAAAAAGGGCATGGGAATTACTCTCAATTAGAGAAAATTAGCACGTGAAGAGGCACAAAGAGGAGAGATCCTCCTACAGTGTTTTCCGCCAGGAAAGGGAGGAAAATTTTGAGTAAGAAGTGAGCAACAGGATTAAATGCCACAGAGTTTGAGGATGGTGAAGACCGAAAAGGAACTTTGGATTTATTGCTCAGGAAGCCACAGTGTTATGGGCTGAATTGTATCTCCTCAAACTTCCTATGTTGAAGGCCTAACACTCAGTACCTCAGAATGTGACTGTATTTGGAGATAGGGACTTTAGAGAAGTGATTAAGTTAAAATGAGTCCATTAGGATGGGCAGTAATCCAGCATGACTGGTGTGCTTATCGGAAGAGGAAATTTAGACTCACAAAAAGAGACACCAGGGATGTGAGCACACAGAATAAAGACCATAGACTATGTGAGGACACAGTGAGGAAATAGCTATCTACAAGCCATAGAGAAACCCCAGAAGAAATCAACCCTGCGGACACATTGATCTTGGAAGTCTAGACTCTAGAATTGTGAGAAAATGAGTTTCTGTTGTTGAAGCCACGGGTCTGTGGCATTTTGTTATGGCAGTCCTAGCAAAAGAATACATTCTGTTACATTCAGAGAGAGTAGATGAGCCAGAATGCAGTAGTTAATGATGAATGGATGGCAAGGAATTAGAAGCTACTGGAAAAGCAAGGGATTTTTAAAAGATTGATAATATACCATGATTTCTCCCCAGAGGATTTGGTTACTGTGGGTATAGTTTCTCCTATGTGACTTTTAGAGTTTGACATTTTTTGCTTTCTTCAAAATTTATTTTTTAATAAAATAATTTTAAAATGTTATATACGGGTAAACTACTTTATCTGTACTTGAGTGTAATAGCTGAATCTATCTTGTGACCACTGGGCAAGTCATGGCATTTGCTTTTATTTATTTATTTATTTATTATTTAACCATTCATTCATTCATTTATTCTTAATTTTTTTTAATTTTTAAAATTTTACTTTATTTAAATTCAATTAATTAACTTACAGTGTATCATTAGTTTCAGAAGTAGAGTTCAATTATTCATCAGTTGCGTGTAATACCCAGTGCTCATTCCATCATGTGCCCCCCTTAATGCACATCACCCAGTTACCCCATCCTCCTGTCCTGTTCCCCTCCAGCAACTTAGTTTCCCAAAGTTAAGAATCTCGTATGCTTTGCCTCCTTCTCTGATTTTGTCTTATTTTTCCCTCCCTTCCCCTATGATGCTCTGTTTTGTTGCTTGGCATTTGCTTTTATAGTTATGATATCAGCTATTCCAAAGTTGGAAATGTAGTTTCCCTAGAGTCAGGAAGATTTCTATTTTTGCAGCAGGTGGGGGTGGGGGATGATCCTGGGGAAGAGATACAAAAGTATTGGGGGTAGTCTTTGTTTCCTTCTAAAATAGTACCCTTGCCTAGAGTTCTAACTCCTATATTACAGAATTAAGGCCACTTACACATTCTACCAAAGGTTAAAAAAATATTTAGCAAGGATTTAGCAGTTTTAAATATGCAAGGTCAAGAATTCAGGTTTTGTAAGAGTTAACTAACTTGATTTAATACCATCCTCCAAAATTAAGCCTATTCTCACTGATGCCAAACTTCTTTGTCTCTCCTCAGTCTTGTATGATGTTCTCATTGTCCTCAGTATGGTTTTGGTCATGTTTTACTTCTATCTGGAATAGCATTCTATCACTAGTGCAAAATATTCTGTATACTTCTCAATTCTACTCATCTTAAGGTCTGCTCCAGTCCTTCCTCTCCTAATGAAGCTTTAGCTATATATTCTAATCAAAAGGAGTCTGCTTTTTTATTATTTCCCACATTGGTTATATTCTTTTCCTCCAGAATAGGATGAAAATTACTAGCCCTGGACTTGGACATTCTTTGGTTCAAATGTGAGATCTTTTATTTGACAGCCATTCAACTTTGGGCGAATTGGTTAATTTCTCTGAAACTTTATTTTCTTGGGAAAGTACGTGAGTCATAGGATTGTGTTAATGATTAAATCAGACTCTGTGTTTGATGTACAGAGCGTATAGCTGATGACCAAGAGTCTGTGTTCTCTTGGTTAGAAGGAAAAGTAACTTATTCTAAATACAAATGAGGTTATCCTAAAGACATAAGGATGTCTCAAAATAATCCAGGACAGACTGAACAACCAGGCTGCAGAGTCAGTGGGAACTGAGGTAATCCTGAGTGCCAGCCACTTCCCCATTTTGTCTTTCTGTCGCATGGCATCCTGTTTCCTTTCTGCATAGCTACTCTTGATCTCTCTCTCCCAGCCAGCTTCTCTGAGTCTCAATTTCCTCCTAACATATGGCTCTGACATGGCCATTGCAGCCCAAAGCCTAGATGAACCTTCAGCTTAAGTGCCCCAAATCACAGGTGACTGTGTTTCTTGTTCTTTTAGTTCAAATTCCTCAAGGAGAGAATCGAATAGGCTTGGCTTCTCTTCAAATGAGACCACCAAAATTGATGTTCTGCCTAGAATGGGCCACCTCTGCCACGGGCCAGCCCTTTCACGCTCATTGGTTACCTGGCCACTTTGCAGTGTGCACTTACCATATGGGAGAAGGGAATGAGGCAGGTTCCCTTCAAGAGAGCCTAGTGGTGAAGGAAGGCTGGGGAGCAGGTACCATAAAATATTTCCAGGATTTCTAGTGAAATGTTCACTACTCCTAACAACTGAATACTGATTTTATTCTATCATTTATTTTTTATACTTGTTTGCCTTACATGAGTGTATTTTCTTTTGCCAGCATAGATGTTTATAATACATGCCATGTAACACTTTTTATCCTGTATGTATTTAACAATATTCATCAGACATTCATTAGACACCTACATGTCAAGCACTATTACTAAGGATATGGTAATAAATCAAATAAACACAGTTCATGATCTCGTGCAGCTTACATTCTGAAATTTTTATTTCCATATATGATCCTGGTTAGGCACAGGAGTTTGGAAGAGTTGTAATGATTTAATGCAATCATCTTCAGAATGAAGCCTTCCCTGTCCACCCAGTTTAAAAATGCAACCACCGGGGCACCTGGGTGGCTCAGGCAGTTAAGTGTCTGACTCTTGATTTCAGCTCAGGTCGTGACTTCAGGGTTGTGAGATCAAGCCCTGCATCAGGCTCCTCACTGAGCTCCGAGCACAGAGCTTGCTTGAGATTCTCTTTCCCTCTCTCCCTGCCCCTCTCCCCCCACCACGCATGTGCACTCTCTTTCTCTCTCTCTAAAAAAAAACATGTATTATATTTATGAATATGTTGTCTCCATTACTAGAATGAAAGTTCATAAAAATAAGGATTTTTATCCCTTTTCTTCATTCTGTATTTTTAGCACCAATAGCTGTTGAAAGCATGAATAAGTGAAGGTCTGAATGAGTCATCATACTTAACTGATGTCAAGCACGTATTGACTGTTAGGCATTGTTAGCTATTTTTATACAGACCGGTTGATTTACCCTTCCCAATAACTCCATGAGGCTATTTGTTATGGGTATCACCATTTTGTAGATTGAAAAACTGAACATAAAAAGACTAAGTTCCTTGCCCAAGTTCACAGAGCCAGAAGTGAGAGACGAGCTTGGATTCAGGTCTGCCTGACGCCAGAGCTCATGTTCTTCACTGGGGAATTATATACAACTTTAAAATAGAATACTGGTCTGTGGAAATAGGATGGGTCTGCACTGGTCCATGCTTCACTGTCATATTCATTTGTTTAGTGACAGTATCAATTTAAAGTGGATTTGTGGTTGAAGAGGCAATATAAATGGCTTGTTGGGCTTGAGTGTTCTTGGCTCCATATCCTTCCCCTCTCCTGCCAGGATTCTTGGGACAGAGTCCTGAAATAAATCTAGTAATGTACCCCAGAGGAGAATAGGGAGAGAGAGGTAAGGGGGCACTGTAGAAATGCAACATAGTCTATTCATAGAATTCTGAATTACTTATTCTTCCCAGTATACAAGCATGCCCACTCTTTTCTATATAATAAAGGAGAACTCTTCATTGATGGGATGATGAATTCAACATCCCTGCCCATCAGGAATTTATGCTGAAGTGGGGTTAACAAGGTAACAGCTGTGACAGGGATATATGCTCAAGGTCATAGGTCACATAGCACAAGCACCTGACTCAGTGTTTCTTAGAGGAGGATTGCCAGGGTGTTGAGGGATGCCAGACACATGGGGAAGCAAAAATAATGAAATAATGAAGTAAATCATTCAGGGCCTGGTGGGGCAGGTGGGCACCAAGAATGAGAAGACTCATATTCCCTTTGAAACAGACAGGGAAGGATACCTTATTCTCTCCTTCTTTCCTCTTCTCGAGTACTGAGAATAGATGCCACAAATCCTTTGTTCACATTGGAATGAATTCAATCGATTTTGCTCCTGTAGTTAAAAATTATTCATTCGTCTCTTATTCCTAATGGAATCAGAATCCTAGAGCTGAAAAAAAAATTTAAGGGTATCTACCCACCATATATTTTTTTAATTTGGGACATTATAGTTCTCCTAATTAAATATAAAAGCATTGGGGAGAGGGAGCTTTCTTCACTGTCTCTGATTCTGGAGCCTACTGTTTCTTACTATTATTGTACTCCCTGCCCTGGATTGTATTTCTTATTAAGTTTTGGTCTAGGGTGTTTGAAGTAAACAAAAATATTTATCTTTTAAATAAAACAAGAAGCCAAGTAACAAAATCACCCTGCTCTGGGTACAGTATGAAAACAGCAGATAACCCTGTGGGTTGTGTCCCTGAGCGGGTGGCAGGGCTCTGAGGAGCTACGAATGCAGCCACAGAGCTTCTGAAGAGCCTCTTGTTCCTGTTGAGAGGGATAGAACACAGAGTTCATAACACACTAATCAAATCCTTATACTTTTACCCAGAGATGGTTGTGAATCACCCAGGAAACAACTAGAATATAGTACAGGCTTTAAAATAAGTGACAAAGTATGAAAGAAATTAAAGAAAGCAGAATCGGATAGCATAAATAACACGTAAAAAATACAAAAGGGAGATTTCACCCTGAAAACATACCAAAATAACACTGTGGCGATGATGGCTGTTTCTGAAATGATTTTCTGATGACAGAACCAAAGAAAAGAGAACAAATCACAAACATGTCAAAGCTAGGTAATCAAACATTCTTAACTAATGCATTTGAAAACCAAATGATTCTAGAATTTGTAGCTGCCAGGCTTGTATTTATGGTTTTCTCCTCTTGATTTCAAATCTGAACACTCTGCCAAGAATGGAGCTACAAATAACTGAGTGTCTTCTGTGGAATTTCCCAGTTCCCTTGTGATTGTGTAGAACTTCCATAGATTTTCTCTAGTGGATGTAGCAAAAATGGTAGAGTTTATTGGAAAGAAGTTTTAAAAAAAAAGGTACACTCTGCTTCACGCTTCAGGCTAAGAGAAGACGATGAAAGGACAGGTCGTTCAAAGCAAACCCAGTGCTTTGCTTCTTATTTTCAGTATGTGTCAAAAAAGGTACAGTCTCCCAGACTTGGGTTGGGTGGAGAAAAAGCGTACCAGTAGAGGTAATTTGAATGGAAGGAAAAGGGAATGTTCAAGGACTGTGGAAGTCAGCAGTCCACCCAGGAAACTAAACTAAACTAAACTAAACTAAACTAAACTAAACTAAGCTAAACTAAACTAAACGAAGATACTTGTCTATCTTAGAAAAAATAAGGGGGAAATGAAGCTGTTTTGAGATCTGAGAGCCAAAGCTAGAGTAACCACGTTGCAGATACATCTCAAGCCTTCTCTTTTTCCCTTTCTCTCCCCCCACCCTGTCTCTCTCTGTCTCTCTCTTTGTCTCTGTCTCTCTTTTTCTATATCCATTTTCCTTTCTTTTTTTGAGATATTCATGAAATTTTATGAGAAAATAGAAAATTTGTTTATGTAAGGAAACAATATTTCTCAATGCTTAGTGTTTCTGTTAGTAGAAAAATGGAAACATTTTGGCAGATTCGGATGGTATTAAATTAAAAATCCTGTTTGATGAGAGACTATGGACTATGAGAAACAAACTGAGGGCTACAGAGGGGAGGGGGGTGGGGGAATGGGATAGACCGGTGATGGGTAGTAAGGAGGGCACATATTGCATGGTGCACTGGGTGTTATACACAACTAATGAATCATCGAGCCTTACATCGAAAACCGGGGATGTACTCTATGGTGACTAACATAATATAATAAAAAATCATTATGAAAATAAATAAATAAATAAATAAATAAATAAATAAATAAATAAAAATCCTGTTTGTTCTACTTTGTAGGATATTAAAAAAGAAAGATTTTCAAGTATATCATAAATAGAGAGCTAGCAGTTATGCAATTATGTAATCAGATTTGAAGTGTATGTTCATTA
Organism: Ursus arctos; assembly: GCF_023065955.2. NCBI lineage: Eukaryota > Metazoa > Chordata > Mammalia > Carnivora > Ursidae > Ursus > Ursus arctos. The sequence goes on along the minus strand of NW_026622786.1, from coordinate 48,220,846 downwards.
ATCCATTCAACAGATATTTCTTGAATACCTAATATGTGACAATTTTATGTTTCCTCCGGACTCAGACCATTCACAGAAGGGCTTTGATATTTATACGTACTAATTGCATTTGGTGCTGTACTATGGCATCTTTTGAGAGCATAAATGTGTGTGATATTTAGCCCATGATGAATGGTTGCTTGAGCTATTAGGCTTTTCTATAAAATTGACATGACATGTTGGCCATATTTTGAGGGATTTTTTTCATAACTGAGTTAATCATACACATGCATCTTGCTGACAATTGCAGGATATTAAATTTAAGAAAACAAGTTTTCAGGAAATTACCAAACTTACTGAATGAATTATTGTCCTTGTATTTTGAACATTTTCTTGATGCTTTTCTTTTTATAATTTTCTGCATCTGCCATTTGAACGCTGGAGACAGTTTCCTCTAGAGTAAAGAATGGAGGAAATTGGATTGATCTTAAAGACTTAAAAGAGAAAGAACAAAGTCTGTTGTTGAAAGGCAACTGAAACAGGAACCAAGCAGCCTGGGTTCTAATCCTAGCTCTGGGACCAAAAAAGATAGACCATTTCCATTAAGACGTCTGTCCTTTCTAGACCTCTTCTCTATTAGTTGCTAACATTTATTGAACCCTTATTATGTTCCAGGTAACTGTTTTAAGTTAGAGTGTTTCATGTGCTATCTCCTTTTATTCTTGTAACAATCTCTATTGGTATTGTGATTATCCCCACTTTTTGGTTGAATAAATCAAAGCACAGAGAAATTAAGTAACTTGCTCAAGCATGCACAGTTAGAAAACAGCAGAGCTGGTATTCAGATCTTGGCAGTTTGTATATCATTACACTGTGCTGTTCCCTACAATACCTTTTATCAAAACACTCTAATGAAAAACCAATGGGATCCTGACTTACAATATTCTGAAATTTTCCTTTTTGTTTTTTAGATTATTTAAAATTATAAACACAATACTTAGCCAACTACATAGAAGTATATAAAGTTAAAATTAAGACATTTTATTCCTTAATACCATTCTCCTACAAATTTGACTGTTAAGAGTTTGTTGTATATCCTTCCAGAGATTTTCTAAGCTCATATAACATGTTTTAAAGGAAAAAATGTAATATAGGGTAAGTATTGCTCCACATTTTTCTTTTATTTTTTTTAAAAGATTTTATTTATTTATTTGTCAGAGATATAGAGAAAGAGAGAGAGAAAGAGTGAGCGCGCACAAGCAGGGGGAGCAGCAGGCAGAGGGAGAATCAGGCTCCCCACTGAGCAAGGAGCCCAATGCGGAACTCGATCCCAGGACTCCGGGATCATGTCCTGAGCCAAAGGCAGACAGTTAATGGACTGAGCCACCCAGAGGTCCCAAACATTTTTTCTTTTTCTTTTAAAATAGAATAATTTATAATACACATCTTCTCCATCAGGACATATAAATTTACCAATTTTTTAAAGAACTGCCTGCAGTTCTACTTTACGTATATATAACAATTTATTTCACTCTGCTTCTACTGATGAAAGTTTATATTGTTCCTGAAATTTCATTATTACAACAATGTGACAATGGGCAGTTGGTGTATATGCGCTCACATTTCTAGAAAACAGATTCCTAGAAGTAACGTACTTTTGAAAATCATAAGGGGGTAACGTTAATTTAAAGAATCACTTGTGACTAACTTACTTTTTAATGGGATTGGCCTGTTGAGTTCTAAAAATAAGGCTAATAAAAATGAATAAATTTGGAGTTTATTATGTAATAAAATCCCCTAAAAACAGAGAAGAGGTAGTCGAATTCACAAAAGCGGTAAGCGTGACCTTACTTGAGAGAATGACAGTCTCATAGCAGGGTCATCTCCATGGCCCACAGATGGGTAAATGAAGTCCCTGTGGTGGGTACACAGCAACCAAGAATATGACTTACAGAGTTGCCTCTGATATGGACATTTAAAAGCAGTTTAGCAAGTTACCACTGCTAATTTATAGATGACCTTTTGCTGCAGATATCTTGAAGCGAGATAGAATCTCATTTGCCCAGCTGAGGGGCAGAAGTTGGGCTAAGTGACTCTAGGTGGTCCCCCTCTATGCCCTTTATTGCAGTTGTAAACATACCTTTAAATGAGTTTAAGGGCAGGGACATAGTCTATAAATCTGCATCAGTAACATTCAGCGTCATTTCCTACGTGTACGACACATAAATGCCAACTGTCGCACAGGTACTTCATACTGCTTTTGAAATAGATTTTGACTGTTTTCATCACATCACAATATGCAAACTCATTCTTGTTTGGAGTGAGGCTATCGTACACGTCCATAATAGCATAAAGTACCTACCAAGGAGAAACTCCTGTCAGAAAGAGAAAATCTCAGGGAGATTCCCATTTTTCTGACATTAAAAAAGGAAAACATATAAATAAATGCCCGTGTGTTTTAAGTGGGAAACTAATGAGTATAATTTCCTATTATTTGGGAGCTGTTTAAAATCATGTGATTGTTTAAAAAATGAATATGACACAGATTCAACATCTTTTTTATCAGTTTTGTGGCCTTGGACAAGGCCTCAACTTCTCTGGGCCTCTATCACCTCACTTGGGAGATAGGAACAATCAGTTACTTTCTTCCTTTCCAGATGGTTTTGAGAATTGAAACACATATCTAAAAGACTTTGAAAAAATTATGTGTTAAAAAAATATATATATAATATATAAATATATGTATTTAAATATTATATATATATATATAATACATTATATATATATATTAGTTTAGTTTAATATATATATATTAGTTTAGTTTAACCCCCCTTAGTTTATATGCTTTCAACAAAAGAAACTTAATTTAGAAACTTTGAAAGTGTTACATCACTCATTCCCATAATCTTGGAATCTGTTTCTAGGAAAACATTGCTATAATATAATGCAGTATGAAATTGTCTTCATTGTTTCTGCCAGAGTTAGCTTGCTTTACAGATAAGCCTTGCATCTCATACTTATCAAATGCATCCCATCTATTTACTGTTTGTTGATATTTTCTGTGCATCAGAGATCTATGCTTTTACTTCATCACTGGTCCTTTTTCCCCATATATGTACATAGTCGAGTTTAATCCTGCACTGAATCAAATCCATAGTGTGCTAGAAGCCTTATAAAAGGACTGTCCTAGAACCTAGATTCTTGGTCTTTTTTCTTTCAGAACCTCCCTGATCTCAGGATTGGTTTTCCAGTTCATATCCTTCTCAGTCTTTAGTATTCTGGCTTGTTAAATGCCAGGGATTGAGTACTCATGTTTCTTTTTCACTCTTTCTCTCCTGAAAAGCCTTACACTGTAGTCTTTATGATTACTCTATCTTAGCTTTATTTTGTACCCAGAAGGAGAGAAAATACTAATGTGTTAATGTTCCCTTTACAGCTGAAACAAAACAAGATAATGGCAATATTGTTTAAGGCTAATCTATTCCTCTGATTCCTCATTCCCCATTTCTGCTCCATTTCTCTTTTCCATTCTGTAACAATCCAGGTTCTGCCTTGTGTCTTTCTCTTATGTATTAGTCATTTTTTTCTGTATAACAACTTCAAAATCTCAGTAACTTAGCACCAACAAAAAATTGTTTTTCAGTCATGGATCTGTTGATGAGCTGGGTTTGGCCTCAGCCTGCACATTGGGTCCAAATCTGCTCCAGGTATCTCCTTGCTTCTTGGAGGGGTTGTGTTACTTTCATGGTGGGTGGCAGAGATGCAAACTTCTGAGTGACATCCTGAAAGCAACCTAAAAATTTCTGCTTGTATCATATCTATTACAGTACATTGACCAGAGTAATTCACATGGCCAACACAAGTGTCAAAGGGGGTGGGGAACATACTCTGTTTACTTGGTGGGAGATACTGTAAGGTCATGTACAATTTTACAGCAAGGTGGGAGGGAAGACTTGGAAACCATAATCCAGCCTACCACATCTCGCTATGTTCTCCTACAGCGCTGCGGCACATCCCTCCGATTTATCTCATGCCTTCAGAATCTAAGGTGAGCTAAGAACACAAGAAAAGCAGAATCCTAGATAATACAAGCCGATTTAAACTTAATCTTAGGCCTTGTGAATAAAATATTACGTTAGGGTGTGTGTGTGTGTGTGTGTGTGTGTGTTTAAACCAACAGTGGGGATAGGGAAGAAAGGAAATGGGTGACAATATTTTATGGTGTCTGGCAAAAGCAGTTAGACCATATTTCATAGGAATTCTGTTCGTCTTGCAGACAAACTGACTCGAGTCTATTTAAAAATATAAACAAATTTTATTGAATACTCACTATATGGCTAGTACAGTGTATGTTCTTAATGAGCATTATCTTTTGAACTTCTTTTGAAACCCCTATGCGGTTTATAGATAAAGAAACCGAAATTTGGAAAGGGTATGTTTTCACAAATGTAAGATTAATTGTTCTGTAGCCATGACAACAAGTAATCCACAGAACTAGTTTTAAACCTGTCGCTCAATCAACGTCTGCTGCGGTGACTGTGCTTTTATAACCCAGCCAATTGGGGCCAGCCCTTTGCTTCTGAAAGTCAGCCAATCAGGACTCACTCCAGTAAACACGTTTCTGAGTTTTAACCAATCAACAATAGTCTTTGCATCTAGTAAGTGGGCTTCCACAGAAGCTTCGTAAAGTCTCTATGAACTGCATGCTTCCCCAGATTTTATGAAAGACCAACAAACCTGCTCCTGACCACTATCACTCTTTCTCGATGCGGTAAGCAACACCTTCAGCCTTTGTCTTTTTATTTCAGAGAACGTGTGTTGGTCTTATGGTCCTTTGACGGTAATTAACCCACGTTTACACAGCTGAAAAATGGTAGGGTCAAACAACAAGTTCCATCTGATTTTAGAGCCTACGTTCTTACCCAGCACACTGATCTCCTCTCCTCATTCCACAGAAGTCACTGTCCAGGTCCTCTTCCCTGGAAAAGTTTAGCCTCTGGGATAATTCAGCCTTTGGGTTGTAATTTAATTTTGCTTATCTTATTTATCCAACTAACTTGTAAACAGTTGAGTCTTCAACAATTTCACATTCCGAGTGGTGACTAATTTATCCATTATTAATTTATTAATTAATGAAGTACTCAATGGAGTACTTAATATGTGCTAGGCACCATGATAGTGATGAAATGAAGAACTTTTAAGGGCTTAACTGCAACGTCAAACGTACCTCCATTCATACCGGGTGCAGCAGGGTCTGAGCAGTAAGAGTGCCCACGTCTGTCTTTATCATCGTGGGCATTCAGTAATAAACTGCCAACCGACTGTTATTTGTAAATTAGCTCTTTGGAGCAATTATTTTATAACAGAGAAAAATAGTCTTCAAATTGCCAAAACCCTTCATGAGTCAAACATTGAATCGGGCATCGTACTAACCCAAATATGAGTTATTTGGAAGGAGGTCATATCATAAATATGCAGTTCATCAAATGGTAATATATTTAAGCCTGCCATTTCATTGCTCTAAAGGCTTTTATTATTCTTATCAAGTACAGTTATAGTTGTCTAATATAGAATATTACACATTTCAGATAACTGATGCAGAAGATTGAGAAAATATGGAAAAAAACCTTTCATGATATTTGGTAAAACAGGAACTCGCTTAATAAGGAGGTAGAAATTCACCGTCACAGTGATCTTTAGTTTCCAATTAACTGGGTCTTTTTTATTTTTGGTGCAAAGCTATTTTTCTGGACACTTCCCGCTCCTTTTCCTTGGTTACTCTACCAGTTTTGAAACATAATGTAATAAAAAAATGAGCGTTGTAGTTTGCACAGAAGATGTCAGTGCTCTAGACATAGAAACAATGTTTTCATTTAGGCTTGATTAATGAGTGGGCACTGCCTCAGATTTTTTTTTTTTTTTCTGCCTTTCCCAAAAAACTTTGACCTCTGTTGATAAGTTTCCTGGCAGAACCAAGAACTCAGGGCCACTGATTGATGGTCACGTCTGACTCGGGGAGAACTGGATTCTCTTCTGTCTGTTAGCGCTGCATTGGGTTGATTCGAGGTGATATGTGACATGTACTGAATTGCAGTGATCTGTGGCCATGGTTAGTCAAAAAGACAGTTTTTTTCAAAAAGTTTAAAACATCAGTGGAAAAGTGAGAGTCCTGACTGCAATTACTGCAGACAATTTGCCTTTCATCCCTTTCTTCCTTATGGAAGCTCTTGTGACTTCAGACTGCCTAGCCTCCCCTCCCCCCAAAACCAACACTTTTGACTCCCTAAAGAAACATTCAGTCTCGTGTTCTGAATCTATACTTCCTCCCAGAGCGTGCCTGTTTACAAACCCCGCACCAGAAGCTAACTGGTCACTGGAATCAGATAAAATGATTCCTCCACTATTAAAAAGAATATACTAACTATAATTTATGGATCATTTCTTAAGTGCTTTAAAACCTTCATGTTAGGGGTGCCTGGGTGGCACAGTCGGCTAGGTTAAGCAACTAAACATCTGACTCTCGGCTTCGGCTCAGGTCATGATCTCAGGGTCATGAGATCCAGCCCCGCATCCCACTCTGAGCTCAACACGGAGTCTTGCTTAAGACTCTCTCTTCCTCTTCCTCTGCCCCTCACCATCCCTTGTGTGCTCTCTTTTTCTCTCTCTTAAATAAATAAATCTTTAAAAATAAATAATAAATAAATAAATACCTTCATATTACTTAATCCTCTTAAAATCCCTGTAAAGCAAGTACTATCATTATCCCCATTTTACAGATTACAACGCTAACTTTTAGAGAAATAAGTCAATTGCTCAGGTGCTCCTGGCCATTAAGTGGCAGAGCCCGGCTTCCCATCCAGGTCTTCTTGATTCCAAAGTCCTAATCTTTTCGCAGAGCTGCCTCACATGTATCAGACAGTGATGAGGGGTTAAGAGAGAACTTTGTAATTTGATAAGAGATGGTGCCTGTGGAAATACTGTTCACCTTAGAATTTTAAATATCAACAGAAACTTGCGGAGAAAGATGTTTTTGAACAAGTGGTAGCTTTTCTGAAATTTCTCAAATGCTGCCACATGGAAAGGCCTTTCATGCATTAGAGTAGGCAAGCTGTGTTCAGCACACTAGTAAGTGTGATGGTACCAGCAGGAAGAGGAGCTCACTGACGTGTGCAGCCTTTCACCTTGTGAAGACTGTTTATCTTCCTCTTCCTAGCAGTAAACAAGGGAAACATGGAATCACGATGCACAGAATGATGGAACATTAGTGTCAGAAGTCATCTTAGAGATGACGGAATTTAAATGCTTCATTGTCCAGGGAAGAAACTGTCTCAGGAGTGGGACAGTTTACTCATAAGTAAAGTGACTTATGTTCACCCAGCTACGAAGTGGGTGTCATATGGAGTCAGAACTCAAGTTCTTCCTTCCTTCCTCTTTTCTCTCCCTTCTTCCCTTTCTCCACCCCCCTTTTTTCTCTTCTCTCTCTTTTTCTTTGCCAGCATTTATTATATGTCTGTCATGTGCCAGGCACTAAGGAGTTGGAATACAGCAGAGTAAACACAATTAAAAATCCTTGCCATCATGGAGTTTACATTGGTGGGGAGAGGTGTATTAACAAACATGTAAATCAATAAAATTTATACTATGCCAGATGGTGATAAAAGCTATAGAAAAAAATACAGCAGGGAAGGGTGATAAAGAGTGATAAGAAGAGAAGGGAGTGATGCTGTTTCAACAAGGTCCTTCTTGGAAAGGGGGCCATGAGGAGAATTTCAGATGGAGCCATAGCAAATGGGGAGTGCAGTTGGCCTTTACCTGTTTGAGGGAAAGCAGGGAGGCCAGTGCACTGAGGGCAATGGACCAGGGAGTGAAGCCACAGGATGGGGATCAAGAGAAGCCCGGTGCCAGCCGCCATCTGATCCACCAGTCAGCAGCACCTTTATATCAACCTCACTGCCTCTTTTCAAGACTCTGATACTAGTGAATCTAACTGATCTCTCCTTTCTGGCCATGGCTAATGTCAGAGACCTTCCAACCAGAGATATGCAACCTACTGGACCTGGGGGTGATAGACCCAAACCCAAGTCCTGCCATAATTAGCTACATCGTTCACCTCCTGTAAGCTTCTTTCCCCTTCTCTATAAAATGGAGGTAACGTTAGTTATTTCCCAGAGTTTTCATGAAAACTGAAGGAGATAAGGTATGTGAAAGCAACTTGTAAGTTGGGTATTTTGAGTCATTGCAGTCAGTCAATAAATCTGATCGTGTCCAGGGTGAATGCAGGTTTTTCCCCTCCAGTGTTCAGGGACCCGCTGCTGCTTCATCTCTGTCTGGCAAGGGATTCAGAGAGATGCATCGTAACTGGAAGAAAATGAGAAAAAGAAAAGATGTTCATCTTTATCTCTATCTTTCTACCATGACCTTCAGCTCCATTACTCACTTGACAGAAATAGAATGTGGGAGGTGGTTGTGATCAGTGTGGTCCTCCCTTAATCCTGTGATTAAGCAGAGTTTATTTTCTTCACTGTCAGGGACAGGGGAGCTTGCAAAATAAATAAATCATCTGAAAGTAATGTGGTTAGCTAGATTTCCAGACACAAGTGGGTTTTGAAATGGATCTTGTAGGATGAATCAGGCAAGTGCAGAGTAGCAGCAGTGTGGTAGACAAAGTTGTGTGAGCAGAGTGCTAACCAGGAGGACATGGGTCCTGAGGGCTTAAAGGCCATGAGATGAGGTGACAATAGCTCAGGTAATGACAAAGGTAAGGAGCTTAAATTGGAAACTGAAAGCCACAGGAAGACAATGATGTGATGTGGTGTGATGTGAGGTCTAGGGAAGTTTCTGGAAGCAGTGATCATATATTCTGGGACTAGACGTGTTGGCAAAGAGAAAAAGAAAGTGAAGCAATTAACTCGTAAATTCGGTCAAGTGGACATATGGATAATTCAGGCATGTACCACCACTCTCCATTACAGTGTTGGAATGACCAGAAAAGATCTCATACATTGACAAGTACAACCTGTGTTAACTTGGTGTTTACAATACAACAGCTTTCTTCACAAGTTATTTTTCAAATCCATATATTTCCTATAATATTATGCACTTAATATTTTTCTTTAAATGACTTTATATTTTGAAAAATGTACGATTTGTCTTCTCATAAATGGAAGGTAAGAGAAAAAGTACTTAAGATAAATCTATCAATCACAGACCACCTAAGTCATCTCCTACATCATGAATAATAAACATACAGTGGTTTGGAAAACCTTACATTATCTTATTAGATTATTATATAGGTATTTTTTCTACTTTATTGGCCAAGCAAGAAAGGCTAGGAGAAGTTAAGTTGGTGCTTAAGGTCACACTGTTGCTCACAGGCACAGCTGAGATGAGTACCTGGGTTCTAGTCTGTGTTTATTGTGGCCCAGGAAGACGCAACTGCTAAATAAAGTACTAAAAACGAGGGGCCTAAGCAGGTAGGTAGAAGTGTGGTCTCAGGGTCACCAGGGAGCAAAGCACTGTGGTGGCATTAGGACCTGGCTAGATGGAAAGGCACTTGACTTTTTAAATGCCCTAGGTGACCCTCAATGTGAACAACTCCTAGCACAGGTTGCTACTGGGATCTTATCCTCTCACCCACCCACCCCAGCCACTTAGATTCAATCCTAGCTTGAAACAAAATGAAAGAGGACTAGGAATAATTTTCAATCTGGAAGGCTCTCAGAAGCCCTGAGGATAGCCTTACACTTATTTGGATCTAGAGCTTCTTAGAAGCCTTGGGATGAGACCAGGGGCCAAGCCTCTGGATGAGCATAGGTCAAGTGTAGTCCTCCAACTTTTTTGGTGCTTTGAGTATCCCATCTAGTGACATCAAGTCTATCAACATGGTAGGATACAAGAGATATGGATGACTTCAGGCTAGGATGGGGGAAAAGAGATTTTGGGTCCTTCCTGAGGCATTTCAAGTCTTGGCAACAATGCTAATAATCATATTTCAGAGAAAAATTAAATGACATATTTCCATAGGGTGAAGCAACTTATATTTAATTAAATATGCAGTAGACACTAAATAAATCCTTATTAGAAAATACAGAAACATTTGAAGTCCTTTCCACAATGAGAGATTATACACTGGGTTGAATCCATCTTTTTATAGGTAATAATGACTCAGAGTTGGTAAATTTATATAGTACGATCTAGTATTTTGGTGGAAAGTATGAATTGGGCATCATGTACTTCTGTCATAATTCAGTATTGAAGGTGTCGTTCAGCTTGATCAAGCCATGCAACTTTTCTGGATGTGTTTCTTCATCTCATTGATATTGATATTAGAATAAATTGTTGGCTCCAACTTAGAAATGTGTTTGATTAATTAAAATTGGAAAAAATGATTACTTAAAATTTTATTCAGTAAAAATATTTCAGAATATGAGACCCAGAGGACAATGATTTTTTTGTAGATGAGTTTCTTATTTTGAGATACTTTAGATTCACACATTATAAGAAATAATAAAGAAGATCTCTACATATTACCGAGTTTCCCACGACAGTAGCATCTTGTAGTAATACAATACAGAACAACATTACAAGAACAGCTGTACCAAACTTGGATATTGGTCTGTTGGTTTCTGTTTTTGTACTGTCTTAGTCTGGTTTGGTGTCAGGGCAATACTAGCTTCATAAAAGGAATTTGGAGATATTTCCTTCTGTTTTATTTTCTGAAAGAGACTATAAATTTGGTGTTAATTCTTTAAATGTTCAGTAGAACTCTACAGTGCAACCCTCTGAGCCTGGAGATTTGGGGGAGAGTTTTTAAACTATGAATTCAGTTTCCTTTATAGTTTGAGGGCCTTCCTAATGATCTGTCTCATATTGGGTAAGTTGTGGTAGTTTGTTTTTTGAAGAAGTGACTTTTATTCAAAGTTATCAACTTTTTGAGTGTAGAGCTGTTTGTACCATTCCATATTATCTTTTTGATTCTCCAAGACCTGTAGTGATAACCCCTGTTTCTTACCTCATATCTGTAATTTGTGTCTTCTTTCTTTTTTTCTTTGTCAGGCTTGCTAGAAGTTTGTCAACTTAATTGATCTTTTCCAAAAATAAGCTCTTTGTTTCATTGATTTTCTCTGTTGTTTTTCTGTCTTCAACTCCATGATTTCTGCCCTTATCTTTGTTACTTCCTTCCTTCCACTCACTTTGAGTTTATTTCACCTTTGTTTTTTAAGTTTTTGAGGTAGAGGTTAGATTGTTTATTTGAGACTGTTTTTTCTAATATATTCATTTAAATGGTATAAATTTCTCTCTCAGCACTGTTTTAACTGTGTCTTACAAACTCTGATATGCTATATTTTTGTTTTCTTTCAGTTTTTTTTTTTAAAGGTTTTATTTATTTATTCGACAGAGATAGAGACAGCCAGCGAGAGAGGGAACACAAGCAGGGGGAGTGGGAGACAAAGAAGCAGGCTCATAGAGGAAGAGCCTGACGTGGGGCTCGATCCCGTAACGCCGGGATCACGCCCTGAGCCGAAGGCAGACGCTTAACCGCTGTGCCACCCAGACGCCCCTGTTTTCTTTCAGTTAAATGCATTCTTTGATTTTCTTTGAAGCTTCTTACTTGACCCACGGATTATCTAAAAGGGTGTTGTTTAGTTTACAATATTTGGTTATTCTCCTATTATCGTCTGTCACTGATTTCTAACTTGATTCTCTTGTTATCAGAGAACACACTTTGTATGATTGCAATTTTTAAAATTTTGTTAAGGTTTGTTTTATGGCCCAGATTATGGTCTATCTCGGTATATGTTCTGTGGCTATTTGGAAAGAATGTATATTTTTCTGTTGTTAGGTCAGGTTTTCTATAAATGCTGATTAGATCCATTGGTTTATGGCATTGTTGAGTTGTTGAAGATCCTTGCTGATTTTCTGTCTAGCTGGTCTACCAATTGTTGAGGTCTTGAAGTATACAACTATAATTGTGAATTTATCTTATCTCCTTAAAATTCGTTCAGTTTGTGCTTCACATATTTTGTAGCTTTGATGTTTGATGCATAGAATACATATTTCAGATTCTTAGGTCTTCTTGATAGATTGGGCCTTTTATTATATAATGTTCTTTGTCTCTGGTAATTTTCTTTGCTCCAAAGTCAACTTTATCAGATGTTATATAGCTGCTTTTCTTTTCTTTTGATTAATGTTCATGTAATATATTTTTTCATCCTTTTATTTTCAACCTGACTATATTGTTACATTTGAAGAGAGGATCTTAGAGTCAGCATGTAGTGGAGTATTTTAAAACCATCCTGTCAATCTTTTAATGTATTCAGATCATTTATGTGTAATGTAATTATTGTGCCAGGGCTCAAGTCTGCCATCTTAATTTTTGTTTTGTTTGTTCTCTCTGTTTTTCATTTCTGTTTTCTTTTTCCAATCTATGATGGGTTACTTGGACATTGTTTAGAATTCTATAGATTCTATAATCTATAGATTATATAGATAAATCTATATGTCTTTGAGCACATTTTCTTGTAAACTTTTTTAATAGTTTCACCATGTATTACACTATATATATATATATATATATAACTTACCACAGTCTACTGATGTTGTCATTTTACCAATTTGAAGTACAGAAACCTTAACTCCCTTTACATCCCTTTACTTTCTCCATTTATAATTATCTAACATATTTCCTTTTTTAATATATCTAGAACCACATCAGAGAGTGTTATAACTTTTGCTCCAATTGTCAAACATAATTTAGAAAGCTCAAAAGGAGAAAAAAAAACTATCTTTACCCATATATTTGCTTACTGTGTTCTTTCTTCCCAATGTCCCGAAGTTCTTTTACCATTTCCTTTATTTATTTTTTTTTACAGTTCCTTTTAGGCATTCTTTTAGGGTATATCTGCTAGTGACAAATTCTTTGTTTTCCTCATCAGAGAATGTCTTGATTTGTCCTTCATTCCTGAAGGATATTTTCCATAGGTATAGGATTTTGGGTTGACATTTCTTTTCATTCTTTATCCTGATTTCTAATGAGAAATTTCTTACTGTTCTAATTATATCTTCCTATAGGGAAGGTGTCTTTTTTCTGGTTGCTTTCAAGATTTCTTTCCTTTGCTTATTGTTCAGAAATTTAATTATGGTGTTCGAATTTCTTTAAATTTACAATATTTGGGGTACATTCAGCTTCTTGAATGTGTAGGTTTATATTCTTTTCCAAATTTGGCCTGTTTTTTCTTGGTTCAGATTAGATAATTTCTATTGTTCTATCTTCTAGTTCATAGATTCTTTCCTTTGTCATCTCTACTCTGTTAGTCCATTCACTACACTTTGTGTTTTAACTATTATAATTTTCTGTTCTAAAATTTGCATTTGATTTTTCTTTATATCTTTTATTTCTTTGCTGAGGTTTTCTATTTTTTTTCATTTGTTTTAAGTATGTTCACAATTGCTTTCTAATGCTTCTTTAACATGGCTGCTTTAAATTTTTGTCAGCTAATGCTACTTTCTGTCATCTTGGTGTCAGCTTCTAATGATTTTTTTTCATTTAGTTTGAAATCTTTCTGGTTTTTGGTGTGATGAATAATTTTTTATTAAAACCTGGATGTTTTAGTATTGTACTATGAGACTGTGCTATTGTTGGAACGTTCAGTTTTTGCTGGCTTTCTCTGCCATTGCTGCAGCTGGGGAGGGGGAGTGCTACCTCATTACCACCACATAGAGGTTCACTGCTTACCCTCCAATTATTCCAGAAGAGAAGGCTCTTCATTACTGCTGAGTGGGAATGGGAATTCTGGTTCCCCATGTGGTCTTTACTGACATTGCAGAGGAAGGGAGGAGGGAGTATGCTTATTATTGATCATCAGGGTTGAAATTCCTGACTCCTGACTTGGTCTTCTTTGACACTGCCCCTGTAGGAGTGGTGGGACATCTTGTTATAGCCTATCAAGGATGGAAACCTACGCTCCCCATTCAGTCTTTGCTGGTGTGGGTGTGGATGGACCCATGGCTCTTCTGTGATTTGGCTGTAATATAGCAATCATTGTCTAAAAGTGTTCTGTCTTGCTCAACTGTGCCTTTCCTGGTCCTTTTACTAGAAAGAGTAGACCCACCCCCCATAAAAAGGGTGTTTTTTTGTTTTTTTTTTGTTTTTGTATGTGTCTGTCTACAGGAATTTCAGGTTGCTGGCTTCTTCAACTCCAGGTTGGAATATATGAGATAGAAAGAAAACACAGGGATCTCACCATGATGTTATTGTGTGGGTCCCAAGGTTCTTAGCCAGCCTGTCTCTTTTCTGTACTTTCAGAGTTGTCTTATGGTCATTTTTCACCTATTGTCCAATTCTCCTTGGTGGGAGGAAGAGAAAAATTTATCTACTCAATTTCCCTGGAAGTAGAGGTCTCAGGAAACATATTTAGAAAGGGTCTTTGGTAATACAAACAAATTTATGAAATATAAGGTTCTTTTAAGCTTTATCCAGCTATCCTTTGGTCCTGGGAGTAACAGACAGACTGACCAACTAACAGACCCAGTGACCAGCTGACTCATGGACTCATTAGCAATCTTTACATTTATGAATACAGGAAATGATATATGCGTACTGAGGACAGAGTTGACACTCAGTGATTGATACACAGATACATAAAGGCTATCTTTTCTTATTGAAATCTTGTTTTTGCATTATCTAACAAAAAAGATACAAAATTCTAGGGACTCCTACTATAAATTTGCCTCTATATTTATTTTTAAGTTTTCCTAGTCTCTATGGATTTAGTAGATTTAAGAAATGCAGTTTTGAGAAAATTGCCGTATTTATTGTCAGGCCCAACTTTTTTTTTATGCAGGGAAGAAAAACTAGTGGTTCTTCACTAATTTCACTGATAAATTGTCTGGATATTTAGTTTGACTTTGTTGTTTAGATACACCTGAACAGTAAGAGAGTAAAAAGAAAAGCCCAGTGATTTGGACCCTGGTGTACTTCTATTGTGTAAACTTCAAGCTCATCGAGTTCTAGGTTTGTTTGCTGAGTTCCTGAGGCTATCCACAGACTCAGGGAATCACTTCATGAAGGAACTGCCTCATCTCCATGGCACAGCCAAGTACCACAGTTCTAGCTGGAAGTCATGTTCTGTACTCAGTATTACAGAAACAGTAATCTGGCAGTTGTGCCACCAAGTAACTGATCTATAATAACAATCAGTGTTTGTTAATGATTCAAAATGCAATTGGCAGAGACAACATTTGATAGTTTGAATGAATGGAAGAAAGACATTTTCTTCCTCAGCAGGCCACAGAAAATCAGTCCTTGATTATGAGGCTGGCAGGTGCAATCATTCCGCCAGCCATAATGGTTATTGAAATTGTTTATGGGGCTCTCAATGAGTTTTCAAAGACGTCCTGGGAATAACAATAGATAACATGTTTTAACTGAAGAAGCCAAGACCAAAGAATTACAATATCTTACAAAACTTATAAGTAGAAACAAATTATTCCTGGTAACTCCAAAAAATGGCAAATCACTCCTGGCAGCAAGTGATCGATAATGTGTCATTGCCAGAAGCAATTATCCATAGTTCATACCCAAGCTAGCAAATCATCCCCAGCATTTTGACAAGGGGGGACCACAACCATTCTTCACTAAGAGTGACAGTTGAATCATAAAATAGTGTAGAAGAAATGGAATCATCATCATCATCATCATAGTAATTATTGTTATTTTCTGTTTTCCTACAAACCAGCAGCCATCACATAATTTTGTTTGGAAATTATCCTTTACTTCTCTGACAAGTTTTTCTGGACAGATTATAGAAGCTTGAGGATAATGTGGGAATGCATAAAAGCTTACTCTGATCATTATTTTCCCAGATAATATTAGTGGTAGAACATGGCTCTCCTTGTCACCTTATAGTCCAGGTTGAGAACAGATAGGCTTATTGTTTCTTCTCCATGACACATCACTTACCTACTACATACTCATCTACTGAGCCCTTTATCTTTCTATCCCTCTATCTATATATTTAGTAAATTATACTTCTATTCATTGACCCACCCTTGTATCCATCCACCCATCTTTCATGGTACCTTTCTCTCTAACCAGCACAAAATAAAATAAGAAGGTAGGAGAAGGAAAGTAAAGGGAAGAAAATATATATTTTTAAAAGGCATATAGAGCAGAAAGAAAAGGAAGAACAGCATGATGAAGTGGGAGAAACACTGTACCTAGATTCACAGTGTACCTTTTTTTCAGCTTCGTTAATTCCTGGCTATATGACGAGGGACATATTTCTTGAATCTCATCTCCTGTATTTTTCAAAGGATGATATCATGTCTCTACTTACCTTAAAAGATCAATGCAAAAAGTGTCATCAGTTAACAAACATGAAAGCATTCTGTAATTGCAGAGTGCAAAACGAATTTTAGATAGTTTTTATAATGAACTTGCATATAATAGAAATAGCTTAATATGATTCAGTCACTGAAGGTTTTCATTTTTTAAGTGTGCATTCTTCTCTAATTTCTTCTAGTATTTGTGTGGTTTCGTTTTAAAAAATTTTAATCTCTATTTTATCTGTAATTTATCCTTTGGAAAATATGAAAAATGGACCAAATCCTTTCCCCCACAGAGTAGGTGTTCTAATACCATTTATTAAAAAGTTTACCTCCCCACTGATTTGAAATGCTACCTTTAGTATATACCAAATTTTTGTATGAAATTGGATCTATTTTATATTTTTAAATTGTTCTGGCCCTATCTGTTCCTATGTGAATACCATGCTGTTTAATGAAATATTCTTCATAATATGTTTTATATGGTTCTGTGTGATATCTTTTTATCCATTTGATCACAATATTTTGTCTTGTCCATGTTTAAGTGAAATGAGTATTTTTTTCATACTCTCAAGAGGGTTGGTCAGCAGTTTTCCTAGCTTCACAGCTGTAAAACTCCTTCTTATTATTGCAAAGTGGTCAAATACATGATTTATGCTTCTATGACCCATCTTTTCTATTCCCCTCCCCTATTTCTATCTGGATCTTTTCTTTCATTAGGTCCTAGTGTCTTTATCTTGCTCAGTTTACATTCTATTCCCAGAAGATTCTCCAGGAGGCTGGTTTTTGTCCTACAAGGGAACTTTAATTGTTTTATTTCAATTTTTATAAGGTACAAACTGACCCACACCATCTGACCTTTCGCTGTCCCTTTGCACTCACCCACAAATCGGATTCCATGAAACCAGTTCCCAGTTTTGGTGTTCTTCTAAGAATGGCCCACTGAGCTTTCCAGAATAGATCTCTCAATTTGGGGTCCTTTGGTAATTCAGTTTCTGAGTCCTCCAGCTTTCCCAGAAATCCCCTGCTTACTCTGCTTCTTCCCTCACAGTTGCCAGTACAAGGTAAGGCTTGTTATGGTCAGCTTGGCCTCAGTTCCTCAATTTTGGGGCTCTTGGAGTTACCTTGTTTAGTTTTGTTGTAGATTTGGCTGCTTTATTTTGTTATTCTAGTTGCTTTGTCTGTTTTGTAGGGTAATCTGGGAAGTCAAAAACCATGCTGTACTCCTACAATCTTCCTTTGAACTTCACCCTTCAATTTCCTTATAAAACTTTTAAAGGTTTGCCTTTCTGTATATAGTTACTGACTCCATGTTTCATTTTCATGCAGGCTATGAAGTAAGCATTTAATTTTTTTTCCATTGCTATAATTTTCCCCCATATATATGCACCTTTTCTTCCTCTGAATTGAAATACCACGTCTCACAGGTTTTCACAAACCCTTGTCTCTGTTCTGAGACCTGTATTCTTTATTTCTATCTTTATACCAAAATTGTTCTGTTCTAAGTACCATAGGAATTCTCTTTCTTGATCTTTGCTGTTACAAGTCATCCCCACACCTTTTCCCTGCTCTTTTTTGTTGTTGTTGTTGTTGTTCAAAATGTACTTCTTTGTCCTTGCCTTCCTCTCATCATATGAATTTTATTATCAGCTTGGTAATTTTGCTAGAAATATTATTGGAATTTTAGAAAGACCTGACTTTTTGTAAACATATTAATTCTTCTTATCTATAATATGGTATATCACCATTTATTTATAAATTTTATATACATTAAGCTGGAATCTAATAGCTTTCTGAACTCTCTTGTTAGTTTTCCTGGATTCTCTGTAGAGTCTCTTGAATACTCTTTGTAGATAATGTCAACTGTAAAGAGTAATTGCTTTCTTTGCTTCCCAAGGCTTATATTCCTTTTCCTTAGCTCATTATTCTGGCTTGGGCTTCCAATTCAATGTTTATGTAGTGGTGGTGTAAATAGCATTCTTATCTTACTACTGTTACTAGGGAGTTTACTTCCAATCTTTTACCATAAAACATGATGCTTGTTCTGTATTTTTTGGAAGATATTTTTATCAGGTTAAAAAAAAAAGATACTTCTATTCCTAGCTTCCTAAGAGTTTTTATCATGCGTAAGTATTGACTTTTACTGAAGGTCTTTCTTCATCGTTTAGAATTTTAGCATTTTAGCCTTTAGTGTCACATGTTTTATTTTAATCTATTAATGTGATGAGTATATTAAGAGCTTTTTGCCCAGTATTAATCATTCTTGCATTACTGGGGTAAATCCACCTTGTTGATGATATATATTACTATTTATAGTCACATAACATGAATTCAGAAATAATGCTTTTGGCAACTGGTTCCTCTCCTTCATAAAAGTTCTCAGACGGGTGGAACAAAGTACTTATCTTCTTGGGAAAATGGGTGGTAAAGAAGGGAAGTGAGGAAAGTGGAACATTAGCTAGCAGCACTCTTTGGGAAGCAGGGAGTTAGAAGGTACATTATCTACATCCCAGGATTCTCCAGGCCTAATGTTTCCAGGTCACTACTGCTGGCCTAGAAGTCACAACTGACCACCACATGCTATCAAACCATATCCAGGACGGGGATACACCTATAGCCCGTAGCTGAACCCATGGAACTTCTAGCTGGCTAGCTCCGTAGGTGCAAACCAATCATTTCATTAGTTTTATAATAAAGAAATTCATTGATTTTTGAATCAATGAATTTCTTTTTTCTTTTTTCTTTTTTCTTTTCTTTTCTTTTCTTTTCTTTCCTTTTCTTTTTTTTTTTTTTTTTTCACTTCATCTACTGCGTATACAATTTGGCAGGAGAAGCACTCTCTGCCACTGGTCTGAAATTTAGATTGACCGAATCTTGTAACTTGGAGTCCTGAAGAAATGGAAACATTAGTTTAATGTTAGTATATCCCCAAGCTGAAGCAAGAAAATTTAAGCTACAGCCTTGAAGGAGAGAATAGTGAGGTCCTAGGTCTTTCTCAAAAATCTTATTTAATATAGGAGTGAGTCTCAGGGAAAAACTGGATTGGCATAGTGACTTTCTTTGTGAGGCTATTGTTTCAAATATATTCAAAGGAGCTGCCACTAAGTTAGAGGCAAGTGGATAGACAGGCTCTATTTGCCTGAGTTCTATCTCCAGAGAACTATATCTATATATAGATATAGATATAAATATATAGAGAGATATATAGATATATAGTTAGATATAGATATATAGATAAATATAGATATATAGATATAGATAAATAGGTTCCTGAGAACCGTGGAAGCTGATGGTGTAAATCCCAGTCCAAGCGTAGGAGAAGAACAAGGTCTCAGCTCCAGCAGGCTGGCAGGAAGAAAAAAGGATGAATCCTCCTTCTTCCACATTTCATAGTATTCAGGCTCTGAACGGATTGGATGATACCCACAGACTTTGGCAAGGGCGATCTACTTTACTTAGTCCAGCAATTCAAATGTTAATCTCATCCAGAAACACCTTTACAGACACACCCAGAAATAATGTTTAATCTGGATACCCTGTGGTGCAGTCAAACTGACACATAAAATTAACCATCACAGAGGTCCACAGGTAAGTGGCTAGAATTTTCAGTCTAAACAAGCTATCCTTATTACAGAATATTCTTCAAAACTTTAAATTAGCATTTAATAATCATAACCTACTTTTCTAACTTTATTTCTTCATGAAACCTTTTTTTGTGAAAAAAATTTTTTTGCTCAAAGAAACCCCACTGAAGTTGTCTCTGTTCTATGAACAAATTCTTTTCCACCTTTCATGTTGGTTTTATCTACATGAGACATTCATGTCTTTTTAATTAGATTGCTATCTCTGGATTGAAAAAACTGGTTTGTTTTGTTTTGTTTGTTTTTAGAGAGGGAGGTGGGGGAGGGGCAGAGGAAGGGGGAGAAAGAGAGAATCTTAAGGAGGCTCCGAGCACGAGCACGGAGTCCAAGGTGGGGCTCGATCTCAGGACCCTGAGATCATGACCTGAGCCAAAATCAAAAGTCGGATGCTTAACTGACTGAACCACCCCGCAGCCACGAAGAAACTGTTTTTAAATCTTGTTCATTTTCCTTGCCAAGACGTGGTACAAAGATTGTTCCATCTTAGTGCCTGATTAGTATATTAGGATTATTTTAGCTTCTCCTGTCATTTCCAAACACCGGACTCATTTTCTTTTTACTTTACTAGGTATTTCTCCCCCTAGAGCAGTTAAATAATTTAAAAAATTATAGAAATACATATTTTTGTATAAAATAATTTCATCTGCAGTGTTTATGAAATAAAGATAATGGCTTCTTCTATTTCAATGATAACCAGGAGGTGTGGATAAGAGGAGTAAAACCCCCTCAGTGAAAATGAAAACTAATTTTCAGTGACATCAATGGAATCAGATCCTCTAGTAACATTACCTTAAGCAGGACGGTTAAAAATATATTACCAGTTCATGAAGAAGTATATTCATATATGCATGTTTTCCCTGTGAAGACAGAATATTGTTTTATTTTTTATTTTTTAATATATATTCTTAAGGATTTTATTTATTTATTTGTCAGAGAGAGAGTGAACACAAGCAGGGGGAGCAGCAGGCAGAGGGAGAAGCAGGCTCTCTGCTGAGCAAGGAGCCCAACAGGGGACTCATGACCTGAGCTGAAGGCAGATGTTTAGCTGACTGAGCCACCTAGGCGCCCCTAAATATTGTTTTAAATGAAACAATGTTAACTGAATATGTATTCTTACTCAATTGTTTCACCTGAACATGAGGTCTAATATTCCCATGGGATTGTATTTTTCCAGGGTTGGTTCTATTATCTGTCTATCCTAATCTGGTTAAGGCTATTTGATTGCAGGGAACAGAAAATCACTCAAGAAAAATTAAACAAAAATGGGGGGGGCACCAAATGCAAGTAAGATTTGTGTTTTATACTTTTTTCCGGTCAGTTTGATTAGATGTCATTCATTTTCTTCATCTTTTCTAGGAACCAGTGTTTGGTTACATTGACCTTCTCTATTGTTTTTATTTTCAATTTTATTTACTTTTACCCTGTAGTATTTATTTCCTTTTGCTTGATTTAGGTTAATTTTTACTATTCTTTTTCTGATTTCTTAGATGAAAGTCTTTATCATTGAGTTGAAACTCTTTTTATTTTTAATATAAGAATCTAACACTATAAACTTCCTCCAAGCTCTGCTTTGTCACATCTTACAAATGTCATTGGTATTTTTATTATCATACATTTCTAAATATTCTTTGGTCTTTGTGACTTCTCCCTTAACATGTGGCTTATTTAGGTGAATGTTGTTTAATTTCCAAGTATTTGGGAATTTTCCAGATATCTTTATGTCATTGATTTCTAGTTTAATTCTATTATGATCAGGAAAACATATTTTGTATGACTTAAATTCTTCCAAATTTGTTGAGGTTTGATTTATTTCCCCAAATGTGGTCTAATGTGGTGAATGTTCTGTGTATTTGAGAAGAATGTGTATTCTGTTGATTTTCGGTTGTATGTTCTATAAATGTCGATCAGGTCAAATAGATCTTTAGTGTTATGCAGATGTTCCATATCCTTTCTGATTGTCCGTCTTCCTGTTTTATCAGTTATTTAGAGAAGAGTACTGAAGTCTCCAACAATAAATGTAGATTTGTCTATGTTTCCTTTCTTTGCTTCACGTATTTTGAAGCTCTACTGTTAGGTACATAATTATAGGATCATTATGTCTTTTTTGGTGAATTAAGTCCTTTTTCATTACATGATACTCCTCTTTATCCCTAGTAATAGTCTCCGTTCTGAACTGTGCATTGTCTGATATTAATGTAGTTCCTCCAGCTTTCTCTTGATTAGTGAGTGCATACTATAGCTTTTAGTATACCTTTACTTATAGTCTCTCTAAATATTTATATTTAACAATGGGTTCCTTATAGATAGCATGTTTTGTTTTTTAATACAGACAATGTCTGATTTGAATTTTTGTGTTTAGGTCATATATATATATATATATATATATATATATATATATATATATATATACACACACACACACTATTACTTATTTCCTGTAAGTATTGTTATGGTGTCACTAATATCTACCATACTGCTAGGTTTTCCATCTGTTTTTCTTCTTTTTCCTTCTGTTTTGGCTTATATTTGAATTGAGTGTTTTCTTAAGATTTTATTTTCTCTATTATTGATTTATTTTTCTACCTCTCATGTTAATTTATCTTAATAATTACCTTTGGGTTTACAGTATGCATCTTAAGTTAATTGCAGTCTCCCTTTAAGTGGTCGTATTCCATTGTACATATAGTAGAAGAATATATGACAATACACTTACAATATCTCATGTGTACCTTTTGTGCTATTGTTGTCTCATACATTTTAATTTTACATGTGTTCTAAACTCACAATTCATCACTTGTTTTTACTTTAAACAGCCAATGATATTTTAGAGATTAAAATAAAAAGAAATGTCTTTTATATTTATTGTATTAACCATTTCCAGGGATCCTCATTTCTTTGTGTAGATCCAAGCTTCTGTCTATTGTCATGGTCCTTTTTCCTGAAGAATTTTCTTTAACATTTCTTGCAGTTCAGGTATACTTTAATGAATTCCTAGTTTCTGTTTCTCCATCATTTTTGAATATTTTCATGAGATAGAAGGTTGACAGTTTTCTTTCAGCTCTTTAAAAATGTCGCTATTTTCTTTTGACATGCAAAGTTTCTGGCAAGATGTCTTGGTGTATTTTTGTGTCTTTGTGTTTTCTATATTATGTGGCCTTTTCTCTGGATGATCTCAAGATTTTCTTTTTATCTTTTGTGCTCAGCATTTTCAGTATCATGTGTCTGGATGTGTTAATTTAATTTAGCTATTAATTTTTAAATTAATAAATTAATTTAAAAAAGCTTCTGTGCTTTTCCAAGCTTCCAAGACCCGTGGTTTCATATTTTTAATCTTTTTGGAGAACTTTCAGCCATTGTTATGTCTTCAAATATTTCTTCGACTCTTTTTCTCTGTCTTCTGGGATTACAATCACATGTATGTTAGACTCCTTGATGGTGTCCTAAAACTCTTGGGTGCTCTGTTCTGCTCTCCCTTTCTAGCTCTTCCTGTGTGTGTTTTAGTTTGGGTCACTAGATATCTAGTGACCATCCTTGGTTGTGTCACGTGTACTGATAAGACTTTGAAGGCATTCTTTATCTCTGTACCCATGATTTTTAGTTCCTAGCATTTCTATTTGATTATTTACTATCCTTTACCTTCCCCATCTGTTCATCCTGAAAATCCCCATTAGTTCATGCATGCTATCCATGTCTTCCATTAGATAACATATTAATCATAATTATTTTAAATTTCCTCTCTAATAAATACATTATCTAGGTTGTTTCTGAATCTTGTTCTATTGATTGATTTGTCTTTGACAATGGGTTTTTTTTTGTTTGTTTTTTTGGTTTTTTTGCGTTTTGGGTGTCTTATGTTATCTTATTATTGGACATAGTGTTTAGAGGAGCAGAGGCTGAGGTAAGTAGTATTCATGACTGACACTGGGTGTTACTCCCTTCTTTCTGCTAGGCCATTGGTGTGGGATATTGTTTCCATGTAGTAAGGATTTTAATTAAGTTTGGGTTTTACTATTGCTATGGCAAACTTTAGTGCACCAGCAGTTTTACATTTCTTTATTATTGCCTTGTTCTTATCATGGTATTGGCTGTTTAGGCCTTTTTCTCAGTTGCCCTGATTTACTCTAAGTTTTAGGCTTTCCCTGATCTCTCTCCATGCTCTTACCCTCCTGCAATGGTAGGCTGCAGTTGATTGTTTTTGCTGCTTGTTACCATGGTGATGGGGAGTGGGGAAGTTCTCTGTTATTCTTGTTAAACCTTTGTCTCAGGCATTTCCATTTCATGCTTGGAAAGTAAAGGCTTTGTATCCTGCTGTAATTTAGACCCTCTCTTTTTAAATTTCTTAAGAGAAAAAAATGAAACAAAAATCCCTCCAGGCTTCTGTGAGAGTGATGATACAGTTATATACCTGATCAGAGTGGAGAAGGAAATTGGATATAACTTTCTGAGAAAATTTTAAAAATTCTTTCATTTTAGCCATTTCTCTCTACTTTGTTGTGCCAACAGTTCTGGAGATTTGGGGGACATTTCAAATTATAAATCAGGTTATTTTGTAGCATTTCTCACTGTTACCTTAGGATTCAGCATTTTTCTTTTTAAATTTCTTTTCAACTTAGACAAGTTTGCTACTATAGGCTTATCTTCCATTTTCCCTGATTTTATGTGTTTATACCTTTAATTTGAATCCTGTTACTATTTTTTTAGTGGAATTATTGGATGGAGCCAAAGGAAGTAGATGGGTTTAATCCACCGTATTTATACCAATGTCCCATGGCTGGCAATCTTAAAGTGATTTATCATTTTCACTTTTTATCCAGTTTCTCTATTATATGTATAAACAAACTTCGGGGAGAGCCCAAATAGCTCTATTGACATGGCCAGAAATAGATAAAATTGTCTAGGATATGTAGTTTACATTTCATCTCTGGGATACACGTGTTCGTCATGTCTTATTTACTTATTAAAATTTTAATCACTTTGATGGGAAAGTTTGTTTTAGATGTTTTTACAATACCTCCAACATCTTGTCCATTTCCTTGAGTTATATTGTTTTAAACTCTTTCATGTATTTAACAAGACTAAAAACCCAGTTTTAAAGTCCCATAACTTTTGTAAAGACGTTGTACTACATAGAGATTATTCTTTATTTTGCATTTACTTGGAGCTTTTCCCCCCCAAAAGTCATCTGTTTATGAAAATGAGAAAGATATATTTCAAATGGACTCTTAAACTTGAACACAATATAAAAACTAAATTCCTTCTTTTTAATGTTATTTCAGTGTAAGTTTAAGTGCTGTTGTTAATGCAAAACTGGCTCTTCTATTTTCTCGTAAGGGATGTCACAATATTTTAAGAAGTTGCAGAGTTTTCTAATTAGAAATTCTCAAAGTGAGGATATGCCTGTGAAGTCCAGATCACTTTTATTATCCCATTTACATTTATTGGACAGTTAATTAATTTAGGGATCTGTGTTAGATACGGGGCGGGGGGATCGTCAAGGAGCAAAAAATCCTATCAGGACCCAGCTGGTTGCTTAATGCTACATACCTCTTCTTCATGCATAAGAACACTACATGTATGGGCTTATTGCCATACTAATCTCTAGCCACAACCCTGAAAATTAGGCTGGAAAACTTTAAGGAGCTTGATTTCATTATTTTGGGGCTCAACATTAAAGTACTCTTGCTGCTAATTAAGTTTGTTCTGCTCCAGTTCTATTGCTGAGATTTTGACCCGAAGCTCCCCAGTGATGTGTCTAGGTCATGGTAACTTCCTCAAGAACTGTTTAATCAGTATCTTACTTGTTTTTCCCTGTTACTCCTTATTTCCCTAAGCTATGAAAAACAGTATTTACCACTTATGACAAGCCATACCTGGTGACTCACCCCTGCTACCAGATTTTCTTGATATCAACTGCTTTCTTGAATTGTAGGGATTCTGAGTTTTTGCTTCACATTTTCCTTTCACTTTACTCGGACCACGTACCGGGACCTTCCCTCCCAATTTCTGAACACCCCCAACCTCTGAACGCCTCCATGCTAATCACTGTGTATTTTCTGCCAGCTTACTCTTGAATTCTCTGGTCTGAGGTTCTGCAGGCGGATCTATCCCCCAGCTTAGCAATTGTGGCTCATTTTATATCATGGATTCTGTAATCATGTCTAGTCACTTCCTAAGACAAAGCAATTATCACTCTTTAGGGATTTATAATTAGGTGGAATAAAAAATATATGGAAATAAGATCGAGGAGGCGGGGTGGCTGCAATTTCGCGCCAAGCTCGCTGGGGGAAATCCCGGTTTGGTGAGCTTGGGAGGTGTTCGCAGCTGCTGTCATGGTTCGTACGCTAAACTGCATAGCCGCTGTGTCCCAGAACATGGGCATCGGCAAGAACGGGGACCTGCCCTGGCCCCCGCTCAGGAATGAATTCAAGTTTTTCCAAAGAATGACCACAACCTCCTCAGTAGAAGGGAAACAGAATTTGGTGATTATGGGTAGGAAGACATGGTTCTCTATTCCTGAGAAGAATCGACCTTTAAAGGACAGAATTAATTTAGTTCTCAGCAACGACCTCAAGGAACCTCCACAAGGAGCTCATTTTCTTGGCAAAAGTCTGGATGATGCCTTAAAACTTATTGAGCAACCAGAATTAGCAAATAAAGTGGACATGGTTTGGATAGTGGGAGGCAGTTCTGTTTATAAGGAAGCCATGAACAAACCAGGCCATCTTAGACTATTTGTGACAAGGATTATGCAGGAATTTGAAAGTGACACATTTTTTCCAGAAATTGATTTGGACAAATACAAACTTCTGCCAGAATACCCAGGTGTTCCTTCTGATGTCCAGGAGGAGAAAGGCATTAAGTACAAATTTGAAGTATATGAGAAGAACGATTAATGCAAAGATGTTTTCTGATTTATTTCAAATTAGTTGTTCCCTCTTCCCTCCAAACAATTATATATTTTAATATTAGAAAAAAAGACTTGTTGACTTTAGATCGATAATTACTTCTAAGCAAGAGATTTTATTAATCTTAATTAGGCTGTAGTTAAGATTAATCTTAACTAGGCCACGTCAGATACCATTTGTGGAACATTTCTTACTGTAACTGTATGTTGCCATCAAGGACCAGCACCTGCCTAGGGTAGCATATCTACCAAGAGCCTACATGAGACGGCCCCCTGATAGCATCAGTTGAAATCAGGACTTACAAAGATAGGACTAGAGAGATGTGTCCGAAGTTCAGAAATGGATTATAAATAGAAGAGCTAGAACTCAGATATTTAAAGAAAATTAGATCAAAATAGGACCTTTGAGTTCTCTATGCATATCACTCAGACAGGAAATCTGGTAAGTTGAGAACTCTGATATGCTCCATAGGGATAGTGAAGAGGCAGGTAGGACACTACCTTTTGGAAGGTTAAAAGAGAAGGTCTCAGACCTCTAAAAACTCTGTTTCCGATCTTCAGTGAGAGTCCATAGGATGTTAAAATGACAGAAGAATAGCCTGTTCTATACAAAAAAAGAGTAATCTAATAACAAGCATATGGCTAAAACTAGAAATTAAAAAGGGAATGAATTGAAAATGAATAAAGCTAGAAACCAAAATTACAAAGATAGAAACTAAATTAAACTTTACTGAATTAAAAAATGAAAATTAAAACACACTTTACCCGTCATGTTAGCAAAGATGTGGACTGTTAAGTATCCAAAGAAATAGCATTTTATGCCTTGTAAATTAATACAAACTTTTTAGAGTTTAAGTTAGCAATATCAATTAAAATTCAAAATATTCTGGGTTTGGGCCCAGAGCTTCCACTTCCAGAAATTAATCCTGAATAAAGAGATGGACCCAAAAAAATATATATATATGCATAAACAAGTATGAATAACAGGATGAACTGGAATGTTATCAATGCCAGGTAGAGTGGTATACCTTACCATTCATGTGACACTGATAACTGTGTCAAAAATATATTGAAAACTCTGATCTAAAGATCCAGTTCACTTCATTGCTAATTCATGTCTTTCTTAAAATTTGTGAAGTTTTCATTATTTTTTCTATTTTATATGAGTCTTTATACATATCTCTACATTTATTACTGCAGCCATTTTTTCTTCCATTATTTTTTCTGCTACTTTCTCTTTCTATTCTGGAACTCCTATAATGGGTGTGTTCGTCTGCTTGATGATGTCCAATAGGTCCCTTAGGTTCTGTTCACCTTTCTTTATTCTTTTTCTTTCTGCACCTAAGACCTGATAAGTTCAGTTGTCTATTTTTAGGTTCTCTGATTCTTTCTTCTGCCTGCTCAAATCTGCTTGTGAACCTCTTCTAAACTTTTCATTTCAGTTCTTGTACTTTTTAGCTGTAGAATTTCTGTTTGGTTGCTTTTTATATTTCCCTTTATAATATTCTCATCTTGATCATACATCACTTTCCTGATTTCCTTTAATACTTTGTCCATGTTTTCTTCTAGATCTTTGAGCATATTTAAGACAGTTATTTTAAAGTCTGTTCTTAGTAATTCTGATGTCTGGAGTTCT
Source organism: Ursus arctos (assembly GCF_023065955.2). NCBI lineage: Eukaryota > Metazoa > Chordata > Mammalia > Carnivora > Ursidae > Ursus > Ursus arctos. The sequence goes on along the minus strand of NW_026622786.1, from coordinate 48,192,360 downwards.
CAAGGGGTGATTTCTTTCAGTTTTGTGTCTTTGCGTAGGTCACATTTTCTTGTTTCTTTTATGTTTTTGTGTTTTGTTGTTGTTGTTGAAAACTGGACATTTGAATATTATAATGTACTTACTCTGGAAGTCAAATTCTTCCCATTCCCAGGGATTGCTTTTTTTTTTTCCTCCAAACTATTTTTCAAAGACTATATTCCTTATCCTGTTGGTAACTGGAGTCTCTGTAACTTCAGTTAGTATTCTAACATTTTGACACAGCTTTCCTTGAATACTAGAAGCTAAAAAAACAACAAACAAAAAAAGAAAACAATTCTCCCAGTTTTTGCAGATTGGCTTTGTGCTAGGGCACAATACTTAGCCAGGCTTCTGATGAGTCTTGGGGTCAGCCTGAAGTGAAAGCTTGGCATCTTTTCTAAGGATGTAACTTGCCCTGGGAAAATGCCTGGCTTTCTAAATCTTCCATATGAACAGTTCTTTTGAATATCCTAACTTCCCAAAGAATTTCCCCCAGCTTTTTCTCCTGTACCACAGGCTGTCTATTATATATCTGTACTATAATCTTTTATAATATGTGTCTGTCCATTGTTAGTTTGCCCTGAAGCATTTTCAAGCAATGCCTGCTGCTTTTGAGACCTCAGTTCTGAGTTAGGCAAAACAGAAATGAATGTATTGTGTCAGTTCTTCAGATAACCCTCAGACAGGTTAGAAAAATCTACATGGTAATTTGCAATCTACACACAAAAATCTACACAGTATGATCTGCTCTATGCCCTCCAGAACTGGGGACCGGGGCTACACAGGATCAATGGCAGGATAAAGAGAATAGAGGTAAGTTATACACAATTGCAATATTCCATTCTATGTAAAGTTCTACTCAGGAGTCATGGTGATGAGAAAAAATATCAAGGCCAAAGTGATGTTCCCAGCAGAAGTAACAAATGCCTGCAACATGGACTGTGGAATTTAGGTATGAAATATTAAAGATGATAAAAGAAGGTGGATGACTCTTCTTTGAAGTGAAATGTTTATTTAACCCAGATATGCGCTAAACCCGATTCCAGAAACATTTGCTGTCATTGTTCTATTTATATTTAATGACTTGAAGAGTAAAATAAGGCATCTTACACAAATGGTTTCTTTCTTCTAATAAATCCTTCTGAATCAGAGATTGTCAGATATAGTCAAGTCATTACAGATGGAAATGTGAGCTGCAAATGTAAGACTCTGACTCATTTGTTGGCAGCTTTTCAAAAGAAGAGATAGAAACAGAGAAGTCTGAAGGTTTGCTCATGTTTCTTCCCTCTGTGCAACCTAGTTCCCTCACAGTCTGTTTTGGTTACTGTCAGATTGATTCCAGAGAGACAGCATTATGGTCAGATTTATCATGTGTTTAGGAAAAAAGCCTTCTGTAGATTACTTAGCATTGAAAAAATGATATTTTGTATTGAGTTTTTGATCCACACAGGATGCATTGGAAGAGCAAGAAGCACATCCAAGAGCAATTTTTGATGGGATTGCTAAACTTTCCATCATGGCTATAGAGAAGATAAATACGGTACTTCTCTAATTTAATAAAAGTGTAAGGGAGGTGACATATCTGCTGAAGAAAGGCACAAGCGTTTCCATTTAAGTTGGCTCCTTTAGACTGTTTGGATGGAAACTGTGAGATGCTTCAATTCTGGACTCTGTCACAGCTGAGAGTGCTTATTTGTCGCCAAAATGAAGTGATTATTCTGTTCCTATAGAAATATGATGCTCTGAAAAAAAAGGAAAGATGATGCACTGGTTTAATAAAAGCTTGGGGCACATGGGTGGCTTAGTCAGTTAAGCGTCCAACTCTTCATTTCAGTTCAGGTCTTGATCTCAGGGTTGTGAGTTCAAGCCCCACATTGGTGTGTGGAGCCTACTTAAAAAAAAAAGAAAAGAAAAACTGGATACAGAAGATGCCAATAGCGTATTGATAGTGCCCTTGGTCCCTCATTTAGTTACTTAGAGACAAAGTATATTATATATTTTGGTGCATACTAAATGCCAGACATTCACACTTATCTTTTCCTATTTTAATCTCATAACAAATCTGCAAGTATTATCACTACTATTTTTACAAGTGAAGAAATGTTACCTATATCACGAAGTCAGGATTGGGCCTGGGATTTGAATCCACACCTGTACTTTTATAAAATCTTTTTTTTTTTTTTAACAAGTGATACAGCATGATGTTTGAGAGCAGAGTTTCTACAAACTACTACATGAGAAAGAGTTTCCATTACTTGAGGTAAAGAACCATGCCTCTCAGCAGAATATTGAGGCTCAGAATAAAGACCAAAGTTACTGCGGTGAGCTTCCCAGATCCTATGGGATGTGAAAGGAGTTGGGAAATTTTCCCAGCTGACCCCACATTTTCGTCCATGTCAGAAAACAGTACCTGATAAATGTGGGTTAGAGATAAATACCAGTGGTGGGAGTACAGTTGGAATGTCATTAACAAACCAGATGGAGACTACCCTGATACTTCAGACTTTGTTAACTAAGCCTTTGGTTTGGTTTGGTTTGGTTTTTGACTCCTTAGGGACGCCAAAGAAATTTTAGCTCTGAAGGTACTTATTTGACAAGTTTATATTTGATCTTTATTTCCTTTCATTCTCTCTCTCCTCCTTCCCTTTTTGTAAAAAGTTTTCTGGTTTCAAAGCCAGAACTAAGTGGATAAGACCACCACCCACAGGGATGGTCTTAAGAGAGGGACTACTGGGGCCCTACTGAAGTGGGAAACTTACTGAAAGTAGTTAGTATAATGATGTACTATATGTTGGCTAATTGAATTTAAATAAAAAAAGAAAAGGAAGCAGTTAGTAATTTATTTAATCTTGTTTAACGCTCTCTGTCAAAGTAAATTATATTCCTTAAAACTTAAAGTACATGTCCATATATACACAAAATAGTTTACTGTTTACAGTTAACTCTGCAGTTTGGGCTGCAATCAAATTGATTTCAAAATAAATGAAATGTTAAAAGTAAAACTTATTTTACTAAGTGCTGAGTACTGTGCTTTGTTTAAGCTGGCATGGAGAGCTTTGCTAGAGATCAACGTTAAAAGCACGGTGAAGGGGACAGCAAGGGTGGAGAAGACTGTTGAGGGTCAATTCTACAAAATGAGGTGTGGGTGAAAATAGGAGGGTTGGAAGCTGGGGTATCGAGGGTAAGACCGTGTCAGAGGAATAGTCAGGAGAAGTTGACGTTCTGGGAATGAGAGAATGCTGAAGTTCTCATTTTTCCGCAGCATTTGCAGTGGAGGTGATTATTCAAAGGTATCCTACAGGACGAGGCATCTATTTTTTGTTGTGTCATATGGCCTGGGTATCACAAGGCTCCTCATGCATGAATTCTGTGACATCTTGGACCTTTTGCTGTTGTTATTTTTTTGACCTTGAGGAATATTTGATCTACATGTACATCAAATATCTTGGTAATTATTTTTTCTCTGGAGGAAGTATGTGTGAATGAACTAGAAAGTGTGAAGTCATACTTTGGGAAGTGATCTTAGAAAAACCATGGTATCTGACTTCTCTTACCTCTTAAAATTGAACTGGAAGAGAGATGAGGTGAAAGATGTTACAGAAATGCAGAGCACCGGCCCATCGTCCCATGGCCCTAACAACACAGTCCTCAGAATACCAGCTGGAAAACTGAAGTTGGAGCTTATTGGAACTGGCCTCCTCTAATCCATGAATAACCTCAAAGTAATTCAGATAGAAGAATTAATCTGAAGAAGAGGCATATGATAACTCCAAATATCAAGCTATGTAATAATAACAAAGCAAACGTAAAACTACCAACTTTCACACGAACAGATGCATTTTTTATCTCTATCCCAGTGGAAAAGTGAAATCAAAATTGTGGTTTATTGAGCGAAAGAAGAGTCTGACTCAAGGGGTCTGGCCATGATTCATTCCCGAGCTCTTCGTTCAAGGCTAGAGCACGAACCTAGTCAAGTTCACCGCTAATCCGTGCGGCAGTCACATTTACGGCTGAGTACTGGGAGAGGGGAAGGTGCCTCCCAGAGATGTCAGATGATCTGAGTTGTAAGCAGTTTCTGTGATCTAGCTAAGAGAAAACTGTAACCACAGAGATCAAATGTAAAAATTTATTTACAATTTTAGATGGCCAGTCTGGGAACAGAGAAGGTTCCTGGCTATAGATGTTGACCTGATATAAATAGACGTATAGGTTATTAACTGTGTAATCACTAGTCTATTACTCTGAATTTACAATGAACATTTTTTTTAAAAAGCATCAAGATTTTTTTTTTAACTTGTCTGGTATATAAATGGAACAGCATTGCTCCAAGTAGAATTGCTTCTTAAATAACAAGATCTGGGAGACAGTTACAGCTACTTTGTATCTCCATTACAATATTAAAGCACAGAAAATTCCAGCTGTAGGGCATCCGGTCCTCAGTGTGTGGACCTGGCGGTGTAGGAAGTGAGCCTGCACTGCTTCAAGCCCTTTCATCTAGAATGCTTCAGTAATAGCATTTCATGAGGAAGTCATTGTTTCCCTTTCTTAAGATCATTTATTTATTTTTCCCTTTCTTAAGATCATTTATCATTTATCACTTAGTACATAACACGGTATTTACATGTATCTGTCACAAATGTTCAACCCTATTCCAGGGCATATTAAACAGAACTTGTGAAATATGCATGTGCTGTGTGGATACAAGAAAGAAGTTGTCTATAAAACCTCTATAAAAAGGAATTGTCAGTTCCCATATCTTGGGGAATTGTAAAATTCCTCTTCCCTCTCTCCCCTATCCTGAGCCTCCTGCCATATTCCTACCCTGTGTTACAAGAAGACCTAGCTTGTGTGCACTTCATATGAAGCTAGGTGTTGACTAAAGACATGCACCTTTCTTTTCTAAGAGTTTATTTATTTATTTGACAGACAGAGAGAGAGAGAATGGCAGGAGAGGGAGAGGTAAGCTCCCCACTGAGCAGGGAGCCTGACCCTGGGATCATGACTTGATGCAAAGGTGGACACTTAACTGACTGAGCCACTCAGGCACCCTAGCATGTACTTTTCTAATCTTTGCTATTAAGAAAACACAATGATGTAGCTGTTTGTATTTAAAGCCATCAAAAGCAAATCCCTGCTTTGCTACTTCTCTTTTTTTTTTAAAGATTTATTTATTTATTTATTTGACAGAGATAGAGACAGCCAGTGAGAGAGAGAACATAAGCAGGGGGAGTGGGAGAGGAAGAAGCAGGCTCATAGCGGAGGAGCCTGATGTGGGGCTCGATCCCATAATGCCGGGATCACGCCCTGAGCCGAAGGCAGACGCTTAACCGCTGTGCCACCCAGGCGCCCCTGCTTTGCTACTTCTAATAGCATGATCTTTGGAAAATTATTTGACTTTTCTAAATGTCAGTTTCCCTGTCTGTAAAATGAAAACATAATAACATCTGTGTCTTAAGATCACTGGGAGGGTTAAATGAAGTGATGTGCTTGAAACTTGTTGCATATTGTCTCATTTAATTTGCAAAGGAGTCCACGGAGTGAAGCTATCATTACTGTTTCTCATCCTACAGATGAGGAAGCTAAGCCTTACAGAAATAATTAAAATTAAAATTCCCAAGGTCATGCTGTTAACAAGTGTGGGACACGATTCTAACCCACTTCTGCTTCACGCCAGGGCCTGCACCCTTCCCTGCACAATACTCCTTTCTAAGTATTCACTCATTTCTAGTGAGAAAGGGTTTCGGTCACAGTCAGAACTCTGCTACATAGTTTTTGTATTCGTGATAAATGTAATTTGGCCTAACTCGATTGTATAAAAACCTGTCTCCAGTTTTTCTACCATACTAGAGGTTCAGGCATTTCTAATCAAAACTTTGGTTATTATTTTAAACTCACAGATCTAAACATCGTCTCAAGTGCTGCTGTAGTTTGATAGCTGACAGATAAATCCCAAAGGATAGTTTCAGTGAAGGTTCAGTAGCTCAGGATAGGCAAGTTAGTAGCTGGTAGAAAAAGATTCCTCTCTGGGTGTTCGGCAGTTATACCTCTATTCACAAATGTTAATCCAGCTGATACCTAATTGAAATTGCTAATAAAGTTATAATGGGTTATGTTTCCTCAAGCCGATACCAGAAAATCCAAACCACAGAAAATTAGCCCTGTAGGAACTGGCAGCTTAATAGCCAGTTGGGTCTGAACCTTTTTGGCCTGAGGATGTCTTTGCGAGGACCCAAAGTATGTGTTATGTGTGCTGTTGTTTGTCTGTTACGTATCTATTGCTGGATTCCATGTTAAATTTTAAAACTGAGAAATTTTTCATTTGAAAATAATAATAATAAACCCATTACACATTAATGGAAATCGGTGTCAACATAAACAACATATTTTTACCGAAAAATAACTCTATTTTCCAAAACAAAAATAAAATTAGGAGGAAAGTAGCATTGTTTAACATTTGTGCAAATCTCTTGATGACTTAATAGAGGACAGCTGACTCTTGTATCTGCTTCTGCATCCATTCTGTTACATCATTGCTTGTCTGTTGACTCTGCAAAACAATACTCTTTACTCATGAGAGAATGAAAAAGAAAGGAAGATAATATTTTAGAATTATTATTAAGACCGTTTTGACATTACAGATCCCCTGAGTGGGTCTTGGGGACTTCTAGGGGTCCCTGGACTACATTTTGAGAACCATTAGTTGGTCTTACTGATGCTCGGATCATCCAAGCTATACTATACTATTTAGTAGTATACTATTTAGTAGTATAAAGTATTGGAATACATAAATACTGATTTGGATTTGTAAGTTCTTAAAACTTTCGCTCAAGCTGCAGGAAGGTCAGGGACCTTTGTCACTACTGACTTGCAGAGATGAGAAATAATAATATTCCTTTCTCACGATTTTTTTCATTTGGAGCCTTATCTGACTGTTTCCGTAAGCCATTTAACAGTGTCATCATTGTGCGTTTCAAATACATATTCCTTTCCGGTATCCAGCCTCAACAAACCCATCAGGCGTCTAGTCCGTAAACAAGTCTGTTGGAGCCCCAGCTGGCTTTCTCTTCTAGAGGTTTCCAGAAAGTCCAAATCTCCCCCCCTTTTCCTGCTTGCTATTTGAAGTATGTGGATTGTGACGATTATGAGACTGGTGTACTCCAAGTTTCTTGAAGCCTTAGTTTATTGTAGACTGTGTATTTTGGCAGGCTGCTTGAGAGCACAGAGCCTGGCTTTCCACCAGTGTGAAAGTCCCACATTTTCTCTGGGCACTCTTCCTTTCCTGCTTCCCAACAGACTCATTAGGTTCCCATGGTAACATTGTTGAGCCTCAAAGTAGGCCAGACCCCCCCCCCCCCAGAACACAGTTGCCTAATCACCTCTCCTCAGAGTACCACCTGCTTTCTTCCACCCCACTTGGTTTTCTCTCATCCTCTGCCCAAGGAGTTCCATAATTGCCTGGTACAGCTCATTCACAATAGTCTGTTAGAATTTGGCTACCCCCGAAGCTAGTTTGGCACATAATAAACCTTGAACATAAATGTGATACCAGTGTTACCAGAATTTACAGGATTTTATAAAATCTGCAAAACTCTTTATTTTTGATGTTATGCCCCAATTTTAAAAATTTAATACACTCCCATTTATGGACTCATAGATAAGGAAGAAGTATACATACATACAATGAAATATTGCATAGCCATAAAAAAGGATGAGATCTTGCCATTTGTGACAACGTGGATGGACCAAAGGGTATTACACTAAGTGAAATAAGTCATACTGAGATAGACTAATACAGTATGATTTCGTTTATATGTGGAATCTAGAAAACAAAATGATTGAGCAAAAAAAAGCAGACACTAACCTATAAATATAGAGAAAAAACTGATGGTTGCCAGAGAGAAGGGGTTGGGAGATGTGCAATATGAGTGAAGGGGAGTGGGAGATGCAGACTTTAGTTATGCAATGGATAAGTCACGGGATAAAAGGCAGTGTCGTACAGTGACGGATGGTAGCTACACTTGTGGTGAGCATAATATAATAGTATGGAGAAGTTGAGTCACTGAGTTATTACATAGCTTTGTCAGTTACTCAAGCGAAGTGCTTAACCTTCCTGAGGCACAATTTTCCCCTCTCATCTGTAGAACAGGGTTTATAGCAACTGCCTGAAAGAGCATTTCTTGTGAATTAAATGAAACAATGTCCATGAAAGAACTTTGTTAAACTAAAAAGAGTGACACAAACATTAGTTTGTTACTTTTGTGAATACATGAAGACTGTCATTTCACATAATAAAACAGTGTTCTAAGAGAGTCATATGAATTGCAAGATGCATGATCTGAGTGCATTAATTATTTTTTTAAATTTTTTTATTTCAGTGTAGTTGACACTCACTGTTACATTACTTTTAGGTATACAACCCAGTGACTAAGTTTGCTTGGGTAACTGACAAAGCTGATTCGGTCCCAAGTATTTGGATTCAAAACCCAGCACCCTTTCTGCTCTGCTGGTGTTTCACACATTTATTGCATATAATTTTAATGTATTTATTATATCCATGTACTTGAGTGTGCTATATCCATGAACTTAAACAGTTTAACTCATTTTGTTACTTAAGTAAATATATTGAAAGTGGGTTTTTATTACTGTAACTTAAATAATATGATAAAATATAGTTTTATTTTACTTCATTTTTTAAAACATTTATTTATTTGAGAGAGAGAGACAGAGAGCACGAGAGTAAGCAAGAGCAGGGGGAAGGGCAAAGGTAGATGCAGGCTCCCTGCTCAGGGGAGAGCCTGATGCAGGGTTCGATCCCAGGACTCTGAGATCATGACCTGGGCCAAAGGCAGATGCTTAATGGACTGAGCCATCTAGGAGCCCCTTTATTTTGCTTTAAAATAAACCCAAAAAATAAAGACAAACATAATGCAAAATTCTGGTTAGAGACTGTTGCATACTAAAACACTTGAGGTCTTATATTTCTGCTGTTAAAAAGGGAAAATAACGTGAGATCAAGAAGATACTAAACCCACACAAACATCAAACTGGGGCATTCTCTCAGAGCCCTGAATACAAACTGAACAAGGACAGGCTTTAACAATACACTATGTAAAATTATTTTAGTGCCCATGCTGGGAGGTACGAAGTTGCAGTATGGTATATCTGAAAAATTAATGAAAGAAAAGAAATTTAGATAGAGACAAGGGTCAAGTTTACAATAAAAGTAATTGGTGAGAATGTCACCCCAACTCATCTAAAGATGAATCGCACTTGTCCAGGAAGAAGGAAGTGGACGTAAATAAAACTTAGGCCCCATTTCAAAGGATTTTCTCTATAGGAGAGAACCATGTACATCAAAGATTCCAATTGGGAAAGAAGATAAGATGGGCCCATTTCTCATAACCTGTCTCATGTCAGAGCTCTGTACTACTGGGATAAACAGAAGGAAGCTGCTGTAGTTTCTCAGGCCCTGCATGGCTGTTGAGCAGGTGTAGGGAGTCAAGATCTATGGACACTTGAAAACCCTTTGTGGCTCACCAGGACACAGCAGCACTCTGGGTGGGAAGCTCCACCATAGGAAACTGATGAGACGCCCCCAGAATAAGGAAATATAAGACATGGTTCCTGACAGCAAAAAAGGCACAGTTTCTCCCAGAAACATCTATGGAGCATCTTCTATGAGCAAGGCACTGTAACAGATACTATGGACATGGAACAGATTCATATTGGGCAGAGTATCAGTTTTACTGTGGAGAAAACCATGTTGAATAAACCATGTTGAGTATCTGTGACTTGTAACATATAGCAACAACTTTAAACTTACAAGTGTCCAAGAAATGGCTACTGTATAATTCTCTGCCAAATTAAATTTATTTTTTGTTCTATATACTTTATAGTCTTTCATTTAATTGTATGCATTTCAGTTCTTCCAATAGCCTCATTAAAGAATGAGTAAAAATGTTAATCTAAACTCCTTTCTGTATTCAGAAAGACAAAGTTTACTGGATACTAACAATATAACAGGCATCTCACTGGTGCCTAATATAAAGTATTTTAACTTCATCAATCTCCCAGAATCATAATACTAACCTCATTTTACATATGAGGAAATTTTGACCAAAGAAAAGAAGTTAACAATGGATAAAACCCCAGCATTGATGGAGGCATTTCTGACTTCTAAGCTGATCTCCATTCACTACAATATATTGCAGTCTTGAAATCTGTCTTTATCAATCTTAATCTTGACTTAATGAAACACAAACAGCAAATTATCCAATGGTAATGAATTATGTTCCTCCTTTACATACTTCACAGACTGGTATCTAGACAGAAGACAGAATTACACACATACACACACACACACCCACACACACCATACACGTGCATTAAGAATGTAAATTATAATAATACTGTGTTTTAAAAATATAAAGTCATCTATTCATGTAAAAATTGATATTTTGGGTAGTAGGAAAAGACCTATAAAAAATGTTCAATTACTAATTAACAAATAGTTACAGGATCCCAATAAAATGAAAATCTCCTGACAGATGCACTAAAAGTCACATATTGGGTCTCTTTTGGGTGTCTCTACTCTAAACAGTTTAAACAGATTTTTAATTGAACACTTGGAACTCAGTAACAGAAGGGTTTGAAAATGAGCCAGGACAGTGTTTCTCAAACTTCAGTATGCCAGTTTTGATTCAATAAGTCTGAGAGAAGTCCCGATATTCTGCCTTTCTATCACCCTCACAGGGAAGACCAAAACTGCTGGTGGCGGGGCCACATTTTGGGAAGTAAGGGCCTAGGACATGGCAATCCAAGTGTGGTCCATAGGCCAGTGAAATGTTGGTGACTGGTCTACAATGGATTAAGTACAGAAATTCAAAGTAAGCATTTAGAAATTTTTATAGCATTTTGATGGTAATTTTATGTCGGTTGAATATAATAAAATTGGGGCTTATACTTTGTCTTTGTTTTTTTAATTTCATTTTTCTGGAACTTATTTTTATTAGATTTTACAAAAATATTGATCTGTGACAGACTGGATATATATAAATGGTCTTTTATCCAAATTATTTGAGAAGCACTGGTCTAGAACAATGTCCCTGGCTCATGAAACATACATTAAAATTAGATAAATATGACAAGCAAATGTACAAACACAAGACAGAATATGATGGAGACCATATAAGAAATGAAAAGAGTTTTGAGGGTTTGGAGGAGTGAAAGAAAATAGAATGACCTGGCATTTATGGAACACCTGTTTATATACAATACACCATGCTAAGACCTTAACATTTACTGCACACAAAACCCCATTTTAAAAATGAGGAAATTGAAGATCAGAGAGATTAAGTAACTCATGTCAAGAAGGGGCAGGGCCAGAAATAAACCCCCACTTTAACTATGGATCCTCCTATTTTTTGAACACCCTCCCTACATTCTACTAGGATCACACAATATGAGTCTCACCTTCCCAAGTCAAACTCCAGACCTTCGTTTCTAACCTTCATTACAGCCAGGGTGCAAGCAGGCATGTGATCTAGGTTTTGTATTATGAGGATGGGAGAGGTCAGAGACTGGACACAGGGACACCAGACTAAGGACAGTACAGAAGACACTTTGGCTTCTGTTACGGGTTGAATTTGGGTTGAACTGTGGACTCCATCCTGCTGTCAACCTCGCCTATTGAAGTCTTAACCCGTTACCTCAGAATGTTACATTATTTGGAAATAGGATCATTGCAGGTGTAATTAGTTGAATTCGTACTAGGATGGGCCCCTAATCCAATATGACTGGTGTCCTTACAGGAAGGGGAAACTTGCACATAGACACACACAAGGGGAATGCCATGTGAAGATAAAGGTTATGCAGGAGAAACCAAGGAACATCAAAAATCATTAGGAAAACCACCAGAAGCTAAGAGAGAGGCATGGGAAGGATTTTCCCTCACTGCCCTCAGAAGCAACTGACCCCAAGACACCTTGATCTCAGAATTCTAGGCTTCAGAGCTGTGAGACAATAAATTTATGTTGTTTAAGAGAATGTTGTTTAACATTTTCTAGAAGTAATATTTGAGCCATCAAATTGAAAAATCTTAGTATGGAGCAGGATTTTAAAAAATTCACCCAGGAATAGCATAGAGTGATGGTAGAACATCAAAGATTCTAAGAAATACCTTAGAAATGATCAGAACAGAAAGAGCTTGTGAGTGCAATCCTGGGGTAATTCTATAGGGCCTGAAGAAAGGGTTGGAGACAGGAGCAAAAAGGCTACTTTCAGAATGAGAGGGCCAATACCTCTATCTCAACTTCACTTTGCCTAGAGTCAGGCTACCCAGTGGCTTGGGAACCTCTCATCTAGCCATGGAAAGCAAATGTAGGACTAGAAAATCAAAACAGGGTTGCATGTGTGCACGCACAACCACAAGTTTGGGAAGAGGGACTCTTCATATTTAGTTGTTTCTGCTCTCCTGGGTATGTTGGAAAGAATAGAGCTCAGTATATCAGTATATTTTCAATTCAGTATAATGTATATTAAATATCTAAACCAGGTAGTACTCTAGATCTATAAATGCAAAAATAAATGGCATAGTTTCTTTCCCCCCTCGTGGATAATTTCACTCTGTTGACTGTTTATTGTAACTGTATGAATAAAATACCATTTTTGAGGGCTGTCTGTTCAGCTTAAGTACATGTCGTTTCTCTAGGATTTAAGGATGTTTGTTGGAAATTTTCTAGAATGTAGACATTTATTCTGGAACTTTGCTAAATGTCTTTTTATCCAATTTTGGTAAGTTGGTTAAAAAAATGACATAGATAAGTGGATCCACGTGATTCTTGTTTAGGAATCAATACTATTGGTTTAATTTTTTTGTACACACTTCAAGGAGGCAGATAAAGTAGGATCTATACACTTAGTACTCTTGAGCCTCAGTGTAAAACTTCGATACTGAGGCATTACTGAGTCTACTTTTAGTCTCCAAAGTAAATGTGCTTCTATTTTTTTTTAATGATTTTTTATTATATTATGTTAGTCACCATACAGTACATCCCCGGTTTCCGATGTAAGGCTCGATGATTCATTAGTTGTGTATAACACCCAGTGCACCATGCAATACGTGCCCTCCTTACTACCCATCACCAGCCTATCCCATTCCCCCACCCCCCTCCCCTCCGAGGCCCTCAGTTTGTTTCTCATCGTCCAGTGGTCCATATATACAATGGAATATTACTCAGCTATCAGAAAGAACGAGTTCTCAACATTTGCTACAACATGGACGGCACTGGAGGAGATAATGCTAAGTGAAATAAGTCAAGCAGAGAAAGACAACTATCATATGATTTCTCTCATCTATGGAACATAAGAACTAGGATGATCGGTAGGGGAAGAAAGGGATAAAGAAAGGGGGGGTAATCAGAAGGGGGAGTAAATGTGCTTCTAAATTAAACTGAACCATAGAGGAAGTCAAATATTTTCTCTTCAATAAGGTATTGGTACTAAAAGGAGGAGGGGTGATGATAACCCTATGAGGGTTTTCTTTAAAATCTCTATATACATTACTGTTTGTACTTTTATTTTTCATCCTTGCCACATTAGTTTTTATGCATTACTTTATATACATATTTTAGTGGGAAGTTTGCTTCAAGTTTCAGAAATCGGCTGAGTAATCACTGCCTCATATAGGAAAGAAAAGTTTCCTAAGGAGGAACTTTTTTTCTTTTTGAACGACTTTTTATATTTCAAAGTGCTCAGAGAGATATGTGTGGGTATTTTATTCAACAATGCCAAATTTATCTCCTTTTTATGGCCTTAACAATTAATGCTCGTACATGATAATAATAAAAAGTAAAAAAGCAAGACCTAGTTTATTTTGAGATCTGCAGTCACCAGTCAGCCAGTTCTTTTTAGTGCCAGTAGGACTAACAATGGAGTTTATAATTCATGATAAGGGTAATAACTAATACTGTTATCTTCATAAAAAATGGTAATGGAAGAATGCTAAGAATTTTATTCCTATAAAGAAGACAAAGGGCACCTGGCTGGCTCAGTCAGTGGAGCATGCAACTCTTGATCTCAGGGTCATAAGTTTGAGCCCCATATTGGGTGCAGAGATTACTTAAAAATAAACTCTTAAAAAAAAAAGAAGACAATGAAAATAAGAAGTAAGCTGTGTAAGAGGTTAGTTAAGAATGGCTACTTCACTTTTATGTTCCTTCAGCCTTAAAAATATCTAAACCAGAGAAAGGAGAGAGGGAGGGAGAGAAAGGGAGAGGAAGAAGGAGGGGGTGGGGGGGAGGGGAGAGACCAGTCATGGAAAGAATATGAGCATTAGAATAGTGGAAAGAATTGGGGGTTTGGAATTAGAAAGCATGGCACTTAATTCTTGGGCACAAAGATGTTTGCAGAAGATGTTTATTGTCTTTGAATATCAATTTTCCTAGCTGTAAGATATAAAATTATAAGACAGTGTGAGAAAGCGTCAAACACTATACAAATGACAGTTACCATTATTTAGGCTCACAGAGAGAATGGTAAATACTCTGCCCTAAGAGAAGGACCTCTGCCACATCACTGAGCCGTGTCACCCAGCCACAGATAAACAACCAGGCCACTCTGGAGGAAAGTCACTCATTTAAGAGACAGGAACGTATCGCACAGGAAACGCCCCGCAGAGAGCAAGATATGTCTGTTTGAGAGGCTTTCTTAGGTGATGATTGAGCAGCTGTGGACAGCACACTTTCTAGTGGTGTTCATACTGAGAAAGAAAATCTACATGAGGGATTTGGACAATGGGATCCACAGGCAGGGGAATTAGGAGCAAGATGCCCATTCCTTCTGTGAAGAGCCTTGAAAGAGAATGCTGTGGTAAGAGATTGAGAAATATTACAAAATGCTTCTGTGGCAGGAAGAACACTCCTTTGTCTCCTCCCATCCGAGCCTCGGTGATCCACCTACCGCTGTGCATGGCTTTGCAGAAGGCATGATGATGCGCCCTTTCATTCGGCGGCAGCTTTCCCAGTTTTGCCCACTTTTTGCCCTCCAAAATACTAATTTCAAATGTCACCTGTCCTCATAGTCCAGGTATCTATTTATAATTATACTCAGAGAAAACTCTTTATTTTAAACAATGAAGTCATCTTTTCTCCCTTATTGTCTCTCTCTCCTTCTCATTAGAACAGAAGCACCAAGAAGCTACAGACCTACCTTGTTAGTGTATCTTCATTGCCTAGGCTGGTGTCTAGTGCATTGTAGACATTTAAAAAAAATTGATGCGTGGATAAATGAAGAAAGTGACAAAGATTTAGTTATAGTACAGGTATAGGGAATTACCCAAAAGGAAATGATATGATCTTATGATTGTCAAGATCCATGGATGGAGTCGGACGGTATAAAACATTTGTTTTCCCCAAAATTCCACAGTGATACCCTTTTGAAGTCTGGTCTCCATCCTTATTTTATCTCTTTCTTCCTCCTTCCACCTTTCTGTGGTCTTTTCACCCTTTTGCCCTTCCCCTCACCACCTAATGCACAGTCTCTTTTCTGGCCTGGAGATGAGCTCTAGGTTTCTTCATGGACAGACTTCTCAAGTAGGAGTAGGCTCAAATTTTTCAGTCTTAAAGGAGAAATATCTACAAGTAAAACAATATTTCTCTTGCTCTATTGATTGCACTTCCATGGAAGTTTCCATAGGATATTATGCTAATAGTTTTGGTTGCTTTTTCTTGTATCACAGATGAGGAGGATAAAGGGTAAAAGGAGAGGATGGGAAGCTGGAGGGGTGTAGAAAACCCCACTGTGCAACACGAACTAATCTCATGGGGATGGCAACTCAAAAACTCTTTAGAGTTCTCTCAAATAGTGCTTCTTATATTTTAATGTGCCTGGCAATCACCTGAGATATTGTTAGTAGATTTCGATCAGGAGTTCTGGGAGTGGGCTCAAGAGTCTGCATTTCTAACAAGCAACCAGGTGGTCCATGGGTCCACACTTTACTCAGTCTCTACAGAGATTGTACCCCTGCCTTAAAACAGCATTATGTAAGAGAAAGAGCAAGATGATTTTGGACTCAGCTAGAACTAGATTTGAAATCTGGCTCCACTAATTCCGTAAAAGACGTTGGGCAACGATAATCTGTAAGTACGACTTCTCTAAACCTCGTTATCATCTGGAATAAGAGGATGATATCTGTCTTACAGGATTGCTATAAAAATTAAATGAATTTTGGTGGGTTTTATTGGAAAGCACTTTAGCAAGGGGCCTAGATTGTCTTCTCTCCTTTCTTGCCCGTTTCAAATTCTTCAGGCAGATGAGGGCTGTCATAATTCAGCCCCAAATTCTATTTCAAACTTCATCGGCTTCATGACAAGTGAAACCACTTATACCCATACCTCTTGCTGTCCACATTAACATAATTTTACTTTTCAACTTCTGCATTAACCTAACTTTGTATTCCAGGAAATGCTTGCCCAGAAAGATGAAGTTGAAAATAACTATTGTCTATTTCAGAGCCTCTTGAATTTATTTATCTAAATAATTAATTTGTTCTTATTAGATAAATATCCTCTTGTCAGAAGAATAGATCACTCAGCTGGGCTTACCAAATGATTGTTTAATCTTCAAAGATTCTCTTTAAAGTTCCCACCTTACTTTACCCATTAATCTCATGCTATTATGTTATGAACATTGTTCAGTACCAGTCAGACTCCTCACTGAAAGATAGGCCTTAAATTAGACCCCGCAACTCTACAAATGCTGCTTTGCTCCCCCTCCCAAGATGCTACTAAGCCTCTGTCAAAGTCATAAGTGGCTCCCCTTTCTGCAATAAGCAATAAACCTGTCTTTGTTTGATCAAACAGGTTATTTTGCTATTCTCTTCAGAGAGTTGGAAGTCAATAATCTCTTCTATGAAAATGATTATCCAGACAAATATAATTAATTGTTATTTCCTGAAGATATTATATTTTCTCATAGTCTGTGCTTTTGCACTATCAATTCCTTTTTCCTAGGAGATCATCACCTTGTCTTTTATTTAACCTTCAAGACTCCAGCTAAGTGTTGCTTTCTCTTTGTTGAAACACTAACTAGCAACATAGTGCGTCCATAGCCTTTGGAAAGCTTTTCCTATAGTATCTTATTGTTTTCTGATTGCTTGGTTACACACTTTTCTTTCCTAAAGACATTGTGCTCCCTGAATGTAGGGATTGTGCCCTATCTACCTCTATTGGTGCCTTAAATAACGACCGAAGCTTACTAATTGATCAGTAAATATTTGTTGAATGTCAAATGAAAAGCATTTAGCTTAGCTCTTTAGAGAAAGAAATAGGATAAAGAAATTTTAGTCAAAAGGAGCTTGGCCTTATTTTCATAAGCATATCTTTTGCATTCTCAATCGCACTTTCCTTTTTGTTCTAGGTAACCTGGAGAAATGTGAACCTCTGGAGTAGCAGCTCTCTGAGTCAACAAAACAGGGTTCTGTGGATGTTTCGTGCCTCTGTTGCAAAGGTAATTTCTCATTTCCCTTTCATCTAGTAATTACACACAACAATTAAGAGCATGAAGTTGGCCCAGCCCTCCTATCAGGGTAGCAGATGGTTTATGTCCCTCCTTCAAGAAAACTTTATCTCCTCTGGCATCAGTGTGGATATAAATGTTGTCAGTTTCATGATATGAAAGAAAGGGTAAACATTTTGTTTAGCACGATCAGAGCTAGAAGAAGGGCTAAGTTTTATAGTGTTGTGAAATTCATGGCACTCTGATGGCTGATAACAGTGTAGCCTAGACGTAGTTATGTGTCTGTTTAAGTGTTATTTCCTCCCTCTGCACAACACATGCTTTACTGCAGAGCCGCAATTCATCCAACACGTGGGCTATTGAAGGTAGCAATAGAATTTTTAAAATTTCCATTTACACTATAATCTAGAAGTTCCAAAAAAATTGTCAGAGTTCATGACTAACAGGTTTTGACAAGAGCTAAATTAATGTTTGCAGCCATGAAGCATTTCCTAGGTGATGGTATGTCGAAACACCGAGAAGTTGTGGAGGAAAAAAGTAAAGTCTAAAGTGTATTTGTAACAAACACTAAGCCTGGGTTGACACTCTGCATTAACAGAGTGGGCTGCCTTGGAAAGAATGCAAAACTATGGGTCTCGTATCTCAGTTTCTGATCACCTTGGATCATTTGGAGGTCTAATTATTCAATAAATAAATTTAGGGTTCAGTAGCAAGTCTCAGCTATTTTCATACCTTTGCCTGTCCTCTAGAAATGAAAGAAATAACGCTTCTCCTAACATAAGCTAGTTAGCCCTCTGTGCCACATTGGTCTCATATCATAATGATAATAAGCATTATAACTTATTTGTGTTTCGTCCCTGTGATTCTGAGATCTGTGTGGCTGGTGTTAATCATATTTTTCGGGAATGTGGGTAGAAATCATAATTGTTTATTTTTTAAGTGTATTACAATTTTTGCACGCATGACCTGTGTGATCCTAAAACAATTCTGTGGGGGTAGGAATGTACCCATTTTACAGCAGAGATGGAGAGTCAACCAGAAGAAATGACTTTCCATAGGTCCCGTAGTTGGTGAATGGCAGAGCCGACGCAAGAACGCAGAACTCCTGTCTTGCAGAAACAGTGTCCTCTGTCCTACAATACACAGATCCCGGTTAATACATTTTAAAATAATTACAGAAGAGATGTTACAGACCCTTCACATAGAATCTGATCAATGTTTATTTTGAGGAAAGCACACTAATATAGCATTAGTTTTAATTGTATTCCCCACTGGAGAACAGTAATCATTAGAGGAAATTAAAAGATTGAGGTCAGGATTGATTTTCTTGCCTTTGCAGCAACCATTGTAGCTTCAAGAAGCCCGTAGAAAGGCTTGTTTTGGAGATTGTGTTGACTTTTCCATGTTAAGGTATCAAAGACAATCTCAGTATTCAGGGCAATATCAATCATATTGGCTTTGAACTCAGACCTTTCTCTGTGGATGTTCCTACACTTTGCAAACAGTGTCAGGGCAAACAAATACATGCTTATGGAGAGCATGATAAAAGAATTAATGACACGGATTGACAGTTTCTAAGCTTTAGATTGTTCCAGGGCTTATGTTGAATACTTGTTCAACATGTAGTTTCTTCACTTAATATTTACAATCCTACATCCATATTACGGGTGTGGAAACAGGCTCAATGGAATTTAAGAACTTGTCCAAATTCACACAGGTGTTAGGTGACTGAAGTAGGATTTGAACCCAGGTCTGTCTGCTTTCAAAGTCCCTTGTGCTCAAAGACACTACTTTTGTTTTATCATTGTGGAGCCTCAGAAATAGGGAGGGGCGGGGCGCCTGGGTGGCTCAGTCGATTAAATGTCTGCCTTTGGCTCAGGTTCCGGGGTCATGATCCCCGGGTCCTGGGATTGTGTTCCACATCAGGCTCCCTGCTCAGTGGGGAGTCTGCCTCTCCCTCTCCCTTCCCCCCTGTTTGTGCTCTCTCAAATAAATAAATAAAATCTTAAAAAAAAAAAGAAATAAGGAGGGACAGATGGGGGACTTCTGATGGGGGGAAAGCAGATGAATGAGTGGAGAGAATAGAGCTTTGTAGGAAAAGAGTGAGGCTATAGCGTGTGTGAACTACATGAGAACAGAAATCGAGAAAATATGGCTTCTAGTCCAGACTCTGGTATAAGCTAGTATGACTTTAGAGATGTCACGTAACTGTTCTGTCATTTAATTTCCTTGTCCATTAAATGTGGAAATTGGACTTGATTAACAGTTCTCTAGACAGGTTCTGTGAGTCCCAGAGATTCAAAGAGTGACACGGTTTCCAGGAGGACACTAAAACAAAACAAAACAAAACAAAACAAAACAAAACGCAGCTCACTCATATATAAAATATATATATATGTAACTAACAAAACATATTTTTTGTACTAATTTAACAAACTTTTACTGAGTAATTACTATGTGCTATGAATTTATTAGTAAATTGAGCATATAGTTGTAGGGAAAAATAGTACATATCCCTCATAGAGATTATTTAAGGGACTTAAAAAAATTATCACATAAATAAATAAATCTATAACTACAAATTGTAATATGTGCTAGTATTAAAAGTTCAGAACTGTCTGAGAAACTGTACCCCATGATCTAATTTCAATTAATGTGGACATGGGAGATTTCTCTGAGGAAGTGACATTTAAAGTAAGATTTGAAGGATGACCAGTGAGTAGCCAAGAGAAGAGTGGGAGAATGTTCCAGGCAAGCAAATATCTGCAAAGGAGGTGGAGAAGAATTTGGCCTATCGGAGAAACATGTACCAGACGCCCTGGGTGTACCTGCCACATTCACTGAGTCCCATCTGCTCTCCTCCCCACCGGGTCTCGGCGACTGTCCTATTGGAGCCTGGAGCATCTCCTCCCACCGCTGGCAGGCTCGTTCTCTCTCTGGGTGAGGCCAGGCCTTACCAAGGCCTCCGCTGTGCTCAGCACAGCAGGTTGTATGAGGAAGTGTTTAAAACATCCAGGAAAAGCTGACTTGCATTTCATAAAAACTTTTCAGAGCATGCAAATGAGGGGACCAATTCAAATAATCTTAGAGAATTAGCAGAACACTGATATCTTTTTTTTAAACAAATGGCATTCTTTTTTTTTTTTTTAAGATTTTATTTATTTATTTGACAGAGAGAGAGACAGCCAGCGAGAGAGGGAACACAAACAGGGGGAGTGGGAGAGGAAGAAGCAGGCTCCTAGTGGAGGAGCCTGATGTGGGGCTTGATCCCAGAACACCGGGATCACGCCCTGAGCTGAAGGCAGATGCCTAACGACTCAGCCACCCAGGCGCCCCAGTATTTAAGTTTTAGAAATTGCTTTTAGGCTAACTACATTACTTTGTTTTATTTTATAAATAAGATTTAATTCAATATATAATATAATTATATTATAATTATATAACTGTATATTTTAATATAATATATATTTATATACTTTGTTTTACATATAATTCATATGATTATTTATTTTATATATTATAATAATATAATGTATAATATATAATTATGTAATTAATATAATAATTATATGATATGTAATTATAATTAATAATATAATTATATGATATAATGTGTATATTATATAATAATACATACTTCATTGATATTGGTGCCTTTTCCTAACTAAGCCAATAAATAAGCCAAATAAGCTCAACTAAGCCAATTTTGAGACATTGAACAAAGGTTTTCCAGAACACATCGTCCTTGCTTCCATTCAAACACTGTCATACAGCACTTGATGAATGTTCATATGATACTGCACCAGAAGTTTTTCTCAGACTCAAGCATCTATTCACATATGTCTTTTCTTTTTTCTTTTCCTTCCTTCCTTCTCCTTTCCTTTTCTTCCTTGTTTATTTCTCTCTCTTTTTATTTTTGCCTTTTAACTATATGTTCCTGATCTAAATAATGAAGTTATTTAATATATTGCTTTTTAGGTCATATTTAAAAGACATGTTCACAGCAACACTCAATACCAATATTTTTTTTAAAGATTTTATTTATTTATTCGACAGAGAGAGACAGCCAGCGAGAGAGGGAACACAAGCAGGGGGAGTGGGAGAGGAAGAAGCAGGCTCATAGCAGAGGAGCCTGATGTGGGGCTCGATCCCATAACGCCGGGATCACGCCCTGAGCCGAAGGCAGATGCTTAACCGCTGTGCCACCCAGGCGCCCCAATACCAATATTTTTTTAAAGATTTATTTGTTCATTCGTTTGTTTATATAGAGAGCAGATGTGAGTGGTGGGAGGAGCAGAGGGAGAGAGGCCTCAAGCTGACTCCCCACAGAGCTCGGAGCCTGAGCAGGGCTCAATCTCATGACCCATGAGGTCATGACCTGAGCTGAAACCAAGAGTTGGATGCTCAACCAACTGAGCCACCCAGGCGCCCCTCAATCCCAAAATTTTTAAGTTAATTTTGAAAATTTATGTATTCTTAATGGGGACTATATTTACATGGTTTAAAAACCAAAATGGCATAAAAGTCTGTATATTTGAAGTCTTGCTCGCACCATAGCCCCTATTTCCACCCCAAACTGGTACTCGTTTTTATTAGTTTCTTGAGGATTGGATCTAAGTTTTTAGATCTTTCATTTTATGCAGTTCATGGCTGCTTTTAAGGAAAAGAAAACAATTACAAACTCAAACTTGGTGCTAACGTCTTGCAATTAAAATATCTAATACACTCAAAATTTTCTATCCTGTATGACCATTTTAATCCTTCCAAGGCCTTGGAAGGGGTCCATGTGAAGGAAGGGCCTGAGTCTGAAGCTTTATTAGCTCTATAGTAATTGTCCCTATTTTTTTCTCTTCCGTAGGGTTTTGTAAATTTTTAAAAGAGCAAATAATATCGTGCATTTTTGTTTTCCCTTCTTTCTTAACCGTAAACCTCAAATATGCTCTTTTTTTCTTGCTCTTTGTTTTTATTATAGATCTTATATTTAGAAAGATTTGTAATTTGTTCTAGTGGTTATCTTTATTCTTATACTTTTATGTAGTCCTTAGTCTTCAATTTCCATAGATAGTGCCTGTGAGTTTTGTATGTGAGCAAGAATAAAATTAGCTTGTATTCTCTTCTTTCTCAACTTCTCCTGCCTTCACTATTCAAATTTAGTCACTAACCATTATTGTTCCCAGTGTTTATCTTTATGTTTTTAAGTATGCTTAATTTCTATTGCTTGATCATTAAACTTTAAAAGATAACTTTGATTCCCAGTTGTTACAACAGATGAGGCAATGATCACAGTAATAGAA
This sequence comes from Ursus arctos, assembly GCF_023065955.2. Taxonomy (NCBI): domain Eukaryota; kingdom Metazoa; phylum Chordata; class Mammalia; order Carnivora; family Ursidae; genus Ursus; species Ursus arctos. The sequence continues at coordinate 48,169,534 of NW_026622786.1, read as the reverse complement.
CCTAATCTTTTGTTATGTGCTCCGATAATGCAATAATGATCCAACTAACAGATAAATGGAAACAGAAGGGGGAGACAACGGAGAAAGTAGAGGTAATAGATATGAGCCAAAAACCAGCCAAGCAAACCATAAAACATGTTCATCCTCGGTGGTAATTTGGAAAATACAATGCAAACTCACAAGATAGACTTTTATATCCACCAAATTAGGAAATATGAAAATATTGGATGATATTCAGTGTTGGCATGGATATAGAAAAACTAGACATCTGTGCCTTTTTGGTGGAAGTATAAATTAGTTACAACAACTTTGTACCAGTATAAAATAATAGCACCAACAATTTATTTTCTAAATTGCAAATGCACTTAGTCTATGACGCCAAGATTCAGCTCCTATAACTACTCCATAAAGGAACTCTTCCATATGTCTGTAGGAAGGGTGTTCAAAATGTTCAAAGCAGCATACTTTGCAAAAGCAAAAGACTAAAAACAACCCAACTCTTAATTAACAATAAGAAAGATGAATAAATTGTATAGTCATACATTGTACTTCAGCAGTGAAAATGAAGTACAACTAAATGTAAAAAACAGGGTTGATTCTCTTAATGTTGAGTAAAAAAACAGATTTTTGGCCTTAAGTTTGTATACAATATGAACCCAATAGACATAAAAAAAAAACTTGCAAAAATAAATAGCCTATTATTTGGAATATAAATGTATGTGGTAAAATGCTTAAGAAAATGATAAACCCAAAGTTGAAAAGAGTGTTTGCTTCAGCAGGGGAAGGCTATACTAAAGTACACAAGGGTTTGTAAAGGAGTGGGAATAGTCGTATTCGTAAGCTGGGTCCTGAGTATGTAGATGTCCATTTTACCTTTGTTTTTATGAAGATTATAGGTATTCTTTTAATACATGTAACATTAATGTAAACAATATACTGACTCAATGAAAACATGAATAAAAATGTTCAACCTTATAAGAAAAGAGATGCAAATTAAATATGATATATTTTAACTTCTATTAGCAAAGATTTTTAAAAAACATAATGTTTATAAGGGTGGTTGAAAATAATCTTTTTTTCAATATTGCTAATGGGAAAGTAAATCAGTCAGGTTTGGGGGGGGGAGAAGCAATTTAGAAATATCCTTGGATTCAGAAAGTCTATTTTAAGAAAATTATTCAAACAAATTAATCAGAGCTGCACATAAAAATTTTAAATGAAGATATTCAGTATAGTAGCAAGATAGTTAACTCAACCTAAATGTCCAACAGTAGAGAACTGCATATAGTAAATATATCCATGCAATAGACTATGTATACATTAAAAATAACATTTGTGAAACATTTAATTGCATGAGGGAGGTTCCTTATTTATCGTTAAATAAAAATGTAGGTTACAAAGCTATGTAAGCCTTATTTTGTGTGTATTTAGAAAGCTCTTCTCCCATTTATCTTTATGGCTTGATTCCTTCCTTGAGGTTTTTGCTCAAATAGCATCATAATCACATAACATATCTTCCCCTCCCTCATGTCATCATGCTTTGTCTCTTTACTCAGTTCTATTTTTTTTCCTTATTACACTTCTCACTAACTGATGTATTGCATACTTTATCATTTATCTCTTCTGCCCTTTGAATGTAGGTTTCCTAAGAACTGGGACATATTTTGTTCACTACTGTGTTCCACTGCTTAAAAGAGTATCTGACACATAACAGGGACTCAATAAATGGTTGCTGAAATGAAATATAAATATAGAAAATATTAACAATGATTATCTCTGGGTGAAGGGCTTATGAATGATTTTTTTCTAACATTTGCTTTTTTGTACTTTTCAAAAATGTTTGTAGTGAATACATATTACTTTAGGAATCAGAAATAAAAGAAAAGTAGGTTTTTTCCTCTTTTTTTTAAATTATGTTGAGTTAACCAACATATAGTACATCATTAGTTTTTGACGTAGTGTTCAATGATTCATTCGTTGCGTATAACACCCAGTGCTCATCACAATAGTTTTAAGTCTTCACTTATTTGGAGCAAAATTTACCTCTATATTTTCTATCTTCTGGAACTGTGCCAAATCAAACACCCACCCAATAACATATGAAATTCATTGTAATATATCAAATAGCTATTCTCCTCCTCTCTGGCATTCCCCTCCCCACCATATTGCTACCACCACTCCATGGATGGCTCAGTTCGAGTCTCTTCCCTATCGTGGCTGTTTTCATTAACCTCTTTTCTTTCTATGGTGAGGCAAAAGTCACTAGTCAATGGTTCTCTGATCTCAATAGCAAGCTGAAAACTTCGCAATAACTTCGTTCTCTCCACTTCAGAGAGAAACACGTTGCTCTGTGGTATTGTGCACTCACTTTTGTCTTATCTGCTTTCTACACACATATACCGATGTGTTTCTGACTGGTTCACCCTCACTTGCTTCACAATTTGGAGTTAGCTCTTTATGAAATATAAACAAGGGAGTCAAAAATTTAGGTGTCCTTTGGAAAGTATTTATTTACATCATGTAATTTTAAATGTTCCTAATTTTCCGTGTTTGCAAACCCTGGCTTCAAAATCACCTTTAAAAATATCCAGAAATGAATCAGTTAAAGAATGGAGTTCATTAGTTTCAGTTTGTATTTGGTATCACTGCTGGGAATAAATGGATTCATCTGGGGCTGAGACAGAATTATAGTGGAGTTTTAAGAAAGGTAAATGGTAAAAAGAAACCATTTTGTTTCTCTCTATGTATGTATAAATGAAAATATTTTACATGTTTTCAAAATAGTGTGGCTTATGTTTACAATTTTCTACTAAGTACTTAGCACCAGTTCAATAAGATCATCATAAGTTAAATCCTTCCTGAATTCAAAATATCTTTTCTAATAAGGGACATATAGTTTGGCTGGGAGATTATATTTAAATATCCTTCTATATATCAAGTTATAGCTCGTAGATCTTTCCTCTGAGTTCTATGTCCATTTATCTTCTTAACATCTTTTCTTGGATGTCTCTGGTATCACATATTCACATATCCAAAACTGAGTCCCCATGATTTCCATCTCAAACCATTTGTTATCTCCCCTTGAGTTCAGGATAAATTGAGAAATAAAATAAGGAAATGGAAGATAGAAACCAAATATCACTGCTGCACATACTCAAGAATCCAGGCTGACAGAATTTCCGGTATCTTGTAACTCTGCCGCCTGGGACCTTCTGAGTTGCATAGCAGGAGAGGAAGGCACGGAGAAGCTTGTCTTTAGTGCTTGTACTAAGAAGTGAAACTTTTCACTTCTGTTCACATTTTATTGTTCAAAGTAGGTCACATGGCCATGCCTGATTCAAGGGAGCCCCATGCCCAAAAGCAAGAATGAATGGGAAATCTTGGTGATAACTGGAAGGTCTTCCACAAGCAGGAACATAACCAATTTCATTCTTTTTATTCGGTTTGATCCAATGGGCTTTCATATCCCCCACACCTGTGATCTTGCTTCCCATCCCCACTGTGGGCTAAGGCCTAGGAGATGATGCACACTGGGTCTAGAGAAGGCCCAGGCAGTATCGAACCTAGATTCCCCCCCTCTCAACCTTCCTATTATTCTTCCCAAAGCCCTGGAAAGGATTTTTTTTTTCCTTCATGGGAGCTGGGGACTTCCCTGAAGTCATAGACTATATTCTTGTCTGTATACACTTTTCCTTGTTCTGTGATTAATGCCAATCAATCTTTCAAACTTCATTTTCTGAAATTTAAGGGAATTTTTTAGGAATCCAAAAACCTCTTTGTCTTTTGAGAAAACCAAGCTTTCAGGACTCGTGCTCTAAATATACTTAGAAAGAAGTCTAATTTGGAACCCAAACCTGAGTAACGATCCTTTTGTTCTAGGTAAGAACTGCAATTTTCCCTTTAGGAAATAAACACTATTCTTTTGAAGTTTGAGAAATTACAAGACAATAAGATTTAGAGAGAATTGAGAAGATATCAGATAGTAGTAAAAAATAAAGTTATTTCTGCTGTACCTATCTCTCCTCAAAGCTACAAGATTCATGAGGGCAGGAACCAAATGGTTTGACTCAACATTGCTGGGACAAAATATTATTTGAATAAATGGAGGAATAAGTGAACAAAAGTACATTAATATTTTGGATAAAACAGGGAATACATTTAAATTTACAATGTGATCTAAGGTTCTAAAGTTAGTGTCCAAAAATAAAAGGGTGGGAAATGCCCTGGGTGAACAAGAAGCTCACTCCGGTGAAGAAAAGGAATCAAGACGCACAGAAGTCTGTGACTGGGACACCGGAGGCAAGGTCAGAGGAGAGAGTGAGGTGCAGGAGGAGCCATGAAATATCTTTTGACCCAGCATTGGGAATTTGTCCTAAGTTCCTTGAGCAGGGAGGTTGTGAGAAACAGAAAGAACCCCTTGCCAGGGGATCCGTATGAGAAATGCACTGGCCCTGCGAGAAACAATGCAGGGCAGGCTGGGGGGTCATTTCCCAGTTGAAGGGCCACAGGCAGTGGGAGAAGAGCACAGCAGCCATGGATGGAGAAGTGGTAATGGCTGAGTTAGCAGCTCTGTTGACCCCACAGCACTTTTGAGGTCTAGGTTTGGGTCTTACTCATTTTGGATCAAAATCCACTAGGGACTGAACAGGAAATGCAAAATGGACTTGGAATCCTCCTGTGACGAGTTCAGGGGCCAGAGGTCATCAAGATTACTACCCACACTGAGGCTTGAGGGACCCAAGCAAACAAAGGTCACACACTGAGGCTGTCATTGCTACATCATTGTGAAGCTTCTCTCACACACTGAACAATTCGATGAACAGGGTCTCCTTATGAGAGGAAAATTCCACAAAACTCTGTAGGGATGTGTTGAGAAATTGCACTACGACTATCACTGGGATTTGGAATGACTTTCCCAGACTTCATCTCCTGTCAGCCTCCAGAAGGGAGTCCAACAGCATTAAAACCTTGATGGTATGAATCTGGCAATGTCCAAAATCAGCATGGGTGAAATGAACTTTCAACCTATGACTACGTGATATTGATTTCATATCAAGTCCAAAATACCCAGTTCTCAACTATGACATCACTAGTGAAAGCTCTGCAGAATTTGGTGTGTTTTTTTGGGTTTTGTGGTTTTTTTAAATTAGAGAACAATTTTATTGAGGTCTCCTATTTCACGTTTTAAAAACAAATCCACATTTTTTCCCTTTTTCATCTATTATAGATCGGTTTGCTTTAATACAAAAATATTTTACACAGTTTGATATTAATCATGCTTATCTTTTGATTTCTGCTATGAAGAACAAGTAGTGTAGTTTGAGAAACTTAAGAAAATGCTTTGTGAGCAGTAGGGTATCACCTTAAGTTTTCATATTAAGAGGTGTTGGGGGTTTTTTGGCAAACGTGTGGGACATTCATTAGCATACCCACTGACTTGGATGTCTCATTTACGGATTTCTTAAGGTGACGTTTGGGTTTTAAATAATCAGACATATGATAAGATTTGAAAACTGTCCAGAATTTGAAATTGGAAGTTTCTTTGTGTCCAAATGGTCATGGGTCTTAATATAAAAAATTGTCCAGCTGGTTCCAATCATAAGAGTAAAACTGTCTCCAGTTCCCAGAAGCCCACACTGGCCTATTTCACAATTGTTTATGGAGAGCGAAGTACTATTTTTATGCATGTTAATTAAAGCTATCATTAATATAAATGGCAATTATGTAAAATTAAATTATAAAAAGTGACCACATTCAATAAATTTCTAAACTACAATTTTTTGTTTCCCTTTGAAATAAACAAGTACTGGAAAATGTCTGAAGGGGTCTCAGAAAATGAGTTTTTGAAAGGTGATCAAATAATTGCATGGCAAGTAACTGTAGAGTTTGGTTTGATTCAGTTCATTTGCAAGAGGGTTGCCGGACTTAGCAAATGAAAATATAGGACACACAGTTAAATGTTTATGTCCTAAATGTGCATCTGACATGGAGCCTGGTCATGAGGGGTGACCCTGATGATTTTTCTGAATCTACCTCTAAAAGCCAGGACTAACCTAGAACATGCTTACATTAAAAAAATTGTTTGTTGTTCATCATAAATTCAAATTTAATGAGCATCCTGTATTTTAACCAGCAACCCTAATTTGGAGGAACTGGCTGCTTGCCATGACACTCAATGTACTATTGTAATTTTTCATTCTGCATTATACTTATGTCATTAGTCTTATTTATAAGAGAGAAGAGCAAATTAAATTGGATAGCAGAATATCACTGAATGAGATTACTCTGGATTTTTACTCTATCAGCATTTTCCTTTGCTAATGTTGAAATCTGTATTAGTTGGAGAAGAGGATTTGTTGTGAAGTACTTTAGGGTGGTATAGGTCAGGATTTTGTAAATGGAAGTATTTCCAAAGAAATTTCTTGTACCCTGCAGAGCCTCTCTTTTACCAGCCGTGGCTTTTCACTCTAGTGCATGAATATGCCCAGTGGAAGGGACGAGACATAGGTTAGATTTATCTCCACTTATATTCTGGAAGTTCAGAGCTTTACATCTTTACAGGAATAAATGTTCTCATTTCATCAATCGGCTCAGGGAGTTTAGGTCAATGTAGTGATCTATTGCATATTTATGGTGAAAGTTAGTACACTGTAAAGCCCCTTGAATTCTTAACGAGCAAGAAGCACTCTTTAGGGAATAAGTTGCCTTTGTTTGGTATTATTATTTGTAATAATAAAAGCCCCAATTTATTCAGCACTTAATATGTTATGGGCACCAGATAAATGATCTAGAGTCATTATTTCTCTTATCCTCACAACATTGCTCTCAGTTAGGTATTTTAGGTCTATTTTACAAGTAAGTTTTAATTTTAACCCTGGTTCATACAATCGCCAAGTGCAGAGCTTGGTTTCAAACTGAGTTCTTATGTGAAAGCTTACATTTTAACCATCCCACTGTATTTGTCACCACTTTGTGTGTTACTTTTGCTTTAAAGCATGGGATGGCTGCTAGCAAGGCCCTCTCTGTAAGTCCTTTTACCTTCACTCAAAGTTACAATTCCTTTCCCCAAATGCCAGACATATTGAAGATCTGCTCACTTGGAACTCAGGCAAACAGGCCAGATGCATTCCTCCAAGGCACTAGGGAAAATGGAACCAAATGAATATTTTTCTGCCAAAAATGAATCACATTTCACGTCAACTGATGGGTCCAGCAATGTAAATGTAACTCTCAAGTTTCTGCCATTTGGCATTTTTCCCTCCCTCCCTCCCTTCCTTCCTTCCTTCCTTCTTTCCTTCCTTCCTTCCTTTTTATTTGAGAGAGAGAGAGAGTGCACAAGTTGGGGTAGGAGCAGAGGGAGAGGGACAAGCAGACTCCACGCTGAACTCAGAGCCCAATGCGGGGCTCAGTCTCCAGACCCTGAGATCATGACCTGAGCCAAAATCAAGATTTGGACATTTAACCGACTGAGCCATCCAGGCACCCCTCATTCGGCATTTTCTACTTTAGTGTAAAATTCTTTAAGGAGAGCTTATGCAGAGGTGCCTGGGTGGCTCAGTCAGTTAAGTGTCTGCCTTTGGCTCAGGTCATGATCCCAGGATCCTGGGATCAAGCAGCTTGGGGCTCTCTGCTCAGTGGGAAATCTGCTTCTCCCCCTCCCCTTCCCACCACTTGTGCACTCTCTGTCTCTCAAATAAATAAATAAAAATCTATCTATCTATCTATCTATCTGAGAAGAGCTTATGCAGGCCCAGCGTGGCTCACGACCCTCCAGAGGTGCTGTAGATGGTCTGATCATACCCACGCTCCATGAGGAAGAGCAGCGTGTTCATAAATGTCACAAGTCCAAAACCAGGAGTGAGGAGGAAGTAATGAGAATATCGCCAGAAGATGATATTGGGAAATGATTGAAATAGTTCTAGGTTTCAACAGCTACCAAGATTAGCCTGCAGATTAGTCCCTCTTCCTCAAGGAAACTCAGGCAGAGTGTGAATAATCTGCCTTCAGCGTCATCAGAATTGTGCAGGTTGGAAAACTGACACACAGCCCCATGATTGTCTAATACAAAGCACTTGTTTTCCTTAGGGGACATACTATTGTCCTTTAATAATCAGGAAAAGAAAGATGAGAGAAGAGACCAAATGAAGGCACAGTTTGTGCTAGTTTACTTCTGGGGTGCTGTTGACACTTTATTATATATTATTATTATGCCAAGAAGGGGGCTTTTGCAGGATAGCTTTTATGCGCAATTTTGCTTTGTGTTAATTGCTACCCTGGTGGCCAGAAGATTTAATGTACCTTTGTTGCTTGTCCATAAACTTAGGCCACGTTTGCTATCATTGGAATAAATCATGAAATATGGGAAGTACTTTATTGACATCATTATTTTGTAGTCTTTTGGGCAAGCCTGTTAGGTAAGTCAGCGTTATTTTCCATCTTTTGCAAGGCTATTTTTAATAACAAACGCTTAAAATAGAGTTCAGTATTTGATAATTGATCAATCAAAGTTTGATTTGATCATTGATCGATCAAAAATTGATATAATGGTGAAATAGCATAGAGTTGGGAGTCAGAAGATTTATTTGGAGTCTAAAGTCTGCTATTGACCGCCTGCATGATCTTGGGACTTAACCTTAGCGAGCTTCTCCTACCTCCTCTGCTAAAGGAGGCAGCTAGATTGGAAATTTCACCCATTCCATCTAGCCATCACATCTGATGATTCTTGTACAAGCCGTAGCCATTTATTTAATTCGGTTCAACCGAGACTAAGCCTTTGCTGAATTCCAGGCATCAACCTCTCCTGCCCTGAGAAGAGAGCCAAGGCTTTAGCAGCAGCAAGCCCTACCAACGTTTGACTCCAGACATGACTAAGGTCTTTAGCCCACTATTGCTTTGGCAACCTTCCTCTGTCATTTAAAATATGCTAGTTATTACTAATGGAACCTCATAACTCTGTATAAAAAGATTTTGAGAACTTACAGCTGCTTTTGGACTGAATTGAAGACCCTAGGATATCTGAACACTTGGGCTGTGCTTTCAATATGCACATAGTAGGAATTCAGTCAATACCAAATGAACGAATGAGTGAATTAAAATATTGGTTATCACTGAGATAAGATTTTCACATTTGATTGAGTTTCCAAAGGTGGAAGCATCTTCTCCATATTTGCCCACTATCATCCATACTCTGTAGAAATTTGAGAAACAGTAATATTTCTATATTTGTATGATGCTTTTTGGCTTATATTTAATATTCGTTTACACTGATCCTCGTTAAAAGCATGTTGGTTGCCAAGGGAATTATTATTATATCCTTCAATTTTTTCAGGAGAAAACTGAAGTTCCAAGAGTCTGAGTTAGCTGCCAAGACTGCAGTAACAAGTGGCAGTGTTAGAAGCTGGTCGGACAATGAGGTACTCAGGGCCAGGGTCCCCAGCAAGAAAACAGAGAGCCAGGGCAGCGAAGGCGAAACCACACTAGTGTCCTGTTTTACAGCTTAGACAAGACCACAATAGCATCCTGTCTAGCAGCCTCTGCAGAAGTGACTTTTGCAAAACACCCTGAAACGAAACAATTAATCATAAAACATTGGTCACTATCACAGGTTGAGGCAGTTAGTCTCCAGAAGTCAGCCCAGAAGACCATCAACATGTGAACAATACCCTGATAGGTAGACAGGTGCATGATCAAAGCCCTGATTGGCACACCTTAGCAGCCAATCCACAGGGGGTCCACACTCAAGATGCTCAAGATAGCTCTGCAAAAGAGCTTATAAAAACCCCTAGATCTGAACGCCAAAATGGCAACCCTCTCGGGTCTCCTCTCTCTCTGGGAGCTTTGTACTCTTGCTCAGTAAACCTTGTCTTGCTGCCCACCGCTCTTCATCTGGTCTACCTCTTCATTCTTCGAAGCTTCATGACCAAGAACTGCTGTCACTGAGGGAATAAAAATCCTGTAATGGGGGGGGGTATGAAAGTGCAAGTCTTCATTCTTTTCCACCACACAGTTGTGCTTCCATCAAAGTTTTCAACTGTCACCAAATGAGCTAATACACACAAAGTGCCAGGCACCGCAGGCAGTGCACTATACAATTTTTT